>NC_137813.1:4006075-4751075 GCF_963921795.1 Nannobrachium achirus | reverse complement strand
CTCAAGTCGAGTCGAGTCTGGAGTCATTGTCTTCCAAGTCAAGTCGAGTCTCAAGTTTTTGCCGAGTCGAGTTGCAAGTCGTCAAATTTGCGACTTGAGTCCGACTCGAGTCGCGTCTCTATGACTCGAGTCCAATCGTCTGGTCTGTGTGTGTCTGTGTGTCAGGTACAAGCTGTTGAACCAGTCTGTGTCTGTGTGTCAGGTACAAGCTGTTGAACCAGTCTGTGTCTGTGTGTCAGGTACAAGCTGTTGAACCAGTCTGTGTCTGTGTGTCAGGTACAAGCTGTTGAACCAGTCTGTGTCTGTGTGTCAGGTACAAGCTGTTGAACCAGTCTGTGTCTCTCTCTCAGGTACAAGCTATTGAACCAGTCTGTGTCTGTGTGTCAGGTACAAGCTGTTGAACCAGTCTGTGTCTGTGTGTCAGGTACAAGCTGTTGAACCAGTCTGTGTCTGTGTGTCAGGTACAAGCTGTTGAACCAGTCTGTGTCTGTGTGTCAGGTACAAGCTGTTGAACCAGTCTGTGTCTGTGTGTCAGGTACAAGCTGTTGAACCAGTCTGTGTCTGTGTGTCAGGTACAAGCTGTTGAACCAGTCTGTGTCTGTGTGTCAGGTACAAGCTGTTGAACCAGTCTGTGTCTGTGTGTCAGGTACAAGCTGTTGAACCAGTCTGTGTCTGTGTGTCAGGTACAAGCTGTTGAACCAGTCTGTGTCTGTGTGTCAGGTACAAGCTGTTGAACCAGTCTGTGTCTGTGTGTCAGGTACAAGCTGTTGAACCAGTCTGTGTCTGTGTGTCAGGTACAAGCTGTTGAACCAGTCTGTGTCTGTGTGTCAGGTACAAGCTGTTGAACCAGTCTGTGTCTGTGTGTCAGGTACAAGCTGTTGAACCAGTCTGTGTCTGTGTGTCAGGTACAAGCTGTTGAACCAGTCTGTGTCTGTGTGTCAGGTACAAGCTGTTGAACCAGTCTGTGTCTGTGTGTCAGGTACAAGCTGTTGAACCAGTCTGTGTCTGTGTGTCAGGTACAAGCTGTTGAACCAGTCTGTGTCTGTGTGTCAGGTACAAGCTGTTGAACCAGTCTGTGTCTGTGTGTCAGGTACAAGCTGTTGAACCAGTCTGTGTCTGTGTGTCAGGTACAAGCTGTTGAACCAGTCTGTGTCTGTGTGTCAGGTACAAGCTGTTGAACCAGTCTGTGTCTGTGTGTCAGGTACAAGCTGTTGAACCAGTCTGTCTGTGTCTGTGTGTCAGGTACAAGCTGTTGAACCAGTCTGTGTCTGTGTGTCAGGTACAAGCTGTTGAACCAGTCTGTGTCTGTGTGTCAGGTACAAGCTGTTGAACCAGTCTGTGTCTGTGTGTCAGGTACAAGCTGTTGAACCAGTCTGTCTGTGTCTGTGTGTCAGGTACAAGCTGTTGAACCAGTCTGTGTCTGTGTGTCAGGTACAAGCTGTTGAACCAGGAGGAGGGGGAGTACTACAACGTTCCCATCCCTGAGGAGGACGACGTCAACCTGGAACTGAGGCAGAAGTTTGAGGTGAGCACAGGAGGATCATGGGAGTTGGAGTTTGGTTTTGAGTCAAATAAATAATTAAAGACGTGTCACCATGGAACATAATTACTTGTGGAATATTGCTTTTCCTTTTTTTTTTTTTTTTTGCCCTGTTTCAGAGGAAGTCTGACTCAAAGGGGGCTTGAGCCCCTGCCCTTTTACCCGTCTGTAAAAATGAATGCTGTTTTTACTATGGTGAAAGAAATTCAAATGCCCTCTTTCCATGCCAGACCTGAAGGCAGCATTCAACACTTAATGTGTACACTTAATATCAATATTTCAATAATAAATGACATGTATGAGTTCAGCTATTCTTTACCTCCCGACACGATGGATGTTGGCCTTGAGTTGAGTCCCCCCCCCCCCCCTCCCCCTCCCAGGGGGGTCTTCACACATCTGTACGCGTTGCCATAGAAACCGGGGAACAATGAACACTGATAGGGCAGCAGAATACAAACAATAATGTCGCTGTCATATATTTAACTCTCGTATTGCCTCTTCGGTCCGAAACCTTTAAGGAAGACACTTGGTCGACCACTGGACTAACGGACAAGTTCTTTCTTCCCTCTCTCTCTCTCTAGGCCTGCCAGTTAAATATCCACTATCTCAAGGTAGCCTCTCTCTCTCTCTGGTGTCCACCATACATCTCTCTCTCTCACCCAGTAGGATTGATTGTTTGTGGAGAGCTCTCCTGTATTTCCACAAATGAATCAGATTTACTAACAAAGGCTCTCGGTCTCCTCCACACGTGTTCCAGTGAGACGCTCTCCTCCACACAGCACTACACTCTCTGTCCTGTTTGCTCTCTTTTATCTAACTTTGCCCTGTGTTTACATAACAAAACAAAACCCAAATTGCTAGACAAAAGCTTTTTTTTTTTGGTATCCTTTTAGTGTACCAGTGAAGTCTACTGTCACAAAACTGTATAAGTGGGCGCCAACTTTGCTCGCAACCTGCAGGGATTTCACTCCTCACGTGTGGCGATACTGTATGCTATGGCAGCAGTCATTAGCAGTGATGTCATTACGTGCATGTCCCGCGTCAAAAACGCATTCATGTCATGGTCCTGGGGTCCCGGGGATGCGCCTCCATTGGAGTCCATGTTAAAATAATTTACCGCGTCACGGTAAAAGAAAAACATTTTAAAAGTCCACCATTGTTCATGGGTGAAAGCATCCTACTTTACCCTACGTTAACACAAATGAAATCCGTTTAGAAAGTCTTAAACAGGCGATAGAAACGTCAATGTTTTGATTCCACCGACGTCCGTTGCCATTTTGCTCGCCCAATTTCATTAGGGGCACATGTTTTAGCATAGCACCGGGCCGCTCCCTGACCGTAGTGGCACAGCGTGTCGGGTGCCACACCAAAAGGGGTGCCCCTGATGAATTCGGTGACCGTCATACACAAGGGATGGCGCTGAAACATGACGTCTCTACACAGGGACATGGCGCATGCGCACTGAAACTAGTGCGGTCTCTGCTGCTTTACTTAATCTCAAGTTGCTATATTAGTTTAGATAGTTGAATTTGTTTTTTTTATGTATTAACACTGTAAACATAACACTGTAAAGATGTATTATCAGTTAAACCTGGAACAGCTAAAAACTATTTTCACTAGTGGTTCTCAAAGTGGAGTCTGGGGTCCTTGAGGGAGTTCCAGGGGGTCCCCAGATGAATGATAGTTAGGAACCAAATAGAACTTTATGGGTCTGTTACTCATTGAACAAATGTAACCCAATGGACCTGTTCCATTTGTACTCCTAGTGTATTTAGAAATCCTAGTTCTAAGTTCAAACATTAGCCAAATTGTAAAATAAATATAAGAAATAGACAAACAGTTTGAAAATAGCCGACCTACAAGCTCACAGCGCTCAAATTGAGGACTCATAAAACTTTTCTGGGACCCATTTGAATGACCACCTGTGGGTCCCGGGACCCATTACATTGAGAACCTAGTAACATCACTGCATCAGCTACTGTGCAGAAACACACTGGAGTAGCTGTCATAAATCAAATGAAATGACACATTTGAAAATTCCATTGAAATAAGAGAAATACTTTGGCAGCTATTTGCTTCCATACTATAGAGGGAAATTATGGTAAAAAGAAAATTATGTATTGTTTTTTTAGAAACATAGGACAAAGTTACATAGGCCTACGATAATTTCTCTCTCTCTCTCTCTCTCTCTCTCTCTCTCTCTCTCTCTCTCTCTCTCTCTCTCTCTCTCTCTCTCTCTCTTGCACATACCCTCTTGCTTGCACGCACGCACGCACGCACGCACGCACCCACTCACTCACACACAGCGTTGTTAGTAAATTGGTATAAGAGCACTCAGGCATCCGGTGGAGTCTCCATCTTCACCACCATCAATCAATCAATCAATGCACTGACTGTCATTGGTCACTGGTCAGCAGTGTCTGGCACCCCCGCTCCTCATTGGCTGATATATATACTGTTGACCCCACCCCCTCTATTGTCTGTCGCTGGTCTGGACCAATAGAAGGACAGCATGGAACGACCAATCACTGATGCACTCTTAACTCTATGTGTGAATATATGATGAGCGCATATATCATCACAATTAAGTAGTGTGTGTGTGTGTGTGTGTGTGTGTGTGTGTGTGTGTGTGTGTGTGTGTGTGTGTGTGTGTGTGTGTGTGTGTGTGTGTGTGTGTGTGTGTGTGTGTGTGTGTGTGTGTGTGTGTGTGTGAGAGAGAGAGAGAGGTCTAACTGTACACACACTTCCTCTGTGTGCATGCCACATTTCTCCACACGGTGGCAGCACTGTGTCAACTGTCAGACTGCTGTGTGTGTCTGTTCACTCCGTGGTCATATACTGTAGAAATGCACAGAACTGCATCTTTTCATGTGTTTACTTTTGAAGTGAAAACTGTGACATGCGATTCTAAAAACTGTATTTATGCTACTATGTTGTTAACTATTGTGGACACGACAGGGTAATGTTTTTAGGACGCTGAAATGCTCAGGTCAGATCAAGGTGTGTTTAGGGTTCTTTTTTGTTTTTATTATTTTTTGGAGAATTCTTTTATACTTTAGCTTCTGAAAAATAGCAGATCTACAAGCTCACAGCGCTGCAAGTTTGTAGATCTGCTATTTTCGAAGAGTCGTGGAAATGTGTGCCAATCTTTCAATAGGCCTACAGTAGGCTATATGTTTTTTTAAAAGTGATAATTTTTAACACATATTTTGCTTCTGGATTCTGCCCTGGAACTAAATATTTTGAGATGGGGGTCCGTGAACAAATACATAACATTTTTTGAAAACATATCACCATTTGTACACTGTCTAAGTTACAGACTTGTTAGACCCCCATAAAGGAACCTAGAGAGTCTCTGAAACCCACTTTGAGAACCATTGCTCTACAGCAGTGATTACTATCAGATAATGGACCTTTACCTTTTCAACAACCAATTTCATACTTGGGGTGTAAAGGTACATACACATTTCAGTTCACCATGGATTTGTCTATCTGGCCTGTGATGCTTGTCTAAACTACTGTTCTTCTTTGAGAATTAATAATGTGTAGGCGATGGTGAGAAAACGTTAATGTTACTGTCGCTGAATTAGTTAAGTTTTCGCTAGAAACAGGCTTTGTCAAATATGAGTGACTGACTATCATAAACCATACAGAGCCACCTCACCGACAATATCGCAAAGACCGTTTGTTTATTTTTGGACCCTCAATGCTTATATGAGACGATTTTAAGATGACTCAATGTTATTCTCCATAGAGAAATTACTTCCGTGGAAACGGGGGATGAGCGAGTCACGTCATGACTTCACTGTTCTATATTGTGACAATAATATTGTGTTCTGACATCAATAATATGAATGTTCTTTTGAATATTTCAAAACAGCCAATCTACCGGTTCACAACATGAATAAATCTTAACATAAATAGCAGCTTGTATTAGACCAGCTATTTCTGCTATATTTTGAAAGGTTTTCACGATTCAATAAAGTATAAAATAAAGTGATTCAAACCAGGACTATAATATCGCCCAGCCCTGGTGTAGGATGCTATACACTAGGGCATTAACGAAAAAGTTGACAAGTCGACTCAGTCGACTTCATTACACAAGTCGACTCCCACCAGTGAAAGTCGAAAATACTTTCTATTGTGAAAATAGCAGATCTACATGCTGTGAGCATGTAGATCGGCAATTTTCACAATTTCTGCCTTGACAATTTGGCCAATGTTTAATTCGTCATTTTAGAGTTATTAAAAAGTCCTTAAATTGGCACTTTAGAAATGTGCAGATACCCTCATTACACTTAAACTATATGTTGGTTTGTTTACAGTTGAGTGAGAAAACAATGTTTCACATTAACTTAATTATCTGGGGACCCCCCAAAATAATCAGGGGGTCGTGTGTGATGTGATGACGTCATCAAACCATAAAGTCGACTTACTGAGTCGAGTCGACTTGCAAAAATCACAAGTCGTTAATGCCCTACTGTACATCAGTAACCGTACATTACGCTGACTCCGGTCTAGGTGGTGTTGTGTTGTTTCTATAATGTTTCTAAGTGGTGTCCTGTCACATGGCCTCGCAGAAAGCCAAGTTCGGCCAGGGGAAGAAGGTGATCACGCCGTCGGACCACCGGCGCTTCAGCGAACCTCCCTCGGGGAACATGGACCGCGTTCGACTCAGCGACTTCCACTTCCTGGCTCTGCTGGGCAAGGGCAGCTTCGGCAAGGTGAGGAAACCCGCCGCCAAACCCCCTGTGTGACACCCATGGGACACAGACCTACAGCTTAACCCATTAAACTTTAACTATTGAAAAATAGCATATATAGTATACAAGCGCCCAGCGCAGCACCGAGTGCCGAGCTGCAAATCTTTGAAATTATATATTTTTAACACTTTCCAAGCCTCCCAGAATGGCTGTTGGTGGTTTAGCTGGGAATTTCTATTATTTCAGGAATATACAAGACCATCAGAGAGCTCCAATCACATGTCATTCTTTTCACGGCAAAATCATCGGTCATTGTGTACTCACACATGTAATGGTGCAGCTCTGCATTGGTATGCAGTGGGGATTTTAGTGAAAACATCTTTCCCGCCAGGCGCTCCACGTGCGTGATCCGTGCACATCGATGTAAGCGCACGGCATGCGCTCTATATGTACGCTTCATGTCCAACTTTTTTCTGAATGCAATCACGACGGACAGAGGCTAAGCTAGCGCGTCAGTGTATAATGTATTAGGACACTAAAAATAGCTATCCTGCCCCGGAAGCGATCAAAAGCACTTCCTGTTGAGGCACAGTCACTTTCCTTTGGAATAAGCCGAAGAAGAGACGGAGAAGAGGGGACGATGTTTTTTTTTTTTTTGCGATTATTATCATTTCTTTTGTTTTTAATGACCTATTCCGGAAAATTCCGGTCGGCTAATTTAAAGTGAACATTTGTAACTGAAAGATTTGCTTCGTGCCGCATTGTGTGCTTGTAGATCTGATGTTTTCACAAGCTTTGCTTCGCGGGCAAAATGTCTGATTTCTCTTTTGGGTCACAAGCTAAAAAAAAAACGTTTTGGGAACCCCTGCCCCGCCCTGCCCTGCCCCGCCCTGCCCTGCCCTTCTAGGTGATGCTGGCAGAGATGAAGTCCACAGAGGAGCTGTACGCCATCAAGATCCTGAAGAAGGACGTGGTGATCCAGGACGACGACGTGGAGTGTACCATGGTGGAGAAGAGGGTCCTGGCACAGAGAGACAAGCCTCCGTTCCTCACCATGCTGCACTCCTGCTTCCAGACCGTGGTACGGACTCTAGATCTATATCTATATCTATCTAACCCTAACTCCTGCTTCCAGACCGTGGTACAGACTCTATATCTATATCTATCTAACCCTAACTCCTGCTTCCAGACCGTGGTACAGACTCTATATCTATATCTATCTAACCCTAACTCCTGCTTCCAGACCGTGGTACGGACTCTATATCTATATCTATCTAACCCTAACTCCTGCTTCCAGACCGTGGTACAGACTCTATATCTATATCTATCTAACCCTAACTCCTGCTTCCAGACCGTGGTACGGACTCTATATCTATATCTATCTAACCCTAACTCCTGCTTCCAGACCGTGGTACAGACTCTATATCTATATCTATCTAACCCTAACTCCTGCTTCCAGACCGTGGTACGGACTCTATATCTATATCTATCTAACCCTAACTCCTGCTTCCAGACCGTGGTACGGAGTACGGACTCTATCTATATCTATCTAACCCTAACTCCTGCTTCCAGACCGTGGTACGGACTCTATATCTATATCTATCTAACCATAACTCCTGGTGGTACGGACTCTATATCTATATCTATCTAACCATAACTCCTGGTGGTACGGACTCTATATCTATATCTATCTAACCCTAACTCCTGCTTCCAGACCGTGGTACGGGCATTAACCAAAAAGTCAACTCAGTCGACTTCATTGCACAAGTCGACTCCCACCAGAGAAAGTTGAAAAGTCGAAAATGCTTTCTTGTGAAAATAGCAGATCTACATGCTCACAACACCTCGCATTGCGAGGCGTTGTGAGCATGTAGATCTGCTATTTTCACAATGTCTGCCTCTGTATATTTGACAATTTGGACAATGTTTAATTTGTCATTTTAGAGGTATTAAAAAGTCCTTAAAGGAGTAGTTCACCACTTTTCAACCTGTCTTCATATAATAGGTCCTCACTAATGTTCATAATAAAATAGCACAATTTTTTTCTATTCATTCTGGGTCTCATAGGAGAGCTGTCAAATCCTTCTACCGGTGACATCATCGTTTGACAAAATAAAATTAAATAATATTTTTGAAAAAGAATATTTAGATTTTTTTTTTTTTTCACAGTTTTGTTTATTTGAATTTCAGGGCATACAAAAAACCAAGACTTGTTCACATATTATGAGAACCAATCAAACCAAACAAAAACAAGAATAGACAGTCATATAAATGCCAAAGATGATAGTATATCAATCAAAAAACAAAATGAGACAAATAAAAAGGCAATAATATAGGCTATGATATAGGCACTTGAGGTACCATTCAGTGAAATGACATTTGAAATGACATTTAATGATCATATGCCCTGATTCAAGTTTAAACAACAAACAGGCAAATAGGACAGATGAAAAATGTATATATAAAAGGTATTAACAACAACTCACGAGACAGACAAACTTGACAAAACAAGACAAGACAAGACAGGACAAGACATGGCGAGAACCATGGCTTCCACTTTAACATTGCAACTTTTTCAGGCATAGAAAGCCTGCAGTTTCTATTAGCTTGCATTTCCCATTGATGATGTCACCGGTAGAAGGATTTGACCCACCCACTGTAGCTCTCCAGCTCTCCAAACTGAGTAGAAAAAAATTGTGATATTTTATCATGAACATTAGGACCCATTATATGAAGATAGGTTGAAAAGTGGTGGAGTGCCCCTTTAAATTGGCACTTTAGAAATGTGCAGATACCCTCTATATACTTTAGTTTACTGTTGAGTGAGAAAACAATGTTTCCCATTAAGTTAATCATCTGGGGACCCCCCAAAATAACTGGGGGGTCGTGTGTGATGTGATGACGTCATCAAACGATAAAGTCGACTTCAACTCAACTTTTTACTGAGTCGAGTCGACTTGCAAAAATCACAAGTCGTTAATGCCCTAGTATGGACTGTAGGTCTATCTATCTATCTATCTATCTATCTATCTATCTATCTATCTATCTATCTATCTATCTATCTATCTATCTATCTATCTATCTATCTATCTATCTATCTATCTATCTATCTATCTATCTATCTATCTATCTATCTATCTATCTATCTATCTATCTATCTATCTATCTATCTATCTATCTATCTATCTATCTATCTATCTATCTATCTATCTATCTATCTATCTATCTATCTATCTATCTATCTATCTATCTATCTATCTATCTATCTATCTATCTATCTATCTATCTATCTATCTATCTATCTATCTATCTATCTATCTATCTATCTATCTATCTATCTATCTATCTATCTATCTATCTATCTATCTATCTATCTATCTATCTATCTATCTATCTATCTATCTATCTATCTATCTATCTATCTATCTATCTATCTATCTATCTATCTATCTATCTATCTATCTATCTATCTATCTATCTATCTATCTATCTATCTATCTATCTATCTATCTATCTATCTATCTATCTATCTATCTATCTATCTATCTATCTATCTATCTATCTATCTATCTATCTATCTATCTATCTATCTATCTATCTATCTATCTATCTATCTATCTATCTATCTATCTATCTATCTATCTATCTATCTATCTATCTATCTATCTATCTATCTATCTATCTATCTATCTATCTATCTATCTATCTATCTATCTATCTATCTATCTATCTATCTATCTATCTATCTATCTATCTATCTATCTATCTATCTATCTATCTATCTATCTATCTATCTATCTATCTATCTATCTATCTATCTATCTATCTATCTATCTATCTATCTATCTATCTATCTATCTATCTATCTATCTATCTATCTATCTATCTATCTATCTATCTATCTATCTATCTATCTATCTATCTATCTATCTATCTATCTATCTATCTATCTATCTATCTATCTATCTATCTATCTATCTATCTATCTATCTATCTATCTATCTATCTATCTATCTATCTATCTATCTATCTATCTATCTATCTATCTATCTATCTATCTATCTATCTATCTATCTATCTATCTATCTATCTATCTATCTATCTATCTATCTATCTATCTATCTATCTATCTATCTATCTATCTATCTATCTATCTATCTATCTATCTATCTATCTATCTATCTATCTATCTATCTATCTATCTATCTATCTATCTATCTATCTATCTATCTATCTATCTATCTATCTATCTATCTATCTATCTATCTATCTATCTATCTATCTATCTATCTATCTATCTATCTATCTATCTATCTATCTATCTATCTATCTATCTATCTATCTATCTATCTATCTATCTATCTATCTATCTATCTATCTATCTATCTATCTATCTATCTATCTATCTATCTATCTATCTATCTATCTATCTATCTATCTATCTATCTATCTATCTATCTATCTATCTATCTATCTATCTATCTATCTATCTATCTATCTATCTATCTATCTATCTATCTATCTATCTATCTATCTATCTATCTATCTATCTATCTATCTATCTATCTATCTATCTATCTATCTATCTATCTATCTATCTATCTATCTATCTATCTATCTATCTATCTATCTATCTATCTATCTATCTATCTATCTATCTATCTATCTATCTATCTATCTATCTATCTATCTATCTATCTATCTATCTATCTATCTATCTATCTATCTATCTATCTATCTATCTATCTATCTATCTATCTATCTATCTATCTATCTATCTATCTATCTATCTATCTATCTATCTATCTATCTATCTATCTATCTATCTATCTATCTATCTATCTATCTATCTATCTATCTATCTATCTATCTATCTATCTATCTATCTATCTATCTATCTATCTATCTATCTATCTATCTATCTATCTATCTATCTATCTATCTATCTATCTATCTATCTATCTATCTATCTATCTATCTATCTATCTATCTATCTATCTATCTATCTATCTATCTATCTATCTATCTAGGGCCAGTGAGCTATTTGTTACATTGGGTCTCACCACCTTCATGGCTCTGTTGAGGAACCTGACATATAAGTTCATGTGCAGACTGGATCGCTCCTTAAATGGAATAATAGGACTGATGACAGACCCTGGATGTAGCTCTGTCAGGTACACGTCTACCATTAGAGGACACTGGCATGAGTGCCTCTTTAGCTCCGGTGGGGCTCGGTGAATGTACTCCTTGTTGTTGTTGTTTTTTTTTTTATTATTATCCTTGTAATGTTTTGTCTTCTTACCCTGTGGGCCTTGAGCCTGTAATAAAGTTTATATCTATCTATCTATCTATCTATCTATCTATCTATCTATCTATCTATCTATCTATATATACACTATGTGTACTGTATCCATGGATGCTGCACTCCTGCTCCCAGACAGTGATACGGACTCAGTGTTGATTTTGACTGCAAATCTTGATTTAGTTTTAGACATATAGTCTCTTGAATAAAAATGCTGTTTAGTTTTAGTCATATTTTAGTCACCTGAAATGATGCTGAAGATAGCAGATCTACAAGCTCAATAAGCTCATACATAGCGCAACGCGTTGTGAGCTGACACAGATCTGCTATTTTCAGCACGCAACACCCGAGCGCAAAACAAACATAAAATGTCTTTCAGTTCTACTGGATCTCTTCTCCACGAGTCCCTCCCTAACATTTTAGCATTCTACGTAGATGTTCTGCGGTGCAACAGCTCAGCTATAACAACACTGAAGAGCTCATCTATTATAACCCTGATGTTAGAATAGATATAGGAGAGTGTGGAGAGCAGTGATTCAGGAGTCCTGGGTTGGTGTTGAACAATTAATCGAAAAGTATCAAAAGTTTCCAGATCACAGAATGAATTGCATGAAATAGAGGGAGACCCAAATGGACTCCTAAACTAGGTATTTTAGGTATTAATTGGTCCAAATGATGTACAATATTAATTTAACCACCCATACATGTGTACTGTGCTACAGTAACTTTTTATTTTTAGTTCTGTGAAGTCATATAGCCTTCTACTGCTGACAATTCCCAGAGGCCAGTGTTCTTTCATTTTAGTTTGGTTTTGCATGGACATTGTAGTCAATGGGCTAAACAGCTGCAGTATGGGCCTTTAAATATCAATTTATGTTCCCGGTATCTAAACTTGTGGTATTGCTGTATTTAGGTTCTATGCCTCTTGTCTTCCAGGACCGGCTGTACTTTGTGATGGAGTACATCAATGGAGGGGACCTGATGTATCACATCCAACGTGTGGGCAAGTTCAAGGAGCCTCAGGCTGTGTAAGAACACACTGTGCCCGCATGTAACACACTGGCACCCTGTGCCCGCATGTAACACACTGGCACCCTGTGCCCGCATGTAACACACTGACACCCTGTGCACACATGTAACACACTGACACCCTGTGCAAACATGTAACACACTGTGCCCACATGTAACACACTGGCACCCTGTGCAAACATGTAACACACTGTGCCCACATGTAACACACTGGCACCCTGTGCAAACATGTAACACACTGGCACCCTGTGCAAACATGTAACACACTGGCACCCTGTGCAAACATGTAACACACTGGCACCCTGTGCACATATGTAACACACTGGCACCCTGTGCCCACATGTAACACACTGACACCCTGTGCACACATGTAACACACTGACACCCTGTGCCCACATGTAACACACTGACACCCTGTGCCCACATGTAACACACTGACACCCTGTGCCCACATGTAACACACTGACACCCTGTGCCCACATGTAACACACTGACACCCTGTGCCCGCATGTAACACACTGGTACCCTGTGCCCGCATGTAACACACTGGTACCCTGTGCCCGCATGTAACACACTGACACCCTGTGCCCACATGTAACACTCTGACACCCTGTGCCCACATGTAACACACTGACACCCTGTGCCCACATGTAACACACTGGCACCCTGTGCCCACATGTAACACACTGACACCCTGTGCCCACATGTAACACACTGGCACCCTGTGCCCACATGTAACACACTGGCACCCTGTGCCCACATGTAACACACTGACACCCTGTGCCCACATGTAACACACTGACACCCTGTGCCCACACACTTAGAACATCTTTACCGAATTGAACCGTACTTGTTGCGTTCTTTTTCCATCTACACCAAATCTCTTTGCCAAAAAATGCAGATTTACAAGCTTGTAGATCTCTATGTTTTCCTCGTGACACACTGCAACTTAGTGGAGTAGATTTACATACCGGTATTTACGTACCATAATGTGTAACCTGGCGTCGCCAGGCTTACTCATCTGCCAAGATAAGAGCCTGGGCGCGATATGAGGCAGAGAGTGGTTATAAAGGTGTGAATTTCACAGTGCACAGTGTGGTGTTCCTGCAAACGTATTCCCTGCTGGAAATCTGTTCTACTTCTCCCTCTCCCTCGGTTGCACTCGTAATAAACAATATCCAAACAAAAACATGGATTCTGACAAAGTTACACCTATTAAGAGCAATTTAAGAGCTACAATCTATTTAGGTTTGTTTCGTTGGTGGATGTAAACAGACCTGCACAGCATGATGTTAAGGGCTTTGCACACAGGACCGTTGCGTTTCTTTCCATTTGCTGCATGATTAAAACACATTGGATTTGGTGTGCAAGGCTGTGTGGAATCCACACTGCGGATCCCAAGAGGAGTCATAAAAAATGAGTTTTTACCGCATGCGACAAGACGCACGAATCGAACTGGGTTAGATCGGGAAAAAAAACGCCCAGCCGCAGCCACCTGCCGAATGGCAAATTCGGAGCCGCTGTGCATGACGTCATAGAGAATCATTGTTTTATTAAAGAAATGGAATCGTCCGTTTTTTTCCGGTGCAAGAAAAATGCGTCTGTGTGCAAAGGGCTTGCCTTCCCTTAAACGCAGCACTTCCGCCAAATTCAAGCACTTCCGTTCATGCAACGCACAGCGCAGGTCGCGCCCAGGGTGCTCTACTGTATGTGTGATAAATGTAAGGTTGATGTTGGAAAGCCACTTGCAACAACACAGAGTGCTTGTTCTTCCGTGACTCTCTCCCTCCAAGAGAACATCAGTTTGCTCTTGGGAGAAATGATGTTTCCGAGGCTTTTCTTCCGCACCACGTAACGTTACCTGTTGTCCTGAGCTCAGTGCACTGCTCTTAAGAAGTCATGGAAAGTGAATAGAAGTGGCCTGGCCCCCAAACTGTGGCATAAACTCCCTGTCGCACTTAGAACAACAGACTCACTCCCTAGCTTCCGCCTTGGACTGAAGACGCACCTCTTCAGACTCGACCTAAACCCATAGCACTACTGTAACATACATGAAACTATTTTATTTTATAGGGTTTTTAGAAGTTTTTTACTAATTAGGTGTGTGGTCTACCTTTGTTATTGTTTTTCTAGATTGATATTCATATGCATTTGTTATATTGTTATATTGTTGTTAATGTACTGACATATTATCTTGCTTATTATAGTGATGTGTATTACCTGCTTATTGTAAGTCGCTTTGGATTAAAAGCGTCTGCTAAATGCCTAAACCGTAAACTGTAAACTAAACTGAAGTGAGAGCAACGCTGCCTGGGTATCATTTCCTCTGTAATCCAGAGGAAATGTCATGTTGTGACGTTCAGATACTGTATGCGTGTGAACCCACATCTTCTGTGCCAGCTCACAGTAACATGACATGGAATATATGATTCCACCAGCGTATGATTCAAAACATAATCCTCCTCTTATTTGCCTACAGTAATAAAAATGGGCTCATTTGATAGGTCATAACTGAATCCTAAACAAGGGTAGCTCGATAACCCGATAACAAATGTATTGAGTACCCGGTAATGCCGGTATCAATAAGCTTTGGGCTTATCAAGCTTGTTATGGAGCATAGCGGCCCATGATGTCATGTTTAAACAATCAAGACAAGAGGCGGTCAATAGATTATTACAGTACTATCCATAATATAAAGCCATTTAACACTTAATGCACACTAATGAATGATTTTTTTTAATGATATTTAATGATATGTGTTACTTTTGTCAATATCTTCATGGATGGTGGCCAGCCACAAACTCAGTCGCATCAACTGGTCAATAAAACAAGATACCAGTTCTGTTCAGAATTTGTCGTCTCACAAAATATTAGAAAACGCTCTATAGCAGGCTTGATAAAAGCCCGGCTCAATAAGTAGGATCGTTAAGGTGCTCATTATCAATAATAATTAACAATCTCCATACTGATAAGAGATTGTTACTCCCTACTGATAATACAGCCCCCTTCACTGCAGCTACTCCACCCTTCTCTAGTCCAGAGGTTCACAAACTTCGCAAGCCGATCTACAAGCTCACAACGCGTCATGTTGTGACGCATTGTGAGCTTGTAGATCAGCTATTTTTGGTGAAGAGAGTTGGGGTAGAGGGGAAAAGAACTCCTCATCTCTCTGTCTCTCTCAACTAAGGGGTCCTTGGCCTGAAAAACATTGAAGATCCCAGATCTAGACTCTAGATTGGGGGTGAACAACTTTGATGATGGTGAGGGCCACTATATTTCCACCTTTTTAGTTTAGTTTAGTTTAGTTTATTTGATCATCATATTTCATACAGGTCATACATTCATATAATCATTGTTACAGGTGATCAAAAGGAATAGGCTGAAGCTAAAAGCTTGTGAATGCCTATCCTACATGTTCATGAATTAAGACATTGATTAGTTATAAGTGTTCAGATTATTATTATTATTATTATTTATTTATTTTCAAAACAAAAAGAGAAAGAAAAGAAAAAAGAGAAAGAAAAGAAAGAAGAAAAAAGAAAAGAAAAAAAATTAAAAACTAAAAACAAAATGTATAAGGAAATAGACTTGATACATTCCATAATACTAACAATTCAAGAAACAGAGAAATGTTACAAAGTAATAGTAAGAAAAATAATAATAGAATTAATAATACTAACAAGTACGAATAGATGATAGTGATAATAATGAGACTATGAACTGCTGTATTTGGCCAGGATATTTAATTTGAGTATTTTTTTAAATTGTGAAATGTTCTTACTGTGTTTGATCTCTTCTGTCAAACTATTCCAAATCTTTACTCCACAAATAGAAATGCACATACTTTTTAGGGTAGTCTGAACAGATGCTTGTTTAAAATTGAGTTCCCACCTTAGTTCGTAGCCCCCCTCCCTGTCACTAAACATGTTAAGAATGTTAGCTGGAAGCAGTTTATTTCTTGCTTTGAACATCATTTGAGCAGTTTTGAACTCTACTAGGTCAGGAAGTTTCAATGTACAAGACCTCAAAAATAGATTATTAGTGTGTTCATAAAACCCCATGTACTATTCTTATTGCCCTTTTTTGTAATATAAATAAAGGATGAATATTACTACTGTATGTGTTTCCCCACACTTCCAGGCAGTAGGACAGATAAGGCAGTATGAGCGCATTGTACAGGGTTAACAGAGACGTATAATTAAGTATATCCCTTGTTTTCCCTAAGACACCAACATTCCTTGCCACTTTTGCCCGCACATACTGTATATGGGATTTCCAGTTTAAAGGCATATTCAGGTTTAATGAAAATGTGGCTCCTCTCCAGCAGAGGGCGCGGGAGAGGAGTTTTTTGCCTCATCACAAGAACGCGCTTTGCCCAGCAGTTTCCTGTAATGGCGCCCAGATGTAAACAAACTGAAACAAACAAACTAACATCTTTACTCTATACAGCATGGATCGATTAAGCTCTACACATTCCAATCGGTAAGTGAAATAAAAAGTCATCTTTATTTACAAATGCAAACATATTTAGACATGTAACAATTACATTTAACTAACGCTACCGTATCGCTTGGCATGCGGCCGTGTTATAGTCCTCTTACTGGCCTTACAGCTTTGGAAATGTATATTTTTTATTACACCATTATAATGTTCTCATTTTGATCACAAGACACAATTACTGAGTATCGGTAGGCCTACTTCTCCAGCTTTAGAATATGTATGATACTGATTTATACGAGACAGGCACTGGCATTTTATTAGTTCAGTAGTTTACAATCAGCATAATGATTAGCAGACTCAAAACTTCATAACTAACCCGAACACTACGGTCCTTTTGATTTACAGACCTGTTTGATCATTCAGGGCTAGCGCTCTGCCTCTCTGGTAAATAATACTGTCTGGTAAATTATGTCTGGGGCAAAACAATATATATTTTGACACAGTATGTCCACACAAGCCAACATGACGACGACCCTGTATCTGGATTAATAATTTTGGAGCTGCTAAATGATCTATGCTGCGGGTCTAACGATAAATGAATAACACTGCAGTATTCAATAGACTGAGGCATTTATTATGACTGCTAATCTAATCATTCTTTACCCTTTTTTTCATACAGGTACCTTGTTTCATCATCGCTGTTACTGTTGATCTGGATTGATCTTCGCTCGTGAAGAGCACAACAAGAAAGCATACATAATGCTAACTAAAAGGCTTTTATTTTCTGAGCAGTCGTTACCATCACTAATGATCTGCATGAAAGACTGACATGATCTAAACATGATTAATAAAATGATGCTTTGATATACATAAACTGTAATGTCTCGATTTCATTTTGATCTAGTCAATGGTAATTTTTTTTGTATGTGGTAAGTTATTTTAATGTGTTCTGACCTCTGAAAGCTTACAATGATGGGAAGTTGTAAACATTGTGAAAACGCTATATTGTATTGTTTCATACACTAAAGCATTTTGGTATGAAACCCCATTTAAATGCAATATCATATCGTTTAGCTGCATAACATTTCTGGCATTTGTAATAAAAAAAAAAGTTTCAGGTTGACAAAACTTGTTTATTTAGGAAACGGTTTGCAGGTGAAAATGGGAAGTGGAGTGGAGTCTAGCATCTTCCAGACTGTAGAATAGCCTACCCTATTTGTGTGTATAGATTGCCTCATTATATATACATATATATTTTTCAAATGTTCAACGTTTATTGGTGTCATAATTGTAGTGTGATCGGATGTACAGCTGCTCTTCTTCAGACATCAAATTCTTCAGCCTGTATAGAAATAAAGGAGATGATGCTTAGATTAGATTGGTGAGACTAAAATAGACACAAAAGTAAATTTTACAATTTGTCATAAAACAGTACAGTACAATACATTGATCTAATGGCCTAGTGCAGTGTTTCTCAAAGCAGATTTCAAGGTCTCCCTTTATATCTGACAGTGTACAAATGGAACCAAATGAACCCTTCAGGGTCCAGAGTTACAGACTTGTATGCATTGACATGCAAACCCCCCCAATTCGCACCTCGCTAAGGCTTTAGTATCACAATGGGATGTTTGAACAAAGAAACAAGCATTGCACAGTACCTATGCATATCAATAGACCTCCTGTAAGTAGCTAGGTGTTGAGCGACCCCCTCCAAACATCACTATGCACCAATAACGTTCAGATCTTTCTGGAATAGCAAGCGTGGGTCTAACAAATGCGGCGTTGATATCATAGAAGTATAAAATATAGGATGACTTGATAATATGGGCTATGTTGTGAATGTACCTTACGATGCTAAAAGTAGTTCTGTAGATGCGTTTTACGTCAGCCGTATGTTGTGACTCACGTTGTGTTTATTCATGGCTGAAGCTATGGGCTGAAGTAACTTACAAGTAAAGTCTATTTGTCCTCTGTGTGGACATTGAAATCATTTACAAGTTATAGACAAGACATATGTCTCATTTAATGGCCCCTGTTTATTAGATCAATGTATTGTTTTTAGGGCGGATTCACCCACAATGTGGCTAACTTTAAAACGAAACTTTTTACAAGAAATATAGCCCCAAACCCTTCAAAGATCCCAATGACAAACCCACCTAACAAACGTTTACTTAGGAAATAGATTGCTGCACTCTGACAATTATAAAATATTTCTTATTTACCTCCTTTCTTTGTTCAGCATCTCTCAGCCTGTTGTCCACATTCAGCTTCCTGAAACTCTTCCCTTTGTAAAAAGTTAAACTGTCTAAGACACTAATCGATAAAAAACAAACGCGAAATAAAGTAAACATACAAGCAGAGACTTGAAATAGAAAGAGTAAATTAAAAAATAGCAAGTTAAAGCAGTTAAAACTGCCGCGGAATGTAATGTAGTGGCTCCAGTGCCATTGTTTACAGAATGGAGGAACTGTGCACCCGCGCTTCACTAAGGGTGGACGCGCAGAGGAACAGACTAGAACGCGCACTGAGGCCATACTCTATCCTGATTGGTGGAGATCTTTGTGGCGAACGGGAAAATTTCGAGCGAGCTATGCTCGTAACAGGGGACAGGGTGGAAGTCCGTATATGGTCAGCGCACATTATAGTCAGGTGCATTAGTGGAAAATGTACACATTTTATTTTTATTTGAATGAAAGCGAAGTCCTGAATATACCTTTAATTGATGATCTATTACTACTCCCAAGAACATATTTTCGTAAACTCTTTCCAATTGAATACCGTCAATTTTTAGTTCAACTGGAGTGTTTGGTGGAATAATTTTATTTCCAAAAATCATGAATTTGGTTTTTTTTAGATTTAGAGATAACTTATTTAAGGCAAACCACTGCTTTAGTTTGTAGAGTTCAGCTGAGACCACATCCAGTAGTTGTTTAATGTTTTCCCCCGCACAAAGGATGTTTGTGTCGTCGGCAAAAACAACATAATTCAAAATGCTTGATACCTTACAAATATCATTTATGTATAATATGAATAGTTTAGGACCTAATATTGATCCTTGCGGTACCCCACAGGTGATGTTGGAGCATGCTGACTTATATTCATCAATTTGAACATATTGCTGTCTGTTTTCAATGTAACTTTTTATCCAATTAAGCCCAATGCCTCTAATTCCATATCTTTCCATTTTATCCAGGAGAATATCAAAGTCTATTGTGTCAAAAGCTTTTTTAAGGTCGAGAAAAATACCTATTGCATAGTCTTTATTTCCAATTGATGATGTCAGTTTTTCAGCAAGCTCCATCAATGCCATGTTAGTAGAACATTCAGTTCTAAAACCATATTGACTGTCAGTTAGTATGCTATGTTTTCCAATAAAGCTGTCTAATCTTGTAGAAACAATTTTTTCCAGAATTTTTGAGAACTGTGATAGTAGTGAGATAGGCCGGTAATTTGTAAAAAGATGTTTGTCTCCAGATTTATAAACTGGGATTACCTTTGCCATTTTCATCTGTTTGGGAAAGATGCCCGTTTTTAGTGACAGATTGCAGATATATGTTATTGGGTCAGCCACTTCAGTAATAACCTTTTTTAGGAGTGTCATGTTTATACCATTTCCATCAGTTGATTCACTCCAGAGGGCCACTATATTTCCACCTTCACTCCAGAGGGCCACATTGCATATTGCTACGTCCTGCTTTGTCATTCTAGTATCTCATACAAAAGAAGCAAAAATAGCCGATCTACAAGCTCAAAACGCATTGCAGCGCGATGCGTTTTGAGCTTGTAGATCGGCTATTTTTGCTTCTTTTGAATTGGAATCCTGAATATTTTATTTTTTATTTTTGAATTGGAATCCTGAAATGTAACATTTTGATTTAATTTCCAACACATTCAGTTATATACTCATGTTAACTTTATGAACTTAAATACAAATACATTGGACATAAAAAATATATATACATTTTAATACTACTATACTAGTCATTAAGCTACTAAGATAGACTGACGGAATTAAAGCAGGTCATGTTTGGAATTGTAACAGCTGAAATCAATAATATATCAGCATTCTGGTATTAACCTGCGGGCCGCATTAAGTGAAGGTGGGGGCCGCATGGGGCCCCCGGGCCGCCAGTTGCCCATGTATGCTCTAGATGTTGATGTTGTGTCCTCCATGGCTGCAGGTTCTACACTGCAGAGATCTAGACTCTAGATGTTGATGTTGTATCCTCCATGACTGCAGGTTCTACGCTGCAGAGATCGCCGTGGGCTTGTTCTTCCTGCACAGGAAGGGGATCGTCTACAGGTGAGTGACCTGCTCAAGGAGGCAGGCCTAGGATTATTCAATGCTTTAACTATTGAAAAATAGCAGATATACAAGCTCACAGCGCGGCAATCGGTGCCGCGCTGTCAAAGAAAAGGTCCTTTTCACTTAAATGGAACTCAGTTAGTCTGTTCTTGAGAGACTACTATGTCAGTGGTTCTCAAACCTTTTCATGTGAAGGACCCCCAAACTGATATTTATTTGGCCATGGAACCCCATCTCAAAATATTGTATCAGGGACCCCCCAGAAGCAAATATTTGAGTTACAAATGTTCACTTTAAAAAATGAGATATTCAAATATTTGCAAAAATGTACATGATTCTTCAAAAATAGCAGATCTACAAGCTTGCAGCGCGGCACTCAGTGAGCTTTTATATCTGCTATTTCTCCACTGGTTAAAGCAATCAATAATTCTAGGCCTAAATGGGTTAAAACAGGGTCATGGAGCTGTTCTGGAAAACCTGAAAAGTAAGGAATTATGACTTTGTCGCATCTGATTTCCATTTATAAAAAGTACAGGACTTTGTATAAAAACATGGTAACTTGCAGCTAGCTTGAAAATAGGGCAGCCTGATACTCTGAATAATTAATGGAGAAAAAAGGGAAAAAGTTAGAAAAAAGAAAGCCTAAATCAGTCTGGGATTTTGACTTGTGGAAAGGTCAAAAGCCTGCGGGAAAGGAATAACTCATCTCTCCTGCAACACAAAGAGAACAGGAGAAAAGATGCGCAGGGCCTGATCTGATAGAAGAGATGTGGTGATGAAAGGAAGGCAGAGAGATGAGGAGTAGTACCATGATGGAAGTGGAGGAGATTGAAGGGAGGACGACACGACAAAGACTACTGACTGACTGGGACGTCAGACATCTAACAGTGGAGAGAGAGAGAGAGAGAGAGAGAGAGAGAGAGAGAGAGAGAGAGAAGAGAGAGAGAGAGAGAGAGAGAGAGAGAGAGAAAGAGAACACGTGTCTGGACAGATGAATGGAGAGGAAGGAGTGGACAAAGTCAATCACTGAGACTGATGGATAAAACAAGATTGAGAGATGGAGAGAGAGGGAGAGGGAGAAGGGGGAGGGAGAGGGGGAGGGGGAGGGGGAGGGGGTTACTAGCAGACCAAAGTAAATCTGGAGAATGGAAAGAAAGGGTTTTGGGTTCACACAGAATGCCAAAAGCGTACTAAGCGTTTTTATTTATAATGGGGCTTGATGCCAAAAATATAATTTAATCTCATAATCTAACGGGGCTGGCCTTACTAATTAGTTACTTTTATGCCCATATATGGAGATCCCTGATGTTGTCAATATTAAGCCCATATCTGGGAATGCCCATATATATATATGGACATATCCCATATCTGGGATCTATAGAGTGTCTGATGAATGCCTAAATTCTAAATTGATGATGCATGTGCACACAGACACTGACTGTGCTTTTGTGTGTGTGTGTGTGTGTGTGTGTGTGTGTGTGTGTGTGTGTGTGTGTGTGTGTGTGTGTGTGTGTGTGTGTGTGTGTGTGTGTGTGTGTGTGTGTGTGTGCGTGCGTGCGTGCGTGCGTGCGTGCGTGCGTGCGTGCGTGCGTGCGTGCGTGCGTGCGTGCGTGCGTGTGTGCGTGCGTGCGCGTGCGTGCCATAGGGACCTGAAGCTGGACAACGTGATGCTGGACTCGGAGGGGCACATCAAGATCGCAGACTTCGGCATGTGTAAAGAGAACATGTACGAAGGCATGAACACACGCACCTTCTGCGGGACGCCCGACTACATCGCACCGGAGGTGAGACACACATACACACATTTGCGTGCGTGCACACACGCAAACGCACTCACATCAGGGACGGATTAACCCCTTCCCCATCCTTAAGGGCATTACAGATTAGAACGGAATAGAATATTTTACTTCTACTCTGTTATATTAAAGGTTCTTCTCTCACTGTCTCACTGTGTTGGTATGTCCAGAGCCTTGTATTAGAGGGTTCTGCCAATGCGGGGTCAGAAACAGTGCCGGTCAAGTGATTCATGTAACTCGAAATGCCACTATTTCCCTCATAAGTGGCATTTCCATAAAGCCAGCAGATGTAATGTAGACAGCTTTGGTACCAAAGCTGTCTACATTATATCTGCTGGGTTCTTAAAGGAGTAGTTCACCCCCAAAATGACTTTTTTTGCTATTGATTACCCACACCATGGAGACTTGAGTTCAATAATACTTTTTTGTATTTGTTGTATTCCTAAGATAAAAATAATAGTAATAGTATAGTAAATTTACCCCTGTTGATTCCGGATGGGGACCCAAATGCATTCGGGTCCCCACTCCCGATCCAGAATCAATGGTAATTGTATTTATTGTAATCAAATTTGAGTTACAAACGTTCGCCTTGAAAATTCATATATTCAAAGATTTGCACACATTTTCACGACTTTTTCCAAAAATAGCAGATCTACAAGCTCACAGCGCGGCACTCGGTGCCGCGCTGTGACCTTGTATATCTGCTATTTTTCACTGGTTAAAGCATTCAATAATTCTAGGCCCTAAATGGGTTAAGGCTTAAAATGAAGCCAAGTGGTGTGTGGGATTTTCTTGGTGTGTGATATTGTGTGTGCGTGCATGTGTTCGTGTGAGTGTTTCTGATACTGCCATATTATTATTATTTTCTATTGTTATATCTCTATAATTACTTTTCTCTATGGATGTCACAATGTACATTATTATATTCACAGCTGCAGTGATTGGTTGTGCTGTGTGTGTGTGTGTGTGTGTGTGTGTGTGTGTGTGTGTGTGTGTGTGTGTGTGTGTGTGTGTGTGTGTGTGTGTGTGTGTGTGTGCGCGTGTGTGTGTGTGTGTGTGTGTGTGTGTGTGTGTGTGTGTGTGGGAGGTGTGTGTGGGTTGGTGCAGTAAGTTGAATATATAGCAGTATAAAGGGCAGCTGAAAATAGTCCTCTATATTTAATGTTCCTGATGATCGAGACTGGAGTTTCAACGTGATAAAATGTCGCTTGTACAGTTATACAAACGTGTGCGTGCGTGCATGCCAAGGTTAATATAGTTCACGAAAACTAACAAAATATCGAAAACTAAAATTGGATTTAAAAAAAAAAACATTTTCATTATCTGAATTAAATAAAAACTACAATAAAAAAGTTGTTATTACAATAAAAAAAAAAGAAAAAAATACAATATAGGCCTAATTACTCTGACCTTTTTGAAAAACTAAAACTAACGCTAAAACTACTACAATGAAACCCATGTTTGAAGTGAGTGGTGGATGTGAGCAGTTAATTTTCGAAATTAAGTTTCCTAACATTCCTAACTAAGCATTGTCACGTTGTGCGTGCGTGCGTGCGTGCGTGCGTGTGTGCGTGCGTGCGTGCGTGCGTGCGTGCGTGCGTGCGTGCGTCTGTGTGTATGTGTGTGTTAACCATTATGTTTGTTGTGTGCTCCACAGATCATAGCCTACCAGCCGTATGGGAAGTCAGTGGACTGGTGGGCGTATGGAGTTCTGCTGTACGAGATGCTGGCAGGACAGGTGAGACGCTTCCTTTCTCTGTAGGCTCACATAGACAGACAACTATTCCACTAACAGAGTGTGGACCTACAGTACACCCAGGGGTGTCCCACCAAATTCTAGGCCCTGGGTACAATGATTATTTTGTGCTTTAACTATTGAAAAATAGCAGATATACAAGTTCACAGAGTGCCGCGCTGCGAGCTTGTACAGTAGATCTGCTATTTTTGAAAGATCATGAAAATGTATCCACCTCTCTCCGCGTGAATTTACTGGAGAATGTTTTGCACCACACTTCCGGTTTAACAGCAGACATACAAGCTCACGTCGCGTCGCAGATGCAGCCATTGTGAGCTTGTAGATCACACTCGGCTGCGGCGCCGGAAGCTCCGTGCCACTCTGCGCAATGCACGATGGGATGTTGGAAAGTTGTGGATACAAGTCTATGGATCTAAGGCGCTGACGCTGCATGCCTGGCTTCCTTCTGTTTAGCCGCCGTTTGACGGTGAAGACGAGGACGAACTCTTCCAGTCCATCATGGAGCACAACGTGTCCTACCCCAAGTCCATGTCTAAAGAGGCTGTTTCTATCTGCAAGGGAGTGAGTACACGCGCACACACACACACACACACACACACACACACACACACACACACACACACACACACACACACACACACACACACACACACACACACACACACACACACACACACGCACACACGTTATCCCAAATCCCATCTGTAAGGGAGTAGGTAATGCAATATGTCAAGGAAAGCCAACGAGTACACTGTTTCATTGCCCCAAAAATGTTGCATACTGTAGATACATTAACACTAAGGACGTAGAATACAATATAAGCTCAAGGTGCGGTCCAGACAGGTGCTCCATTGTCTGTATAAAGTGTCTTATGTTCCCCGTAGTGCCTGTAGCATGGCTGGCTTTGTGCCCCGCGGTGACAGACAGGATATTGGACACCGGCTGTTTTTAATTAATATCAGTGAATCATTTTTCCATTTCCCTCTAGCCATCAAGGAAGGTAAATGAAGGAAAGGACACCGACGCCATTTTCTCAATCCAGCTATTCCAGCTGGCAGATTCACTGGGTGGCAGCGGGTTTTTCGTGTCACTGGGAGTTCGATGGAACGCATCGCAGTCAATGAGAGCCTGGTGGACCAGCAGTTTATAAATAATCACTTTCTGAACGACTGAGACCTTAGTAAAATACTCTGTCCAGGAAAATAAAGTGTGAAAACGAAATCACACATATGTTGCTTTTCGATGTGTACACACTATATATTTTTATAGAGCACAAAGTACGTTTATTAACGTGCCAAAGTATCGCGAGACTGTCCATCATTGACAGCCTGGAAACCGAATCTCACGATACAACACCTGCTGCTGTCTAGATGCCTCTGTAACGCCCGGGATTTGAACCCGCGGGTCTCCCATGTGAAAGTCCAATACCTCCACACATTGGGAGTGTTTCACCGCTCCAAAAACATCAATCACAAAACAACCTGTGTCCTGTAATACTGTATGTCTTCTGCTTTTATATTCCTGAAGCGATTAATATGACAAAGGCCGCAAACGTTCAGCAACAGTGCTTGTTCACTAGCTGGCCCAGCCGGCTCTCATTCACTGCAATGTAGCTCATCTTCTGATATGAAATCGCCAGCCATGAGCATTAAAAAATAAAATAAATGCAGGGCAGGAATTTAATGGAGGCCATGAAGGCCATGGCCGTCGTTGCCCCTCAGTTTGGCCTTGTGCCCCTCCAAGAATGTCATGTAATGAGGCCACAGTGGCCTTAATGCCCCTGCCCAGCTGATTTCTTTCTCCTCTGTCTCTGTCTTGTCAACATGTAGACACCAGTGTCTTGTTGAGTCCCCATTTTAAACCAATCCAGTATCTTTGATAATGTGCAGGACTGAGCATAAGATTGTGAATACCAATGTATTTATTTCACAGCAGATTAAATGTAATTAATTAAATGTAACCCTTAATTTCAATATATTTTTTTTTTCAATGGACTAAAATCTTGTTTTATTTGATGGCCTTCCTGCCCTGGCATTTGACCTTTGTGCCCTTATAAAATGGACAAGCCCAAAGGCACAGTGGCCTTGCCCCTAAAATTATGAAATCCCAGGCCTGCTTGTGAGTCTTGTGATGATCGGGTCCAATATGTAGTTCAGGGACCATGGAGTGGATGGTTCAGAAGCTGTGTTCTATTCCAGAGAGCAGCTGTTCCTCCATGTGTGTTAATGGCGTGACATCAGCATCATCTCACAGTAATGGCACCGTTGAATATGTATTTACCTGGGAAATGAGTCTTCAGGAGATTCAATTCAAACGCAGAGATTCAATTCAGATCTAAGGCACAGGCTCTAGACCAAGTCTTTTAATAACTTTCCCCAATCTGTCACAGTATGTGATATTATTATGCCCTGTAGTTTCACAGAACCATATATAATCATCATTTATCATTCAAACCATTGTAGCCACAATGACAAAAGACCCATCTCTCGTTTCTTTTCCCTGGTCCTCATTCAAGAAAACTAAAAGAATGGCTGTTGAATGTGAGCTATCAGAAGCCAAGCAAGCAATTTCCTGCTGCCATTTAAAGGCCTGTTGAGATGTATGAGTGACAGTTAGATTTGTCCTTAACAGTTCTACTGCCAGATTTATTATTTATTTATTGGGGCTGGTGCCAGCAAAAAGCAGCTTACCTTTACGATGTTATAGAAAAAGATCTATTGATTATTTCCAAAAGATTTTTTTTTCTTTGGACCTATTATATGTGTACTTTAGCCAAGCTGGCGACATAGGGCAGCCTTTTAAAAATAATGAATGTGAATTGGGCCGCTCCGCTTGCCATACATTCAAAGCATAGAAATGCATTTCTAGATCAGATCCACAGAAAACAGCCAGGAAGTGATTTGGGACTACGCTACGGGAGATGTTTTTACTGTACACGGCGGCGCAACCACTTATCAGCTTACAGTCATCAAAAGTAAGTAAACAAACGAGCGTTCGCATTGGCAACGAGCTAGGGTCAAAATTGAGGCGAACGGGAACGTCCGAAGCAGTAAAAGAGTTAATGTATCATCTGATACAACTGTACATTTAACATTACACACAGTGAGCATACAGAAAGCATTTCCTGGCATACTGCTGCATTTAGGAGGAGGAGCAACCCAAAGAAATTGCTTATTTCATACTCCCCAAGGTGATAAGAAGCAGCCTGCTCATGCACTGAAGGAAGAATGAGCTCAGTTCGGGGCTCTCCCCAGGTTGGCAGAGGGAGAGCAGAGCCCAGGATTACAGCTATAGACAATCGGCACTGGGTGAAAAATGGGTAACGAAATCCCCCCTGTCTCCCTGTCCCCCTGTCCTCCCTGTCCCCCCTGTCCCCCCTGTCCCCCTGTCCCCCCTGTCCCCCTGTCCCCCCTGTCCCCCCTGTCCCCCTGCCCCCCTGTCCCCCCTGTCCCCCCCGTCCCCCTGTCCCCCTGTCCCCCCCGTCCCCCTGTCCCCCCCGTCCCCCTGTCCCCCTGTCCCCCCCGTCCCCCTGTCCCCCTGTCCCTCCAGCTGATGACCAAGCACCCGTCCAAGCGTCTTGGCTGTGGTCCTGAGGGGGAGAGGGACATCCGGGAGCAGGCCTTCTTCAGGCGCATCGACTGGGAGAGGCTGGCCAACAGGGAGATCCAACCGCCCTTCAAACCCAAAGTGGTGAGAGGACATGAGAGGCCCCTCCGGTGCTTAATGAGCTGGAATGTTACCAACACACTGCAGCGGTGCTTTCTCTAGTGCAGGGGTCTTCAACGTTTTCAGGCCGGGGACCCCCGAACTGATGGGGAGATGGAGCAGGGACCCCCTACCACCTCGTAGGGTGGGGGGGTCGGGGCTACGACATATTTTTTATTTTAAACAAGTACAAGTTACAGCGAGCAGGGTGGGCCGTACCACTCCCATTTCTAAACATACTACTTATTAACTGAGAACAATCTGTCAATTGCATAGTAATCATGTATTCAAGCTAAAAATAAAAAAAAAATGGATAGAATCATGATTTATTTTCTTAACATAAATGTGTAAAAAGGCAAAAAAAAGAAAAAAAATATTTTTTGAAAACTTTCTTTTTTTTCTTTTTTTTAACCAATAATTTCGCGGACCCCCTGCAGTACCTCTGCGGACCCCCTAGGGGTCGCGGACCCCCTGTTGAAGACCTCTGCGTCTAGTGTATATACACTAATAGACATTATACTGTACGGTATATATATATATACCGTACAGTATAATGTCTCTGTCCCATGGAAACCTCACATGTCCAAAACTGTTTCTTCTCGAGATTCAAATTCAAAAATAGCTAAAGTAGCAGGTCGTCAAGCTTCGTGATTTTTTGAGCTTGCAGATCTTCTACTTTTGAAGCTTTTGGGTGACGGGCTTTTCTGCAATACAATGTATACAATGTATATATCGTCACTGTGGGGTGGAAGCCTTGTATGTCCAAAACCATAGCTTTTCATGAAAAGAAAAAAGGAAAGAAAGTAGCTATTATGAAATTATAAAGTAGTTATT
Organism: Nannobrachium achirus; assembly: GCF_963921795.1. Taxonomy (NCBI): domain Eukaryota; kingdom Metazoa; phylum Chordata; class Actinopteri; order Myctophiformes; family Myctophidae; genus Nannobrachium; species Nannobrachium achirus. Next base: position 4,721,664 of record NC_137813.1, on the reverse strand, counting down.
CTGAAATTATTAAGCTCTTCTTGTTAGTAGTTTTTATTGTAGTTAAATTTTTATAAAAGCCACAACCACTTTCAACTTGGCGTCCCTATTTTGGGTATGTCATAATAGGCATATACAGATCCATCTAAAAATGTGAATATTGAGTTTAAAAAAAACATTCCAGATAGCATAGAACACCAAATCATAACTGACCGTGGAAACTTCCCACTGGACTTCAAGCCACTCTGACTTCAGAAGGTTGACATTTCTCTATTATAAATCCTTGTTTTGAGTGGTCTAGTGTAATATTGTAATATTTTGACATATGGACTTTTTTATATTCATGAGCTGTATGGCATAAAAATTCTAAATCTTAACAAAAAAGGTTTGGAATAATTCACTGAATGTGCAATGTATCTAGAATACTGTATATGCAAGTTTCAAGAAATATAGTTTCAAGAAACATTACTTTTACACAATTAGGCCTATTCATTTTAAAAAAAAATACCAGGTAACCACTCGCCTCTTGTGGCTTATTACTTATACTGGTATATAGAGACCCTCCTGCAGACAGATAGAACCCAGCTTCATTCACCACCAGCCCCTCCATCACTGACCCCCACCCAACCCCCACCTGTCACTATAAACACTTGCTTTATACTCCCGCGCCGTCATCCACTGCGCCTACAGCGATGCTGCCAAGGATTAAAAATAGCTTTCTAAGAGCACACGCTCCCTTCGGCTCCCTAGATGCACAACGGCCATGTAAAGGCAGCGTTTCATAGCAGGAAGTATCCTTTCTTTATTCATCAGAGATGGGTGGGGGTTGGATGGGTGGGCTAAATTTGTCTCCCATCCATTCAGGTTTTGTGAGTACATTGTAACGTCATTAATGGCTGTGCTGGGAGTCTCCACTCACAAAGGAGCCATTCAGATTTTATTCTTAATAATGTACGGCTACCGGAAGGTTCAGTTCAGTTCAGTTTATTTTATTTTCCAGCGCTTTTGGACAACATAATACATATAATGCTGATATGTACGGTACTGTACATCATATGTACGGTACTGTACATCATATGTACGGTACTGTACATCATATGTACGGTACCGTACATCATATGTACAGTACTGTACATCAGCAGACTTAAGGCTCTCAGAAAGTCCAAGGTACAAGGTTGTGAGTTCCATTTTACATAAGGACTACTCTACCATACTTGGACGAAATTACATTTCGATTTATATCAAAATGATTTACATAGCAAGGCTTTTTTTTGTGATTAATACTTTTTATTGTTTTCAGAACATTTGAAGAAATGCTGAACAGACCTATAGAAACCTTTTGTACATAACAATATCACAAGCAATTTTACACAGAAAAAGAAAAAGAAACAAACAAGAATTCACAAATACAAAAAAAAAGCATATTAAAAACAAACAAACAAATAAAAAAACTGTCGTACTCATAGATTACATTTACACATTAGCCCAGCCGCTCCACTTCTCTCCCCCCACAGACCTTCTCAAAAGCATTTGGTGAACAAGAATGGCATGTTTGATGATCCTCTTTATTATGTCAGTCAGTTGTCAATAGATCCAATATATGGACCCAATATCTTCCGCAAATTATGTAAACTGTCATTCATTTTGTGGATAAGTTGTTGAGGCTTTAATGCAAATTTAAAAGCAATCTTTTTTGGGGGCACGGTGGCGCCTGCTGTGACTTCTCTGTCGAGGTTGGGCCGCCAATCGCTGTCCCCGTTTCCCTGAAATGTCTTAGAAAAAGGACCAAACAAATATCTCGCGCCTCTGACAAAACGGCCAATCTCGGCGGCGCGATCGTTGTTTCCCTGAACTTTGCTGGAAAACGGACCAGCTGCGGGATTACCAGCAATCAAGCAAGCCCCTCCACCTCCAGAATCAACAGACACTCACTCGACAGCCATTCTTCCGCGTTCCTGCACGCAGAAGCCAGCCAAGGAATAAATAAAAGATACAGTATTGCACAGGACCTGCCAAACTACACAGACTGCGTGGGAATCATTTTAATATTCAATTTGATTGACTGATCATTAATGTTACAGGCTTACAGCCGATCGCTTTGATTATGGACTGCTGCTGCTGCTGCATGTCGCGTATTGCATCTGAAACTGAAACACTGTCTGGTTGAAACATCACCCCTGGAATTATTATTCCTGCTGCAGGCCTAAATGCTCCAGTTATTTTATTTGTGTACTATGTGTAGTCTGTTTGAGAAGAAGCACAAACACTTTATTTATAGATGAATAACTCCGCATGCTGGGTTTCCTTTATTGCGCGATTTGGGCTGGTGCACGATTAAATTATTAATTCATTAATTAATGCTTGTTTTTGCCTTCAATTTCATTACAAATAAATCAAACCAACCACTCATTCAGTTAATAATAATAGCCTACCTAGAATACCTATACTGTAATTATCAGAAGTGATAGTGTCAGTTCCTCCTTGTGTCAATTCTATTCAAAGAAATGATTAGCGAAGCATTGTTGACATTCACTCTTTCAGTTTGATTAATTCATTGCACAGCAAATAAAGACCCGATTACAAACGTTTTCTATAACAAGTAATTGTAGATGATAGTTATAATTTATATCATATCAATTATGGTTTTATATAAAGGCAAGCAAAGCTCAGAGCTTTGAGAATCAATGTCGGGGAATATCCATTTGGAGCGCAACACTGGAGAGCTGGTAGATGGCTATTTTCAAATGCCAACGTTTCAATATAGATTTAATAGGGACACAATACAGTCATTGGTCATGCTCTGCTTCTAAGGAATGAGGAGACATTTTTTGTTTTGTTTAAATCGCTTCATAATGACCAACTTACTTGACCAAGGCATGATTGAATAGACGGTGTTGCTCCCTAGCTGCGTAATGCGCGGCGCGCCACACACAAAAAAACAGAGTTACAAGATATCAACGCATTGTGTCATGGCGTGTCGACGGCTTATACATCTGTTATTTTGGACACATGGTCATGGAGAGATTTGGAGACGGCAGCGCATCAACCCGACATTTCGGTGACTGCAGAACGCAAGTAGATTGCGGTTAATAATCTATAGAATAAGGCTACAAAACACTTCATAGACTATTTGATTCATTTCTGAGCTAGTAAAACACTTCATAGATGTTTCCTGAATCTAAAGAACAATCAATGACAACGGATTCTAACAGAAATAGTGTTTTTATTAGGCTATTAGGCAACGCAACAAATGCAAATGATCAAGCATGGTTTAACCATATCCTATAAATAGCCTATAGTCTATAAAGAAAAATATAGGCTGACAGCCTATAAAAAGGCAATAAAAAACTATAGAGTAAAGGTGGGTTGATATATAACCCCGATTGCAATAACAGTGGTCAGTAGTCCTACATGGCAACAGGCTATAGTGTAGTCTGTCAAAATATATTTTATTTCAAGACTATAAAAAGCTTAGGCTATATGGTCACCGCATATCCTAGCCTACGTGATTATGTGCCTATTCATATGTTTTTCAAACAAGCAAACACATCTAAGAAATTACATATAAAAAGAATAAGAAGAAGTAGGCTAGGCCTACTGAAAATAGCCAATCTACAAGCTCACATCAAGTCGAGACGCGTTGTGAGCTTGTAGATCTGCTGTTTTCACTAGTTTGGGTCCCAGCCAGGAAAACGTCTAATCAATGATGTCGGATATAAATTGCGTCTGCACGGTAACCGGACAATATTTAGGTGGTTGTCAGAAAGAAACGTGCATGCACCCACTGTAGCGCACGCACTGTAAGTCACCCAGATACATCTCTCGTTCTTTTGATTGAATACTTTAATAGCAGTTTGCATATAAAAATCACAGGGACAGGGCAGTATTACTTGTTGCTTCATGTCACGTTCATGTTAATGTGTTATGGTTACGTTATGGTATAAAGGTTCCGTCTGGACTTGATCTTGATGTCGGGTGTGTGTGGTTTACTATGATTGGCGGAGCGTATCATTTTCTGTTGCCGCGACCTCGACAAACACGCGATGGCCTTGGCGCAGTGGTTAGCGCTTCGCCTCACAGCTAGAAGGTCCTGGGTTTGATTCCCGCCGGGGGAAGCTGTAGGCGCTGGGGGCGTGTTCCTCCCTCCGCGTCATCAGCACCCACACCCTAGGTGGGGTTGGCGATAGGTCCTTTCTGTGTGGAGTTTGCATGTTCTCCCCGTGTCTCCTAGGGTAGATGCCCTCACAAAAACATGCAGTAGTCCTGGTTTCTATACTACCTCCCCCTAGCCAGCCAGGTGCTCCCCCAATTCCCCTGACACGGCAGGGGAGACTGGAAACCAGGACTACAGGTTAGGTAGTTGGCACTGGGTGAGAAAATGGGTTGCAAATCTTTTTAAGATTTTAAGATTTCTGTGGTATGAAATGACAGGAGTGTGTTCCTACAGTGAGTACTTATGGGATACAGTAATATGAGGGATGTGTTGAGCGGTGGTGAGTGAACACTTGACAGGTAGTATCCTGGAGCCTCATGTCCTTTTTTACTCATATACCGCCTCGGCGAGGTCACTCCTAATCTAAGACATCTAGACTTGAATCACTTTAACCATTATTGTATGCTTCATACTATTGAAAAATAGCAGATATACAAGCACCGAGTGCCGCGCTGCGAGCATGTAGATCTGCTATTTTTGAAAAATCTAGATTTCTTTGGCAAATCTTTGAATATATCTTTTTTTAAAAGCGAACATTTGTAACTCAAATATTTGCTTCTGTGGGGGTTCCCTGGAACAACATATTTTGAGATGGGGGTCCGCGGCCAAACACGTGTAATTTTGGGGGTCCTCGACATGAAAAGGTTTGAGAACCACTCACGTAGAAATGTGTGTTTTTCAACAACCTTAGGAGGATTTAGAAGACATTTACGGAACCGAGTCAACGATATTCAGACTTGCACAAAATTAATGTTCACGATTTTTCAAAAATAGCAGATTGGTGATCGGTGTCGCGCTGTGAGCTTGTACATCTGCTATTTTTTAATAGTCAAAGCATAAAATAATGGTTAAAGTCATAATGCGTAATAATAATGCGTTCCCGTTCTTGCTGGGCTAATCTAATTACCTCTTCTGTACGACATGTCAGGCCATCACATCTCCTGTCCTGTGTCACCTTGCCTCTGGTGCTGTGTGGATGCTTTCTCTCTCTCTCCAAGAAGCTGCATATAACTAACTAAACGCCAAACAGTATAGTCTATACTCTGGGACTGTGTGTGCCGCGCGCAGATGCAGCGTGCAGACTTTGGGAATGTGACAGTAACTGCAGTTCCCATAGCCTGTGGCAAACATGCTAATAAACATCTCAAACTTAGGAAAAGTGACTAATTGGCAACGTCAGTCCCACATACCAATAATAGCCAATGTAAATGTGCAATTTAAGATTATTTTTGACTAACCTAAAATGTATGAGAAAAGAATCCAAATATTGAGTAGGTAAATTCAGTAGTCTCAAAGTCACACTTATAGTTTTTCAATTCAATTACCGTAGATGGTTTCTGTTGGGTGGAAACCGCACATTTCCCAAACTGTTTATACTTGTCAGGATTCAAATTCAATGTAGCAAAACATTGCAGATCTACAAGCTCAAAACATGCCACATTCAAGCTTGCAGGTCTGCTATTTTTTTATGCTTTCGTGAGACGGTGTAGTATGATCAAGTGTGGGACGTAAAATTACGAGAAAAAAACCCATACTAAAAGTTAAAATACAGTACCGTTAGTGCCTATTGAGATTGGCAGATTTCACCCAGGTTTTGTCACTTTGTCTGCTGACCTCACTCAGCAACGAAATAAAAAGGAAATAAACAAAGCATTTGTCTCATATCTCGTTCCCCTGCAGAGCGGCAAAGCGGCGGAGAACTTCGACAAGTTCTTCACGCGCACGCAGCCCATGCTGACCCCCCCGGACCAGCTGGTCATCGCCAACATCGACCAGAGCGAGTTCGCTGGTTTCTCCTACATCAACCCACAGTTCATCCACCCCTCCCTGCACAGCGTGGTATGAGGAGACCAGCCAGAGGTAGGTTTCTCCTACATCAACCCACAGTTCATCCACCCCTCCCTGCACAGCGTGGTATGAGGAGACCAGCCAGAGGTAGGTTTCTCCTACATCAACCCCCAGTTCATCCACCCCTCCCTGCACAGCGTGGTATGAGGAGACCAGCCAGAGGTAGGTTTCTCCTACATCAACCCACAGTTCATCCACCCCTCCCTGCACAGCGTGGTATGAGGAGACCAGCCAGAGGTAGGTTTCTCCTACATCAACCCCCAGTTCATCCACCCCTCCCTGCACAGCGTGGTATGAGGAGACCAGCCAGAGGTAGGTTTCTCCTACATCAACCCCCAGTTCATCCACCCCTCCCTGCACAGCGTGGTATGAGGAGACCAGCCAGAGGTAGGTTTCTCCTACATCAACCCCCAGTTCATCCACCCCTCCCTGCACAGCGTGGTATGAGGAGACCAGCCAGAGGTAGGTTTCTCCTACATCAACCCCCAGTTCATCCACCCCTCCCTGCACAGCGTGGTATGAGGAGACCGGCCAGAGGTAGGTTTCTCCTACATCAACCCCCAGTTCATCCACCCCTCCCTGCACAGCGTGGTATGAGGAGACCAGCCAGAGGTAGGTTTCTCCTACATCAACCCACAGTTCATCCACCCCTCCCTGCACAGCGTGGTATGAGGAGACCAGCCAGAGGTAGGTTTCTCCTACATCAACCCACAGTTCATCCACCCCTCCCTGCACAGCGTGGTATGAGGAGACCAGCCAGAGGTAGGTTTCTCCTACATCAACCCACAGTTCATCCACCCCTCCCTGCACAGCGTGGTATGAGGAGACCAGCCAGAGGTAGGTTTCTCCTACATCAACCCACAGTTCATCCACCCCTCCCTGCACAGCGTGGTATGAGGAGACCAGCCAGAGGTAGGTTTCTCCTACATCAACCCCCAGTTCATCCACCCCTCCCTGCACAGCGTGGTATGAGGAGACCGGCCAGAGGACCAGCCCGGGACCTGCTGTTACCAGGCACGTCACACAGAGACATCAACGGGGGCTTCAGGGTAACCGCTAGAGTCGCCGGGAAAACATACTCGCTGAGATTTTTATTCTTGTATTTGATTTACTGAGCATAAGGTTAGATATAACTTTAGGATTACACATATCTTTCTGAGGTTAAGATTAGGAATATGGTAAACCTGTTTTGGCACCGTTTTACTGAGGTTAAGGTTAGGAATAAGGTTAGGTTTAACCGTTTAGACATACTTTACAGAGGTATATAAGGATATTAAGGATCTCAATATAACAAATAGGCCTTGCCTTACCCGAGTTTCCTTTTAGTTGACATTGTATCAGTGAACTGTACTGTCATGAAACTATACTTTTTCCTATCCAAAATGTCTAATAAATACCTCAATCAATCAATCAATCAATCAATCAAAAGGCATAAACCATCAGCCCAGGCGAGTGTGTTTTCCGGTGACTCTTCTGGTATTCGGCTTCCCCATGTCCTTTTATCTGTCTGTAAAAAGTGTCCTCTCCAGACCATGAGTGCAGTTTTTACTGTGGTGAAAGACATGCAAATGCCCCCTCTTTCCATGCCATACCTGAAGGCAGCATTCAAGAAGAATTGCCATGTCTAAACTCTCCTGAACTTGAATGCAGCATCTTATGGTGAAAGTATTACCCTCTCTGTGTAGAAATCCATGCCGTTATGCCACATAGCCAGTATTGACTTGATTATGCCTAGCTCAGTGTGGTATCAAGTACCGAAAATAGCCAACCTCCAAGCTCACAATGCATTGCAGCCCGGCGCGTTGTGAGCTTGGAGGTCTGCTATTTTCGATATTTTCACCAAAAGGCCCTTGTACAAATGTCAGCTCCTGCCTCTCTAACAGTCTCTGCACGTCCCTGTCTGTTACAGTCTACAACCGACCTGCCAGAGCCTACCAGATGTCTCCCCAACAACAACAACAACAACATGTTCCCTGCCGTCAAAAAGAGATCCTTATCATCTTCTGCTCGACACAAAATAAACAAAGTCCCGTCAAGTCAGTTTGTCGCCGCGCCGAGGCAACGTTTGGAGGAGAGTGGAATCTAAACGCTTTTAGACCAAGAGTCTAAACGATGTGAAGGATGAACGACCGACATTCATGCATCCTGTCGGTCTGAGAGTCAAAGGAGAAGAAGGGGGAATTATATTGCACTTGTCATTTTAATCATCGTTTTGTTTTGTCGTCTTTTATTTGATCTTTTTAAAACCCTGTCGTCCAGACATTTCCACAATGTGCTCGTCGCTTCCGAAAACCTACGGTTGTGAATTAGACTCCGATTCTTCTGTGTCCGCCGCACGCCGCCCCGTTCCGAGTTTAGTTGGTGATAATATTACGATGCGAGTTGCAGACTCCCATCCCACTCGTCTCAACACATCCCTCGTGTTGTTATGCTGCAACCAACAGGCTACATTTATTGTCTTTTCTTAAAGGAGTAGTTCACCACTTTTCAACCTGTCTTCATATAATAGGTCCTCACTAATGTTCATGATAAAATTTCAAAAAAAAAAAATCGACTCAGTCCAAGTCTCCTAGGAGAGCTGTGGGGAGTTCAGAATCCATCATCTTGTGACATCATCATTAAAAAAAATATATATATATATATATATATATATTTTTGAAAAAAATGTTTAGATTTTTATTATCGCGAGAACAATGGCTTCCACTTTAAAATTGCAACTTTTCAGGAATAGAAAGCCTGCAGTTTCTATAAGCTGGATTGGCAATCGATGATGTCACAAGACGATGGGTTTCTGACCTGCCCACGGCCCTCCTCTGAGAAAAAAAAAAGAAAAAAGCTATTTTTGAGTGAGGACCAATTATATGAACATAGGTTGAAAAGTGGTGGAGTGCCCCTTTAAATATATATCTTTACTTCAGCCCCTGATACACATAGCAACCTTTTCATCAATATCAACCAGCACCGACCAGAGGCGGCAATTGCAATTGCAGTGGCCATACCTTGGCTGAAGGGGGAAAAAAGAAAATATACTTCCTAAAATAAAGTCACGCCTGTTGATAAGGTATGGCAACATGACTGGTGTGCATGAGCACACATGAAGGCACACAAAGATTAATCCAATGACGCTGCCAATGGCCAGACCCAGTTGCCGGCTCTGGTCGTTGCTGATATTGCTGAAAAGATTGCTAACACTATACGCTGGGAAAAAGGTTCCGTCTACATCACCAGTGCCAAAATAGAAATGGAACAAAGGATTTTGTATTGCACGTTATCACTGAATATCTAAATAACTATCAGTTTCCTAACACACACACACACACACTCTCATCAACAGCCATGTATGTCCTTTTGACGTAAAAACCTCCGCCTTCCCCTTTGATGTCAACACGTCAAACCGTCAACAAAGAGTCAGTTTTTTTTTTATTATCAGATAATGTTTTGCGACGAATGGAAAGCACACAATCACACATTATCTTCACGGCTGCGACTGGTCTATTTATGGACCAGCGTTTTCACTGGAGTGGTTGTTGCTGTTGCCTGCAGTCAGGTCTGTCACAGTCATCACATATCAATCCATCCATCCATCCATCTTCAACCGCTTATCCGGAATCGGGTCGCGGGGGTAACACTCCCAGTGTTCCCTCTCTATTTGCCACTTCCTCCTGTGGGATCCCCAAGACGAGGAGCGAAATCTGAGGCTGAGGTTTTTACCAAAGTTGACACCCCCTAGCACTCGGGTGACTGAAAAGAAAACACTTCCACTCTGACTGCATTTATCAGTCAAACTGACTATTTCTATTAGTGGGGTTCTATTGTCTGTTGTTCTATTGACAATAGAAGCCCCGCTGGCAGCAGGGGGAGGAGGTGTTGCTCTCCTGGGCAAAAAGGGAGAGAATTTACCTGTCAATTTGACTGATAAATGCAGTCAGAGTGGTATAAATGTATATTATTTCTTACTTAGGAAACGTTTCAGAGGAGGAAAAAACGAGAACATACGGTATGTCTTGAGTATTTAGGAAAAGTCATGGAAGGGGAAATTTCTGAGCGATCCGTTTTGAGCTTGTAGATCTGATATTTTTGCTTCTTTGTATGAGATACTAGAATGACAAAGTTGGACGTAGCAATATGCAATGTGGCCCTCTGGAGTGAAGGTGGAAATATAGTGGCCCTCTGGAGTGAAGGTGGAAATATAGTGGCCCTCTGGAGTGAAGGTGGAAATATAGTGGCCCTCTGGAGTGAAGGTGGAAATATAGTGGCCCTCTGGAGTGAAGGTGCAAATATAGTGGCCCTCTGGAGTGAAGGTGGAAATATAGTGGCCCTCTGGAGTGAAGGTGGAAATATAGTGGCCCTCTGGAGTGAAGGTGGAAATATAGTGGCCCTCTGGAGTGAAGGTGCAAATATAGTGGCCCTCTGGAGTGAAGGTGGAAATATAGTGGCCCTCTGGAGTGAAGGTGGAAATATAGTGGCCCTCGCCATCATCAAAGTTGCCCACCCCTGACCTAAACTGTCTCCTTGTACCCGTGACCTTATTCTTTCGGTCATGACCCCCCCCCCCCCCCACACACACACACACACACACTTCATCACCATCACCAATTTATTTTACAGTACTAATTAGATTTGTTTACATGTCAATGTCATGTTTCCATCTTTAATGCCATGTCATTGTCCCCGCGCTTTTAGCCACTTTCACCTTACTGTCGCTATTTTGTGCATTTATAGGGCAAGGATTACAAGCATTTTGATTATCGGTGGCGGCCATTACCAGTCATGTTTATTTATTTAGTTACTTGTTATTAGTTATTATTTGTCATAATCTTCCCCGTGCAATTGTTGTTTACAGAGTCTAAAGCGGCAAACAGAAATGTATTTAACATGTTTGTCCCACTGCCAAAAAAATTAAACTATCAAACTATTAAATCGTTAAATCGCAATTAGCCAGTAGCTATGCCCCTCCCAAAAAGCTTTTGTCCAATGCTAGCTTAGAATAACTTCCTGCTTGCCAAGGTTTGTCTTGGCAACAGCCTTGGCAAGCTGCCGGTTGCTAAGCTAGCATTGGACAAAAGCTTTTAGGGGAGGGGCATAGCTACTGGCTAATTGTATTTTGTATGACGATTAGTTGTCAATTAAGTCTACCAGAGAAAGAGAGAGAGAGAGAACATGGGGTCAGACTAGCTCTGGTCCATAGCGTTAAGGAGTTCTGCTTAAAGCTATGTTACTCTACATCCGCTGCCCCCTCAGAAAGCCTGCGCAAAATAACAAATACACTTTCACTGCTCACCAAAACAAAGACGGCTTTTGGGAGTTGAAAGCCTACTTTCCTTAGTGGCAACGCTCTGAGCCCCCACCTCACCTTTAAAATACACTTTTTGGCCAGAGAAGAAAAGTATTTCACCGGAAGGTGAACATCCGGTCAATGGACATTTCTATTGACAGGATCTGTAGAGGGCGCTGTGGAGTTAGGTACAATTTCCGGTGATATATTTTCTTTTCTGGCCAAAAAGTGTATTTTAGACGTGAGGTGGGGGGCTCAGAGTGTTGCCACTAAGGAAAGTAGGCTTTCACCTCCCAAAAGCTGTCTTTGTTTTGGTAAGTAGCGAAACTATATTAGTTATTTTGGGACCAGATGAGAGGGTTTGCAAGCGTTCTGCAGCGCAGCAGATGGTTAGTGACATAGTACTCCTTCTAACGCTATGGACCAGAGTTAGGGTCAAACAGACTATTATAGCTCCAGATCAAAGAGAGTGCATTTTCTTTTGTTGAGAGATGCTATTTCCATGATGCACCATTATTCTGATCTTTGTTGCATGCTTACTTAAGGAGCGTTTGATCACTATAGTCTCTCTATAGGAGGCAGTACATGTCCGGTATCTATCATTGTAAATCCTATTATTATGATATAAATGTTGTATGTTTTATGAAAGTCTGATTCTGAAGAATTGACATTTATCACTTTCTAATTGTTATGGGGGTTGGGGAAAGAGACGTTTTATTCCTGTCTTATGTCGGGCTTAGTAAAAAATATATATATATACTTTTATGTCCAGAGAAAGATGTCTACACTATTATATATGTCCACGATTTTGTAAATATGTTTCAAAAGAAATGTTTCAGAAGAAGACGAAATTACATATTTTATACCAACGAACTGAATGTGCTTTTAATACCTTTGATGGTTTGAAACGTTTCTATGTTTAGGTTAACCCCCGACAGAGAGATAAATATACTATGACGTTGGTTTGGCTGAATCTTTTGGTAGCTTTGATATCAGCCGATCTTGTTAATACGTACTGTATTTCCCCCCCTTATTTAGCCATTGATTGTTTTCTACTGACCAGCGTTGTAGATTATATGCAGCATCCGGGTCCAGCGGTGTTGCGTGCCGTGAAGCGGTTCGGAAGCCCTCTTGCCTCGGTCCTTGCGGTGCAGAATCTTTCTGTAAACTCAAGTTGAATTGTAGAGTAAGGCTGGTCTTGCGTGGTCAGACTGTTGCCTCTCGCAAATGTTCAAACGCTTCCGGTCAACAAGTCCGGAGCAACGGAGGCTCTGATCACGAGCAAGCGATAAGGCGTCCGTTGCTTCTTTCCACTCGCGCATATTTATCAATATAAATCAAAAATCATCTAAGCATGCAGAAAGGGCGATTATAAAATAAATACATGTAAAGATGGAAATGACGAACAGATACTGTACCAGTTTTTCCGTGTTTGGATTTCAGTAGGAGTAGATCCTAGTCTCGCATAGCCAGACAACTATTCCACAATCGCCGAATATAGTAAGACACCTCCCGAAAGCCGAGTAACGGAAGTAGTCACTGCTGCACGGAACTGTAGTCCCATTGGAAACATAACAGAAGCACACTAGCACAGACAGAGTCATTATAATGAGCTGTAGTCCCATTGGAAACATAACAGAAGCACACTAGCACAGACAGAGTCATTATAATGAGCTGTAGTCCCATTGGAAACGTAACAGAAGCACACTAGCACAGACAGAGTCATTATAATGAGCTGTAGTCCCATTGGAAACATAACAGAAACACACTAGCACAGACAGAACTGTAGTCCCATTGGAAACACAACAGAAACACACTAGCACAGACAGAGTCATTATAATGAACTGTAGTCCCATTGGAAACAACAGAAACACGCTAGCACAGACAGAGTCATTATAATGAACTGTAGTCCCATTGGAAACGTAACAGAAACACACTAGCACAGACAGATCATTATAATGAACTGTTGTCCCATTGGAAACATAACAGAAGCACGCTAGCACAGACAGAGTCATTATAATGAACTGTAGTCCCATTGGAAACATAACAGAAGCACACTAGCACAGACAGAGTCATTTGACACAGACAGAGTCATTTGCAACGCCTCGTTGTGAGCATGTAGATCTGGTATTTTCACAATAGAAAGTATTATTATTATTATTATTTCTTTCCAACTTCGACTTTCGACTTTCTCTGGTGGAGTCGACTTGTGTAATGAATTTGACTGAGTCGACTTTTTCATTAATGCCCTACTATACAGCATTCGGAGATTGTGGAATAGCGGTAGTTGTCTGGCTACCGCAAGACTAGAGTGATGCTCACCGGGGGTGGAAATCCTTTTTTTTTTGCTTACGTTGTGTGCATGCCAGAGGCCGCCGGGGCTGATCTATAAGCATGAGAAAGAACCTTGCATGCTACAGTGACCGTACCCTGACGTGGAGTAGAATGATCCACACCCATCCTGCCAGCCTAGTTGGGTCGAATCCCATACTTCCGTGACCGTGGAGAGCAAAGGTCCGTTTCTCAGTGGTTTTGTCAACTATGAAGGTTAAATTACAAATTGAGCTCCCATGCACCTCGCAAATATGTGGGGAAAATGTTTGTCAGCCGCTGAAAGTTTGTGTCTCATTCACCAAATCTGCTTTAAAGGAGTAGTTCACCCCCAAAATGACCTTTTTTTCTATTGATTACTCATGCCTTGGAGACTTGAGTTCAATAATATTTTTAGTTTTTTGTCGCATTCGTAAGCCAAAAATGTGATTATAATAAATTTAACTCCAATGATTCCAGATGGGGACCCAAATGCATTCGGGTCCCCATCCAGAATCAATGGGGGTAAATTTACTATAATCAAATTTTTATCTTTTTTTTTTCTTGAATGCGACAAATACATTATTGAACTCAAGTCTCCATGGCATGAGTAATCAATAGAAAAAAAGTCATTTTGAGGGTGAACTACTCCTTTAAGTAGCATGTGAGGGATCAAACTAGGGTTTTTAATTATTCTGAATCCATTGCTAGCGTTTGTTTTGCCAAAAAGAAAGTGTTTTTTTGGGGTCCGTTTTTAGCCCAATATGTTTTTCATGCAAAACAAATGCTTGCAATGGATTCAGAATCATTAAAAAAACCCTAGTTTGACCCCTCACATGCTACTTAAAGCAGAATGTTGGGGGGTGTTTTTTTCCTTAGTATAGTAAGTGAATGAAACTTTCAGCGGCTGTCAAACATTTTGCTCACATTTTTTGGGACGGGACATGGGAGCTCAATGTGTTATTTAACCTTCATAGTTGACAAAACCACAGAGAAACGGACCATCGCTCTCCACGGTCACGGAAGTATGGGATCCGACCCAACTATTGTGTGCTTCTCTCTCTACACATCGTGTCGTCTCTCCTCGCCGTCTGTTTGCTTTTACGTTCATTTTGACTAGAGCTCAGAAGAACTAGAGTTATTTCAGTTTGACTAGAGCTCAGAAGAACTAGAGTTATTTCAGTTTGACTAGAGCTCAGAAGAACTAGAGTTATTTCGTTTTTTTTTTAATTGGCTTTTCTCTCAACCGGTGCCAAACATGATGACAAGCTGAGAGTCATTTACTCTATCGACCGTTTTTATTTTTTTACAAAGACTATTGTTATTATTATTATTATAGCACACAAGGCTTTCAAAACTGCCAAATTTTACAGTGTGTGGAGTTTAAACGCTGAGGCCGGCACTCCCCAGATCAGCTTCCTAAATAATGGTTGTATGGCCTATGGCTGGTGTTTCAGTTTCTCTATAGACGGGTTTCTTGTTTACAAACATTGAGACTAAATGCACAGCTGACTGTATCATGTAATCAATTCCGTCCAATCCCCAAACCTGTTGTCTTGGGGAGCGCTGGTTTCATTGGCTAATTTTGGTACCGACCTGCGCACGCATCTAGTTCTTATCAGTGTAACGTGGACCAGACACCCGTCCATACATTAGGACCAAACTTAGCTTTCTTTTTTACAGGCCAATTGCAAAACAACTAAAGAATGTTTACATGTCTCACATTGAGAAGTTGGAGGAGGACGTCTGAAAGTGGAATAAATTGAACATACGTTACATGATCACACACACAGATTGACAGGGATGTTTGTACGTTTGTTAGTTTGTTTTTTTCCTCTCATTGCCCCTGCTTTTTGTTAAGCAGATTCTTCTGGTTCCTCTGTTCCTTGTGGTATGAAGGATACTGTGTATAAATAAAGTAGGAAAAAAACACGCCATTCGTTTGTGACATAATAACTGTTGTGTGTGTGTGTGTGTGTGTGTGTGTGTGTGTGTGTGTGTGTGTGTGTGTGTGTGTGTGTGTGTGTGTGTGTGTGTGTGTGTGTGTGTGTGTGTGTGTGTGTGTATAAATGACTAAATGTGTGCGCTGTTTGCTATTACAATTTAGGCATTTAGCAGATGCTCTTAATCCAGAGCGACTTACAATAAGCATCATCAATACATCAACATCACTACATCACATAAGAACATAAGAACATTACAATAAGCATCATCAATACATCAACATCACTACATCAAATAAGAACATAAGAACATAGGTAGACCAGGCACATTCAATTAAAAATGCGATCTAAATGACATGTATGGTCATTGAGGGTAGGCAATTGCTACGTTAAGTGCCCTGGGCCAAGGTGGAATCTGAAGAGGTGAGTCTTCAGACCTATTACTGTACAGTACAACTCTATTCAGAGAACAGCTGTATTATTGAGGTATGTCAGTGTTTGCTTAAAGGCAGGGGGAGCTTTAGTTTAGTTTCTCTGTGGAACCATGCAGTATTCACAACAACTGTGCCACTGAAATGAGCTCAAAGCTATGAGAGTGTGGGAGTCAGATACATCCTGAGATGTGTGTGTGCGTCAGTGTGTGTGCGTGTGCGTGTGCGTGTGCGTGTGCGCGTGTGTGTGCGTGCGTGCGTGTTTGGGGATTTCCCAAGCAAGCACTTCGCTGAGAGAATGAGTCACTTGTGAGTGTTGTCTCTCCCCTCGCAGACAGACAGACAGGCAGGCAGGCAGACAGACAGGCAGGCAGACAGACAGACAGACAGACAGACAGACAGGCAGGCAGGCAGGCAGGCAGGCAGGCAGGCAGGCAGGCAGGCAGGCAGACAGACAGACAGACAGACAGACAGACAGACAGACAGACAGACAGACAGACAGACAGGTGAATATTTTCTCACTGCCGCTGATGGAACTCTCCATGGTGCTGAAGCTTGTAGATCAGTTATTTTCGGCACTACTATCAAGTACAACCCGCCGCTGTCTGATGGAAACCTCATCCGAAAGTTCAAAACCGTTCTTTTTGTTGTTGTTGTTGTTGTTGTTGTTGTTGTTGTTGTTGTTGTGATCTTGTAGATCTGCTATTGTCACAACTTTATTTGTGCAACAACACTCTTGTATGTTCTGGGTTAAAAGCTTAAGAGTCTCAAGTTTAGACTCGTAAGTCTCTCTCTCTCTCTCGCTCCCCCCCCTCTCTCTCTCCTCCCCCGCAATAGGAAGTCTATTGCGTCATATGGAGCGGGGTTTTCATCCGTATGATACTATAGCTTCAGTCAGACACTAAACACACCAACACTGCTGTTACACGCACGCAGGATTTCTAACACGCACGCATGCGGGGGAGAGAGAGAGAGACCCGATCGAGAGGGAAGTGGAACGTCGTAGGTGCTTCTGAATTCCATGCAGTCGTTCGCGGACCCCTGCAGATTTATACCTATAGTATCAGCCCCTCTTGGCAGATGAGTAAGCCTGGCTGGCTGCCCAATTAAGGAGATCCCATCTATTTTAACTAAGGAACCTTGGCTTTCCCCCTTCTGAGCATCAAGCTGCAGACATAACGAAGAGGTAAGAACCCAATTACAATTATACTAGATTAATAGCTTATTTTATTAATAGGCTAATCATTGGATTCAGTGTATTATGCAACTGTGTTGACACTTTGTGTTGATTTTATCGACTAAAACTATGACGAAAAATGTTAATTGACTCAGTTTTTTTCACTCGCTGTGATGACTAAAACTACTAAATATATTGACAATTTCGTCAAAAAAAAATAAAAAAATAGAAACGTTAGGGAGGGACTAGTGGAGATGATAGTCATTTTATTTTTGGTTGCTCTCTGCTGAAAATAGCAGATCTACAAGCTCACAACGTGTTGCAGCGTGACGTGTTGTGAGCTTGTAGATCTGCTATTTTCAGCGCACAACCAAGTGTAAAATCAGTAATTACGATGCCATCAAGGCCTGCCAAAATACATTGCAGTTGACTAAATCAACTGTATAGATTTAGTCACATAAAATCTTATATTTAGTCGACTAAAATCTGACTAAAACTGTTCAGGTGACTAAATTAAAAACAACACTGTTCTGTAGCCTCCGCGATGTTTGAATGGATCTGATTGATTGAATACTTTATCAGTTAAAAAAAAAGCTGGTTTCCATTGCGGTCCTTTGTGCATCAAAACATTACAGACAAACAACAATAGCCTACAATACTGTGCAAAAGATTCTGGAGAACAATTTGAGGAAACTAGCCTATAAGTTGTGTTGTAGTTGTTGAGGAGGATTTGGGGTCGGTGCCCGTGCAGCCCGTCAGCACCTGGGACAGCGCCTGTCAGGATTCATAGGCTGTAAAATCCATGTACATTTTAAAACCGTTCCACATTCACACAGCAGCGTCAGTGCAGGGACGTCACAAGGGGTAGGAAAGTGGGACTGAGTTACTGGGGCCCAAGGTGGAGGGGCCCTAATAACTTTATCTATTGAAAAGTAGCAAATATACAAGCTCACAGCGTGGCACCGAGTGCCGCGCTGCATGCGAGCTTGTAGATCTGCTATTTTTGAAAAGTTGTGAAAATCTTTGATTATAATTACATCTAACGATGCTTCTCCTCCATTCACGTTTGGTGAATGTAGCCTTGGCCAGGAAAATTTGATGTCTTCAGGTGGTAACCATCGATCATAGGTGGTGTTTCGACCCGCAAACCACAACACCCTCCTGATTAGCCTGGTTAATAAACCAGACTGCACAACACCACCCCCTGTTGGTAGTGGTGGTGTTGTGTAGTCTGGCCCTTCACATTAAATAAGCTTTTTCCACCAGCCCTCAGAGAGGGCGAGCCAATCAGGGCTGTAGGCTTGGGGCACGTGGTGGTAGGGGTGTCTTCAAAAATTCGACGAATCGACGCGTCGTTTTAAGCCCCCGGAATCGACGCCAATTGTTTGAGTCGAGCCGTCAAAAATATATTATTTTTTATCACACCGGTGCGGTATGAGAGTGCTGGACTGTCATGTTCTTCCTATTTAGTCCATACTTCCTACTGCTTGCAACTAGACTTCAAAATAAAACCAGTTCACGTGACTTGAAAGTTGCCTTGATCATATAACAAGGTGCTCTTATTTTGAAGTTAACCGCTTTGAAAGGAAATGCGTCGACTTGTTGTTATTCTACTTGTTAAAGCTGACCAAGAAGCAGCAGCGCGATGCGCTTTCACTTTCACTCACTGCCGCTGACTCGCTGAGTGTGGCTCTGTGGTGGTGGTCTAAGGCAGAGGACTGCGGTGGAGTAGAGGACTTCTTAAAAAGTTTTAGATTATGACAATTTGCTTGCATTGTGATGCAGCCGTGTGCCGCTCTGCATCGACGCAGCGATGTTACATTATTGTTACCTTTAGCCTACTTTGGTGTTGTTTTTCCTCCTGAAGGAACAGGGCTAAATCGTTAGCATGCTAGCGCTTTAGCCCTGTTCCTTTAGCCTTGGAGAGGCATACAATCATTACAACCAGGCAGTTTTCAAAGCAGAGAATCCACCAATCATAGTGGTTTACAACAGCTGTTGTACCGGTACTCTATCAATGCGTCGCGGTCGCGCCTCCTCTCCAGTCATTAAAGCACAACTTTTTTTTTTTTTTTTTACACATAAACGATTCGTCGACGCGTCGGATTAACCCCCGCGACTCGAATCGACTTGATAAATCCTGAGTCGAAGACAGCCCTACGTGGTGGGTGGTGGCCTGGTTCAAAACCATTCAGCCAATCAGGCGAGTCTGTGTGTATTCAAACACATTCCCCCCTCCACTCTTATTACAGACATCAAACTGATTGTAGTCTTTGATGCTTTCAGTGACTAACGAGCTATTGACACTTGTATGGCTCAATCAATTACAGCAGCTCACAAGCCCTTTGAAGTTCAGAGGGAGCAATTAAGAGCAAGTCAACTTAATTTTTTTTAAACCACCCCCTGCCCGCCCCCCCAGAAGTGGAATGTCTGCCCGAAATCTCAGACTCTCTTCCCAAAACGAAGTGTGTGATAGAGTCTGACGCTCAGGGATGGACTGAGACTAAAATTCAGCCCTGGCATCTTGGCCAGACCAGCCCCCACAACCAGCGCGTGCGCAGATACTCTACCGACTCATCGGGTCAAAAGCGCGGCACATATAAATACACAAGCTTTTAATACCACAACTTTTACCGACAACATAAATGATAACTATACAACTACACAATCCATAAATTTTATGAGTTGGCGTAAAGTTCTCACCACCAACAAGTAGAGTATGAACATGATTAGTGCCAAAATGTGTCAGAACTTTGGCTAGTTAGCTAATGAATGGAAAAGAAGCATATTGATCTGAGAATTGGACAAACAAGTTGTATTTGATTGCTCAATATGCGGTAGACTATAGGCTACTGTATGATACTGTCTTTTTTTTCTTTTTTTTCTTTTTTTTTTTTTTGGCCACCAGCCCCCTAGCCTACCAGCCCACCGGGCAAATGCCCTGTATGCCAGAAGGCCAGCCCGCCCCTGCTGACGCTTGCAGTCAGGCTACCTCCTGATGGCCGGGTCGGCAGTGGTGGCCAAATCACTGCCCATCTCCTCCTCCTGACCAAGGCTAAACTCCCCTCTCCTGCTCTATTTTTTTTCCCCCACAAGAGGCTTCTCTGGGGAGGTATTGGGTGGGTCCCTCCTGAGGTCTTGAGGTGACACAGGTGCGTAGAGTTCTCCAGTACTGTGGGGTTATTCCTGCCTGGAGTTCTCCTTCGTCTCACCAACTCACCAACCAAGTTGTGCGCTGCACCTGTGACCCCTCTTCTCCACACTTGGTCCTGGCTTGATGTATTTTTACCTTTTGTGTTCCTGCAGATGTTCTCGCAGTGACACTTTACTTCCAATTTCTCCCCAGCTGATGTTGTTTATGTGAGCCATCTCGTTAGCTGTGATTAGTTAAGGGCTGTTACCGTTATGTTTGTATTGTTGAGTCTCACATACTCCCCCCCTCTTGGGAGACTCTGAGGGTATCTGAATAAATGTCTGTAGCTTGTGTTGGTGCCCTCTCGCGAGTGCTGTGCATGAGGTTGCTAACCTCATACACCCACGCCAGGCTCTTCCTGGTGGTCATCTGTCTCTCCAGCGTCACCAATCTTCCTCGGTTTCCATCCAGACTTTCCTGGAAGTCACTGGTTGCCCAGAGTTCTATGATTATAATTACATCTAACGATGCTTCTCCTCCATTCACGTTTGGTGAATGTAGCCTTGGCCAGGAAAATTTGATGTCTTCAGGTGGTAACCATCGATCATATGGTGTTTCGACCCGCAAACCACAACACCCTCCTGATGGCCGGGTCGGCAGTGGTGGCCAAATCACTGCCCATCTCCTCCTCCTGACCAAGGCTAAACTCCCCTCTCCTGCTCTATTTTTTTTCCCCACAAGAGGCTTCTCTGGGGAGGTATTGGGTGGGTCCCTCCTGAGGTCTTGAGGTGACACAGGTGCGTAGAGTTCTCCAGTACTGTGGGGTTATTCCTGCCTGGAGTTCTCCTTCGTCTCACCAACTCACCACCAAGTTGTGCGCTGCACCTGTGACCCCTTGAATATATGTATTTTTTAAGCGAACATTTCTAACTCAAATTTTGCTTCTGGGGGTCCCTGGAACTAAATATTTTGAGATCGGGGTCCGTGGCCAAATATATATTATCTTGGGGGTCCTTATAGGTTTCTTGCAAACATTTTCACGATTTTTCAAAAATAGCAGATCTACAAGCTCGCAGCGTGGCACTCTGTGCCGCGCTGCGAGCTTGTATATCTGCTATTTTTCAATAGTTAACATTCATGGGGGGCCTGCAGTGAATCCTTGTACCCAGGGCCCAGAATTTGGTGTGACGCCCCTGGTCAGTGGCTCAAGATGTTGGAGAATCAGTCAGTCGTTATCACTCCAGATAATGGCCACTGATCTGTTGTATTGCATTGTATGCATTGCTTTGTTGTATGTAGACTATTATCTCAGCAGGTGATGTCCGAATAATTTACTGTGATTGAAGTATATAATTGTCTTTAATGTACCGTAGGTTATTGTAATAATTATGCCACAAAATACAGTATAGGCCAACATAGGCTACTTTCTTTTTTGATTGATTGATTGATTTGTTTATCTGAAGTGTGCTTCACAATCACATTGGTCAGACCTGGCTCTTTAGTGTTCATGTGTTGATTCTCAACACCCTTTGGTGCTTCTATAAATAAACAAATAAGTCATTTTCAGAAATTTGGAAAATAGCACATCTACAATTAAGATCAATGCTTCACATGTTTGTAGATCGGCTATTTTCTATGTTTTGAGCGACACAGTTGTACAACAAAGTATAAAAGAGTGCTTCAGTGGATTGATTTAGATTTAGGTTTGATAATTTGTTTTTAATGAAAAACTAAAACTAAAACATGCTTTTCTATTTATTTGATTATAATCCGAAACTGTAAAATTGTCAGAATAATTGCTAAGAAAATATTTGATACTAATTAAAGTTGCTTTCCTAAAGTGGTTTTCTCAAAGTGGGGTCCAGGGACCCCCAGGGGTCCTTGAGGGGATTCCAGGGGCTCTGCACTGCAGCTAAGTGACTGAAAGTTAGGAAGTTAATGGACCTTTACCGGTCTGTAACTCTGAGTTTGATCAAATCGGTTCCATTTGTACACACTCAGAGTTGGGGGTCCGTGGCTTAATGCTTATCAAGCTGGGGGTCCGTGACATTAAAAAGGTTCGAGAAGCCCTACTGTAAAGTATTGTAATTCACTTGTAAAACCGGAGATGGGGACTGGAGTCTGGATGTCAGTGAGCGTGAAGAGAAGGTTTCTGGTTAAGAGACAAGTCTGGAAAATGTGATGAAGAAGCTGAATAATTCTATATTTTCCATGTTTTAATGCTCTCCATGCACCCTTTAGAGAGAGACGTCTGAATAAGTGCACAGCAGAACCTGGTCATTATAGCCTACAGGTTTGGCAGCTCACAGGTGTAAATCTAAGGGCCTCCGCATAAAATCAGGGGAAATACTGTGAGCGATAGGCTTATGGGATTCACTCTAAGCTGTGAGGGCTGCTTGGGGTCTGCTGGGGAAACTGGACAACAGGGGCATTTCTTCCTAATAGACCCCATGGACAACAGGGGCATTTCTTCCTAATAGACCCCATGGACAACAGGGGCATTTCTTCCTAATAGACCCCATGGACAACAGGGGCATTTCTTCCTAATAGACCCCATGGACAACAGGGGCATTTCTTCCTAATAGACCCCATGGACAACAGGGGCATTTCTTCCTAATAGACCCCATGGACAACAGGGGCATTTCTTCCTAATAGACCCCATGGACAACAGGGGCATTTCTTCCTAATAGACCCCATGGACAACAGGGGCATTTCTTCCTAATAGACCCCATGGACAACAGGGGCATTTCTTCCTAATAGACCCCATGGACAGTCTGGACAACAGGGGCATTTCTTCCTAATAGACCCCATGGACAACAGGGGCATTTCTTCCTAATAGACCTCATGGACAACAGGGGCATTTCTTCCTAATAGACCCCATGGACAGTCTGGACAACAGGGGCATTTCTTCCTAATAGACCCCATGGACAGTCTGGACAACAGGGGCATTTCTTCCTAATAGACCCCATGGACAACAGGGGCATTTCTTCCTAATAGACCCCATGGACAACAGGGGCATTTCTTCCTAATAGACCCCATGGACAGTCCTTTGGGATCAATATATAAGTAGGACAATGAGCCTAGATGTTATTTAGGGTGGAGTTGTCCTTTAAGATGCCTGTGGACGTCTTAGGCATCCCACAGAGGTAGAGATAAAGATCTTAGGCATCCCACAGAGGTAGAGACAAATATCTCACTATGTTTGCACGACACTTCTTAAACAGGGCTTTAAGGCCGTTTGTGGTCTGGGCTCCACTGCCAACAGAGCAGTGATGCATGCAGCACTGCTCTTACTGAGACGTTCAGGACGTGATTTCAATCATGATCCTGTCAGCGGCGGTGACGGCTTTCACAATGCCATCTCTGCCTTCTGGCAGCCTCTGCTTATACGAGTGCCTTTTATGAACGCTAACCTTTATGGAGCGGCTTTATGGAACCTTTATGGAACGGCTTTGGACCATGCTCTGATTCATGTCCATGAAATGTCTGAATACGCGTCAGCATTTGTATTCAGAGTATATGGTTGCATGTCTGTCAGGCAGAAAACTCATATTCAACACTTATTGTGTTTCTTTGAAAAGTAACGTCCTACTTGATCACACTACATTGATCACACAAAGACATTGAAAGTAGCAGATCTACAATCCTCTGTCTGTGTCTGTTACATCTGTGACGTTTTAGGGGAATTGAACATGGGTTTATTGGTGTTGATTAGTTTTACGTGCATCTAGTGGTACACACATGAAGTAAAAGTGCAAAGTGTTTGAAAATAGCCAGACCTACAAGCTCACAACGCGTCGCTATGCGACACATTGTGAGCTTGTAGATCAGCTATTTTCAAATAGCCACGGTATAGAATAGGGCTAAAGTGATTAATGCACGTTTTATAATGTTATATTTTATACCTGCAAAGTAACTATTGACTAAAGTTTTCAATTACATCTAGTGGAGTACATGTACAATATTTGTATCCGAGATGTAGTGGGGTAGAAGTAAAAGTATGTGAAATTAGAAATACTCAAGTAAAGTACAAATACCTCAAAATTGTACTTAAGTACAGTACTTAAGTAAATGTACTTAGTTACTTTACTCCGCTGCATAACGGTAAAGAAACCCTGTTCCTTTGGGGCAGTCAGTGAAGCCTATACGATTTCTACCTCATCTTACGACGTCAAGCTATGAATGAAACATGATGGATTCTCTCCTCTCTCCATGTGGGGGCTTCCCAGTTCCCACGCACACAGCACAGTACACAGGATGTCCATTATGCATCTGGCTTTACTTTTAGAGGCAGGCCAGTTGAGTGGAGGCTCGGGAGGCACTCAGGACGGCAGGGAGCAGCCGTGGATGTAATGACTTCTTCCACTCTAACACCTGACTGAGTCTGGAGATGCATGGTTACTCTTTTTCTTGTTTTTTAAATTGATTTATTGACAACAATAAGCATTATGTACAAAACAAAGAAGCACATTTGAGTCAGAAGGATGTAACAAGAACTCCATTGTTGTCCCATAAATACAGTAAAAAAAACACACAATAAAGTACATACAATTTAGTTAAATAGAAAAAAGAAAAAAAACAGTTCCATGTATTATTTGGAAAGTTCTTCAGAGAGGACTTAAAACTAGAATTAGACCCAATCAATTCTGTGACTGTAGGGCCTACAGTCACAGAATGTACAGTGTAGGCAAACCATTCCATGTCATCATAGCTGCAGAATACAAAGAAAGAGGCCTTTCCATAGCCTGATAAATCAGTCCACAATGTAACAAAATGGTCACTTTAACAAGGTATTATAATTGTATTCTCCACACTTGTATTCTCCCCATCTTGACAGAATGGTATATTCCCAGGTTCCACAGGTCAGCTGCACAGGTGCAATGCATTGTTGTTAATTGTGTTGAAGGTACATAGAATGTACTTCTTAAAATAAATGTATCATGCCTGTTGCTAAGGTATGGCAACATGGCTGGTGTCTTGCACGCGTGCGAAGAGACACCAGCCATGTTGCCATACCTTAGCTTTTTCTGAACTGACGCCACTGTCTCCTCCCTTCTCCCAAGACAGACAGACAGACAGACAGACCGACAGACAGACAGACAGACAGTCAGACAGACAGACAGACAGACAGACCGACAGACAGACAGACAGACAGACAGACCACCGCAGCGACCATTCGTCCCTCCAGAGCGCTCAGCCAGAGACCCCTCCCCTGCTCCCCCTGGTGGTGATATGAGCGCGTGCAGCAGGAAGGTCCTGATGCTGCTGAGCAGCGTGTTGGCGGTCAGCGGGCTGGGCCTCCTGGGCGTGGCCGTCAGCACCGACTACTGGCTGCACCTGGAGGAGGGCGTGGTCCTGCCCCTCAACCAGAGCACCCTGGTCAGGACCTCCCTGCACGCCGGCCTGTGGAGGGTCTGCTTCCTGCTGGGTCAGTAGAACAGTGTTTCAAAACAGCATCCCGGTTTCGACAATGGAACAAGGGGGGAGCGCTTGTTTTCGGTGGAGATGGCGGAGGCACGCCGGCGTTATATTATAAACACAATCTGATCTAGCAATCATGACATAGGCTATTTATTATAATCACTAATTCACTATGAAGTGTCTTTAATTTTAATTAAAGTAAAAATAGTCAAATAACAAACAAGGACAAATTGTTCTGCCCACAACCTTATCAAATCAAAATGCCTAAACTACTGTAAATGTAGGCCTATTATAACTATGATAATGGTTCTTAATTAGTCCCAATTATTAAGTATAATACTTGACCTTAAAAATATAGAATGTTTATGATTATATATGTTATGAAACATCGCATAGTCGAGCGTTGCGACGGTCGCATGAGCCGACTCAGCGCCTTTACTGACTTATGTGCCGTCAGAATAGGACAGAATAGTACGAATTTCGTCACCTCCGCGCGGTCCAGGGGGGAGCGCTCCCTACATCCGGTTCAGCCAATCACAAGCTTCCACTGCCGATACCGGGATGCTGTTTTGATATACACGCGTTTCTCAACCACTGTTCCAGGGACCTTTGGTGTGCCCCTGAGGAGGGTCAAGTGTGCCCCTTGAAACTGCTTGAAAGGCAGTGCGCGGTGCGAGGCGTTGTGTGCTTGTAGATCGGCTGTTCTCACTACTCTTGTGCGACAGCCTTGAATGATGAAGCAGGTTACTTTGCGAAGAAACGTACAAATTTTAAACTTGGAGATACAAGGTTTCTTCCCGACAGTGACAATATTTATACCCCAGTATTATGTTGGTGTGCCCATGGATTCTTGGGACATGAAAAGTGTGCCCATGGATTCTTGGGACATGAAAAGTGTGCCCATGGATTCTTGGGACATGAAAAGTGTGCCCATGCAGAAAAAAGGTTGGGAAACACTGCAGTAGTACACACTGCTAAAAATAGCTGATCTACTAGCTTGTAAGCTTGTAAAAGAAAAAGAAAAGAAAAAAAACATAGCTGATATACAAGCTCGCAGCGCAGCACTCGTGCCACACTGTGAGCTTGTATATCTGCTATTTTTATTGATTGATTGATTGATTATTTTATTAGACAACAAAAATGGAGAACAGTATACAAGTAGGCCTATAGTCAATACAATAGAAATGTAGTACAGTACAAGTACAGTTAAACACCCTGCCTAAAAGGAACATCCCAAATAAGTCCTTGTGTGAGCATGACATAATGCAAGTGGTTCTAGGTTTTATAGGCTTATCAGGATGAGCGCCTATGTGTGCCTTATCAAAACAATGTAATTGAGATAAATACAATTAGGCTACAATTAAAAGAAAATCTCAAAAGTCTGAGAAGATGTTAAAAAAATACCTTTTTGAAATATCTCTTCTCATCAAACAATGCCCTCTTGTGGTTGTCCAGGGGAGGAGTCAGGTCGCTGCTTCACCATAGAGTACATGATGCCCATGAACATTCATCTGACCACCGAGTCCACCGTCAACATGCTCAGTAAGTACACCATGTCTGCACATGCTCACTAAGTACACCATGGGGATCGTACCTATGTTCCTCAGGTTCTATGTTCCCCAGGTTCTATGTTCCCCAGGTTCTATGTTCCCCATTTACCCCCCCAAAAAAGGTTCTATGTTCCCCGCTCAACTTACAATAGGTTCTATGTTCCCCGCTCAACTTACAATAGGTTCTATGTTCCCCACTTATCCAAAAATGCAGGAAATATTCCTTTATAATTATTAATAACTCATAATAACTCAAAACACCCAATAATGTGGAGAGATTACGAATACTAGTGGGACAGGGGGCACTATAGGGACATCTGGACACCATACTTTTGTTATGTCTGGGCATCTGGACGAGTAGGCACCTGGACATCTGGGCAATAGGGACATGAGGGCATTTGGACGAGTGGGCACATAGATGAGTGGGCACTTAAGGGTGGAGACATCTGGGCACCTGGGCAAGATGTCCCACCATTTCCTGCATTTGAGTGGGGAACATACATCTTTTTTTGTGGGGAACATACAGTAGATCCTGTTTTTGGTTGAGAGAGGAATATAAAACCTTTTTGTGGGGAGGGTGGGTGGGGAACATAGAACCTGGGGAACATAGAACCTTTTTGGAGGGTAAGTGGGGAACATAGAACCTGGGGAACATAGAACCTTTTTGGGGGGTAAGTGGGGAACATAGAACCTGGGGAACATAGGGTGGACCCTGTTTCTACAAGGTCATGGTAGCTCCCTCTTCTCAGCGGCTCTGTGGATAAATGTTGTTCTGAGCTTCTCCTCAGTCTCCTCCGAGGAAGTCATTTTAACCACGACGCTGTCAAGTTAACTGCCGACCCCTCTCATGTCCTGTATCCAGAATACGAACTGCTACCCTCTGGCAGACGTTACAGAGTCCCAGTGAAAAACAAGAAAAGATACTTGAATAGAATCAAATACTCATTTATTCCTATATCCGTTACTATGTTAAACGCAGGCCGTTAGTGGGGTGTGGGGAGTCTGGGCACTATAATGTAGTGTAATCAGTGGGGTGTGGGGAGTCTGGGGACTATAATGTAGTGTAATCAGTGGGGTGTGGGGAGTCTGGGGACTATAATGTAGTGTAATCAAATGTATACGTTAGTGGGGTGTGGGGAGTCTGGGGACTATAATGTAGTGTAATCAGTGGGGTGTGGGGAGTCTGGGGACTATAATGTAGTGTAATCAAATGTATACGTTAGTGGGGTGTGGGGAGTCTGGGGACTATAATGTAGTGTAATCAGTGGGGTGTGGGGAGTCTGGGGACTATAATGTAGTGTAATCAGTGGGGTGTGGGGAGTCTGGGGACTATAATGTAGTGTAATCAAATGTATACGTTAGTGGGGTGTGGGGAGTCTGGGGACTATAATGTAGTGTAATCAGTGGGGTGTGGGGAGTCTGGGGACTATAATGTAGTGTAATCAAATGTATACGTTAGTGGGGTGTGGGGAGTCTGGGGACTATAATGTAGTGTAATCAGTGGGGTGTGGGGAGTCTGGGGACTATAATGTAGTGTAATCAAATGTATACGTTAGTGGGGTGTGGGGAGTCTGGGGACTATAATGTAGTGTAATCAAATGTATACGTTAGTGGGGTGTGGGGAGTCTGGGGACTATAATGTAGTGTAATCAAATGTATACGTTAGTGGGGTGTGGGGAGTCTGGGGACTATAATGTAGTGTAATCAAATGTAGTGTACCCACAGTGGGGTGTGGGGAGTCTGGGGACTATAATGTAGTGTAATCAAATGTAGTGTACCCACAGTGGGGTGTGGGGAGTCTGGGGACTATAATGTAGTGTAATCAAATGTAGTGTACGCACTCGAACTTTATGTCAGCACTTTGTGCTTTGCACTATTCTTTTTAATTTGTCTTTCTCTCTGTTTGTCTTGTTGCATTTTTATGTAGCAGCCTGCATGTCCAAGACAAAAGAGTTGAGAATTAAGAGACTTTCTACTTATTCACCAAAAGTGACACTTTGTGTACATCGTCTGTTTTTAGGCCTAGGATTATTGAATGCTTTAACCAGTGAAAAATAGCAGATATACAAGCTCACAGCGCGGCACCGAGTGTCGCGCTGCAAGCTTGTAGATCTGCTGGTCCCTGGAACTAAATATTTTGAGATGGGTGTCCGTGGCCAAATACATATCATTTTGGGGGTCCTTCACATGAAAAGGTTTGAGAACCACTGACATGGTAGTCTCTCAAGAACAGACTAACTGAGATCCAGTTGAAGTGAAAAGGACCTTTTCTTTGACGATGGCTAGCCAGATTGCTGACATTATAGAAACATAGGTTTTTCAAAAAAAAACCTTAGAAGGATTCAAAATACACTTATAGAACCGGGTCAAAATTCTAATTTTCAAGATCTTTCAAAAAATAGCAGATCTACAAGCTCGCAGCGCGGCACTCGGTGCCGCGCTGTGAGCTTGTATATCTGCTATTTTTCAATAGTTAAAGCAATCAATAACCCTAAATTGCTTAAGTGTCTTTTCCCCTCTGCACTCCCTCCTCCTCCCCCTCCTCCTCCTCTCGTGGTGCAGAGATGATCCGCTCAGCGACTCCCTTCCCATTGGTCAGCCTGCTCTTCATGTTCGTAGGCTTCGTGCTCAACAACATCGGTCACGTGCGTCCACACCGCACCATCCTAGCCTTCGTCTCCGGAATCTTCTTCATTCTGTCAGGTATAAAACAAATCACATCGTCAGG
Source organism: Nannobrachium achirus (assembly GCF_963921795.1). Classification (NCBI taxonomy): domain Eukaryota; kingdom Metazoa; phylum Chordata; class Actinopteri; order Myctophiformes; family Myctophidae; genus Nannobrachium; species Nannobrachium achirus. The sequence goes on along the minus strand of NC_137813.1, from coordinate 4,691,656 downwards.
AAAACTAAATCTGCTTTGGAGACACTATGTTCATAGATGAATCCTTTTGATGCGGGACACTTTCACGTTTAGTATTGATCAGCCTACCACAGTGGTGCACGTGAGATACATCTCATACAGGAATAGCAATATTGGAAGTGATCAAACAAAAAAGAGCAGACGTACATAATTGAAACTGGGACATATAATGTTGAAGATGATGCTCTGTGGGGTTATCTTTTTTGACTGAATAAAATTGGTATCCCGACCGGTATTTTTGGTTTACTAAAGAGAGACCCCCTGTTACTGATCTATACAGCATACATGGGCAACTGGCGGCCCGGGGGCCACATGCGGCCCCCACCTTCACTTCATGCGGCCCGCAGGTTAATACCGGAATACTGATATATTATTGATTTCAGCTGTTATAATTCCAAAAATGACCTACTTTAATTCCGTCAGTCTATATTAGTAGCTTAATGACTAGTATAGTAGTATTAAAATGTATTTTTTTGTATGTCCAATGTATTTGTATTTAGGTTCATGAAGTTAACATGAGTACATAACTAAATGCGTTTGAAATTAAACCATAATGTTACATTTCAAGATTCCAATTAAAAAAATAACAAAAAATAATTCAGGATTCCAATTCAAAAGAAGCAAAAATAGCCGATCTACAAGCTCAAAACGCTAGATCTGCTATTTTCGCTTCTTTTGTAAGAGATACTAGAATGACAAAGTAGCAATATGCAATGTGGCCCTCTGGAGTGGAAATATAGTGGCCCTCGCCATCATCAAAGTTGCCCACCCCTGCTATACAGCAATGATTATCAGAATATAAAGCATTTAACCAAAACGTATATGACTTAATCCCCCTTTAATGTTTGATGGTTTTGGTCTGATTGTGTGTCTCTGGTGTTGGGCCTGGTCTTGTACATCTAATCTGATGGTTGTGTGTGTGTGTGTGTGTGTGTGTGTGTGTATGTGTGCGTGCGTGCGTGCGTGCGTGCGTGCGTGTGCGTGTGTGTGTGTGTGTGTGTGTGTGTGTGTGTGTGTGTGTGTGTGTGTGTGTGTGTGTGTGTGTGTGTGTGTGTGTGTGTGTGTGTGCGCGTGCACCAGGCTTGTCTCTGGTGGTAGGCCTGGTCTTGTACATTTCCAGCATCAGTGATGAGATGCTCACCAGGAGCAGCAGCAGTGATCTCTACTTCAGCTACAAGTACGGCTGGTCCTTCTCCTTCGCTGCCATCTCCTTCCTGCTCACTGAGGTGAGACACTGAAGACCGCTTTATACTGTGTTGTATGTCGCTGGTGTCGTGCTCAGTAAATAGCAGTTCCAACAAGCTCACAACGCCTCATGGACACTATGAGCATCTACTACTTACGACAGGCAACACCAGTGTGGAACTTAAATATGTTATCTTGTTTATTATATTGATGTATTATCTGCTTATTGTAAGTCGCTTTGGATTAAAAGCGTCTGCTAAATGCCTAAACTGTAAACTGTAAATATAACTGAGGCTTTACTGTAGCTCCTATAACAACTTCAATCACAAGCGTAATTTGTATAGGGTTGATGGGTTTAATAAACCCAAGGGCCCCCCTACTGGGGACAGTATTATAAATTCATAGGCTATTATATCGTCATTGTCGGGTGAAAACCTTGTACCGGTATGTCCAAAACCGTTCGTTTTGCATTTTTCATTTTAAAAATGATTTAAACTAGTGAAAACAGCCGATCTACGAGCACACAATGCCTCGCACAGCGAGGCGTTGCTGTGTGCTTGTAGATATGCTGTTTTCACTATTTTTGTGCGACAGCCTTGTACGATGAAGCAGGGCTTTGCTTTGCGAAAGAACGTACACATTTGAAACTTGGAGATACGAGGTTTACACCCGACAACGACGATATGTATTTTGTCATTTCCAATATATTAGGGGTCTCTAATCTCCTAATCTATGGGCCCCCCTCACGGCAGTACAGGCAGGGCCCTTTTGATCTGAAAACCCATGCAGAATAAGATCTAATTTCGCCCCTGACTTCAATAATAAATAATACACTTTATTTGTATAGCATCTTTCATGACAAGAAATGGAGTTCAACATGCTTTACAGGACAACAAGAAATGGTCCACGTGATTAACAGTAAAACAATAAAACTAAAAGAAATGGTAGACATGATTAACAATAAAAACAGAAGAGAAAAGCAAAACCACTCAAAACGTTCAAAACTTCAATAAGAACTCATAAGAACCATAAAAACAGAACATTTCCAAAACAATGCGGAGATAAATAACAGCACAGGGAGTCACAAATCTGCTAAAAGCAAGGGGACACCAGGGTTAAAGTTATACATTTCTGACATGAATCTAATGCCAATGCTAATCAGTGTTCATTTCGTCGACTAAAACTATGACGTAAAAATGTTTGTCGACTGCCTTTTTTTAACTGACGGAAACTAAATAAAAACTAAATGAAAAAAACTAAGCTGTGATGACTAAAACTAAGACTAAATATTGACAATTTCATCAACAACATAAAAACTAGACTATAACGTTAGGGAGGGACTAGTGGAGAAGAGAGTCATTTTATGTTTGGTTGCTCTCAGGTGTTGCGTGCTGAAAATAGCAGATCTACAAGCTCACAACGCGTCACAGCGCGACGCGTTGTGAGCTTGTAGATCTGCTATTTTCAAGTGTAAAATCAGTCATTATGATGCCATCAAGGCCTGCCAAAATACATTTCAGTTGACTAAATCAATCAACTGTAGATTTAGTCGCCTAAAATCTTAGGACATTTAGTCGACTAAAATTAGGCTAAAACTAAAAATGTTCAGGTGACTAATTTATGACTAAAACTAAATGACATTTTATTCAAAAGACTATGGCTAAAACTAAATCAAAATTTGCTGTCAAAAAGAACACTGATGCTAATGCTGCTGTTGTCTGTTGTTCCGTTCACCAGAGTGCAGGCGTCATGTCCGTCTACCTGTTCATGAACCGCTACACGGCGGAGGAGATGTGCCGGCCTCGCCACCTCCACCACCTCCACCCGGTGTTCTACCGGCCCCGCCTCAGCACCTGCTCCGACCACTCGGGTCAGTTCCTGCACCCGGAGGGGGCGTGGTCCCGCGGGCGCAGCCCCTCTGACATTTCCAGCGAGGAGGCGTCGCTGCAGCTGAGCCTCGGCTACCCGGCGCTGCTCAAGTGTCCTCCAGACTACGACCACGAGGTCTCCTCCTCCCCCTGCTGAAGGGGTAGAGAAACCGTCATTAGAGCATGAAGGGTTACCGGTTCGAATCTGGGCTCCCCCTGAGTCAATGTTTACGAGTCCTTGAGCAAGACTCTGAACCCCTAGTTGCTCCGCGACAGCAGTTTTCCCGGTGAACCTAAGCGCAAGGGTGGGGGCGCGGGAGTGTGGGGAACACAGCGATGATGGAGAGGTTAAATATCTTCATGTATTGAGAGGCATCTTGTCGATTTCATAAGAGACTCGTCACCGATTGCAAGATATTTTAAAGTTATTTGGGGCCATGATGATAACCCCTTCTTCCCACTACTAGACTAAGGATTTATATTGTCCATGTTATTGTTTAAAACCACAATTATTCACTTGTTGCAAGATCGCAGTTCCACTAGTTTTACTAGTAGGTTAGTGTAGGCTTAGGAGCCTTTTCAGAAGTTAATTTAATGTTTTCCATTTCCTTTATCCTCATCTAATCTTGCGCTAATTCGCCAGGTTTTAAGAACTAGTAGGCTTTTCAGAGGTTAATTGAATGTTTTCCATTTAATGATTTCCTTTATATCTTATTTGAGTTGTTTCTCATAAGAAGCTTGCGACCCTCCTTGCCCATCAGCCCCCACCGTTGCGCGTAGGTTCACCGGGAAAACTGCGGTCGCAGTTGCTCCCGGTGAGTAGGTTGGTGTCTGAATGTGTGTTGAATGTGTGTGTGAATGGGTGAATGTGATGCACAATCTCTGTAAAGTGCCTTGGATAAAGGTGCTATATAAATGCACCATTTACCAAGACCACAACATCTTCTCCTGCTGAGCAGGACCAGGACCATGAGCTCTCCTCCTCTCCCTACAGAGGGGGTTGGCAGGAACCCAGGGCTCCCGTATACACTGTGCTCTCCTCCTCTCCCCGCTGAGGGGGTCGGTGGGGGGCTGGAACCCAGGACTCCCGTATACAGTGTGCTCTTTTTGCCCACGAAAGGCTGACCTTCCATAACCTGAAACTTTTTTCCGGTTCAGGCGGTGCTCCGGATTTTTTGTCCCTTGTATGGTTATCGCCATCATTGTTTGAATGGTACCTCAGGAATCATAAGGAATGCTATTGGCTGCCAACGGTCACGTGCAACCGCAGGGATACATGGGAGAATGTGGTCGGAGCCTCCCGAAAAATACAGCACACGAAGAAGAACACAGACGTCTGGTATCAGTTTAGTTGGCCACGCCCCCCCGCAACATTATCATCAAGTTAATATAAACTAGACCTTACCCGTTCGAATATATATGTGCTGCAAAATATGTGCAGAGTGTGGGTTATGGGGAAAGTAACTGTAACTGCATGGTGCGTACGTGCGTGAGAATATGTGGGAGCATCATAATGTAAGGAGCAGCCCATGGAGGAGTGTATATTTATGATGGATACAAATAATTTAACAGCAAAATTAGGTGAATAGAAGTATGAGGATGTATTTGCTCCACATAATTTTTCTATACCCGTTGGAAGATGAGACACACATCACCCGTTGCATGCGTGACCCATGCAGAGAGAGAGAGAGAGAGAGAGAGAGAGAGAGAGAGAGAGAGAGAGAGAGAGAGAGAGAGAGAGAGCGAGAGAGAGAGAGAGAGAGAGAGAGAGAGAGAGAGAGGGAGAGAGACTGCAACATTCCTAACTGTGAGAGAGGTGTGTGTGGGCCCGGGGCTACAGATCCCATGGCCTGGAGGAACGGACCGTAACCCTGACAACAGGCTGTAGAGCTGTAGAGTGAAGAAACGCTAATAAATAGCTAGAATTTGGGAAAAATAAAATTCGGGCTCCGTCACCGTGTGTATAATGCTAATGGTCAATGCCATGTTAAATTTGAGATCAGTCGCTGAATATAAATGGGCAGTTTTTCACTATAGCGACAGGAACCATAAAGTATTTATGACGATGTTTATTAAGGTTAGAAAATCAAAGAGGAAAATGAATGGAGTCCAGTGGAGAACAAATCTTTTTGGTACCTCGCGGGGGGAAAACAGCGCAACTAGCGGCCAATCATGGGATCTTTCTCTTCCGGGAAAGCTTCATAAATAATCCAGCCAACAACACCCCTGGTTGTGATGTGTGATCTTTTTTCTATACGTTTCCATTCCAACCAGAACCACCCCTGAAGGAGGAGGTACATCATAAAAAAGATGGTCTATTTTCACATTTTCATTAAAAAAATTATAATAATAAATAAAGAAATACAAAATAAAAACCTGAAAAGTTGCCGATCATGGCCCAAATTAATTCTTGTCATAAAATGGAGTTTTCGCCAAAAATAGCCCATCTACAAGCTCACAGCTAATCACGCATCGGCTATTTTCAGCGCTTGACGGACCATACATTAAGCATTACTCTGACAGTGAATAGAACTGTAGTTTATGGGTGGATTATCTATGATACATGGACATCATCCTCTGTCTATACTGTAGCCTATATGATGTCATAATAATTTATAATGGTAATCACAAACCACTATTCATGAAAATAACCACGGCTCCCTTTTCACACACCTGCTTTGTGGACAAGAATCTGAAATTCCATTTTGTGAATTTGTGGAATTGTTTCTTAATGCCTTTAATTCAAAAAAATTATTTGTATTTTATAAATGTATTTATTTTTGTCACGAATTATGAGAAAGGTTTATTTGTCACTCACTCAAACAGGTAGGCTATAGCAAGATGTTGGTGTGGTAGTCCTATGTTATAGAGTAGGTACAATAAGATATAGGCCTATTGTGGTAGAAATAATATTTAGGCCTATATCATCTTGGATACTATCACTGTGCTCACAAAGAGTGTGTCCAAGTTCCTGGATACGTTTGGAAGATAAATTACATCTTAACTGTGTATTATTATTATTTTAACTTGGAAAGAGTAAAAATTAACACTTTCAGTATTTATTTATACGCTCAGAGTGACCTTGAGTGTATGAACCAAGCACACATGCATAGCATTTGGTATTTCCTTCCCTGTAAGAGATAACCTTTAATATCAATGAATAGACCTTTCATAATAACTTATTGTACATGCTCCAAATATTGTACATTGTATGAATATGGCTGCCAGTTGTATACAAAAATGTCCAGGCATTTTCTTGTGGTAATACATTTTTTAATTGTGTTTTATTTACAGGTGCCAGCAGTGGGATAAATACATGGCACATATTATCTTCAGTATTAAGCCTCTTTTGTAAGACAAATAAATACAAGTTTTGCCATAAAATTGCCAGTTTGGGTTTTCCATTATACTGAAGTAATCCTACATTCACCCACAAGAGGGAGGTATTTCATAACATTTAATGTTCTCGTCAGTGGAAGAGGAATGAATGAATGAAGGAAGGATATCCAGCAGAAAGAACATACAGTCTTGGAAGTTGGAGGAAAAGAACGGCCAATGGATAGCAGGAGAATGAACGATGACAGCAGTGAAAACTACCCGTAAGTAACACACATTGAACCAGGAATTAAACCCCGGTGTCAATGACTAAACTTTAGCTCGTTATCGTTTGAATGAAGTAAGTTTTAGTTAGTTTAGTTAGAACTTGGAGAGAGTTGGGTGGAAGCTAACGGTGCTAGCTCTAATGGAGCGCTCTGACAGGCGGCTGGCTAAAAGCAGGATTTCTCAGCTCCTACGAGGGCTCAACTTCAGTTAAAATAAACTAAACTACTTCACAACTCACAAAACCAAAGGTAGTTTTGCTTTGTTGAAAGTATATTCCCTCGCGAGATCACACACTGTTGTAGCTGAGTTTGTGGCCAATGAGAGGCAGTGTTCTGACTTCTGAGTGTTGTTGGGGGCTCGACATTAGCAGCAGCATCAGTGGTGGAACAAGTAGGCTACTCAGAATGTGGCTACTTTCTAGATTGCAGTATTATTGATACTTTTACTGTAAAAGTATCAATACAGCCATCTAGAAAATACTCAAAAAAATTCAAAATTCAAAATATACTTCAGTAAAAGTACAAAAATATCAGCATCTAAATGCACTTAAAGTACCAAACGTAAAAAATACTCCCTTTTCAAGTTTTCAAACACATTTCTTTTTTTAATATATATATTATTGTTGCGACCGTAGGTCGCTACTTACTGTAGAAACCACCACAAAGTGTAACTCCGTCTGTCTGTCACACCTCACACGTCACACTCTTGCCCTGCTCATATCTCCGCAACCGTTGCCCCGATCCATGCCAAATTTTGCACACACTTTCCTTACCTGCCAAACTACAACCTCCAAGGACCCCCGGAGCTCTAGGGACCTGGAGAGGTCCCTGGGGGACCCCCAGATGTAAAAAATGACCAAATGTGCTAAACTGACCAAATGACCACCCCAACGGGGCTGCTCACGGGGAATTCCCGGGGACCACCCACTCCTGGTGCTCCAGAATGGATGCAAAAGTGGTGGCGCCCCCAGTGGAGGACCCCCTACACTGCAGCTCACATAAAATGCCGTAACTCCGGCTAGGAGCGACCGGGACAGCCGGGGCCGGTACCTATTCGTCCGCCTTGCCGGCGCGGAGACCCCACCCCTCATTTCTCACATGGCCCTCTTCTAGCGCCACCATGAGGCCGATTCTTGCAAAACACATTTTTGGACACTGCTCCTACAATTTTTGCCCTAAAATCACGCAAATCGGTACACAGTATGTCTACACTCATCCCATCAACATGAATCTCTCCCATATAGCGCCACCTCCAGGCCGATTTTTAAAAACACATTTTTGGACACTGCTCCTACAGATTTTGCCCTCAAATCACGAAAATCACTACACAGTATGTCTACACTCATGTCATCAACATGGATCAGGAAGATTTTGGCAAAACACATTTTTGCCCTATTTGTGGAGATAAGTGACCTACGGTCGCTTATCTCCCGATTAGGGAGTCTTACTGGTTTGTTACTTACTATCAAAACCTCCACCAGCCGTCAGTCAGTCCGTCAGTCTGTCTGTCACACGTCACACGTCACGCTTTTGCCCTGCTCATATCTCCGCAACCGTTGCCCCGATCCATGCCAAATTTTGCATACACTTTCCTTACCTGCCAAACTACAACCTCCAAGGACCCCCGGAGCTCCAGGGACCTCCAGGTCCCTGGGGGACCCCCAGATGTAAAAAATGACCAAATGTGCTAAACTGACCAAATGACCACCCCAACGGGGCTGCTCACGGGGAATTCCCGGGGACCACCCACTCCTGGTGCTCCAGAATGGATGCAAAAGTGGTGGCGCCCCCAGTGGAGGACCCCCTACACTGCAGCTCACATAAAATGCCGTAACTCCGGCTAGGAGCGACCGGGACAGCCGGGGCCGGTACCTATTCGTCCGCCTTGCCGGCGCGGAGACCCCACCCCTCATTTCTCACATGGCCCTCTTCTAGCGCCACCATGAGGCCGATTCTTGCAAAACACATTTTTGGACACTGCTCCTACAATTTTTGCCCTAAAATCACGCAAATCGGTACACAGTATGTCTACACTCATCCCATCAACATGAATCTCTCCCATATAGCGCCACCTCCAGGCCGATTTTTAAAAACACATTTTTGGACACTGCTCCTACAGATTTTGCCCTCAAATCACGAAAATCACTACACAGTATGTCTACACTCATGTCATCAACATGGATCAGGAAGATTTTGGCAAAACACATTTTTGCCCTATTTGTGGAGATAAGTGACCTACGGTCGCTTATCTCCCGATTAGGGAGTCTTACTGGTTTGTTACTTACTATCAAAACCTCCACCAGCCGTCAGTCAGTCCGTCAGTCTGTCTCACGTCACGCTTTTGCCCTGCTCATATCTCCGCAACCGTTGCCCCGATCCATGCCAAATTTTGCATACACACTCCTTGCCTGCCAAACCACAACCGCCACCCATCAATACTCACATGATCCTCTTCTAGCGCCACCATGAGGCCGATTCTTACAAAACACATTTATGGACACAGCTCCTACAATTTTTGCCCTAAAATCACGCAAATCGGTACACAGTAGGTCTACACTCATGTCATCAACATAGATCTGTCCCATTTAGCGCCACCATGAAGCCGATTTTTTTAAACACATTTTTGGACACTGCTCCTACAGATTTTGCCCTAAAATCACACAAATCGGTACACAGTATGTCTACACTCATGTCATATTATGCCAATTTAAAGACACCATTATGGCTGACCAAACATCTGACACCTCATAAAAAAGCAGCTCAATAAGGGCTCCTCATTAAGACCCGTCTGAAGTCTGTGAATCCGATATGCCTCCCTCTGGAGTAAGACTTTGTCATGTCAACCAGAACCAGTTGTATCATATGTGAGTGAATGACTGTGTGACTCTACTGCTCTGCTTTGCACAGTGAACCAGAGCTGCAGAGACCTGAGTGGAGAGGAGAGGAGAACAACAGTGGAGATGAACCAGAGGGAACAAATAAGGAGGTGGGCTTTTTATTAATAGTATAATATGTATATGAAGCTACATACAGCGAGAATGTTTTGATTAGCTGTATTAGCTGCAATACCAGCACACTTGATACAACAGGTCTCATGAGACTCATTCAACAGTTGGTGACACTGACACACTGACTATTGTAATAAGTTCATGGACATAAAATAAAACATAAAGCTCAATTGATATCTAAAATATGTGTGGCATGTGTTAAAGTCGATCATTCACAATCAATTGACAGTTAAAGCCTAAGGGGATCTTCTGTACAGGTTTATATAAGTGAAAATCCTAATTGGCGTGTGTGTGTGTCCCAGTACACACACACACGCACACACTAGAGCTGGGATACCCGACCGAAAACCCACGGGGCCCGACAAGCCGACGGGCTTCGGGCTGGGTCGGACACATTTTCATAATTAATTGTCGGACGTCGATTCGGGTCGGACATATTTTTGATATAGCCTCTGCTGCCTACCTATGACATGCATCATGCACTCTCTCTGATGATGCACGCAGCGAGCTCGTGTGTGTGTGTGTGTGTGTGTGTGTGTGTGTGTGTGTGTGTGTGCGTGTGCGCTGCTCGCGCTAATGCTGCAGCCACGGAGACAACTCTGACCATGGAGAAAAGTCCCACGCGTAAACGCGCTGTTGTGGTTTGGAAGTGGCGTGCCTCTGAATGGAGCTCCTAGCGTGTGTTCCACTACTGTCCCTATTTTTCGGCGCTGTTGTGTGCAGTCGCAGTGCACTGTGCCAGCCTCGTCCGTCCGTCCGTCCGTTCAACACACATCACATCACTCAAGTAAATCCTGGCTTATACTTCTTCATCACGGCGTGTTCCGTGACAAAATGTGGCTGATCTGCAAGCTCACAACGCCTCGCATCCGCGACGCGTTGTGAGCTTGTAGATCTGCTATTTTCCAGGCGCAGGAACTTGCAGTCAGACGTCCAGCGCAGCGCAGCGCATGTTATTATTTGTATAAATAATCGACATATAGCCTACTATTTAAACACTTTCACGAGCCACAGTGTGGCTTAATATTCACATTAAGGGTAACAAGCAGGCACGCTGCATGCACTGCACATTAGAACAAGTTTGCTAGTGAGTGTAAATCAGTGGCTTCCTCAAAGAAAAAGAAAGGAGGGGAAAAAGCGAAACATAAGGTTCGGGCCTCGGCGTGGGTCGGACGCATTTTAATGATTAATGCTCGGACGTCGATTCGGGTCGGACAAAAAACTGTCGGACACGGGTTCGGAACGGACAGAAAAAATGGGCCCGATCCCAGCTCTAACACACACGCACACACACGCACACGCACGTAGGCCCGCATGCACTCAAGCACTCACTGTGTACAGGCACACTATCAGCAGTACACCAGTGCTCAGATTGATGCATCATACTGCTATTATCAGATGTGTTGTACTGTTATGTGGTTCTTACTTAGGAGGAAGCAGAGACCAACGGTGATAAACAAGAGGAGACCAAACATCACAGCAGCAGTGGCAAACACAAGAGGAAGAAACACAGGCATCAGCACAAACATAGTAAACACAAACACAAGGAGGTCTCTCCTTCCTCGAGCAGTTCTGGTTCTGCCAGCCACAGATGGAATGAATCCTCCCCCTCCTCCAGAAATCAAAGTCTGGACCACAAGGCTTCGCCGGAGGATCTCGAGAAACAGAGGGCTGTGACCAAAGCCAGGGTCCATGACGGAGAGCAGAGGAACCAGAGGGGCCGAATGGGAACACCCTCACCTCCCAGGGCTGGAGGAAGCCACATGTCCAGGCAGGATTCAGTGGAGGCCAGAAAGACCAGCTCCAAACGCCACAGCCGGAGTAACTCCAGTGACAGGACGGCCAAGGATCCTAAGCAGCACAAGACAACCAAGGATGCTGCTGTTGAAGGCGGGAGCACCCTTGGTTGGTCTAAAGATAGAAAACGTCACCGCAGCCCGGACATGTCTAAAGACAGTCCAAAGGGAGCCAGGAAAGGTTATTCTCCAGCCAGCAGGAGTGCAGGGCGGACAGGCAGTCGCTACGAAGAACCAGAGGACAAACCACGCCAGGAGAGAGCAGGACACAGGTCCAGGCATGGGCGTCCAGGGTCAGAAGCAAAGTGTGATAAACAGCCAACCAAATCCCTGTCCAAAGTCGATTTGTCCCCACATAGACGAGGGTCCCGAAGCTCCCCAAGGAGACGCAGCGCTTCACCTCGCCACAAAGACATCCACCAGGCCCCGTTCGGCTCCTCAGAGAGATCATCAAAGCACAGCCACTCTCCCTCCAGAACCAGGTCTCCACCCAGAAGACCTCACAGCTCCAAGCTCCACAGCAGGAATACAGCCAGCAACAGGGTGGGCAAGGATCCAAAGCAGGACAAGATGAGCAAGAGCAGCCATTATGAAGCCATTAAGGACAGGAGGGCCCATGGCCGGAGCCAGTCTAAAGATAAAAAACTTCCCCGCAGCCCGGACATGTCCACAGACAGTCCAAAGAGAGCCAGGGAAAGTTATTCTCCAGCCAACAGGAGAGCAGAGCGGACAGGCAGCCGCTACGAAAGAACAGTCGACAAACCAAGCCAGGAGAGAGCAGGGTACAGGTCCAGGTCACCCAGACGGGAGCGTCCAACCAAGTCCCTGTCCCAGGAACATTCATCCAAAGACAATGTGAATGTAAATCCCCAGCCACCAGGAGAGCAGAGCAGACCTGCAGCCGCTCCCAAAGGCCAGACGACAAACCAAGCCAGGAGAGAGCAGGACACAGCAGGGAGCCTCCAGGTCAGTGTAACATTAGTGTTGTTGATATGAAATTCATTAGATTATTAAACAGAACATTAGTGTTGTTTATACTGTATGTATTTAACATAGATCATTAGTGTTGTTTATATGTCTTTCTTGAAGTTTTTGAACAAGTCCTTAATATATATATATATATATATATATATACACACATTTCTTTGTTATTGATACATTTTTTGAGCCAAGATGAGTTGAAAATGGAGTTGAATATTTTTCCCTAGTATCCCTATTCTCTCTCCTGCTAGAAGGAACGCTTGTCAGTGGAACCACTAGGTGAAGACTTGAGACACAAACCTGCCAACGAGAATGACCACAGAGGTAAGGATGAAGATTACACACAGTATATAATGGGGCATTCACCAAATATTCGAATATCAAAGTCACTATTTGACGTTGTTCACCGAAGTCAAATATATATATATATATATATATTTTTTTATATATAGTTTATAAAGCTTGGCTGTATAGGAAGTCATAAGAATGAGTTGTCGTAACCCCCAAAATAAACACATTTGAACTGGGGACCCCCACCCTGACAAGCACTTGGAATTGTAGGTATTACATTTAATGTGACTCTGTTCTGCAGATACATATTGTGAAAATAGCAGATCTACATGATCTACATTATCCTGGGGTGGAATATTTGCCAAAAAATAGCCGATCTACAATGTCACAACGCGTTGCATCGCGACGCGTTGTGACCTTGTAGATCGGCTATTTTTTTAGGAAAGACATTTGATAGAGAGTGAAAAAAAGACTGTATCAAGTACGTATTTATTATAAGTACCTTTTACCAATTATAGAAGGTTTTAGTGGCACCGGATATGCAGCTCTGCAAATCAAAGGTGAATTGATCCCAGTGTATGACGTAGGACGATATCACGATATATTAAATCTCCACGATACGATTATCGTGAGTGTTTTCAATCACATCACAATAAACGATAATATCATGTATCGTCCCATCCCTACCCCAGACAGTTTTAAGTTGCTTGATACAGTATGTAGACATTTGATATACATTTTGATCAGACACGCCCTCTTCCTTTATAAACCCAGTGCAATTTCAAACTCCATTTGAACCATTTTAGATTCATTGTGAATGCATGTCCTTGGTTCTGGACTTCTGGTGAGAGCATTTGAACGGAATTTTCTGCATTTGTCATTTCAGATGAGGTCAAAGTGGGCGACTTAACCTTTAACCGTGAGGATGCCATAGATATATATGGTAATGTGTTCAGGTAAGTCATTTTATTTCATCATAATAGTAGTTTATGATTTTAGTAATATAGATAATTGCATAACCTATGCCAAATTATGCATGCTTTTTCATTTTCCCCATTAAACCTTAATTTCCCCAGGGGTCGGTTTGACAGACGTTCGGTGGCAGTGAAGAGAATTCCCAGAGATAAGCATAGACGTATTGAACAGCAGCTGGACCTGGTGAAGGAGGCAGACCACCACCACCACCCCAACATTGCCCGCCTCTTTGTCTCCCCGAAGGACCATCAGTTCCACTACATCGCCTTCAGTGTATTTGAAGAAACGCTGTGGGATGCACTGCAGGTACAGATCTGACATTGTGTTTGGGTTTAGCAGGCAGGAGAAGACAGAAGTCTGTAAAACCTCTTCAAAGTGACAGACAGTGAAGCGTCTCATCCTTTAGAAATATTCTGAACCACACTGTTAGTTGGACAATTTGCCAATTTTTTGACAATTTTTTGTCTTTTTACAGTACCATTATTTGAAGCCACCATCACGAAAACTAGATTCTGTGATGGTGCTTGAACAGCTCTTAGGAGGACTACATCACCTGCACTCTGAGCTAAAAATAGGTAACTATTACCGATTGTAGTAAAACATCATGTTGGAATTACAGTATTTGTTATTATTATTATTATTATTGATTGTAAATTACAACATCTTGGCACAGTGCAAGTCTTGGCCTCATATGATTCTATCCTCCAGTTCTCAATGGCATGTCATGGAAAACCATCCTGGTGTCCACCCCTGATGCCAGCGGCCGGCAGAGGCTCATGTTCTCTGGGTTTGCAAGGGCCAAGAAGGTTCCTGAGGGCACTCGGGGCAGTGAACTCGAGGTCAGTCAGTTGTAATGAAATGATCAGTAGCAGAACTATGTGGAGCACAAAGGAATCATGTGAACTTGTATGATTTACAAAAACGGAATCTCTGATAATAAAATAAAATCAAAGAAAATGACCTGAACACTCTCAATTTGCAAAAATAATAAATAGCTTCATTTCAACGTTTCATCAGGGCAGACAATCAATGGAGGCCTAAATAAACGAAATGTCGAAAGAAAGCTACATTTTCTAGTGTGCGGGTCCTTTTCTTTGATTTTATTCTCAGAAATCACATTTTTGAATACCGTAAATCACCAATTAGTAGCCCGGGCGTTTATTTCGCAAAATGGGGTCGGACCCCGGGCGCTTAAAAGGGACCAGGCGGCTATTGGTAACAGGCTTTTATTTATTTTGGCACTGGCCAGCACTGGGCCATTATTTGGTACATTTTTCTTTCTCAAACTATATAATAGTAATAATAATCTAAATGTTATAATAAATGTTATAATTATTATTATTATTATTTTAATTGTTATGAACACCCAGAAAATAGCACATTGCGATCTATTAGACCAAACCTCATTTAAAAAATATCAAGAGTGTATGAAAGCCTTTTAAAAAAAAATATATACTATATTTATACTAAGGGAATCTTTCTCCAAAATAATCTATTACCGCCTACCAGCAAAGACGCATCTAGGTCAAGTTCAACGAGTCAACGACCCAATTAGTGCAGAAGTCCTGCAGCTGGTGCTGGACTGGACTCGCTGACATGACCACTGAACAGCTCCATCCTGACATTAAACCATTATGGTATTTATAGCATTATGATGAAGCTTTCTGCATTCCCCTTGCACCTCAAAATAATGGATTACTTCTTCAAAATGCGGACTGGATAACAAGAGGCAGCAACAGTAGGTAATGAGTCATTCTGATCCAGCTGGTCTTTATATTGGCCAGTCTTTCTCCATCACAACGTTTAAAGTAGCCTATACTCACGCAAACTTTGCATTGTAGCAACGTTTTAGACAGTAATGAATGATGGTCAGTGCGCAGAGAGCAGCAGACTCCTTTTCTTTTTTTCCTCTCTCTTTTTTTGGTGTCCTTTACAATCTGTTCCCCGACGCACAGTGCGTCCTGCGCGTCATGGTAGCGCAGCACTGGGCTGTGCACCATATAGCCTACATTTGGCTTAGAAGTGTCTGTCCACAGGGCTGTGAGCTTGTAGATTTGCTGTTTTCAGCGCACCACTGCCATGCAACATAAATGACCAGTTAAGTTAAATAAATAGCAAATAATACCAAACAACCAAACAAATAATAGCCCGGGCTCTTACATAAAACCTAATAAGGATAATATTAATTGCAAATAACGGCCCAGGCGCTTATATGAACCTTGCGCTTATTTGAAACAGGCGTTTATTGCGCAAAATGGGGTCAGACCCCGGGCGGATATATGGGACCCGGCGGCAGTTTGCCACCGGGCGATTAATTGGTGATTTACGGTATATGCATTCTGTCCCAAACACTTGTCACCAACGTTAAAGGTGTGCATCAGTCTTGTTTTAAAAACATATATAATATGAAATTCTCACAGCGGTGCTACAGTAGGTTGTGACCTTCACTCTTCTTCTTTGTAGGCCCTGTGCAAACAGGACATCGTGGGAGTGAAAACCATGATGCGCTTGGTATTACAAAGAAAAACATTATCAAGATTGGACCGACACCATAAACGTGAGCACACTTTCATCTCCACATTACATAAAGGACATTTATGTTTTTCTTTAAAAAATATTAGCAGGGAAGAAAAATGCAAATGGAAGTTTACTGTACTGAATGAGAAGGATTGAAAAATGAGAATGAAGGTCACTCTGTTATGAGGTCCATCACAGTAGATGGAGACCACCTTCTAATGACCCTCATGTTTGTTTTAACGATGTCCCCTCCAGCCTTGAAGGTGCATCTTATAGAGAACATAAACATGGATAAAGTTTGGACGCATTCACTAGAGGAACTCAAGAAACACCCATACTACTGGACCCCGAAGAATCATCTAGAGTTCCTCCAGGTTAGTGTTCTTCTCAGCTCAAATACACTCACAGCACACACACAGCACCCACTGTGGAGATCTTTCTCCACGTCGTGACCATTCTCCGTACTACTACGGTGTATTGCAAAAGTACAGATCTCCAAGGTTTCGCCGGATCGTGATGCTACACATTGTCTATCTGTAGATCTGTTTGCTGGTGTATGGAAGTGACATTTTGCCAAAGCACAACCTGCTCCCAATTATTTGACTATTGTATCATTTTTAAAAGCAGAGGCAGTACTTCAGCTGTTCCACAAGGTCTGTATCGTTTCTATGTTATTCTCATAATGTCAGGATTACATCCAAACTTTATTAACACACATAACTTGAGACAAAACATTCTTATTCTATCAATCACTGTTTTGTGATTGCTACATCGTGATCCTGTGATTGCTACATCTTGTGATTGCTACATCCTATGCAATATGTTGTTAAAACAATACTTTTAATTAACCAGTAAGACTCCATAATCGGGAGATAAGCGACCGTCAGGTCGCATACACAAACGTTAGAAGGAAATGGTAGCCAATCAGAAGGGAATATGGGAAATGGGACAGATCCATGTTGATGACATGACTTTAGAGGTACTGTGTACTGCTTTTTGTGATTTTTAGGCCAAAATCTGTAGGAGCAGTGTCCTAAAATGGGTTTTGCAAAAGTCTGCCTGATGGTGGCGCTAGAAGAGGGCCATGTGAGAAATGAGTATTCAAAATATAATAATGTGAAATACCACTAGACTGTGGTATTTTGGCGTACTGTAAAATCTCATACCGTTGCATGGCTGGGTCAGAGTATTGTCTAAATGATTTCAGAACCAGACCCCTGGCAGCTGACTGAACATAATGGTCAATGTTTTTATTCAGGAAGTGAGTGACAGAATCCAAAATGAGCCGCTGGATGGACCAATCATGAGAGAGCTGGAAAGCATCACAGATTGGCAGCACAACATGGATGGATGGATCAGAGAGAGGCTGCACAACATGGATGGATGGATCAGAGAGAGGCAGCACAACATGGATGGATGGTTCCATTACATCCCAGAGCCTCTACGGACATGTATGAGACTAACCAAAATAACACACATGCACTCTATATCTCTATCTCTCTCTATCTTATCTATCTCTCTCTCTCTCTCTCTCTCTCTCTCTCTCTGTCTGTCTCTCTCTCTCTCTCTCTCTTTGTATTGCTTGCATAGACTGACTGATCAGCTGGTTGACAATGCTTTTGTCTCATGCTCTAACTCATTGTTCAAACATAATCACCATCCTTTATCATAGGTCTTCCACCTAGACTGGAGTATGTATTTGGCCGTATATCCATCCTGAATCTGAGAGTATTAACCAAGTCATGGCATGGACCAAACCCATCCATTGTTTATAATCACTAGACAGATGCCCGTTAGGAATGCATGCCCCAACTCATCTGTTCAACCCCAACTTGTGGTTAATGCATTGGGTGTGTTCAACCCCAGCTTGTGGTTAATGCATTGGGTCTGTTCAACCCCAGCTTGTGGTTAATGCATTGGGTGTGTTCAACCCCAGCTTGTGGTTAATGCATTGGGTGTGTTCAACCCCAGCTTGTGGTTAATGCATTGGGTGTGTTCAACCCCAGCTTGTGGTTAATGCATTGGGTGTGTTCAACCCCAGCTTGTGGTTAATGCATTGGGTGTGTTCAACCCCAGCTTGGATAATGCATTGGGTTTGTTCAACCCCAGCTTGGATAATGCATTGGGTGTGACTTGTCTCGTTGGCAGATCTCAGTAAAAAAGGCTGGGTAAAGAGAGTCTGGGTCCCTCAACATGACGGACGGCGGGTCAAAAGTCTTCTCCGTGCCATAAGAAACCTGGTAAGACCCCACTGGCAAAGACACTTTACCTCCTAAATACAACATGTTGTTGTTATGGTACAGTAGGTTACTTGTCATAGGTGAGAGGAGATTGGTCATACCTTGTGTTGGACAAGGAAGAGGGCGTGGTAAATGATCCTTCCTTTTAACTGGATATCACCTGTATGACTTTGTTTGTGTGGGCCTTTTGCTGTCAGCCTGTATGGCAGCCATTTTGGATCTTCACAGCTAGCCGTTGGGGTTAGATGGTCTTAGATACTGCAGGAGGTCCCAGAAATTTGGGAAAAAAGAAAAAATACTTTTTTGACAAAAATGTAATGTGTCTTTAAATATAAAAAGAAAACATGATACTGTCTCTTTTGAATAGCTTGTATACACGATTATTGTGCAATGGACAGATTGTTAGTGATAGATTGATACTTACTATTGACTTTGGTTCTCAGTTAATAAGGTATGTTTATAATGGCAGTGGTACGGCCACTTGTGCAATAACGCGTTTATACACACATGAAACACAATTTCATACATAAATATACAATACATATTGTAGCCCCACCCTAAGAGGTAGGGGGTCCCTGCTCCATCTTCCCGTCAGTTTGGGGGTCCCTGACCTGAGAACGTTGAAGACCCCTGCACTAGATAATAAGAATAACAAGAATAGTACTGAATGAATAAAACAAAATAAACTAAAAAGCAGGACATCATACTGTTTACAAATGTGTATGCTTAGTCTATAATTAAGCCTCAAACGTCAGGACGTTGGCAATATTAAAGGGCCAGTTCACCTCTGGGGCAACCAGATCTTATTTTATTGTTGTTTGGGACATGATCAACACAATCCCGAGTTATGTTTTGTGTTCAATCTGTGTCTATCATATGATGCAAAATGCATCATCATTCATGCTGAAATACTAAAATATCTCAAAACACAGATTGAACACAATAAATAACTCAGGATTGTGTTGATCATGTCCCAAACAACAATAAAATAAGACCTGGTTGCCCCAGAGGTGAACTGGCCCTTTAAGCTGTAGTGTGGTCTGTGTGGTACTTTGAACTAGGGTGTTGTTGTGAGCATGTAGATCTGCTATTTTCACAATTTCTGCCTCTGTATATTTGACAATTTGGACAATGTTTAAATTGCTATTAAGTTATTAAGAAGTCCTTAAATTGGCACTTTAGAAATGTGCAGATACCCTCTATACACTTAAACTTTATGTTGGTTTGTTTACTGTTGAGTGAGAAAACAATGTTTCACATTAAGTTAATCATCTGGGGACACGTCGTGACCATTCTCTGTACTACTACGGTGTATTGCAAAAGTACAGATCTCCAAGGTTTCGCCGGATCGTGATGCTACACATTGTCTATCTGTAGATCTGTTTGCTGGTGTATGGAAGTGACATTTTGCCAAAGCACAACCTGCTCCCAATTATTTGACTATTGTATCATTTTTAGAAGCAGAGGCAGTACTTCAGACCGTTCCACAAGGTCTGTATCGTTTCTATGTTATTCTCATAATGTCAGGATTACATCCAAACTTTATTAACACACATAACTTGAGACAAAACATTCTTATTCTATCGATCACTGTTTTGTGATTGCTACATCCTGTGATTGCTACATCCTATGCAATATGTTGTTAAAACAATACTTTTAATGAACCAGTAAGACTCCCTAATCGGGAGATAAGCGACCGTCAGGTCGCATACACAAACGTTAGAAGGAAATGGTAGCCAATCAGGAGGGAATATGGGAAATGGGACAGATCCATGTTGATGACATGACTTTAGAGGTACTGTGTACTGCTTTTTGTGATTTTTAGGCCAAAATCTGTAGGAGCAGTGTCCTAAAATGGGTTTTGCAAAAGTCTGCCTGATGGTGGCGCTAGAAGAGGGCCATGTGAGAAATGAGTATTCAAAATATAATAATGTGAAATAGCACTAGACTGTGGTATTTTGGCGTACTGTAAAATCTCATACCGTTGCATGGCTGGGTCAGAGTATTGTCTAAATGATTTCAGAACCAGACCCCTGGCAGCTGACTGAACATAATGGTCAATGTTTTTATTCAGGAAGTGAGTGACAGAATCCAAAATGAGCCGCTGGATGGACCAATCATGAGAGAGCTGGAAAGGATCACAGAGAGGCAGCACGACATGGATGGATGGATCAGAGAGAGGCAGCATAACATGGATGGATGGATCAGAGAGAGGCAGCACAACATGGATGGATGGATCAGAGAGAGGCAGCACAACATGGATGGATGGTTCCATTACATCCCAGAGCCTCTACGGACATGTATGAGACTAACCAAAATAACACACATGCACTCTATATCTCTATCTCTCTCTATCTATCTTATCTATCTCTCTCTCTCTCTGTCTCTCTGTCTCTCTGTCTGTCTGTCTGTCTCTCTCTCTCTCTCTCTCTCTCTCTCTTTGTATTGCTTGCATAGACTGACTGATCAGCTGGTTGACAATGCTTTTGTCTCATGCTCTAACTCATTGTTCAAACATAATCACCATCCTTTATCATAGGTCTTCCACCTAGACTGGAGTGTGTATTTGGCCGTATATCCGTCCTGAATCTGAGAGTATTAACCAAGTCATGGCATGGACCAAACCCATCCATTGTTTATAATCACTAGACAGATGCCCGTTAGGAATGCATGCCCCAACTCATCTGTTCAACCCCAACTTGTGGTTAATGCATTGGGTCTGTTCAACCCCAGCTTGTGGTTAATGCATTGGGTCTGTTCAACCCAGCTTGTGGTTAATGCATTGGGTGTGACTTGTCTCGTTGGCAGATCTCAGTAAAAAAGGCTGGGTAAAGAGAGTCTGGGTCCCCCAATATGACGGACGGCGGGTCAAAAGTCTTCTCCGTGCCATAAGAAACCTGGTAAGACTGTGTCCCCACTGGCAAAGACACTTTACCTCCTAAATACAACATGTTGTTGTTATTGCGACCGTCAGGGAGCAGTTTACTATGAAAACCTCCACCGGCCGTCCGTCCGTCCGTCCGTCCCTGAGTCACACCTCACACACGTCACACCTTTGCCCTGCTCATATCTCCGCATCAGTATGACATCACACTGCTGACATCACTCTGACATCACAGAGTCCACAGCTGATGATCTGGCGTGATGTCATACAATACACAAACAAGCCCTATATAAAGGGGCAATTCTCACCAGGGAAGAGAGCATTCCTCGACTCAGACCTTATCGCCAGGATCAACTAAGCTTATAGCTTATCACATCCAACCATCTTAAGATACTCAGCTAGTGGGGAATGCTCTCTTCCCTGGTGAGAATTGCCCCTTTATATAGGGCTTGTTTGTGTATCGTATGACATCACGCCACATCATCAGCTGTGGACTCTGTGATGTCATCGTATCTCCATATATGGCCATCTCTCCGCATCAGTATGACATCACACTGCTGACATCAGTATGACATCACACCGTACACAAATGACCCCTATATAAGACCGGCATTGTCTGTCGTACATTTCGGTCAATTCCAGTGGGGATGCCATTGAAAAGTTAATCTAGTTGTACAAAGTAATCAAAGAATGGGTTGACTGGTAGGCTGGTTGACTGCTTTATCTGTGGAGAGTGTATGTCACTGAGAGTCCTTCTATAGCGATTGAAATCATGATGAGGTCACGAGAGTCATCTATGCCCAAATATAGATTTCTAGGTCAGATGGCCCATGGAGTTTGTGATGTCAAACCTAGCAACCCAATATAAACAAACCTGATGTCAGACCTGAAGTATCCTTTTATACCCATATATGGAGATACAGAGATCTCCATATATGGGCATATTAGAAAGCCCATATATGGGCATATACGGATGACATCAGGGATATCCATATATGGGCATAAAAGGGAGATCTCCATATATGGGCATATCAGAAAGCCCATATATGTTCATTATACTGATGACATCAGGAATATCCATATATGGGCATAAAAGGGACAAGGACTTACAGTTAAGAGATCTCCATATATGGGCATAAAGGGACAAGGACTGTTACAGTAGATATAGAGATGTCCATATATGGGCATAAATGAACAAGGACGTTGTTGATCCAACAAACAACAACAAAAGCAGCAAAAACGCAAAGCCATTGACAAGGCCCTGCAGAAAATGCATGACACGCTGCTGCGTCACACTCAGCACCCCTAAAAACCAGTACTTGCGATTTGTTGATGTAAATGTTCACATAGAGTGTAATAATTGGTAAAACAAACTTTTGGCCTATTTGTGGAGATAAGCGACCAGTACAGGAAGTGATGTCACAACTCGCTGACATCACCGTCAGGTCCACAGCGTGACCGTCAGGTCACGCTGTGACCTGACGGTCGCTTATCTCCCGATTCGGGAGTCTTACTGGTGGTACAGTAGGTTATATGTCATGGGTGAGAGGAGATTGGTTGGACAAGGACGAGGGTGTGGTAAATGATCCTTCCTTTTAACTGGATATCACCTGTATGACTTTGTTTGTGTGGGCCTTTTGCTGTCAGCCTGTCTGGCAGCCATTTTGGATCTTCACAGCTAGCCGCTGGGGTTAGATGGTCTTAGATACTGCAGGAGGTCCCAGAAATTTGGGAAAAAAGAAAAAACACTTTTTTGACAAAAATGTAATGTGTCTTTAAATATAAAAAGAAAACATGATACTGTCTCTTTTGAATAGCTTGTATACACGATTATTGTGCAATGGACAGATTGTTAGTGATAGATTGATACGTAGTATTGACTTTGGTTCTCAGTTAATAAGGTATGTTTATAATGGCAGTGGTACGGCCACTTGTGCAATAACGCGTTTATATACACATGAAACACAATTTCATACATAAATATACAATACATATTGTAGCCCCACCCTAAGAGGTAGGGGGTCCCTGCTCCATCTCCCCATCAGTTTGGGGGTCCCTGACCTGAGAACGTTGAAGACCCCTGCACTAGATAATAAGAATAACAAGAATAGTACTGTATGAATAAAACAAAATAAACTAAAAAGCAGGACATCGTACTGTTTACAAATGTGTATGCTTAGTCTATAATTAAGCCTCAAACGTCAGGACGTTAGCAGTATTAAAGGGCCAGTTCACCTCTGGGGCAACCAGATCTTATTTTATTGTTGTTTGGGACATGATCAACACAATCCCGAGTTATGTTTTGTGTTCAATCTGTGTCTATCATATGATGCAAAATGCATCATCATTCATGCTGAAATACTAAAATATCTCAAAACACAGATTGAACACATAAAACCAGTAAGACTCCCAGTCCCTAATCGGGAGATCGGGAGATAAGCAAAAATGTGTTTTTCCAAAATATTCCTGATGGTGGCGCTAGATGGGACAGATGCGTTTTGATTACATGACTGTAGAGAGGTGCCGCAATATGGGACAGATCCATGTTGATGACATGAGTGTAGACATACTGTGTAGCGATTTGCAGATCCATGTTGATGACATGAGTGTAGACATACTGTGTAGCGATTTGCAGATCCATGTTGATGACATGAGTGTAGACATACTGTGTAGTGATTTGCGTGATTTTAGGGCAAAGATTGTAGGAGCAGTGTCCAAAAATGTGTTTTAAAAAATCGGCCTGAAGGTGGCGCTATATGGGACAGATCCAAGTTGATGACATGAGTGTAGACATACTGTGTACCGATTTGCGTGATTTTAGGGCAAAAATTGTAGGAGCAGTGTCCAAAAATGTGTTTTGCAAGAAGTGTGTGTGCAAAATCTGGCATGGATCGGGGCAACGGTTGCGGAGATATGAGCAGGGCAAAAGTGTGACGTGTGACGTGTGACAGACTGACTGACGGACTGACTGACTGACGGACAGCCGGTGGAGGTTTGGATAGTATAGGAGTGCAACTAACTGCGACCTACGGTCGCAATAACTCATGATTGTGTTGATCGTGTCCCAAACAACAATAAAATAAGACCTGGTTGCCCCAGAGGTGAACTGGCCCTTTAAGCTGTAGTGTGGACTGTGTGGTACTTTGAAGTAGGGTGTTATTGTGAGCATGTAGATCTGCTATTTTCACAATTTCTGCCTCTATATATTTGACAATTTGGACAATTTTTATTTGCTATTAAGTTATTAAGAAGTCCTTAAATTGGCACTTTAGAAATGTGCAGATACCCTCTATACACTTGAACTTTATGTTGGTTTGTTTACTGTTGAGTGAGAAAACAATGTTTCACATTAAGTTAATCATCTGGGGACACGTCGTGACCATTCTCTGTACTACTACGGTGTATTGCAAAAGTACAGATCTCCAAGGTTTCGCCGGATCGTGATGCTACACATTGTCTATCTGTAGATCTGTTTGCTGGTGTATGGCATTGACATTTTGCCAAGTACAACCTGCTCCCAATTATTTGACTATTGTAGGATTTTTAAAAGCAGAGGCAGTACTTCAGACCGTTCCACAAGGTCTCTGTATCGTTTCTATGTTATTCTCATAATGTCAGGATTACATCCAAACTTAATTAACAAACATAACTTGAGACAAAACATTCTTATTCTATCAATCACTGTTTTGTGATTTTTGTGTGTTTTGCAAAAGTCTGCCTGATGGTGGCGCTAGAAGAGGGCCATGTGAGAAATGAGTATTCATAGACTGTGAAATACCACTAGACTGTGGTATTTTGGTGTACTGTAAAATTCATACAGTTGCATGGCTAGGTCAGAGTATTATCTAAATGATTTCAGAACCAGACCCCTGGCAGCTGACTGAACATAATGGTCAATTTTTTTATTCAGGAAGTGAGTGACAGAATCCAAAATGAGCCGCTGGATGGACCAATCATGAGAGAGCTGGAAAGAGTGAGCATCACACAATGCTCACTACAGCTACAGCACAACATGGATGGATGGTTCAATGACATCACAGAGAGGCAGCACAACATGGATGGATGGTTCCATTACATCACAGAGCCTCTACGGACATGTATGAGACTAACCAAAATAACACACATGCACTCTATATCTCTATCTATCTTATCTCTCTCTCTCTCTCTCTCTCTCTCTCTCTCTCTCTCTCTCTCTCTCTCTCTCTCTCTCTCTGTATTGCTTGCAATGACTGATCAGCTGGTTGACATGTTTTTGTCTCATGCTCTAACTCACTGTTCAAACATAATCACCATCCTTTATCACAGGCCTTCCACCTAGACTTAAGTGTGTATTTGGCCGTATATCCGTCCTGAATCTGAGAGTATTAACCAAGCCATGGACCAAACCCATCCATTGTTTATAAGCACTAGACAGATGCTTGTTAGAAACGCATGACCCAACTCATCTGTTCATCCCCAGCTTGTGGTTAATGCATTGGGTCTGTTCATCCCCAGCTTGTGGTTAATGCATTGGGTGTGACTTGTCTCGTTGGCAGATCTCAAGGATAAGGGCTGGAAGAAGAAGGGAGTCTGGGTCTCTCAATATGACGGAAGCCAGGCCAAAAGTCTTCTCCGTGCCATAAGAAACCTGGTAAGACTGTCCTCACTGGCAAAGACACTTTACCTCCTAAATACAACATGTTTTTATGGTACAGTAGGTTACATGTCATGGGTGAGAGGAGATTGGTCATACCTTGTGTTGGACAAGGAAGAGGGTGTGGTAAATGATCCTTCCTTTTAACTGGATATCACCTGTATGACTTTGTTTGTGTGGGCCTTTTGCTGTCAGCCTGTATGGCAGCCATTTTGGATCTTCACAGCTAGCCGTTGGGGTTGGATGGTCTTAGATACTGCAGGAGGTCCCAGAAATTTGGGAAAAAAGAAAAAATACTTTTTTGACAAAAATGTAATGTGTCTTTAAATATAAAAAGAAAACATGATACTGTCTCTTTTGAATAGCTTGTATACACGATTATTGTGCAATGGACAGATTGTTAGTGATAGATTGATAGTATTGACTTTGGTTCTCAGTTAATAAGGTATGTTTATAATGGCAGTGGTACGGCCACTTGTGCATGTTTACAATAAAAGCATGAATATATTAATCTATTAAGCTGGTTGGGTTAGCGCCCCAGCCTGTGTCTTCTGTGAGGAAGAAGCCCAACAAATCCACGGTGAGGCCTTTAGGAGGGCCATTCAACTGCAGCAGCTGAAAGGAATGTTTGGATTGGGGTCTGGTGCAACGCACAGGTTCTGAACCTGGTGAGAGCAGGAGAGGACCTGGTGAGACGTAGGAGGAGCCCGGCCAGGAGTCAACCCATAGAGCCTAGTTCTTCCACGCGCCAGAATAGTACCCCCAATCCCGGCAGAGTAGTTCCGGTGCAGCACATTGAGTGACCCTGTCTTTCCCTAATAGGACTGATCGTGGATAGCTACTGGGACGTAAGTCGGGACTTGATCAACCCCGGCTGGGTCACCTGGGCGAGGGTGTATGATGTTGCGAGACCCGAAACACCCGTCGACCCCAGGCTACATCACTGATGATACGTCCCAGTTGCATCCTTGTGATGTTTTTTTTCATTATTGTAGTCGTGTCGACTCAGTAAAAATGCCTTACTTTGAACACCCATGTTGATGTACACTCATCATCTGTTTCTACCTTTCTGTTTCCAACAGAAGCATCATTACTACGATAAAGATACGCCTGAACAAATCCGGACGGAGTTGGGTTCTCCTCCTGACGACTTTCTCTCCTATTTCACCTCCCGGTTTCCATACCTGCTGCTGCACACCTACGACGCCATGAGCACCTGTGCACACGAGAAACCCTTCCAGGATTACTACCCGAGAGGTTATAGGCCACGCTGCTTCCACCGGGTTACTGATTTTGGGGTTAGGGTCACACCCGACGAGTTCACACGACAGGACTTTTAATAACCAAATATGTAAACAAATGACACGTGGTCATACAGGCGGCTGTTGATCTATTTACAGAATAGGCTATTCCTATGGAAAATTACTTCACTGCCAAACAACATAAGTGTAGTTTTAATGTTGGTATTGATTCAAATAACTGTGAAAACACTATGGGCACATTCCAAATTCCAATTAATTATGGGTTATTAATCACAGTCGCTTACTTTTTTGAGCGGTGGTTAGACCACGCTCCTTAGCATGGCCGTGTGTGTATGTCTCCGTGTGGGTCTGTAGCCTGTATGTAGCCTCAGTTACACTGAGTGACCAAAGAGGGTGCTGATGAGTCTAGCCTGTAGAGTCTAGCCTGAGCATCAACTGCAATACAAACACACACCTGCACATGCGCACGCGCGCACGCACACACACACACACACACACACACACACACACACACACACACACACACACACACACACACACACACACACACACCACAACCACCGCTCAGTTCACACGGGTGTGATTTTTCCTTTTTCTTTTAAAAGAAGTGAAACACACGCATTTCAGGCAGCAAGCGATGGATGGACGGAGGGAGGAATCTCTCTTTCTTTCTGAATGTAGCATAATTATGCGTGTGGTGTGAACCATAACTTTATGCGGTGGCGCATGCTTAAAAAGAACAAATCTAACAGGATGCTAGCTTGCATATCTGTTATTTTTAAGCACAGTGACAGGATTCCTTAGCCCTGAAACTTGACGGCTGTGCTAAGGAATCCTATACTGCACTATATGTTCACACCTGCATATGCGGGGTCAGGAAGCGGGCAGGGAGGATCTTCTCTGACTCCTCTCACTCTGGTAATGGTCTTTTTAAGAAGCTCCCCTCAGGAAGGCCCTTCCGTGCCATAGGGACCAACACCACTCGTCACCTGAATAGCTTTTTCCCAAACATCTACTGATGTTTTTAAAGATTCTAATGTTTTATGAACACTGTAGTTTTTTATTATTACGGGTTGTATCATGTTCTGAGTGTCTTCTTTGTATCTGTTGAGCTGTACACCACAATGAATTCCTGTGTGTCCTTGTGATGCATTTGGCAATAAAGTGTTTCTGATTCTGAGAGGACCGGACCATGGTCCGTTTGGAAGGGGACCGAGTCCTGCAGTTTCAAGAGGACCATGGTCCCTTTGTTTGGTCCGGAGTCTGGACCATGGTCCACATGCGCGTTCACACCAGCCGGACCAAAGGAGAAGAGAGGACCATGGTCCTTTTTAAGCGGACCAAAGGACCCTGTACTAAGGTAAAGTTAGCCGAAGGTTATACCAATCTGGGAACTAAATCTAAATCAATATCTTTCTTCACAAATGTTTTCATAAAGGTGTCAACTATCACCTCTGAACTTTCTCAATCACAACTCCCTTGGGGGACTTTGTGGGAGCCAATCAAAGTTGGGGGTATCGGGATACCTGGGCCTGGGATTAAAGGGGATAAAATGAAAAAATGGCCAATATGAGCATATGGGGTGTGTAATTAGGGTATTTTTGGGCTGCTGAATCCATTCCAACCATTAGCTTTCAGTTTAAATGACTCCTTGGCCATAAAATAGGGCTAATTGGCTAAGGCTTAGCCAATCATGTCATTAGAGTTCACCTGTGTCCTGTTAGTCCCTATGTTTTAAACCTTTTTGAGTGTTCCTTGTCAGATTGCAGGGTTTCCTGCAGGAAAAAGTCTTGACCAGGGGGGATCTGATTTTTTTTTGATAATTAATTAATTAATTCCAGTAATTAATTCACTTAATTTTTGATATTAATTCTTATTTTTGCCCTCAAAATAATAAGAGAACATTTATCATTTTTGGCCTAAAGAAGTAAAGAGAAGTGTCTTAATTATTTTCAAGGTATTTGTACTTTACTTGTCTATTTACAGTTTTCAGTATTTTGATTCCTTCTACTCCACCACAATTTCGGATCCATATATTGTACCTTTACTCCACTACAAAAACATACATTTTATTTTCATAGACCTGATTGCTTGTTTCTCTCTCACAAACAAAACATGGCAACGCTGAGCAAAGTTAGACAGTCGGAGTTGGAGACGTGTTTTGGGGGATTGAGAAAACTCATAGCTAAAGACTAGTTTCTCCATAACAGTCACTTCATGTTCGCACAATGAGGCATGTCGCTTTACGAGTTGCATTGCGCGATTTTGAATTAGTTGCAGGCAGGGTTACATTAGGCCCATGGGAGTGTCGCCACTCCGACAATAAGAAGTCACTGTCGGAATGGAGATATGTCTGAATGGAAACATGTTCCCGTTGAGCGCTCATCGTGTCCGGATGCACGTCTTTTTTTTGCATAATGTGAGCTTGTAGATTAGCGGTTTTCATCAAGCTCACACCGCAGAAAGCCTTCCCACTGCACAACGTTCGTTCAGTGTGTGTGTGTGTGTGTGTGGGGGGGGGGGGGGGGGGGGGAGGACGGGAGGGACTGGGGGGGAGAGAGAAACAGAACACTATTACCCCGTTCAAGTAGGCTAAAGAAACATATCCAATGTTAATGCAGGCAGCATGTAGGATCCGCATTTGCAAACTGTTGACTCGCTGGGAGGGTAGGTGAAGATGATGAAAACTTGTTGTGGTTCTCATCTGGCATCGCGTCCCATCGGACACATGGCGGCACTGTTAGCATGTCGGCTAATAATATAGCTCCCCCTCTCTCTGCAAGTGTGTGTGTGTGTGTGTGTGTGTGTGTGTGTGTGTGTGTGTGTGTGTGTGTGTGTGTGTGTGTGTGTGTGTGTGTGTGTGTGTGTGTGTGTGTGTGTGTGTGTGTGTGTGTGTATGACGAACTAATGACGACGTGATGTCTCTTTGCAAAGAAGGGGTATTAGTGGGAGAAATATGTGAAAAAGGTGTTCACTTCCGGCAGAAAGCGTGAAAATTTGCACCTAGGGGTATTTTTGTGCGCTGAATTCAAAAATTGACGGTCCCAAGCACTTTTCTCAAATTCACTTTTCTCTCATTCACTTAACACTAGCCCTTACCCGTTCAAAGATATGAGCTCCAAAATTATGTGCAGTGTGTGGGTTATGGGATGTGCACTGTGCACACAGTATATGAGGGATGGAAAGTAACTTTAACTGGTGCTTGCATGATGTAGGAGCATCAATGTAAGAAACCTGTTTCGTTTAATGGCTACAGAGATACTGTCCCCCCCCCCCCCCCCAGCCCGCCCGCCCACCCGCCTGCACACACACCCGCCTGCCTGCCTGCACACACACACACACACACACACACACACACACACACACACACACACACACAGAGCTGGTTAAACATTTTGCCTCAAGCTAGATGCAGAATAGATGTGCCTCATGCTAGATGCAGAATAGATAGTAGATACACCATAAAAATGCTAATATACAGCATACGATTTGTGAAAGTGACAAACGGGCTTCACAGTTATGTCAGGTGTGTTCATATGCTTATGGTGATGCGATTTCAGATCAATTGCTCCAGCCACTGAGGAGAAACGCTGTGACAGACACTCACTCAGACACTCACTCAGACATTCGCAAAATTATAGTATAGATAGGGTTAGGGTTAGGAAAAAAAGACCCCTCAAAAATCTTCTTTAAGTAGCATGTGAGGGGTCTATCTAGGGTGTTTTCATGATTCTGAATCCATTCCAAGCATTTGTTTTGCACAAAAAACATTC
Organism: Nannobrachium achirus; assembly: GCF_963921795.1. Classification (NCBI taxonomy): domain Eukaryota; kingdom Metazoa; phylum Chordata; class Actinopteri; order Myctophiformes; family Myctophidae; genus Nannobrachium; species Nannobrachium achirus. The sequence continues at coordinate 4,660,623 of NC_137813.1, read as the reverse complement.
CTTGGGGAAGAAATGGACCCCACAAACTATGGTTTGGTGATGAGTCATCACTTTTCAAAGTTTTGTTGTGTCCATTTCTCGGAAAGGAATGTTTTTCGTGCAAAACAAATGCTTGCAATGGATTCAGAATCCCGAAAAACACCTAGTTTGACCCCTCACATGCTACTTGAAGAAGATTTTTTGGGGGGTCTTTTTTCCCTAGTATGGTAAGTGAATGAGAGCCCCCAGATCCCATGGGAAAAGTGCTTGGGACCGTCAATTTTTGAATTCAGCACACAAAAATACCCCTAGGTGCAAATTTTCACGCTTTCTGCCGGAAGTGAACACATTTGCCTTTTTTTGTTACATATTTCTCCCACTATATGGTATGCTCTGCGCGCTGCAGCCATACAGCACAGCACAAAAGAATAAAAAATAACAACTATGTAACACAAATCTATCTGGTGTTAATGTGTGCTGATAGACAGTGCAGCGAGGCAGGATGCATGCACATTCTTGAACACATTCCAGAGCTGTGTCGCCTGCCTGTACGCTTTTAGGAGGAATTTTGCATCATTTTCCCTAGACGTCTGGCCGGGCGGGGGCGATATCAGACCGGGGGGGGGGGGGGGCTATTATATATAACGGTGGCGGAAACCCTGGATTGTATCATGTTATAATGTGTGTCATGATGTGTGCTTACCCGCCTGATCTTGAATAGTTTTCATGAATTCAAACCCTACTCCAACCATTTTTTTATTGCCAATAGTATATGTCTCGTGGCCTATTTTATGGCCAAGGAGTCATTTTTACTGATAACTAATGGTCGGAATGGATTCAGCAGCCCCAAAATACCCTAATTACACATCTCATACGCTCATATTGGCCATTTTTTATTTTTCCCCCTTTTAATCCCAGGCCCTCGGGATACCCCCAACTTTGATGGACCACACTTAACGCATACAGCATTGCTCTAGCAGCACGTGAATAAATTGACATATTGAACTTACCCTAACCCTTATGATTAGGGTGACCAGATCCAAACTATTCATTTGAGGGACAGACATATTGTTTGTGTGGGACAATGATGTGGGACGGTCAGGCAGGGTGGTTAACAATTTAGGCTGCTTAAGTTGCTATGCTTTGAGGTCATTTGATACTGCCTATCATTTTGTTGGTAACCTGCTGTAGCCTAGGGGATGTTTTAACTGGCTTAAAAACATCTTGCAGGAAAAGAGACGATGAGAGAGATTTACAATGGAAATTTACAATGGCCTGAAAACGTTGAAGACCCCTGTGCTAGAGAAATGCTGTATGCGTCCAGTGTGGTCCAGTAGTCTATAACTTGCTCACCTATCAACACCTGCACATGGATTATTACTGGAGCCTGCCAGTCTCAATGTGGGACAGTGTCTCAATGTGGGACAGTGTCTCAATGTGTGGGACGCCTGAAAGGTCATGGAAATGTGGGACTGTCCCACGCAATATGGTCACCCTCCTTATGATGAACTATTGTTGTATTTTGTACCGTTGTCACTGTCAATGTATATAAGCCAGTTGATGTATTATTTCTTAATAAACGGCTTTCCTTCAATGTTGTTATTTTATAATACTATCTATAGAACTACATGTCAACATCATTGTCATCACTATATGTAGAGGATAACATTTGACAGGAATTCCTGTGGGTCCCGTGGGATTCCCGCAGGACAGGAGTCAAATTTGTATTAATGCCAGGATCGGGACGGGACAGGAATGAAAATCAACAGGAGTGGGCAGGAGCGGGAATCATCCCAGACCAGTTCATCAAATCGCAGAAATAAATTGCACAGGAAAGTGAGGTCTTTGAACTGCGGACATTATAAAATTATACATTATATAATAATAAACATGATATCAAATATAATATGGATCAAAATAGAAAAACATCTGCGCGATTTTTTTTTTTTTTTTTTTTTTTTTTTCGGGAGCGGGATGTGAACGGGAGTGATTTTGACCAGGAGCGGGATGGGACCAGGAGTCATTGTACAAGAGTGGGACAGGACAGGATTTATTTTTTTAATCTGGCCCAGGATTGGGATGGGACAGGATTTTTTTCTGCGGGAGTGGGACGGGACAGGAGTAAAAATCCACTCCTGTGTCATCCTCTACTAGGATGACATTGAGCATACAGCATGGTGTTGTTCTTCACAAAATAACCTGGCTTGTATTGTGGAGGGCATGTGATGGTGATGTTGACAATGTTGGCAGTTTTATTGTTCAGTGTTATTTTTAAAAGCTGTATATCTTTGTATAGATTGATGTGGAGCTGTGAAGGTGCGATTGTGAAAATGACCGTGTTAAATATGCTTGGTGTCCATTTCACTGATCATGCTAATAGACTCATTCTCCTGCTAGGCCACCTCTGAGAAAATTAATAGGAAACAATAGAATAACTAAAATTAATAACAATACATATCATTTGAAATAATAATAATAATAAGGGGACCAGGCAACATCCTTATTAAAAAGATACTTGGACAATATGGCAATATTAATAGTTTAATCAATGCATTGTCCAGAATTCTGCCTACTGCTATGATATGTTGTTTAAATCAAAGAGCAATATTCTCTTTGGGAACATTTGCTGAAAATAGCCGATCCATAAGCTCACTATGAATGTGCCGCAATGCTCTTGAGCTTGTAGATCGGCTAGTTTCAGCAAAGCAGTTTTGTAGAGCTAATAAAAGAGCATACCAAGTAAGTGGTTAGTGCTTCGCCTCACAGCTAGAAGGTCCTGGGTTCGATTCCCGCCGGGGGACGCTGTGGGTGCTGGGGGCGTGTATGTTTCTCCCTCCGCGTCACACACCCTAGGTGGGGTCGGTGACAGGGCCTTTCTGTGTGGAGTTTACATGTTCTCCCCGTGTCTCCTAGGGTTGATACCCTCACAAAAACATGCAGTAATCATGGTCTCAATAATGCCTCTCCCTGGCCAGCCGGGGCGCTTGATGGAGGGGAAAGGAACTGGTTGGAATAACGTGTTCCTTCCACGCGCTACGTCCATCCCGGGAAAAATCCTCCCTGTCAGGTGAAAAGAAACAACTTCGGCTACTCATGCATTGAAAGAAGCATGAGGTCAGTCCGTTGTCTCCCCAGGCGCGGCAGAGGGAGAGAAGAGCCCAGGATTACATAGGCACTAGTTGAAAATGGGTTGCAAAATCGTGGGATAAAAATTTGAGAAAATAATAATATACGTAGCTTAAATGTCAGTTTGACCACAAGTCATACTAGGATATTATTCTACAGGCCACCATTCTACAAGCTCACGCCACACCCAGAGCAGTCGCCAATATATTGGAGGGGTTGCCAGGTACTTTTCTGAATGTGCCAAAACAAACAAACAAAATGTTTAAACACTGCTCCCAGTATAAAACATATAAAACTACTCAGTGGGGGCTGACAGAGGCTTTGCCATTGCATAAGGTATAGGCTACACACAAATACATTTGTAAGAAAGGGAGAAACTAATGTTTTTGTGAAGTATGTAGGCTAATACTTTAACAAAATACATGCAACATACAGCTGATATCCCCTGTTGTATATAATTAGAACAGAAGAAGGGGTCATCATACAATGTGTATTGTGTGTTCTTTCAGCTAAACTGGGTCATTCATACATTCCAGAGTGACGTGCATGTGAATGGGTGTAGGACTGGCATGGGGCGGCAGCCCCGCCCCATACCCTATGGGCACCGCCCACACAGCGAGGTCTGCCTGTCCTCCCTTACGTCCTCAGAACACACAAAAGGACAAGGTTTTGTGCTTCATTTCAGAGCCCTTCACTTCAGGGTATACAGCTTTTGGAACAAATAACAGCAAAATACATTTTAAGGTAGCAGCTCTGTTTCATACTGTATGTGCAGTAGGTCTAGACTGATCTAGACTCTAGATAGATGTCAAGCCATGGTTTATAGTCCTTAAGGCCCATTCCCACTGGGCCAGATAAAAGATATCTGGAGATATTTCTCCAGATATTTTTCCATGCAAAGTGAATGGTAGATACAGATAAAAAAAAATATTTGCCACAGATAAAAGTATCTGTGGCAAATATCTGTGGTAGAATTTTTTTTTATCTGTATCTACCATCCACTTTGCATGGAAAAATATCTGGAGAAATATCCCCAGATATCTTTTATCTGGCCCAGTGGGAATGGGCCTTTAGGGTGGTTGTGTTTCTAGCCTTCTTTTGTCGCAACAGTTCACAAATCTTGCTGCTGTGTTCGAACATTAATTAATAGTCCTTTATTAACGTGACCATGACTGTGTCATCTCTGATTGTGCACTTTGTAAAATGTGAATCACACATTTAGATCAACAGCATAAAACAGACGCTTAACTGCAGGACAATGACTGAGGCGCCGTCATTCTCTGATTGGCCAGGAAGCTCCTTCTTTGAGGAGGAGCCACACTTCCCTGTTACTGATTGGTGGGGAGCTCTCAGGGACCTTCTCTCCAATAGACGGCTCCGAAAACTCAACTCCGCCCACAAAGACATTATAAATAGTCCTGTACTCCGCTACTCCATCACACATTTCTTCTGCTCTCGTCTGAAGAACTAATCTATAACCATGTCAGGAAGAGGAAAGACCGGCGGAAAGGCCAGGGCCAAGGCCAAGACCCGCTCCTCCCGTGCCGGGCTCCAGTTCCCCGTGGGTCGTGTCCACAGGCTGCTGCGGAAAGGCAACTACGGCCAGCGTGTCGGCGCCGGCGCCCCGGTCTATCTGGCGGCGGTGCTCGAGTACCTGACCGCTGAGATCCTGGAGTTGGCTGGGAACGCTGCCCGGGACAACAAGAAGACCCGTATCATCCCCCGTCACCTCCAGCTGGCCGTCCGCAACGACGAGGAGCTCAACAAGCTGCTGGGTGGAGTGACCATCGCTCAGGGCGGCGTGCTGCCCAACATCCAGGCTGTTCTGCTGCCCAAGAAGACCGAGAAAGCAGCCAAGAAATAAACCTGCTTCATTTCCGTTTGACAAACCCCCACAAAGGCTCTTTTAAGAGCCACCCACTGTTTCAATTTAAAGATTAATCCTATTTCTATAAATGGTTGTATTTCATACGAGCTGATTTCTCATAAGCATAAGGTATTTTTTGTACTCTAGCCTACTGTCTGACAACACATTATTTTAGTAAGTAAGCAAATATCTTGAAATGTACACACCCGAACATACAAGATGCATAATTATGTATACTGTGGTCGTAATGATTTGTAGTCTATTTATGTTATGTAAAATGACAAGGAAACTAAATTAATAGTCCATATTAGCAGTTCTTGAGGCTTAATTTATTTAATCTGGAACTGAGTTGGATGAGTGTAAATGATTTAAAACAAAAGACAAGATATGCTTACTTATTCTTGTAACAACAGGTCCGTGAAGTGAGCAGAAAGAACGTTTCCGGTCTGGGAGCTGGCAGAAATAAGCCAGGGTCCAGCCTTCAAAATAAAAGTGCAGTAAATAATGTATTTTTAAAAGACACAAATGTGAACAGCATTTACCATGTTTTTATGTTATTAAAACCTTTCTTTTTTACCCAGAAACCTAATTTGCATTTTGTATGTTCGTTTAGATAATCTAAAATAATATAATCTATATTTTTAACGTCCATATTATGGCAAAAATATCAGTTTTCAACGGCTTTAGGGGTACTCTTATTCTGAAGAGATCGGCGCCGGACGCCTTATTCCTGCTAACGCTATTTCTGCTCACTTCACATAGGCATAGCTAGGTGGCTAAAGCAGCAACAACAACAACAACAACATCACACACTTCTGTGGAGATCTGGACGACATGTTCCACCTCAGAGCCTTCGTGTCGGAGCGGCTGTCCGCCGCAGCCGTGGACATCTTTGGAGAGGTGGAGAAGAGCCTGTCCTTGTACCAGGTGGAAGTGTCCAGGTCCAGGGAGGAGATCATTCTCCTGCGGCAGCAACTGGAGCTTCTCAGAGACAACAACACAGGTCTGTTAACTCGATAGCTGACAGTGTAAACAATGGCTCCAACGGAGAACCAGCTCTGCTCCATAGCGAGCACTTCAACCGTTAAGGAGAACTCCTTGGAACGCTATGGACCAGAGCTAATAGCCAGGCTATAGTCCATGGACCAGAGCTAAGGATAGTGCAGGGTAGCTCTGATTTGATGTATTAATTACTTTATTTGCTTTTTGGGAGAAACAAATGGATGTGGGGAAGCAAGGAAAGCACAATTTCAATTAAAGGGGACTTTGTTTTCATGAGAAAACATGCGTGTCAGAATATAATAAAAAACAATTGGTAAATGGGCCCATACAGTTGGAGGGGTACAGCATTGTCTAAACAGCTTGTGTAAACAGCTTGTGTGTCACATTTCATTGTTATACATGTTAAATATAGGCTACACAGGATATACAACTTGAAACATAGCAGCAATCTTTTGTAGTAGCTTTGGGACAAATAGCATTTTTTCTTTCTTCTCAAAACGACATTAAATAGGATACAAAAAAAAACTCATTTAACGGTAGCCCACTTGTGCCATGTTTTCCACTATAAGGACCTGGGTAGAGTGGTGTGAAAGTGGTACTAAACGTGGTACTAAAAAGTATCCAATCTAGAGTAGGTCTTAGCCAGGCCAAACAGTGCCAAACACTTTAAGGATGCCTTATAAATCACTGACTTTTCATTTAGACCACCAGGATATAGTTGTAATACATGATAATAGATTCTATTATAACCACTATTATAATCTATTATACATTATCATAGTTATACATTGATATTTTAGTGTATTATAATCACAGTTATAATCCATTATAGTGTATTATAATTAGGATAGTTGTAATACACATGTGTATTATTATAATCACAGTTAAAAAGGGTAAATTTGTTTCTTACTGAAATGTAGATATTTTTTATGTGGTGTGGTGTATCGTATTTGTGGTGTAGTGTGGTGCTAAAGCTGCAGTCGAAAAGGGGCTTTAGTATGTGCAGCAGGTCTAGAGGTCACACAATGGTGTGTAGTCCTTAAAGGAAAATTCCAGAATAAAACATATTAATCCTTAATCAGCCTTTTATCACGTCTGTACCTGGTATGATGGATTTTTATCATAGTCCTTCCAGTTTTTACTTCTCCTGGACTCCTCAGATCTCTCTCCCACAGCCAAAACGGCGGTAAATTGTGGTCCTCCAAAAGCGCTAATTTTCACCGCTGCAAAGTTACTTTTTTCTTCATAAATCTGCATGAAAGACACGTTTCTGTGGTCATGAGGTAATTTTTACCTAAAGTTTATTTGGTGAGGCATTGCAGAATGTCTTGAGGAAAATACGATTATTTTGTGATTATATTGTAGCCTACATTGTTTACAAATAATAATACACGTCAAAGTTATTTTATAAGTAATTCCATAAATAAATAATAAATAAAATCGAAGAAATGTATTGAGGAAAAAATAAAATAAATAAAGGTAATAGAATTACCTTATGACTACAGGAAGTCCGTTAAAATGCTTTGTTATGAATCCTTCTCAGTCATATTACTAGATTCTAGCGATCAATAGACTAACTAGATTATATTCTTCTGCTTTCTTATTTTTTATATATATACCACGATGCCTTGTTGTGTACATACTGGCTGTAATAACTCCAGGAGAAAGCTTTCTTTTGCGCTAAAGAAAAAGCTAAAGGAAACGCGGTAATCACGCGAGACGCGAGACTTCATTCTTCTTCTGTGAGTACTATTGGGATCATGTCAACAACGGCCATTTCCCTCAACCCGCGATAAAACAGTGGATTACTGGCTCTCTTGGAACTATAAATTAGCAGATTTATGAAGAAAAAAGTAACTTTGCAGCGGTGAAAATTAGCGCTTTTGGAGGACCACAATTTACCGCCGTTTTGGCTGTGGGAGAGAGATCTGAGGAGTCCAGGAGAAGTAAAAACTGGAAGGACTATGATAAAAATCCATCATACCAGGTATGTACAGACGTGATAAAAGGCTGATTAAGGATTAATATGTTTTATTCTGGAATTTTCCTTTAAGGTGGTTGTATTCCATTTGCCTTCTTTTATCACAACAATTCACACATGTTGCAACTTGCTGCTGTGTTCTCACAGTAGGCAGGCCTATGGAAATGTTTTGTTGTCATGTCTTCAAACACACTTTGGGTTGTGTATCATCTGTGGGAAGTTTGTGTCTCTGATGTCAGAAAGTGTATCTCTGTTTCCAATACACGTTGTGGTAACTGTAGTTACTTTGTGGTAACTGTAGTTACTTTGTGGTAACTGTAGCTCTGTTTCCACCACACGTTGTGGTAACTGGAGTTACTTTGCAGAATTTGATTACATACTTTACTTACTTTATTTGTTTATTTAGACGGGACAATGCATATTAATGAACACTACATGAAAGCAATGTAAATAAGCCGGAATTAGCAAGAATGCTAAATTTCATCCGTAGTCCCCACATGAAGACAAAACAATACATACCAACAAACAGTAACCCTACATTAGGAGAGGGCGCCTAAGAACATACATACAATTACTATTTTTCCTGAACCAGGCAAACAACAAAACAACACATATTACTAACAGTACCCTACATTAAAAAAGGATAGTTAAAAATATACGTACATGACATGCGCTGTACTCTTAGAACTATACATGGTCACAGGTTTGATTGTCAACTAACCATTTTTTTAGATTGAACTTGAAGGATGGAAATGACAAACAGTCTCTTATTGTTAGAGGTAGGTCATTCCAGATTGAACATCCCTGCACTGAAAGGGTGTTTTTTCCAAAAGCGGTTACCCGGTACGGTACTTCGCAATCCCCTCTAGTGATTGCTCTAGTATTGAGTCCTCTATCAGGCTTCCTTTTTATGAATTCCTTTAGGGGAGGTGGGCATAGACCATTTAGGGTCTTATATATGATACTGACCTGTTTAAATACCTTAAAATTAGCGAAACTCAAGAAACGGTACCTCTGAAGGATATTACAATGGTGATATGAGTGGGGTTTCCTATCGAATACCTTAAGCGCACTCTTATATAGCTGTTCAATGGGTTTGAGAGTCGTTATACCTGTGCAAGACCAGTTTGTGAAACAGTACTCAATGTGTGATAGGATCATGCATTGGAGATACGATTTAGCAGCACTAACTGCCAAAAAAGGTCTGATTTGTTTGAAGTTCTGAAGGTTGAACTTGATTGTGTTTGTAACCTTTTTTACATGTTTTTTAAAGGTTAGGGTTGAGTCTAACATGACCCCGAGGTACTTGAACTCTGACACAAGTTCAAGTTCCTCTCCACCCAGAAACACATTTGATGATTCCATCACAACTGGTCTTTTAGAAAAAGCCATGCAGACCGTCTTTTTTGCATTCAGGAGCAGGCATGAGTCTGTAAGCCAGTCCTGAACGCTGGTCAGAACAGAAGTTAAAACCGTTGACACCTCTGCATAGCTCTTTCCATGAGTCAGTATAACAGCATCATCTGCGTACATCTGAATATGTACATCTTTACATACATCAGGTAGGTCGTTTATAAACAGAGAAAACAGAATTGGTCCTACTATTGATCCCTGGGGGACACCAACCGAGCAAGTGTGATAAGGAGACTTGATGCCATTTATGCTTACACACTGTTCTCTATTTGATAGGTATGATGTAAACCATTTGATGGCCTCTGGGGACAAGTTGAAATGTGTTAGTTTGGACAAGAGGACCTGATGGCTGACAGAGTCAAATGCTTTCTTGAAATCCAAAAATACTGCCATTGCGCATGGGGCCTTGTTCAAAGCACACTTTAACTTTTCAATGAATAGGCAATTTGCTGACTCAGTGGAGTGGAAGGCTCGAAACCCAAACTGCATAGGATGCAGAGGGGTGTAGCCTTTGTCTAGATGTTTAACAATAGACTTTACAATCCACTTTTCAGCCACTTTTGATATAACAGGTAAGATGCTTATGGGTCTATAGTTTGATATGTCCGTTTTTGAGCCAGATTTGAATATAGGTGTTATAACAGCAACTTTCCACTGAGTTGGGACAGTGCATTTTCTTATGGACAGATTTACCAGATGTGTGATTGGTGCCACCAGAGAGTCAATATTTGTTTTAAGAAAGTTTGTGTCAAGCCCATGTGCATCTTTAGCTTTGGATGCTTTCAGTGATCTGACAATGTTTGTCACCTCGTTTTCTGTGACTTCCTCCAAATTGAAAATGGGGAGATCATTTTGAACAGGGCGTGAAACAAACTTAGAGGGTCTGAACAACTGTGTGATTTCATACACAGAGTTTAGAAAAAACAGCATTAGGTTGCTAGCAAGCGTGTGGGGATCTTTCACCAGGACATTATCTATTTTAAGTTCTAAGTTGTTATTATCCTGCTTATAGTATTTCCCTGTCAGTTTATTTATGTATTCCCAAACTTTTTTTCCATTTCCTCTGGCACTCTCTATGATGGAGATATAAAATCCAGCTTTAGCCTTCCTTAAGAAATTTGTGACTTTGTTTCTAGCATGTGTGAATAGCTGTCTGTCCGTTGTCAGGCCAGATTTTAATGCCTTTTTAAGCAGTAAATCTCTGGTTTTCATTTGATCTCTACATTTTTTATCGACCCAAGGTATTTACAAAACAAATACATTTTCCTCACCATCTCCATACATATTGACCATTGACGATCTACACGCTCACTTGCAGTTTGTAGATCTGCTATTTTGAAGGGATGTTTAATCAATATGCAATATGGTGTCAACTGTATAACATGGATACTTTCTATTTGTTGTACTTTATATAGTATATTTTGAGACCAAATACCAATACTTTTCTACTCTACTTTAATTCCTGACATTTACTCTTAACATAGTATTTCTACATGGCAGTGTTGTCACTTTTTTTGTAGTCTCGCGTAGCCAGACAACTATTCCACAATCTCCGAATGCTATATAGAGTCTGGAACGGCGAGTATCGGAAGTAGCCAGTGCTGCACTGAACTGTAGTCCCATTGGAAACATAACAGAAACACAATAGCTCAGACAAAGTCATTCGAGCGGCCTATTCTTGTTATGGGTGTATACATAGTTTAAGAAAACGTTTGAAAACATCATGGAGGTAACACCAATAACACCAGAGAAAGACGAAATAACGCCCCCAGAAATATTGAAAGGAGACATAACACTTCCAGTAGGACATGTTATTGCTACTGCACCAATACAAGGGAGCGGTTGCGTCACATCCGCTTTATCTCGCACTCATCGTTTCTATTTCCGTTTGCCAGACTGTATGCCAGGAGCATTTGCCCAAATCGCGGAGGCAACAGACTCCGCGATTTGGCGGAGGCAACAGACTCGAGTCTGGCCTCGCGAGACTACTTTTTTTGTAAAACATTGTAGTACTTTTTCCACCACTGACCATTTTGTTGTGCCTGCTTTGATTGCTAACATCCCCCACCCTGTCTTCTCCTGCAACTGTAGGTCCTCTGCAGGCCACCGGGGGCACCATGCTGGACCACGCCTACATCCCCCCCGTCCTGCAGGAGAACAGCCAAGGACCCCCGGGGACCCCGGTTGACGAGGAAGAGGAGTCAGAAGACTACAGTGAGGGACGTGAGTTCCTTCCAGGGCTTTCGGAGAAGACTGAACATGACGTGTGGAAAAGCTGCACGATGACTGAGCCGAACCCAGAGATACCGCAAATAAAAGAAGAGCAGGACCAGTTTAGGACCATAGCAGAGTTTCCAAAAAGATGCATTCTTTGCACAGCAGCTTGCTCGCCTTCATTATACCTATGAAAAGTTTGAAGAGGCTAAAGACTGGGCAGAGAAGGCAGCCAAACAGCTGCCCAACAACTCGGCCATACTACACACAAAAGGCCAGGTGTTCAGGAAATGGTTCAATGCCAAGTGTAAAGCCATTGAAAAAGTGCCTAAGACAGCGGAAAATACAGCAGTTGGTGTGGACACTGCACTGAATGCCATGGAGTGCTTCAAAGAATGTGAGAAAGCAGCTGTCTCAGATTCAGGAACTATGAACGGTTCAGGATTTTGTGCTGAGGTTGAGGTTGGATGCAGCCTGCTGAAATTGATGTCTTCATTGCAAGTATTTTCAAATGCAAGCAATGGTCATTCGGAATGTGTGAAGTACTTGGTTACACAATACATCCCTGAGGAAGTTAGAGAGCCCTGGGAGCACTTACATGATCGCTTGAAAAATCTCCAGAAGACAATGCAAGAAGCCTTGGAATGGATCTCAGAGGAGCTCAGCTACTTCCAGACAGATATCAGTGCAGATGAAGAGGACTCCATTGATGGGCTAGAGATGAAGATAAACAATCCTTTGGCATGGATGGGGAAGAAATCTTCAGAGTACGGGAAGTACTTCTTGGAAGCTTCACTTAGCACAGCTATGAAGCAGTATCAGTCAAACCCTGACAGTTTGACTCCTTTCATGAAACACATGGTTATTTGTCACCTTGGAGGAGGTAATGTAACAACAATCCTCTCAAAGCTGACAGAAAAGAAAGAAAAGGATGCCGTAGAACAACTTGAGACCATCCTAACTCTTTACCCCAAGAACCCATTGAAGGCCAATCTTGATCAAAGGGATCGTGTTAATTACATAATAACCCATCTAGCTTTGAAATGCCTATCACCTCAGTCTCGAAAGGTAGCTGCTCTGAAAGATCTACGAACACTCAGTCAGCAATTCCCAACTGAGAAAAGATTCCCTAGTCCCCTTTTCTTGCTGACCTTGCTGTTTTGGCCAGAGGACAATGACACAGATCACGATAGGGAAACTAAATATGAAATTGTTCAAACGGCGGTAGAGCGCTTGAAAAGGGCATAAATGAAGGACATTCCTCCACGAAAGAGAAGAATTTACACACATTTATTTCTCACCAATGGTAGTGGACTGGACAAAATTGTCCATAAAAGCAAGGTTGAAACAATTACTAAGAAGCTCCCAGTGCCTGAGAAACGAATGAAATGGTTCAGTGGAGAAGCATGGAAAATGCCAGAGATTGCTAAGATGTTGAAATGTGTGTCTGGGTGGACTGAAGATGGAGAAGTGTACCTTGAAGGACCAAAGAAAAATAAGTTCAGTATCCTCCCTCTTTATGCGCCTTCAGTGCCTTCTGGTAATGAAAACATCACATTCTACTTGGGATTTACGTTCAGAGGACCTGTTGCATACAACATTACAGTGAAAAATTAGTTTAGGCACCAGAGACAGGCTAGTTTGAGCAAACAATTAAACATAATTTCATTTTGCCTTCTCCAAAAGCAACACTAGACTAGGACACAATTGTTTGGCTAAGGACTTGTGTTTGCTAAATAAATAAACAGGCTAGATGTCAATGCCACCTTTACAATGACAATTTTATCTTGGTGAATGTTGTCTAACATAAGTCATGTTTCCATAAACTTATTAGAATATAGGAAGCAAATTATCAGAAATGTACATTAAGACAAAGCGAATTTAGCCTGTTTCCATTTGCGGGTGTCATTCGAATTAGTGATTAGCGCTCCCTACCTCCTTGCCCCCACTGTTGTGCTTAGGGTCCTTGGGAAACGCCAGGTCACAGAAGAGCGAAAATGTGCATTTAGTTTATTCGATAAAGCCTCAAAATCCACCTCCTCCAAGGGGATAAAGGTTTTTGCGGATAATGAAAGTTTATTCGAATTTTGAAGTGTTTCCATAAAAAGATTTTTGCGCAAAATCCTTGCGCAACTATAGTTCCCTAAACCAAGAACAGAGCACAGCCTAGTGTACATATACAAAATATTTAATATATAAGTTGCAAATAAGGGATATACCGGTAGTATACTGTATATAGACTTTTCCAGAGTGTACGTTGTTCCAGAGTGTATGTTTTGGCTGTTATAATAAGGAAAGTTAAACGTTAAGACCTTAAACAGTGACCATGTTCCTCAACCACAGACTGATATACAGGGCATGACATGAAATCAGACTCAATAAGGATGTTGATGATACTTTATCCAGAGTGTAATTTTCACTAATTTCACATGATTGTATTATAGTGTGAACATTCTATGGTACAGTAACGTTAAAAAATGTATTTTTTAATCTCACTGGAGGGGGTGTATATATGCAATGATTTTCCTCTGGCCTGGAACAGGTCTGCCATGCTCTCTCTGCCTCCATCACACGCACTGAATGTCATTTGCTTGTCAGTGGAGCTGTACAGTATATTAAACCCAAGAACCAGCGCTCCTTGCCAGGCCACAATGTTTTGTTAGAACTGGCACTGGTGTTGCCATTGTTGAAACATCGAGTTTATTATCTGACTAGTTTGTACAAGTGCCTTGTTGTTGTATTGGTCTTGGTAATGGTAAGGGTCCATTTTATAGGGGTTCTCTGCCATTTATTTAGCTCCCACTTTTTCTCCTGTTTTGTTGTCAGTTAGGGAGCTTAGTATTGTTTTTCTGTTTTATTCGGTAGAACAATTGTGTTTTTATTTCAAAGTTAGTGTTGGTTTTATTTTATTATTTTGGCCTTGAATACCCTGATGTCTTAATTGCTTCCATTTATTCAGTTATAGATGGCTTATTATCTCTGTTAATAATGTTACTGTAAATAAATGTTATATATTTTTACATTTAAAGTGTTTCAGCAGCCTTTTATTGCAATCTTGGGTTCTGTCTTTTGCAAATGTGTTACTTAATGTGTTCCCAGCTAGACAGTAAATATAGGCAACAGAAGGTCATAACATGATAGTCATACAATTAACATGGTTTTGATACATATTTCACAGTAATCGATAACAAGTTATCAACACTATTGTGTAAGGACAATCTTACAGGCATATTTATTTTGCTCACCAAAAACATGGCAGATTAAATTGCATTCAATTATAATGCACATTTAATATGCTAATTAACGTTCATCACAATGAAATAGGCTATGTACTTTCAATTAATTTGCAACAGTAATTTCTCTTTGCCCATTTAGTATACAGTACAAGCAAGTATCTAGGCCAGGGGTAGGCAACCTTAGGCACAGGTGCCAACATTGGCACAGTGGTGGGTGATGACTGGCACACTGGCATAAGTATGTGAGAGGATGTTCCCCTCATTTCTGTATGCACATTAAATCTTGCACAAATGTTTCATTCAACTCTGACAGGGATGGGAATCTGATTGATAGGTAGGATTATTGCCCTTGAGTCTAATGTTCTTTTACAATATCCTGGTGTGAAAGAATATATTTTAAAATAAGAGGAAAACAAATATGGTTGTTATGTATAGGGACAAAATTCATTGGAAATGTGTTCATTCGACGTCATTTTGACAAGGCACATTGACTAATGTCCTAGATTACTTTATAATCGTATGCATCTCCCCCTTACAAATAAAATCTTTCCTTTCACTAGAAATTAATTCAATAAATGTGTGCGTTTCACAGTGGCACACATGTGTACAAGCACAATGCGGTCTTTCACCACTGCACTATTAAAATGGACAATTGTGATGCCTTGGGATCTAGAAAATCAACTGTAAAAGGAGTTATGGTATATGATGTGGTTGTCAGTAAATGAAACACCTTGTGACCTTTATAGCATTAGCCTACATTTGCATCAGCACTGAAAAAGAGCTGCCTCTTGTGTTCCTCTGTATTGGGCGTAGCAGTTTGACATTTACAACTGGCACTGTGAATGTACAGCAGCCAATACACTGATATGTGACCAAACCCACCTCAACCACAGACTGTTGGCTTCTTTACCATCTGGAATGTCCAGGGAGTTCAAGGAATGAGGAAACACCGGAATATCGTCTCCACAGATACTTGAATGTCATGTTTAAAGACACAGTATCTCAGTCTTGATTGTTATTAGCTTCATTATGCTCACCTTCGTCTCAGTGTGCACTGTTTATACTGTTTGGATTATGGTTAGCAGTTTTACACATCTCTGTTCTGGAGCTACATGAATCACATGAAACACACGTGATATATTTATCATTATGCCTTCCAACACAAACAGTGGAACAAAACCAAAATACAGCCAGGGGGGTGTGTCTTCCTCACGCTACAGAAACAGGAGAGAGGCTCCTGCCCTATGGGCCTCATCATGGCTCGGCAAGGCTTTACTTTTCATTCATATTGTGTTTGCTCTGCAGATGTCTGGAATGAAAACACATTTTCTAAGAATAATTAGCTGTGATCCATGTCCTTTTAATATGACATTTGCCTTAGTATAAGAAACTAGAAAAGAAAATTTCTAAGAAATTTTAAGTGTGCCTGCAGCTCGCTAAGTCTGTGCAACCTTGTGTAGCGGTTGGTGTTAGCATTAGCGTTATTAACATTAGCATTTTTTTGCATAAACTTTAACATTATTGTTCTTCATATGACACCACCCACATGTCTGTACGACAAACGGTTCACGAGAAAACAGGTCACTTCCTGTTTGGTGAGGGGCACTTCCTGTTTGGCGAAATAGGCCCCAATTAAGTTTAAGGACTCTTAATCTTGTCATTTGACGCAACCCGCGTGTCTGTATGACAAACGGTTCACGAGATCAAGGGTCACTTCCTGTTTGGTGAGGGGCACTTCCTGTTTGGCGAAATAGGCCCCAATTAAGGTCATGGACGATTAATGAATTAAAGCTGCAAGCAGCGATGACCGGGCCCTCGCAGCTCTACCCACGTCACAAGGCCAGCAGCCAATCAGAAACCAAACAGGAAGTCAGCCATTTCGACTAATTAGTGGCGTTTTGGCGCATTTTTGGCCGTTATCACGGGTCACACTTTAACGACAGTTTTGTGAGAAAAAAAAAGTTTTTTGAGAAAAAAAAATATTTGAGAAAAAAAAATTGAGAAAAAAAAAATTTGAGAAAAAAAATTTTTGAGAAAAAAAAATTGAGAAAAAAAAAATTTTGAGAAAAAAAAATTTGAGAAAAAAAAAATTTGAGAAAAAAAAAATCTTTGAGAAAAAAAAATTTTTGAGGAAAAAAAAATGTATGACACCAGCCGCGAGTCTGTACGACAAACGGTTCATGAATTATAGAGGCACTTCCTGTTATAGAGGGGGCGGGGCTTAATCAATTACAGCTCATCCCTATTGGTCGGAAAAAGACCAAAGTTGTGTGAGCATTTTACATTTTAAATGACGTTGCTAGGCAAAAGTATGGCAGAGTTATTTGGCGCCAAAGTTTCTGGTTTTTTTTCGGAGTCCCCCATTCAAAGTCAATGGAGTTTTTGGGCGTCGTTTTTTGCGAATTACGTCGCAATGGTAACGCGGATCGGAAAGAAAAGTAATAGCACACCATTCCCGGCCGAGCCGCACGTTTTGATGTATATATTGCGGCGGTGGCGTAAATTGTGCGGCAGTTATTACGTGCCGAAATTTGTGGGATCATTATTATTATTATCATTAAGTATGGCGGATTACAATAAGTGTTCTGCTATTGCATAGCAGGCACACTTAACTAATCATGTGTGTATCAAGGTTTTATTTTAGAGTTTATTTGTTTATATGTAATAGTGTACTGCACCATAATACAGTGTTATTATAGTGTCCTGCACCATAAGATAAGATAATAGTTATTTAACCAGAGTTTTATGAACACAAAGGAAGTAAAGACAAAGACTACCGTTCAAACACAATATACCACCACACTAACATTTATTTTGCAGTCAATATTTTGGTTAGCAGTTGAACAGAGCAAAACAGAACAGAACGTGTTTGTATAAGCAAGCATGCTGAATGCAAAGCAGTGCTGAAATATCTTCTCTTGGACTACAGTCATCATATGTCAATAGCCTGTAGAGGGCAGCATTACGCTTCAGCGTGCAACCTGAGACAAAGAAGGAACGCACAGTAGTAGCAGTGTGTGTTAATCAATATTTTCTAATGTGGCCCCCTTTGAAATATGTTTGGACACCCCTGGGTCAGACAATCCAAGGCTATGATGAAGAAGAAAAGGTCATAATGTGTCACATCTCATCCACTTTAATAAGAGACCTTTGTCCAGAAATTGTTTTATCAAGTCTTTATTGTTTTATTATTTATTTTATTGGTGACAGCAATTTCATTTTATTTAAAAGCCCATATTGTACACTTGGTATTGGGGTTTCATATCCCAGTGCATAGACTTGTTAAATGTTCAATCATGTTTTAATCATTTATACTACTTTTTCCAAATATTTTATTTCTTAAAAGGATCCCTGGCTAATACGACAAATATGCCTTAATACATTATAATTGTCCTCTGTAATACATGTTGTCATACCAAAACTTTACAAGAAAACTATAGCCTACGATATCTCTGATGATAATGTTGACCGTTTTAGTTGTTTTATTGTGCAATGTTGTTATTTTCCCCAAAACCCTAACACCAGAGCTGTATAATTGTGTATAGATTGATTCAGATCTGGATGGTGGATAATCAGTTGTGATGACACTGTGCTTTATAATGACACTGTGCTGTGAAGGTACAGTGAAAATGATCATGTTTAGTGTGCTTGCTGTCCATTGATGCTGCTGCTTCGCTTTTGTCAAACAGACATATTGTTGCCGACGTCCTCAGCATGTTGTGGGCTTTATTCCAAATGGTGTTTAGGTTAGATTCTGAATACAGTTTGCAGAGGAGGAGAGCACATTTTTTTTAAATAATTGCTATATGACATTCCAAGTTTAATATATTCTTGATATTTTTAATTACTATTTTCAGTACTGTATATTTATGGAATTATTTAGAAAAACATTGAATGTGTTTCTAAATCATGACAATTTTTTGTGTTTTGAAAACAATAATTAAAAACAAAATGTATAGGAAACAAATGGATAGGCCTATTTATATATTATATTATATATCATATTTGTGTCAGCGACCCACAAATGTGTCCCGACCCACTGTGTTGGAAACTGCTTGCCCCCATCTTTGGTCCCCCGCTCCACTGTAGTTGCTACGGTTCTCACTGTGTGGTCCAGGGACCCCCAGGGGTCCTTGAGGGCGTTCCAGGGGGGTCCCCAATAATATTAATTCTATTCAGTTCAAGTTTATTTGTAACAAATAAAAACAAACCTTGGTTCGAACTGAAGCGGTGAATTTGTATTCTGTGTTCTAGATCACATTCTGTGATCTATACTTTATATGTGCTTTATAGTTCTAGTTCTGAATGAATGAATGATTTTGTCTGGAGAGCCAAATTGTCATGTGAAGCTTGGCCAATCCTCAATTCTTCATTCTGGACATGCACGGGACAGACAAAACTAACCAATCACAGCGCAGAGATGCACGAGACAGGTACGGGACACACAAAGCCACACCTTGGAAGCGGCTTTCACCGCTTCAAAAATAAATCATCTCTTATGCGGGTCTATGTTCATTTTGGGGTCCATCCTTGACACTAAAATGTTTGAGAATTGAGAACCACTGTCCTATTATCCGGGGGAGGTCACAGATGGGGCTTTAGGGGGGGTCAAGCCCCCATGGGTCCTGCATGGGGGCTTGACCTGCACTAGGCTAGCCCCTACAATGCTATTATAGGGTCCTATAGGACCGGGAGAGGAGACCCTGGGCCCAAAAAGCCTTGTACACCAGTGGTCCTCAAACTGAAGTCTGGGGACCCCCTGGCCTGGAACCCCGTTGATTGATAGCTGGGGACCAAGTCTGTAACTGTACAAATGAGTGTGCAAACATGTGTAGTCTCCTCCTACTCTCTCAGTAAATGCTTACTGTGTTTGTCTTGGACAGCTCACATGTACAAAACTACAAAGGCCTAACCTTTGTCTATGTCTAACCTCTGTCTATTTACACAGATATTAATATGATATGTTCATAGACAAGATTGTGTGCACATCTCAAGCCTATATTCAGGCCAGGTGCTGGACATCAAGGTAACAGATAATGGAAGGAGAGGAACGCCCGCACACTGTTTATGCTCCAAAAAAACTTACTTTTATTTATAGGCAACAGCAACGTTTCGACTATTATGTCTTCATCAGGCAGAAGTTGCCTGATAAAGACATAATAGTCGAAACGTTGCTGTTGCCTATAAATTCCTTCGTTCCTCTCCTTCCATTAATATGATATGGCCATGGGAACTCTGTGTGTGTATTGGTATGTTTGGGGGGGAGACAAAAGGGGCAGACTTGACTTGACTCACACATTTCACTACACAAATATGAATGCAGTTTAACCAAAAAGCTACAGTAAAATATATTTACTGCATTCAACTGGCCTTCATACTGCAGTAACTGCTCCCCGCCACTGGTCACAGATCCTCCCTTCTCTGCTCAGTGTGGGTAGCCTGATTTCAGACTCAGCTCAGCTTTGAGAAACAGTCCACTCTGAGAGTGGGCAGGGTCTATGAGCTGGAAACCAGGCTACAGTGTGGGGTGACGTGAGCTGGTCTTCCCTTTTCATGAAAAATGAAACCTAACGCTTTTATATGAACCATTAATAGTTCACACGTTTATTTCAACATTGGTCTTCCCTTTTCATGAAAAATGAAACCTAACGCTTTTATATGAACCATTAATAGTTCACACGTTTATTTCAACATTGTTAACAACAAATCATCTCTTATGCAGGTCAATGTTCATTTTGAGGTCCATGTCCATCCTTGACACTAAAATGTTTGAGAGGTCACAGATGGGGCTCTATAGTGCGGGTCAAGGCCCCATGGGGTGGGAGTCTAAAGGCCCATTCCTACTGGGCCAGATAAACAGATAAAAAGGATATGTCTCCATTCAAGTGGATGGTAAGATACAGATATGCATATGTATGCTATATCAAACTGGCTCAATTATTTGAAAACTTTACTAGTTACTTTGCAGATATGAATGAATATATTATAAAACATACATGAATCCACTTTAGCCCTATTTTCTACCTAGGTTATTTGAAAATCTACAAGCTCACAAGTTGTGAGCTTGTATTTTCAAACATTTAGTACTTTTAGTACTTACTACTTAAAGTACTTTTGGTACTTTAAGTATATTTTCATCCCAATACTTTTGTACTTTTACTCAAGTACATTTTGAATTACAGACATTTACTTGTAACAGAGTATTTCTATATTGCAGTATTGATACTTTTACTTGAGTAAAACATGTGAGTACTTTTTCCACCACTGGAGACTAGAGAGCTATAGCCAAAGTCATGTATTTACAACGGTAACCGGTCACTTCGCCAAAAGTCCAACTCGCCAAATTGTCCACGGTCATTGGGCAGGCTTGTCAATGCTCCTGGATTTGCCAGGATGATTGGCAGTTACATCTACTATGTTAAATATTTTCTGGGGGAGGACCCCCAGATGAGAAGTCATTATTAAGGATGTCTTACTTTGCTTCAGTCATCAAATCTGTACACCTACATTTTGCTTTTTTTGAGAAATTGTACCCATGCTAGTAAAGCAAGCCTGTTAAAAGTATCAAACATGCACACAATTCAACAACTGTCAAGAAGTTTTGGGGGGAGGACCACCAGACCCCTGTTGGGGAGTTCCGCGCACCCCCTAAAAAATAAATCTCCTGGATTTTCCTGGACTGACAATCCAATGTTGACAACCCTGCTGGCTGCTCATTGGCGAGGTGTCCTTAGGGTGACCAGTTCCAAACTGTTTATTTGAGGGACAGAAGTACAGTTTGTGTGAGACAATGTGCTGTTAAATGCTTTGAGGTTATTTGATAGCTGTAGCCTAGGAGATATTTTGCATGTTATTTTAACAGGCTTAAAAACTAAAAGACAATGAGAGAGATTTACAATGGGAAGCCAACTGTTAGGAGGATATTATCCTACCCTATAATCTATTCAACTGCTGCTAGAGCTAGTGCTGTACATGTCCAGTGTGGTCAATGTCTAGCTTGCTCACCTCTCAACACCTGCACATTGATTATGACTGGAGCCTGCCAGTCACAATGTGGGACAGTGTCTCAATTTGTGGGACGCCTGAAACGTCATGGAAATGTGGGACTGTCCCACGCAAAACAGGACATCTGGTCACCCTAGGTTAGGGGTGGTGATGTGCGGACTGATTTATCAGGCTAACCCCATGTCCTAGCAAGCTGATTTGGCGAGTTGGATTTTTGGCGAAGTGACTGGTATTCTTTACAACACTATTATGATAACCTCTATCATATTAAGGTAGGCTACCTCTGATCCTCCCGGAGGATCTGTGACCAGTGGTGGGGAGCAGTTAACTACATTATAACAGCTAGTTGAACTGAATGCAGTGCCAGGCAGTAAATATATTTTACTGTAGCTTTTAAGTTAAACTGCATTATATTTTTGTAGTGAAATATGAGTCAACTGACGTCTGCCCCAAACCTCCCAATAATTATGCAGAGGTCCCGTGGCCTTATCATAATATCTGTGAAAATACATGACTTTTGGTTATACGCACACACACACGCACACACACACACACACACACACACACACACACACACACACACACACACACACACACACACACACACACACCGGAGCCAGTTTGATATGCAATAGATATGCATTAAGACTCCCACCCCATGGGGCCTTGAGTGACCGCACTAGGGAAGTGGTTCTCATTTCTCAAACATTTTAATGTCAAGGCCAAGGATGGACCCCAACACACAGTCTATGCCCCAAAATGAACATTGACCTGCATAAGAGTTTGGTTCACATAAAAGCTTATTATAGGTTTAATTTTTTCATGAAAAGGGAGGACCAGTGACGCAGAGATGATTTGTTGTTAAACATGTTGAAATACACTAAGTTGTTAACTTGGTTCATATAAATGGGTATTGGGTAATAGGCTAGGTTTCGTTTTTCATGAAAATGGAAAATCAGCTCGCGTCAGGTTTCTGCGCTCTGTCTATTGGTGTGGCGTGACGCGAGCTGGTCTTCCCTTTTCATGAAAAACGAAACCTAGCACTTTTATATTAACCACTGTGACGAGAGATGTGTCACATTTCTTGCCTACCCGTCTGTGTCGTAGTTGGTGGTAGCTGATACAGTCTGTCTGTCGAGAGTCTCAAGACGTTCTCCTTACAACAGCAACGAAGGAAACGCGACATCATGGTAGGATACAGATATTTTACTTTACGTTGCTTAAACTTTTTTGTATTGGTGGTCAGACCGTCAGACTGGTCACAATAGAATGTCGTAGGGCGTAGGCTGGTTGGGATGCAGAAGAAAAAGGGAGACATTATCAATGTCAGAGTAAAGTAAATGTAAGCAGAAAGTGAAGAAATGGAAATAGGAGAGAAGAAGTCACTGGGACATAGTGCGTTAAACAAGACACTGCGCTGGTGGGGACCTAGTGACCTACAGGTCTGTGTGATCACTGTATATATATAGCCATAAATTATAACTTCCAGTAGAGGATGCTAATATGCGGAGGTTACGTCTCTCCTGGAGTTATAACGCAGAGTAAAATAGCTCTCGCTGGTTGAGCCTCCATTAGGGTTGCCACCTTTCAGAAATTTAAATAAGGAACACCTCTTCCGGGCACGCGGTGCGTGCGTTCTGTGCGTTCCGTGCGCGTGGCACAGCCGCCGGCCGGCGAAGAAATGCAGTCCCAAACCCATGAAATGCATAGAATAGTTATAACTATAACACACAACATGATATAACCTATATTGTATTTTTGCTTTGTTTGATTTGTTCTTTTCTTATTTAAATAAACAAAATCACACCCGTGTGAAGTGGAGCTGTGTGTGTGTGTGTGTGTGTGTGTGTGTGTGTGTGTGTGTGTGTGTAGATCATGTGTACCGATTTTTGTGACATTTGAAGAAAATATGTAGGAAAAGGAGCAAAAAGTGTGTTTTGGAGATAATTCAAGATGGCGGAAAATCTATCATGGCGCAAATGGGCGTGGCCTATATGGGGAGATGCGTCATGACCCAAGGAATCCAGGGAAAAAATATTTTTAATTTTCCGACCTACGGTTCAAGAGTTACAGGCCAAAACGTAAAGTGGGGTGTTATGGCGCCACCATGCGGCCAAATGACACAATTATTTTTTATTTAATCCTTGAAGTCATTATGAACCTCCTCTCCAAGTCTTGAAACTCTAGCCCCTATGGTTTGCGAGAGACAAATAATTGAATGTGAGTTTTTGCGATTCCCATTATAAGTCAATGGGGAAAATTAATTCACTAATAAATTAATATCAATTAAACTATAGAACCTTTCGCTTAGAAAAGTAATAGCCCACGATTCCCGAGTAAGCCGGTCGATTTGACATATGGCGCGAGTGTGTGGTGGCAAAACTGTGGGACTAGTGGCGTGCCGAAGTTTAGGAAGTTCAGGCTACATACACACAGACAGACACACACACACACACACACAGACAGACCCACACAGCCACGTATAGGGAGCCTGTGCCTCACACAGCTCCAAAAATGAGAACTTCCCCATAGGGGTGCTGTAACACCTGCAGCATCCCTAGTTCCCATGCTGTTCCCATGCTCCTGCACAGTGACCACTGTGCCAAAAAATCACATTCACTTTGTCTTTCAGCAGTGTGCTGTGGAGATGCGTGGAAGCAAAGAAAGTCATCACAGTTTGATTTGATCATTGCTTTAGTCAATTATGAAGGGATTTTAAAAATTAAAACGTCTCCATGTTGCTTGGGAAGACTACTTCGCAGAGAAACCGTGGCCTTTGCGATTCGCTAATCGCGGGATTTCACATCGCGATTTCGGTTTGAAAACGATTAACCATGGAGCACTAATTCTTTTCTGCTTTTAAAGCGTGCGGTGTGCATCTGCCTGGTGGAAGGAGGAAGTTCAGTGATCACTGACTGTAACTAGGTAACGGTGATTGACAGCGACATGCAGCGCATTATGCAGACAGGGGCCGGGCAGCCCGGGCAGAGAGGAGAGGAGAGGACGAGGCAGAGCGCAGCAACTGCGAGCCTCTCTCTCCTTTTGCTGTCTTTTCCTGTGTTTTATTTCATTCATTATTGTTAAATGCTGTGTTGAGGTTTGTGTGACAGGCCTTTATGGGGCATTTGGTTAAATACGGAACAAACTGCGTTCCGTATTGGTTCAATACGGAACGCATCTTTTAATTGTCCAATACGGAACGATTCCGTATTATACGGTACGGGTGGCAACCCTAGCCCCCATGTCCCTAATCGCCTCAAAACATGTTTAAATCATGAAGTTGCTCACCTCATCGTCGAAACAGCTTTATATCTACCGATGAGCCCACTCGTTGGCATGTGTTAGTCCATATGTTTCTAATACATTAATGTTTACTAAAACTTATCTGAGACTTGCGTTTCCTCGTCGGACTGTTTCCGCATACAGAGCGCTTCAGAACTACAGAACGTTGGAATACTTCCGCATACAAAAACGTCATGTCCTAGTATGAGCAAATCGCAATGGCGATCAACGTCACGTGATATGTAGCCTCGCGTAGCCAGGCTTTTACTCATCTCGCGTGATATGTTCGGCCATTTTACCCAAGCAGTTCAAAAACAAGGAAAGCGATGAGACTCAAAGAAGTTTTAGTAAACATTAATTTATTAGAAACATATGGACTAACACATGCCAACGAGTGGGCTCATCGGTAGATATAAAGCTGTTTCGACGATGAGGTGAGCAACTTCATGATTTAAACATGTTTTGAGGCGATTAGGGACATGGAGGCTCAACCAGCGAGAGCTATTTTACTCTGCGTTATAACTCCAGGAGAGACGTAACCTCCGCATATTAGCACCCTCTACTGGAAGTTATAATTTATGGCTAGTATATATATATGTGGCAAGTATATATATATATATATATATATATATATATATATATATATCAGTGGCGAATTTTCAGGACCTTCAGGGTATTCAGAGAAGACCCAGGGATCCTCAGAAGAAAGAAAATAATATTTTTATTTTTAAATAAAAAATATATTTTTATTTTTTATTATTTTTATTAAAATAATTACAATTATTTGTGTTGGTAATCTGTTAAACTGCACTGTTTCGCTCGCTATACTCGTTGTAGTTGTTTCTTCCCCAAGTTCTGTGCATAGGGAGTGCTTGTGTGCTGGGAAAAATAACAGCCAATGAGAGATTTTTTCTACTGAGTCTCTGCGCAGATTACTCTCACTCGCAGTACTTCTAGAATTCCCTGAGCCAGTTCCCCATAATACAAGCCTTGGTGTGGATTGACAGTTTGATCAACCAATCATATTTTGAGGGCTCTGGTCAAGGGTATACGGAACACCCACGTTCAACCACCAATCAAAATGAGTCAAGTGACTACTGGCCAATCACAACACGGCTTTTCCGGGACTTGGAGTGGAACAACAAGCATGTTTCACACTCACTATGCACAACACGTGAAACTTGTAAAGTAAACAGACGCGACATGGCTGCAGCTGGAG
The DNA here is from genome assembly GCF_963921795.1 of Nannobrachium achirus. NCBI lineage: Eukaryota > Metazoa > Chordata > Actinopteri > Myctophiformes > Myctophidae > Nannobrachium > Nannobrachium achirus. The sequence goes on along the minus strand of NC_137813.1, from coordinate 4,634,299 downwards.
TGAACGCTGTGGATTTATTATTATCGTTGCCTTTTTCAAGAAGACTGTTTTATGAAAAGATGGACAGAACTTAAAAGGAATGATAGCTTTATGAACCCATCTTTGAGAAATTCACCCAAAAGGACAGGAGGATATTTTTCTTTTCTTCAAGTGAACAACTTCATTGGTGAGAGAAACTGAATTAATTTATATTGCTGGATATGCCGCTGTGCATTTAATTTCCATTGATTGATCATTGAAGAATGTATTAGAAGTTTGCAATTGGAAAAGGTACAGTTTCATGACAGTACAAATCACTGGTCAGCTAAAAGGAGATCCTAGTAAACCTTACAGCTTATTTACACAGGAACCACTTTATGTATCTCATATAACATTGAAAGACAGATTGATACACTTAGGCCTGTTTTTGTCTATTTAATGTGGGTCTTTCTTGACGTGGTCTTTCTTTGCATTGATAGCTGGTGTTGTTACATGATGGTGGACAGTGCGTTTTGCTTTGTAAAGCGCGCTATGTTAAATGGACGTTTCAATTGGTTGCGCTGGTTGTGTCTTGTGTGGCTCTGTCTGTCAGCAGCGCACATCTATTTAATCCTTATATTGGCATTGGTTTGGAAGTCTTGGTTTGGAGTAGCCGCAAATTGCAACACTAGATTTTTTTATAATGGGATGAATCTAGGGTTGCAATACCTCCCATAGGCAGCCGATGCATGAAAACAGTTTTTTGCTAACTGATTGTATTAAACGACTTCAAACTCACCAATATTGTAGCTCTATGGAAAGCTTGGAATTTACTCTTGCTAACTGCAAAGTGTTTGTTTCTGAAAAATCCACCGAAGAATTGTTATGATTTATTTTCTGTCAAGAAATCCGAGCAGACATGGTTTATTTTCTAAGTGCTGAACTTCGGAAGCGCTCGTCTTCTATAACGCCATGTACCGCTGCCTCCTGCATAATGTGACATTTAGAACCAGGTGGTCACAGGACCGTTGAGGGATTTTCCACGAGCGCTTCCAAACTCCGGGACTTAGAAAAAATTATCACCCGAACCAAATTTCTTGGATAGAAAGTAGCTCCTAACATGTCTACTGTGGATTTTTCTGAAACAAACACTTTGCAGTTAGCAAGAGTAAATTCCAAGCTTTCCATAGAGCTACAATATTGGTGAGTTTGAAGTCGTTTAATACAATCAGTTAGCAAAAAACTGTTTTCATGCATCGGCTGCCTATGGGAGGTATTGCAACCCTAGATTCAGAAAAAAATCTAGTGTTGCAATTTGCGGCTAGGTTTGGAGTATGTGTGTAGTGCTAATTAGGTTAAGCCTACCCAGCGTGCTTGCCTTGTACACAGTCTGCTGTTCATTGTTAACCAGTTTTGTAAAAGAAAAAGAAGAATGAAAAAGGCATACAATTTGCGCGCATGTGCGCGCGCGGGGGGGGGGGGGGGGGGGGTTGGTGGTGCGTCCCCGAAGGTCCGGTCCCTTGGGGCACGCATCGCCACTGATATATATATATATATATATATACTTGCCACAAAAAGTTCGGAAATCTAACTTTGGTCGATTATATCTCCCCTTTAATAAACCCAAATGGTATTGTGTTTTATATCATTTTCATTGTTGATTAGTCACCTTTACAACGAGGTACAGCTTGTAAGCATCAGGCATTCGAGGCATGAGCTACACAGCCAAACGTGTGGGTTGCGCTGACCAAAAAATTTGCCAACATTCGGTCCATTATATCCCCCCCTTTAATTGTGCCAAATGGTATTGTGTTTGATATCATTGTTATCGTTGATTCGTCACCTTTACAATGAGGTACAGCTTGTAAGGATCTGGCATTCGTGGAATGAGAAACACAGCCAAACGTGTGGGTAGCGCTCCTCCAAAAATTGTCAAAATGGCCTGGCAGGCCTGCAATAGTGTGTGCCAGCGGCTACGTCATTGTAGTCCTTAGCGGCCATTTCTTGGGACAAAACACAGGTGTTTCAATTGTTTGATTGCATAGAACTAACGCTATAGTCTCATCAGAACACCTGTGTAAGGCTGTGTTGTCCCAAGAAATGGCCGCTCTTAGAACTACATTTGGCACACCCTATACTGTTCTTTTGGTCTTCACCTTTGTTACTTGGGGCATTGAATGATTGCACTCTCTCACAGTAATAAGGAAAAGAAAAAACAACACATATTGGCCATTTTTACACTTTGTTAATGTTAAGCTCAGTGTCAGGGAAGCCCAAAACGAGAGTAAATGCCAGCAGAACAGTATATTGCAAGCCATTTTGGCAAAATTCTATATATGAGAAAAGCTAATGAAAAAAGCTTCTCATTGTATCTCATTGAATTGCAGAATTTTTTTTGTGTCGGCGACACATCACTGTTATGTGATGTGATTAGAATTTGTCGTCTCACGTCTTTCCACAAAATGTTAGAAAACGCTCAGTAGTGGGATGGATAAAAGCCTGGCTCAATAAGCAGGATCAATAAAGTGCTCATTATCAATAAAAATGAACGAGCTCCATCCCTACACAATAGTAAACATGTCCCACTAACATCTCACTGATTGTACCTGCTGTGTGAGTGACAACACAAGTACAATTATGTAAACCCTTTTAGATTATAACTCTTTTACCGCTTCGGACGTTCCTGTTCGCCCCAATTTTGACCCAAGCGCGCTGCCAATACGGCTCCTTCTTTTTACCTCTTCTGATGACTGTAAGCTGATGAGGGGTCGCGCCGCCGTGTACAGTAAAAACATCTCCCGTAATGCTGCTCTCAAAAATCCACCGCCCGTAAACAATAATGGAGTCCCGAATCACTTCCTGGCTGTTTTCTGTGGATCTGTTCTAGAAAACTGAATGGATGGAGGGCGGAGCGTCCAAATTCACATTAATTCTTTGCATAAGGCTGCCCTCTGCCGCCAGCATGGCTAAAGTACACATACAGGTATGAGCGTCCACTGTAAAAAGAATTAGTTTGGAAATAATCAATAGATCATTTTCTATAACATCGCAAAGGTAATATCACCAACCTGAAGCACAAGACGGGAGCCAAGCTAAAAAATTAAATGTACAAGAATAGTCGGTAGCACTTTACAATAATGACCTGTTATAAAGCATTTATAAACATTTATAACACATTAATAAGCAACTTGTAGATGAGTAATAATGAATGAACAAGCGGTTAATACATGTTTATTTAAACATTTATAACTATATTTAATAATCATTTATAAATTGTTAGTAACTAGTGAACTATTCATGAATAAGCCATTTATAAACAATTATAAATATATTTTAAATCATTTGTAACCAAAGTTATTTAGTATTTATAAGCTATTTAGAGATAAATAACTAATCATTTACAAGCTATTCATATACATTGGTAAATGTTTAGTAAAACATTTATAACCCTTTTTATGCCTTTGTAAATGATTATTAAAACATTAATAACACAGTTATAAGTTATTTGTAGATAAGAAACTAATCATAGACAAGCTATTTATATACTAATTCATTATTTACAACTGTCTATTTATGTGGCCTCCATTTTTGTTCATGTTTAACAAATGCTTTGTAAAGCATTCCTAAATTATCTATAAATCATTGCTAGATGTTATCAAGAGCCCTAATGTAAAGTGAAGACACTTCATAATCTACAACTGTCTGTTAATAATGTGGCCTCCATTTTTGTTCATGTTTAACAAATGCTTTGTAAAACATTCCTAAAATATCTATAAATCATTGGTAGTGTAAAGTGAAGACCACGTTAACAGACAGTTCATGTTTAACAAATGCTTTGTAAAACATTCCTAAAATATCTATAAATCATTGGTAGTGTAAAGTGAAGACCACGTTAACAGACAGTTGTAGATTATGAAGTGTCTTCACTTTACATTAGGGCTCTTGATAACATCTAGCAATGATTTATAGATAATTTAGGAATGCTTTACAAAGCATTTGTTAAACATGAACAAAAATGGAGGCCACATAAATAGACAGTTGTAAATAATGAATTAGTATATAAATAGCTTGTCTATGATTAGTTCCTTATCTACAAATAACTTATAACTGTGTTATTAATGTTTTAATAATCATTTACAAAGGCATAAAAAGGGTTATAAATGTTTTACTAAACATTTACCAATGTATATGAATAGCTTGTAAATGATTAGTTATTTATCTCTAAATAGCTTATAAATACTAAATAACTTTGGTTACAAATGATTTAAAATATATTTATAATTGTTTACAAATGGCTTATTCATGAATAGTTCACTAGTTACTAACAATTTATAAATGATTATTAAATATAGTTATAAATGTTTAAATAAACATGTATTAACCGCTTGTTCATTCATTATTACTCATCTACAAGTTGCTTATTAATGTGTTATAAATGTTTATAAATGCTTTATAACAGGTCATTATTGTAAAGTGCTACCGAATAGTCTTTAATAATTAATAATAATAATAATTAAAAAAACAGATTCTTGTGAGCTTTAATATCATTCTAACATCAATGACTCCCTGCAGGAGAAAGACCTTTGGAATAAAGCCCACAACATGCTGATGTCGTCAGCAACAATAATTTCAGTTTGACAAAAAGCGAAAGCAGGAGAATCAGTCTATTAGCAGCATCAATGGACAGCAAGCATATTTAACCCATTTAGGCCTAGGATTATTGAATGCTTTAACCAGTGAAAAATAGCAGATATACAAGCTCACAGCGCGGCACCGAGTGCCGCGCTGCGAGCTTGTAGATCTGCTATTTTTGAAAAAGTCGTGAAAATGTGTGCAAATCTTTGAATATATGTATTTTCAAAGCGAACGTTTGTAACTCAAATTTTGCTTCGGGGGGGGGGGGGGTCCCTGGAACTAAATATTTTGAGATGCGGGTCCGTGGCCAAATTCATATCATTTTGGGGGTCCTTCACATGAAAAGGTTTGAGAACCACTGACATTGTAGTCTTCTTCAATTCCAACAAACCGGAAACAGTTTTAAGCCCTACTTGCGCATGCGCTAACTGGGTTGAAACTGTTTCCGGTTTGGTGTTTCCTGCCAAAGTGTAGTCCGTTTTGACTACAGAATGACGCAGGATGCCATCCGCTCCCGATCGGATCAAACGACCAAAAAAATGACACCAAAAGTGTCATTCGCAATGCATTCTGGGAGTGCAGTTTCCGCAATTTTAAAAATAATGATGTACACAGTCTTGTACCCTTCTTTGCATGAATAAAAATGTGAATATTGTCATGATTCTTCTCCAGCTGAGGTGGCTTTGTCCAAGTCTTAAAAACGTTTAAAGGAATACTTTATGAAATGTCTATGGAAGAAATTAATGGGGAAAACGCTTCCGACACCAGAGTGAGGACGGGGTGGGGCTTCAACTGCTATGCTCTATTCTCTAGCCTGGTTCCAGCCCATGGGAGTGGGAGTTTCTCAACCTGTGGAACCACTGGTGGTACTTGAGCCCCCTCTGGTGGTACTCAGAGGAGTCTCCCAAAAAAGAAGGAGAAAAAAACATAATCAGAGTGAAACATTTATATTATAATACAGGTAAGGAGTGTCAGTGTGTGACCAAACACTTGGTTGTAATGTCTCTCCATCCATGCTGAAATGAGCATGACAGCACATCTAGCCGTTAACAGAAGATTTGAGAATGGATTAATCACATTAAAAATATCATCAGTTGTGCAGCTAATTAGACGGACAGACTGTCTCCGCAGCAGCAGCAGCGGTATTCTTGCAGAGTATGCAGGGCCAAGTTCACAGACGACGTAGCTAAATCTGGCCAATGACCAAGTTATCAAATGATGTATTTAGGAATGTAACAAAAAATAAAATAATCTCCATGGATTCAAGGAATACATTTACCTCCTTTGTTAACTGTATAGTTGAATAGGATGGGGTAGGTCTACCCACCTGTAGTTTAACAACAGTTATTATGGTGGTACTCAAGATATTTTCTGTGGTGGCACTTGGTGTAAAAAGGTTGAGAACCACTGCTATATAGAATATACCAGTGTGAGTAGATAACGTTAACTCACTGAGAGGAGACTTTTCATACACATTTCCTATTCCTATTGACACAGAGATAATCACTGAGGTTATCAACATTCAATGTTAAACACTGAGGGCATGGATATGCTGTAAAGTTATAGAGAGACGCCACTTTGAGTACTTTTGAGTCAAGTAATCGCTCAATATTTAAGACACACACACACACACACACACACACACACACACACACACACACACACACTAGGCCTGGGGCGGTATGGACATTTTGTTACCGCGATTACCGTCTTCCCATTTACCGCCGGTACTGCGGTAATTACCGCACCCCCGTATCTATTAATTAAGGTTCGGCGATAAGCCAAAATATTGCAATCCCAAAAGTCCCAAAAGTCGCCTCTCCACAGCCTGACTGCCCGAGTTATACTTCTCCGTACAGCACAGCTGGTCTGGCTTTCAAAGGAGCAGATCTACAAGCTCACAACACATCGCATCCGCGACGCGTTCTGAGCTTTTAGATCTGCACTGTCGGGTTACCATAGTAACGTAGGCTAGCTACTTGGGCTTTTCAGACACAAACAGCTGTGTGAACAAACCAGAAGAGGAAGGGTAGTCAGATCGTGTACAGTGATTCTGTAAACTCACGTCACGTCTCAACTCTCAAATCGCAGTGATTGAGTGCTGCTATATACAGGTTTTAGTTACAAGACTTGTCAGAAAAGGTTATAAAATCGCCGACGTGCGACGCGGTGGAAAAAGTAAAATAGTTTCATTTTCGGTTTTAGTCCACGCGGCCCGCGCTCCGCCAGTAATCCGTATGAATAAAAAAAAATATGCCACAACACAAGGTATGTATTAACATCCTTGTGTCGAGTGGATTACAGAGAAAGTTTATGCTGCTCCGTCATAGAGTTGTGCTCCGTACTCTCCTGCCCTGTGCACTATGTGCAGGTCTGTGTCTGAGTGACGTATGTGGCTTCCAACGTGTGGTACACGGCCCAGAGCAGAGCGGCATGGAGCGCATGCGGTCCTCGCTTCTCCCCCGTTTTAAAACTCGCTTGTTTTCCAATAAAAAATAGACCTTTTTTTTGTCTTTTTACCGCGGTAAGCACAATGACACCGCGGTAGACCTCGGTATACCTCGGTATACCGCGGTACGGCGGTTACGCCTCCAACCCTAACACACACACACACACACATAATGTGATGCATCATAGTGCTATAATATCAGATGTGTTGTACTCTTCTGTGGTCCTTTCTTTAGGAGGAAGCAGAGACAAACAGTGATAAACAAGAACAGGGGTCCAAACATCACAGCAGCAGTGGCAAACAGAGGAAGAAACGCAAGAAACGCAAACGCAAGGTGGGCACTGTCATCAAGGCTGATCCCTCCCCCTCCCCTGGAAAACCCAGTCTGGACGACAAGGCTTCGCCTGAGGATGTGGAGAAACAGAAGGCTGTGACCAAAGCCAGGGTCCAGGATGGAGAGCAAAGGAACCAAGGCGTCAGAGCAGGTAAACCTTCATCTCCCAGGGCTGCTAACAGCAGCTCCAGGCAGGATCCGCTGGAGACCAGTAAGACCAGCTCCAAGCTCCACAGCCAGAGTAAATCCCAGGACACCATGGCCAAGGACAAGATGAGCAATGATGCAGCTGTTAAGGACAGGAGCAGCTCCAAAGACAGACAACGTTCCTGCAGGCCAGAGAGCTCCAAAGACAGACAACGTTCCTGCAGCCCAGAGAGCTCCAAAGACAGACAACGTTCCTGCAGCTCCAAAGACAATGTGAATGTAATTCCCCAGCCAGCAGGAGAGCAGAGCGGACCGGCAGCCGCTCCCAAAGGACAGACGACAAACCAAGCCAGGAGAGAGCAGGACACAGCAGGGAGCCTCCAGGTCAGTGTCTGTTACCAGTTGTAACATTAGTGTTGTTTATATGTATTTAATTAGATTATTGTTGACATTGAGAGGGGAAAAAAGGTTATACTGTAACCTACAGTAAGAAATACTGTAAGGGTAGTGTACTCTGTACTGTAATAAAACATTTTTGAGCGGTGCTCCTGTAAGCTCCAACATCAGGCTTTCTTTGTCCGGGCTCTAAAGCGTTTCATCTGTCCTACATCTGGCCTATATCTGGTCTACATCTGGCCTATATCTGGTCTACATCTGGCCTATATCTGGTCTACATCTGGCCTATATCTGGTCTACATCTGGCCTATATCTGGTCTACATCTGGCCTATATCTGGTCTACATCTGGCCTATATCTGGTCTACATCTGGCCTATATCTGGTCTACATCTTGCCACAAAGCGCTCAAAGGTTGCTGTACGCCCAGGGTCACATTGGCCAAGCTTTGCAGGGATGCTATATGTACACTTCCTGAACCTGTGGAACCACTGGTGGTACTTGAGCCTCCTCTGGTGGTACTCAGAGGAGTCTCCCAAAAAAGAAGAAAGAAAAAAAATGTAATCAGAGTGAAATATTTATATTATACTACAGGTAAGGAGTGTCAGTGTGTGACCAAACACTTGGTTGTAATGGCTCTCCATCCATGCTGAAATGAGCATGACAGCACATCTAGCCGTTAACAGAAGATTTGAGAATGGATTAATCACATTAAAAATATCATCAGTTGTGCAGCTAATTAGACGGACAGACTGTCTCCGCAGCAGCAGCAGCGTATGCTTGCAGAGTATGCAGGGCCAAGTTCACAGACGACGTAGCTAAATCTGGCCAATGACAAAGTTATCAAATTATGTATTTAGGAATGTAACAAAAAATAAAATAATCTCCATGGATTCAAGGAATACATTTGCCTCCTTTGTTAACTGTATAGTTGAATAGGATGGGGTAGGTCTACCCACCTGTAGTTTAACAACAGTTATTATGGTGGTACTCAAGATATTTTCTGTGGTGGCACTTGGTGTAAAAAGGTTGAGAACCACTGCTATATAGAATATACCAGTGTGAGTAGATAACGTTAACTCACTGAGAGGAGACTTTTCATACACATTTCCTATTCCTATTGACACAGAGATAATCACTGAGGTTATCAACATTCAATGTTAAACACTGAGGGCATGGATATGCTGTAAAGTTATAGAGAGACGCCACTTTGAGTACTTTTGAGTCAAGTAATCGCTCAATATTTAAGACACACACACACACACACACACACACACACACACACACACACACACACACACACACACACACACACAATGTGCTATAATATCAGATGTGTTGTACTGTTCTGTGGTCCTTTCTTTAGGAGGAAGCAGAGACAAACAGTGAGAAACAAGAACAGGGGTCCAAACATCACAGCAGCAGTGGCAAACAGAGGAAGAAACACAAGAACCGCAAACGCAAGGTGGGCACTGTCATCAAGGCTGATCCCTCCCCCTCCTCTGGAAAACCCAGTCTGGACGACAAGGCTTTGCCTGAGGATGTGGAGAAACAGAAGGCTGTGACCAAAGCCAGGGTCCAGGATGGAGAGCAAAGGAACCAAGGCGTCAGAGCAGGTAAACCTTCATCTCCCAGGGCTGCTAACAGCAGCTCCAGGCAGGATCCGCTGGAGACCAGTAAGACCAGCTCCAAGCTCCACAGCCAGAGTAAGTCCCAGGACACCATGGCCAAGGACAAGATGAGCAATGATGCAGCTGTTAAGGACAGGAGCAGCTCCAAAGACAGACAACGTTCCTGCAGCCCAGAGAGCTCCAAAGACAGACAACGTTCCTGCAGCCCAGAGAGCTCTAAAGACAATGTGAATGTAATTCCCCAGCCAGCAGGAGAGCAGAGCAGACCTGCAGCCGCTCCCAAAGGCCAGACGACAAACCAAGCCAGGAGAGAGCAGGACACGGCAGGGAGCCTCCAGGTCAGTGTCTGTTACCAGTTGTAACATTAGTGTTGTTTATATGTATTTAATTAGATTATTGTTGACATTGAGAGGGGAAAAAAGGTTATACTGTAACCTACAGTAAGAAATACTGTAAGGGTACTGTAATAAAACATTTTTGAGCGGTGCTCCTGTAAGCTCCAACATCAGGCTTTCTTTGTCCGGGCTCTCAGTCGTTTCATCTGTCCTACATCTGGCCTATATCTGTCCTACATCTGGCCTATATCTGGCCTACATCTGGCCTACATCTGGTCTACATCTGGCCTATATCTGGTCTACATCTGGCCTATATCTGGTCTACATCTGGCCTATATCTGGTCTACATCTGGCCTACATCTGGTCTACATCTGGCCTATATCTGGTCTACATCTGGCCTATATCTGGTCTACATCTGGCCTACATCTGGTCTACATCTTGCCTATATCTGGTCTACATCTGGCCTATATCTGGTCTACATCTGGCCTACATCTGGTCTACATCTGGCCTATATCTGGTCTACATCTGGCCTATATCTGGTCTACATCTGGCCTACATCTGGTCTACATCTGGCCTATATCTGGTCTACATCTGGCCTATATCTGGTCTACATCTGGCCTATATCTGGTCTACATCTGGCCTATATCTGGTCTACATCTGGCCTATATCTGGTCTACATCTGGCCTATATCTGGTCTACATCTGGCCTATATCTGGTCTACATCTGGCCTATATCTGGTCTACATCTGGCCTATATCTGGTCTACATCTGGCCTATATCTGGTCTACATCTTGCCACAAAGCGCTCAAAGGTTGCTGTACGCCCAGGTCACATTGGCCAAGCTTTGCAGGGATGCTATATGTACACTTCCTGAACCTGTGGAACCACTGGTGGTACTTGAGCCTCCTCTGGTGGTACTCAGAGGAGTCTCCCAAAAAAGAAGAAAGAAAAAAAATGTAATCAGAGTGAAATATTTATATTATACTACAGGTAAGGAGTGTCAGTGTGTGACCAAACACTTGGTTGTAATGGCTCTCCATCCATGCTGAAATGAGCATGACAGCACATCTAGCCGTTAACAGAAGATTTGAGAATGGATTAATCACATTATAAATATCATCATTTGTGCAGCTAATTAGACGGACAGACAGTCTCCACAGCAGCAGCGGTATTCTTGCAGAGTATGCAGGGCCAAGTTCACAGACGACGTACACAATGACCAAGTTATCAAATTATGTATTTAGGAATGTAACAAAAAATAAAATAATCTCCATGGATTCAAGGAATACATTTGCCTCCTTTGTTAACTGTGTATAGTTGAATAGGATGGGGTAGGTCTACCCACCTGTAGTTTAACAGCAGTTATTATGGTGGTACTCAAGATATTTTCTGAGGTGGCACTTGGTGTAAAAAGGTTGAGAACCACTGCTATATAGAATATACCAGTGTGAGTAGATAACGTTAACTCACTGAGAGGAGACTTTTCATACACATTTCCTATTCCTATTGACACAGAGATAATCACTGAGGTTATCAACATTCAATGTTAAACACTGAGGGCATGGATATGCTGTAAAGTTATAGAGAGATGCCACTTTGAGTACTTTTGAGTCAAGTAATCGCTCAATATTTAAGACACACACACACACACACACACACACACACACACACACACACACACACACAATGTGCTGCATCATAGTGCTATAATATCAGATGTGTTGTACTCTTCTGTGGTTCTTTCTTTAGGAGGAAGCAGAGACAAACAGTGTTGAACAAGAACAGGAGTCCAAACGGAGGAAGAGATGCAAGAACCGCAAACCCAAAGAGGACACTGTCATCAAGGCTGATCCCTCCCCCTCCTCTGGAAAACCCAGTCTGGACGACAAGGCTTTGCCTGAGGATGTGGAGAAACAGAAGGCTGTGATCAAAGCCAGGGTCCAGGATGGAGAGCAAAGGAACCAAGGCGTCAGAGCAGGTAAACCTTCATCTCCCAGGGCTGCTAACAGCAGCTCCAGGCAGGATCCACTGGAGACCAGTAAGACCAGCTCCAAGCTCCACAGCCAGAGTAAGTCCCAGGACACCATGGCCAAGGACAAGATGAGCAATGATGCAGCTGTTAAGGACAGGAGCAGCTCCAAAGACAGACAACGTTCCTGCATGCCCATATGGAGATCCCTGATGTCCACAACAACTGTGGCACAACCTCAAAGGGTGAGGTCGCTTGTCGCCCTGAGGCGTCGTACTAGTATATATGTATTTCATTAGATCAGCAGTTCTCAAACTATGGGTCCCGACCCAAAGTGGGGTCAAGAAACGGTAAAATAGAAAAATACGTTGTCGCTACCAACCATAGAGTTAAAGCGACCAATAGGACGGCAAGTCGTCAACTTCACTATACACTCCGCCTCCAACACCGCTCAGAGAGGCGGTTTTGGCAGCCTATACTTGTATTTGTTTTACTGAGGATAAGATGAGAAATAAGTTTATGGTTAGACAGTTTAGAGTTACCAGCCAGGCGAGCAGCCACTGCAGAATCAACATATGCTCACCTTTAAAGCGTCATACAACCGACGCCTTGTCAAGTACCGTACTGCGTCGGACGAGGGGACGCTTTGGGTAAGCCTACTGCGTCAAGGGTTGGACGAATTGGGTATGGCCAGTGGTCTAAGAAGAAAGAAAAACAAGTTGTTCCCGAAGCAAGATTCGATAACGCTATGAAGGGTTTACCAGCCACCCGACGCTACCGTTCATGCCACTATAAACGACGGAGCCGCGCCATCTCAGGCGCAGATGAACCCCGAGAGCCGCTGCCGAGGGAGCGGTAGCGACCGAGTCGCCGCGGCGAACGGTGCGAACGGCGCATGAGCCGACTCAGCGGCGTTACCGAATTATGTGCCGTTATGGACAAAATAGTAAATTTTGACCGGCAGATAACATTGTGGTCAATTCAATAAACCAATAACTAGATTATAATATAATTATAATAAAACATAACAATAACAATAAGGGCAAGACAAGACAACAAAAAGAGGGGGAAGGCTATGCAGTTCATATATTTGAGCGAGCAGGATACTGTGTAGGGGGGCTAGCCAGTAGTCTGAAATTGTCATTACTCGTTATTAGCATAGGAGAGGAATCTTTCCCACTTCAGATGGAACTGTGCCATTCTGCCATTCAAGTACTGTACTTAAGTACAATTTTGAGGTATTTACTTGAGTATTTCCAATTTGCAATACATTTACTTCTACTCTACTAAATCTCGGATCCAAATATTGTACTTTCGGCGTCAGCCGAGTGTTTCCGACCCTCTCAGCCGGTGTTTCCGACCCTCTCATGTGGCTTATTGCTTTTCTAAAACGGTCACAATATTGCAACATGAAAACTAAGCGTTCCAATATTAAAGAAAAAGAGTACACTTCTCCACCACCAGGAAGAGGCATTTCCTTGTTTACCAGCCACATCCCAGGAACGGAAGCCAGTGTGTGTTTATAAAGTCACGTCATTCTTTTTGCCAGAAAATAGGGAAACAACACTTATGTGTTAGATCAGTCTCATGTTAAGAACCATATTCGATCCATACACATGTTTATTTTCATCCAGATTTAGCTGCTTTGTGGGTGAACATCACATAAAAACCGCTAGCATAGCAACCTAAGCTAAACAGCCGAGTATGTGCCTGGAGAATAGAGGGCACTTGTTGCCTTTACAAGCCCCGCCCGGAGCCATTCAGTCACCGCCTTATGAATGCGGGCGGTGCTTAGAAGCACCCGCACGGCAGGATTTGAGAGAAAATCAAACGCTTGCTTCTCTAGTTCAGCCTCACGGCACGGTGGAAAGAAATAACGCACCTGGCTTTGATATGAACTGATTCCAGGTGGGGGTTATAGTCTCAGATACCACAGCAATTAAAGGGAAACCAGCCAATCAGAATCAAGGAATGGAACTTGCCATTTTAGAACAGTACTTTTGTTTTCTCTCCTGCTAGGAGGAACGCTTGTCAGTGGAACCACTAGGTGGAGACGTGAGACACAAACCTGCCAATGAGAATGACCACAGAGGTAAGGACGAAGATTACACACATGTACATTAAAGCATGTTAGTTTGAATGAGTTTATACGGTTTCACTACAAACAGAACTTCACCCAGCACCACAGAGACCCAGGTTCAATACCTGGGCTGTCCACTAGGAGCACCACAGAGACCCAGGTTCAATACCTGGGCTGTCCACTAGGAGCACCACAGAGACCCAGGTTCAATACCTGGGCTGTCCACTAGGAGCACCACAGAGACCCAGGTTCAATACCTGGGCTGTCCACTAGGAGCACCACAGAGACCCAGGTTCAATACCTGGGCTGTCCACTAGGAGCACCACAGAGACCCAGGTTCAATACCTGGGCTGTCCACTAGGAGCACCACAGAGACCCAGGTTCAATACCTGGGCTGTCCACTAGGAGCACCACAGAGACCCAGGTTCAATACCTGGGCTGTCCAGGAGCGCAAAGCGTTGGTCTCATTCATGGCTGGAAGACCGGAGAGGGATCATGTCTTAATCCCCTTTTCCACTGGCCAACACAACACCACTCCACACCACTCTGCCCACTTGTGCCAGGTTTTCCACTACAAGGACCTGGGTAGAGTGGTGTGAAAGTGGTACTAAACATGGTACTAAAAATAATCCAATCTAGAGTAGGTCTGTGCTAGGCCAAACAGGGCCAAACACTTCATAATGACTGATCACTCACTGACTTTGCATTTAGGATATAGTTGTAATACATGAAAATAGATTCTATTGTGTTTACTTATAACCACTGTTATAATCTATTATAGTGTATTATAGTTATCATAGTAATACATTAATACGTTATAGTGTATTGTAATCACAGTTATAATCCATTATAGTTTATTATAATTTAGGATAGTTGTAATGCAAATGTATATTGCATCATAATCACAGTTAAAAAGGATCAATTTGCTTCTTACCGATAGGGGTACTTTTGTGTAATGGAAAATGTAGATATTTTATGTGGTGCTGTGTGGTGTGGTATAGTGTGGTGTGGTGTGGTGCTAATGCTGCAGTCGAAAAGGGGCTTTATTGGCTGCACTAGCAGCCCTTGCTGGTCAGACAAGGTGCATGTTCTGTGGGGAGGGGATCTGGGGGAGATGTGTGAACCTCCATGTGTGGTGGAAAGTGGTTGGTGACGTGGGGACCCCCAGGGGTCCTCGAGGGGGTGATTGATAGTTAGGATGTAGGAACATGTAGCATGTGTGGTGGACAGTGGTTGGTGACGTGGGGACCCCCAGGGGTCCTCGAGGGGGTGATTGATAGTTAGGATGTAGGAACCAATTTGGTCCATAAGGTGTGTGGCAGTTAACCTTAACTTGGCTCCCTGTTCAATATTCACATTTATTTTAAAAAGCAAAATGTAGCTTATTTAAAATACATTTCAGGGGGAAAAAAAATAAAATAAAAGGTTTAGAACCAGTGGTCTGCATCCTTCCCCGACCTGTGGAAGGGGTTGGACGTGACAGGGAATACAGTATGGCTGAATGGGATGATGAAAAAAAATAACATAACATGTTCAGTCGACAGACTCGGCACAAGGTTACATTTTACGGAACTGCATTCTGCATGTGTCATTTCAGATGAGGTGGAAGAGAGTGCCATAACTTTGTACCACAATGTGTACCGGTAAGTCATTTTCATTCATAAAAAAATATATAATAATAACTGTTGGCAGGCATTGACACTAAGGCTTGCCCACTTGCCCAATAAAACCTTCGGGCAGGTGAATTTTGTTTTCAGGTTGCCCGACGGGCAAGTGCTCATTTGAGAGGGGACGCAAACCGTCTATAAACACAACATGAGATTATGTCTAAACACCTGAATGTGGCCAGAGCGCTCTGCATACATTATAGTTATATGAAACCATAGACGTATTCAATCATAGCTATGTAGGTATTTGGATATGGGTGTATTGAGGTATGACATTTTTTATCGCACAGCCCCAGAAAGTAAAGAAATAAGTGTTAAATTGAGCGGTAATTATCATTTTATAGTGGACGATTTCCTTTTCGGCAAGTGGGCATGACCTATGGGCAAGTAGAACATGACCTGTACTTGCCCAACGGGCAAGTATCTCGGTGATACCTTAAGGCGGCCCTACACTACAAGATAAACGGCCCGACTGAATCGGGTAGAATTAAACACTACAGGATCATTTTTTCAGATTATTTTACCAGATAATCTAAACGGGCTCAGACTAGCCGTTTTGAACAGTCGGGCACTCCGCACGCTACAGGATTCTATTCAGATTGAGTCGGGCCTGAACAAAGCAATAATACATAATATAATTAATACAAAATGTCACGGGGGCTGTTCTTCGCCTTGCAACACACACACGCACGCACACGCACACAACAACACATAAACGTTATCCACACAACACACCATCGCTTCGCGCAATGGAGGAAAAAAAACGCTTCAATTGTGTCCCATTTTGATGATCATATGAGTTCACTTTGACACGTTTCATGTCATGTCCATCCATGCCTCTGTTCAACTCTGAATTTTACCCTCTCTGTCTCTATCACTGCTGCGTGCTGCGCGTTGTCTGCTGTGTGGCGCACAGAATATTAGATTTCCAAGATCAAACTGTGTCCCTCCGCGCCACATAGTAGGGTTTGTAGATCAGGCAGGGGGCGTGTACTTGCAAGAGCAAAGTAGAGATGGGATTTATGGCTCTTTGAAGTGAGCCGGATCTCTGGGATCCGTTCCTTTCAAAGAGCCGTTCAAAAGACTGTCTCATTCGAGTTACTAGTTACTTTGTAGATTTTTATTATAATTACAAATAACTTCAACCCTATACATTTATTTATGACATACATAGGTTACATACCTGCCATTTGAAAATAGCCGATCTACAAGCTCACAATGTGTCACGTTGCGACCCATTGTGAGCTTGTAGTTCAGCTACTTTCAAATGATTTTTCTACATTTTACACAGGACATTTACACAGGACATTTTGCATAATGAGTACGTTCTAATATTGGTACTTTAAGTACATTTTGATACCAATACTTTTTTACTTTACTTTTATTCCAGTACATTAACATTCGAAACTTCAACTTGATTGCAGTATTGATATTTTTACTTAAGTAAAGAAATTGAGTACTTGTCTTTTTCCACCACTGTTCATTAGAAAGGAACGGCTCCCTACTGTGAACCGAACCATATCGTTCATTTCTAGAGCCGTTCAAAAGACTCGATTCGTTCGCGAACGTCCCACCTCTAGAGCGTGTGTTCCCACTCCAGTCTGCGACGGCACGGGTAGTGACTATTTCTGCTGATATAAAACAAACTCGCTACCATTGCGTTTTAATTCCCATCGCAAGCAATCATGATACAACCTGGGCGGATGGATGTGGAGTCTGTGGACGGTATGAAAAGTGTGTCTGCGTGCGCGCGAGCGTGTGCATCATGTGTGTGTGTGAGTGAAAGAGAGTGAGGGAGGGAGGGAGAGATGGAGAGAGAAAAAGAGAGAGAGAGAGATCTGTCGATCAGCTGCAGCTGTCTTTCTCTCGGTCACCCGCTGCTGTTCCAGACGGGATCCCAGAAAAATATCAAACATGTTTGAAAAGAGTCGGGCTGGTCCCGATCGTCCTCCGAGCCACTCGGCTGGGCACCGAGTGGATCTGTGAGACCTCATGCTAGACGACGTTCATGCCCGATAGTCGGGCCCGTTTCAGTCGGAGGAAGCCCGATTGTCGGGAGGGTAATTAAATAGCCCGATTATCGGCTAGTGTGCGGCCAGCTTTAGTGTCAACTAGGGCTGCACGATTTTGGGAAAAAACCTAATTGCGATTTTTCCTAAAAAAAATCCTAAGACGGAAATGTATTTTGACTTGACTAGCAAGTATTATGCTGCATTTTGACGATTTCGGTCATGTTATTAACATCACGGCCATGGCTACACCCCCCCACCCCCATTTTTTGTTTTCTCTTTTTTGGCCTCGATCTCATAAATGGCCCCTAGGGACTCCTCAGGACGGAAATCCATCCCCAGGAGGAGAACCTTAACCCCTGTATTTATATATTTATTTCAAGGTAGGATAAGTGATAGTTTTTTTTTTTTGTTAAAAGGATGATATAATAAATTATTTTAACCATAGGAAAATCATTTCACTACCTTAGGTCAAGCTTCCGTTGAATATTTATTGTGTAATACATTTAAAAAATAAATTGATTATTATTAACTAGGCTAATTGGCAATCATGTAAATGGTTTGATTCAGTTCAGTTATATTTCCAAAAGATTCCCTTTTACTTTGCTTATTAGCAATATAAAACGTTTTTATATTCAGCAAAATGTCAGTAATGGTTTTGTCTGCCTCTCATTATTGTCAAGGAAGAAAGTACCGTATGTCGCTGCCTTGCGTTTTATCAAGGCAAAAAAATGCACCCTAAGACACACACCATAAGTTTCACATGTGTGCGGAGGACGGAGGAGGGGCCACCGCAGCAGTTGCACAGAAATTACTTTCACTTTCAGCTTACGACAAACGGGATCTAATCTATGCACAAGGATTTAAGGATGTTATATTTATAATGATTACCAGAACATTCACTACCTGTAGCCATGGAGTAGGTCTACTCCTCCGTTGGAAGGGAAATACACTGTTACGTGCTGTTAGACAGTGTCATGCCTTGGCTTGGCTCCTCTCCTCTGAGGAGATTGGAGCAACCCGTAATGCTGATCCGCTGTGCGGCGATGCACGGGTATTTAGGAAGCATGATTTGATCATTGAGTCAATTATGAACGGATTTCTAAAATTAAAACGTCTGCATAATGCTTGAGAAGTCAACTTCGCAGGAAATCGCCAAAACCGCGGCCTTTGCGATTCGCTAATCGCGAGATTTCACATCGCGATTTCGGTTTGAAAACGATTAACCGTGCAGCCCTAGTGTCAACACCTGTGTTGGCACTTTGGTGGCGCAAGGGCCTGCCCACTGCTGTGGAGGTTGTGGGTTCAAATCCACCATGGTGCTTTGTCGAGTATCTACACGAATACAATTAGCCTGTGTTTCGATTGAATGAAAACTACTTTCATTATAATGTATCTGTGTGACTCAACAAGTGAAAATATGATTGTTTCTAAAGGAACAAATACACACCACCAGATCTGAGACACATCACCAGATCTGAGATTGCCCACTCATCTTCTATGCCTGATGGTAAGTATATACAGTATATAATGGGGCATTCACCAAATATTTTAACTCATTTAGTGCCACCCTATCACCACTAGAGGGCGCCCAGTGGCCATAGAATAATAGAGATATGCTGGTAATGCATGCCCAAGCCCTGGAGCCATGACTTGCCAGAACACTTTCCTTTGTGCATGTACAGGAAGAGAATGAAGTTAGCTTGAAGTTAGCTATTGGCTACCAAGCATTTTAGAAGATCTATTTTCGGCAATTTAGCCACGATTAAACCTTGCACACCTCATGCATGGGAAAAAAACAGAGAAGAATGAGCTCTAAAAAATCCAATGCAATCCTGGATTGCATTGGAGTGGATTTGTGCAGTTTGTTCACAGCTTTCAAACAAAAAAATCCGATTGGAAATCCGTTCAGGCATTCTTGAGATAATAGCCATTATGTTTTACATGTTATGTAAACAAAAATGGCTGCCCTGTATGTTAGATGGGGTTGTATGGGGGTGGAACATGCAAAATCGCGATTGAAATCATGTTCACTAGATTTGATGGGGTCCAAAAAAAGAATTAAAAAAAAAAAAATTCAATTTTTTCTTTTTTTTTTTTTTTTAATATCCCGAACTAGTTCGAAATAGGCACTCTGGGATGCGATAATAATCCCGAACTAGTTCGGGATAGGCACTCAATGAGTTCGAACATCAAAGTCAATATTCGACGTTGTTCACCAAAGTCGAATATTCACTTTTTTTAATGTATTTTTATTGTTTTCTCTTTAAAAATAATATATAGTTTATAAATCTTGGCTAGATAGGAAGTCATAAGAATGAGTTGTGAATGCCCCTGGTGGATATAATACCAGGGGTTCTCAAACCCTTTTAGGCCGTAACCCAAAATAAACACATTTGAACTGGGGACCCCCACCCTGACAAGCACTTGGAATTGTAGGTATTACATTTAATGTGACTCGATTCTGCAGATAAATATTGTGAAAATAGCAGATCTACATGCTCACAACGCCTTGCAACACGAGGCGTTGTGAGCATGTAGATCTGCTATTTTCACAATGTTCGCCTCTTGCTCACTTAAAATTTTACAGTTTGGCCAGTCCTGTCGAATATTCGACTATTCGAATACTTTGATGTAGAATAATTCGAATTAGGAATACTAAAAATTACTATTCGTGAATGCCCTAGTATATAACAATAATGTATGTGATTGTGATTCTATGTGACTGAATGCTACAGCTGTCCGCTAAGGGGAGGTTTCAGATATTAAAGGCATATACCACTTCCAAACATGTTTGGTGTCATCTATTGAGGCTGTTGTGAGCACCTCAGACTAGGGATGAGACAATATGAAAATGTCATATCACGATTGTGACGAAAGAAATCTCGATTTACGGTATTATCGTGATAATCAAAATCCATTATCCTGGGGCGGACGATAATATCGTGTATTGTCCCATCCCTTCCCCAGACAGTTTTAAGTTGCTTGATACAGTATGTAGACATTTGATATACATTTTTATCAGACACGCCCTCCTCCTATTTAAACCCATTGTAATTTCAAACTCCATTTGAACCATGTTAGATTGATTGTGAATGCATGTCCTTGGGTCTGGACTTCTGGTGAGAGCATTTGAACAGAATATTGTCATTTCAGATGAAGACAAAGTGGGCGACTTAACCTTTAACCGTGGGGATGTCTTAGATATAGATGGTACTGTGTTCAGGTAAGTCATTTGATTTAATCATAGTAGTTTATGATTGTAGTAATATAGATAATTGCATAACCTTTGCCAAATTATGCATGCTTTTTCATTTTCCCCATTAAACCTTATCTTCCCCATTTTAACTGTATTTCTGTACTTTCTCCACCAGGGGTCAGTTTAACAGACGTCCGGTGGCAGTGAAGAGAATTCCCCTAGATAAGCATAGACGTATTGAACAGCAGCTGGACCTGATGAGGGAGGCAGACGACCACCCCAACATTGCCCGCCTCTTTTACTCCACGAAGGACCATGAGTTCCACTACATCGCCTTCAGTTCATTTGAAGGAACGCTGGAAGAGGTACTGCACTGCCTAACAGATTGACTGACCTCAGTACAACATGATGTCTGGCTTTAGCACACAGGAGAAGAGTACAACATGATGTCTGGCTTTAGCACACAGGAGAAGACAGTCTGTAAAACCACTTCACACCTGGTGACAGACAGTAAAGCATCTCATCATTTAGAAATGCTCTGGACCACACTGCACACCGTTAGTTGGACAGTTTTATCACAATCATTGTCTTACTTTTACTACAATGTTTCCTTTTGTCCTTTTACAGTACCGTAATCAGTTGACACCAAAACAACTAGATTGGGTGAAGGTGTTTGAACAGCTCTTAGGAGGACTACTTCACCTGCACTCGCTAAAAATAGGTAACTATTACTGATTGCAGTAAAACGTGTTGGAATTACTTACAACATGTTTATGCACAGTGTAAGTCTTGGCTTCATATGATTCTATCCTCCAGTTCTCAATGACATGTCATTGGAAACCATCCTCTTGTCCACCCCTGATGACCGTGGTCAGCGGAGGCTCACAATCTCTGGGTTTGAATATGCCAAGAAGATTCCTAGGGGCACTCAGGGCAGTGAACTCGAGGTCAGTCAGTTGTAATGAAATGATCAGTAGCAGAACTATGTGGAGCACAAAGGAATCATGTCAACTTATATAATTTAAAAAAATATATATCTCTGATAATAAAATCAAATCAAAGAACATGACCTGCACACTGCCAATAATAAAAAGCTTAATTTCAACGTTTCGGTCATCTAGACCTTCATCAGGACGGACAATCAATGAAGGCCTAAATGACTGAAATGTCGAAAGAAAGCTACATTTTCTAGTGTGCAGGTCCTTACCTTTGATTTTATTATGAGCGATCGCCTTTTTGAATGTATGCATTTTTGTCTCACGCACTTGTCATCAACCTTTAAGGTATGCATCAGCCTTGTTTTAAAAACATAATATGAAATTCTCACAGCGGTGCTAGGTTGTGACCTTCACTCTTCTTCTTTGTAGGCCCTGTGCAAAAAGGACACCAAGGGAGTGAAATCCATTATGGTCTGGGCAAATGGACTGATATTCGGATTGGAAAAAGAAGACCTACACCATTTACGTGAGCACATTTTCATCATGTCCTCCACATTACTTAAAGGACATTTATGTTTTTCTTTTAAAAATATTAGCAGGGAAGAAAAATGCAAATGGAAGTTTACTGTACTGTATGAGAAGGATTGTAAAATGAGAATGAAGGTCACTCTGTTATGAGATCCATCACAGTAGATGCAGACCACCTTCTAATGACCCTCATGTTTGTTTTAACAATGTCCCCTCCAGGCTTGAGGATGCATCTTATAGAGAACATCAGCGTGCATCAAGTTTGGACGTACGATTCACTAGATGAACTCCAGAAACACCCATACTACTGGACCCCGAAGAAGCATCTAGACTTCCTCCAGGTTAGTGTTCTTCTCAGCTCAAATACACACACAGCACCCACTGTGGAAATCTTTCTCCACGTCGTGACCATTCTCCGTACTACTACGGTGTTTTGCAAAAGTACAGATCTCCAAGGTTTCGCCGGATCGTGATGCTACACGTTGTCTATCTGTAGATCTGTTTGCTGGTGTATGACATTGACATTTTGCCAAAGCACAACCCGCTCCCAATTATTTGATTATTGTAGCATTTTTAAAAGCAGAGGCAGTACTTCAGACCGTTCCACAAGGTCTCTGTATCGTTTCTATGTTATTCTCATAACGTCAGGATTACATCCGAACTTTATTAACACTCATAAATGAGACAAAACATTCTTATTCTATCAATCACTGTTTTGTGATTGCTACATCCTATGCAATATGTGGTTAAAACAATACTTTTAATTAACCTTTTTAACTTTTAAGACTCCCTAATCGTTTTTTTATGCGACCATCAGGTCGCATACACAAACGTTAGAAGGCAATGGTAGCCAATCAGGAGGGAATATGGGAAATGGGACAGATCCATGTTGATGATATGACTGTAGAGAATACTGTGTACCGCTTTGTGTGATTTTAGGCCCAAATCTGTAGGAGCAGATCCAAGATCCAAGGAGTGTGTGCACAGATATAAAGAGCTAGATGCCTCGGGCGCCTCTGCAGTTCATTGGAGCGATGTGCAAAAGTTCTAGTCCGGACTTCCTGGAAAAACCAAGGGAACGCTGTCAGTCAAAGTGACTACTGGCCAATCACAGCGCAACTTTTCCGTGTTTATTGCTTCCACGTGCGTCACACATAGGGAAGTTGCCAGGCCAACGGACTTATCCAAGGACCACAATTCAATTCAACAGAGCCAGTTCCGATGTTGCGCTGCTCAGCTGTTCTTACAGGCTGCGTACGTAAAGACCCGCCCCCACCTGCCTCTGATTGGCCTGGCAACTTCCCTATGTGTGACGCACGTGGAAGCAATGAACACGGAAGTGATGAAGATTCCCTTGGTTGCTAAATGCATACGCCCCCTAGCCGAAGGAGGCGTCTACCTTTCTATGTCTATGAGTGTGTGTGCAAAGCATTGATAGAGCCAACGGTGGCAGAGATATGAGTAGGGCAAAAGTGTGACGTGACGGACAGACAGACAGACTGACTGACAGCCGGTGGAGATTTTCATAGTAACTGCGAACTGACCGTCGCAATAACACTTAACATCATAATGTAACATTTTAGATTAAGAAAATATGTTCTTCAAATAATAACTAGTAGACTACCATAAATAACTAAATAAATACACACGTGCACGCACGCACACGCACACACACACACACACACACACACTCATAGTATTTGAAATATATTTTAATACTGTAAAATACCTCACACTAGACTGTGGTATTTTGGCGTACTGTAAAGTCTCATACCGTTGCATGGCTGGGTCAGAGTATTATCTAAATAAATCAGAACCAGACCCCTGACAGCTGACCGAACATAATGTCAATGTTTTTATTCAGGAAGTGAGTGACAGAATCCAAAACGAGCCGCTGGATGGACCAATCATGAAAGAGCTGGAAAGAGCGAGCATGGATGAATGCAACATGGATGAATGGATCACAGAGAGGCAGCACAACATGGATCGTTTTAATTGGTTCGATTACATCACAGAGCTTCTACGGACATGTATGAGACTAACCAAAATAACGCACACGCACGCACTCTCTCTCTCTCTCTCTCTCTCTCTCTCTCTCTCTCTCTCTCTCTCTCTCTCTCTCTCTCATTCTCTGCTGGTCCCTTAGTTTGTATTGCTTGCATAGACTGATCAGCTGGTTGACATGTTTTTGTCTCATGCTCTAACTCACTTTTCAAACATAATCACCATCCTTTATCATAGGCCTTCCACCTAGACTGGAGTGTGTATTTGGCCGTATATCCGTCCTGAATCTGAGCGTATCAACCAAGCCATGGCATGGACGAAACCCATCCTTTGTTTATAAGCACTAGACAGATGCCCGTTAGGAACTCATCTGTTCAACCCCAGCTTGTGGTTAATGCATTGGGTGTGACTTCTCTCGTTGGCAGATCTCAGAGACCCAAAGCGAAAGCGTTGTAAATATGACGGATTCCGGGTCCAAAGTCTTCTCCGTCTCATAAGAAACCTGGTAAGACTGTGTCCTCACTGGCAAAGACACTTTACATCCTATTAAATACAATATGTTGTTGTTATGGTACAGTAGGTTACATATCATGGGTCATATCATGATCCTTCCTTTTAACTGGATATCACCTGTATGACTTTGTTTGTGTGGGCCTTTTGGTGTCAGCCTGTCAGCCTATCTGACCATAGGTATTACATTTGAAGATGATGTTTTTAAGGCTCATGGAAAAATGAAAACCATAAACATTTTTGCGTATTAATTTGATTAGTTTATTTGATGTATTAACTCATCTAGTGCCGATCCTGAACAAGTTCGGCTTTTTGTCGGCAAAAAACATTTTTTTTACTCACCCTGAGCTGCTTGGACCAACGTGGGTGGTCCTGGCTCGTCCAGCGCTTCCCAACGAGCCATTTTAGATGGTCAGACGATTTATTCCATTGAAAATGGTTTAAAATAAAGTTTAGACCCCCCCCCAATGTTTACCGAAGGTTCACTGTCGGCGGCGCAACGTATTCCAGTGTGCCGATCCCGAATTAGTCCGGCTTTTTTAATAAAATGAATAAAATAATCCGAGGCCGCACCAAGCCTGGCTCTAAATTTAAAATCTAGGCCGCCGACCGAAAGCCCTTTCCACCGGCCCGTAATGGGGCAACGACGCCGCATCGCGCCGCCGAATCCAATAATAGCTCACATCTTTGAAGCCCTGTTTCTCTGATCTGTGTTCTGTGTGAAGCGCGAAGGTTTTATTTACGTCTAAATCGCCGAAAATAGTGCTTCTAAATGAGCTATCAGGCTATAGCTATCTGTAGCCATTTCCATCCGGGTCCCTTTCATCACATGCACAAACGTGAGCACGCGCGTCACTGCCGCGTTGGGCCCTGTATGTTACTATGCTTGTCAATGAGAGATACCCTGGCCATTCAACAGACCTTTGGCGCCGCCAAGTGGCTGGCACTGGAAGCGTTAATATTGGACAACAATAGACCGCTAACAGGCTGCAGCGAGCAGCAGTCAGTGGGAAGAGGAGCTTGTTTGTTATTCTCGGCGCCGCCCGTTTACTGTGGTGGTGTGGATAGAAGGGGTAGATGGAGATTTGTTTTTTAACAAATCATGCGCTCCTTTTCTCTTGCCTGACGTCAACTGCCAGCTGGCACTGGCAGCGCTCAGTCAGACAGACAGTCACAGCACACTGACAGAGAGAACACAAGAAAACACACTTGGCCTTGTGTTGTGGAGTGGACTTAATTTCTTTTTTAGATTAAGACAATTCGCTTGCCTCGCAATGTGGTTGTGCGCGATTCTGCATAAGCCCTATTCACAGCCCGCCCACTCAGCAAATTTCTCAGCAACTTCCTGGTGCTGACGTCAGTTTAGAAGGGTAAAATATCACAGAAATTGCTGGACTTAAAGCCAACAAAAAATTATTTCGAACGATAAAGTAAATTATAACGCTTTGTGCCTTTTACTATCTTGTGTTCTTGTTCATGCTAGCCGTATTTTATACTGTACTATTCGGAAATTGCATTAAATTAGCGATTTCTGTGTTAACTCTGTGGGCTTAGCAGGGTTTTACCCCTTCAAAACGTGACTTCAGCACCGGGGGGATGCTGAGTGGGCGGGCCGTGAATAGGGCTTATTGATGCGGTGACATGACATAATCGACGTTTGTTGTTGTTTTTCCTCAACCATGCGTTAGCTACGTATGCTAACGCTATTGTACCGTACGGTACCCACCATACCCCGTTCCTTCTGCCTGTGAGACAAAAGTTTTCAAAGCGGAGAATCCACCAATCATTTGTGATTTAGAACAGCTGTTCTTCTACCGAGCATTTTTACGTTCTACACACTCATCAATACATCACATCTCCTCTCCCGACTCGAGTATTGTTCACTCAGTAACCTCAGACAGTAATAATAATTTAACTCTGAGTCTGAGATTAACATGAGAAGTGACTTTCCCAGCTGTGATGCCTGTCTGTCAAGTCCCTAACTAGGCTATTTGGATTTTCCCATAACTACCATCTGTACTAGGCTTTATTATATTTTTATTGTCTATTTTGTTGCTTCATTATATGTTGAACAATTTGTGTAAGGAGTCACAACATTTTGCTGCTTGTGTGTATGAGTCAGTAAATACAGCATCTTAAATATGCAGCAAAAGTTGTAATAAAATTCACTGCAGAAGGGTTTGTTTTTGAAAAATGAACACACACTCACATTAGGAGAGAGGGAGATAGAGAGAGATATGAAGAAAAGAAAATAGACAATACAAATAATATAATATAAAGCCTACATATATAACGTTATGGGAAAATCTAATGTTAAATAATGTATGCTTGAATAAGAGTGATTAGGACCTAACATGTTAGAGCACTTTATAAATAAAAATGAAATAGTTATAGTAGTCGGTAGAAGCAGGAAGTTATCTATCAGTTTCAAAAAACAATTTTGTGCATCTCCAATTCTGAGTAATGGTGACAAGCAGCGGTCGTCTGCCGACCCATCCGAAGGCCCACCCTCCCATTAGCCAATTCAATATACGTAAGAATACAGCGGCGGAACTATGTTAGGCGAGGACAGGCACTCGCCTCCCCTCGAGTAAAGACTGCCTCCCCTCGGCGAGGCAGCCCCTCCTTTCGAATTTAGGCTACTCAAGGCTGACAGACCGCAAAATACTGTAAAAATGTGTACATTTTCTCAAAGCGCAAATCATCTTGAGTGTGGTTTCATTGTGAGAAGTGTGAAATGAGTCTACCCCTGCTGCTGCCTCCACATTCTTTAATTCACAGAACCGGTTTCTGAGTGGGTCTGAGTCTATCTATGGGGGCTGTGTGTGAGACCCCCCGTCCCCCCGCCTCGCTCATAAAGACGGGCTGCGTCCGCGCCTGAATACATTGTTACGACATTGATTTGGGTCTTACATTACATTTGTTAAGGTCTTAAAAAGGTCTTAAATTTTACTTTCAAAATGGTGCAAGAACCCTGATTATACATGATTATTGTGCAATGGACAGATTGTTAGTGATAGATTGATAGACTCCTGGGAGCTCCTATCCAGTGTGCGGACATTCCTCTCCTTAGATTGATAGTATTGACTTTGGTTCTCAGTTATTAAGGTATGTTTATAAATGGTATTGGTATGGCCACTTGTGCATGTTTAAAATAAAAGCATGAATATATTATTTTAATAGCATAGCATTGAATGCACAAAAAAACGTGTTTATACACATGAAGCACAGTTGTATACGTAAATATACAATATATACTGTATGTTGTAGCCCCACCCTACGAGGTAGGGGGTCCCTGCTCCATCTCGCCATCAGTTTGGGGATCCCTGACCTGAAAACGTTTAAGACCCCTGCACTTGATAATGAGAATAACAAGAATAGTACTGTATGAATAAAACAAAATTAGCTAAAAAGCAGGACGTCATATACAATGTGTATGCTTGATCTATAATTAAGCCCCAAACATCGGACGTTAGCAGTATTAAGCTATAGTGTGGGCTTGTATTAGCCTGACTGCAAGCGTCAGACTCTATCACACACTTCGTTTTGGGAAGAGAGTCTGAGATTTCGGGCAGACATTCCACTTCTGGGGGGCGGACAGGGGGTGGTTTAAAAAAATGTTAAGTTGACTTGCTCTTAATTGCTCCCTCTGAACTTCAAAGGGCTTGTGAGCTGCTGTAATTGATTGAGCCATACAAGTGTCAATAGCTCGTTAGTCACTGAAAGCATCAAAGACTACAATCTGTTTGATGTCTGTAATAAGAGTGGAGGGGGGAATGTGTTTGAATACACACAGACTCGCCTGATTGGCTGAATGGTTTTGAACCAGGCCACCACCCACCACGTGCCCCAAGCCTACAGCCCTGATTGGCTCGCCCTCTCTGAGGGCTGGTGGAAAAAGCTTATTTAATGTGAAGGGCCAGACTACACAACACCACCACTACCAACAGGGGGTGGTGTTGTGCAGTCTGGTTTATTAACCAGGCTAGGCTTGTATGTGTCTACCGGCTCGGTTGAGGCAGATTCAAAGATAGATAGAAATATACTGGTGACAATATAACCCTATTTAGCTTTTTTCATGCTATTAGGCTACAGAGCGCATGTGTGCATGATGTCTATGGTTCTAGTTTGTTTTAGTTTTGTTAGGCTGATCTGTTAGGCTAGACTATATTTCGCATTATACAGAGTGCATTGGTGCATGTTGTCTATTGCGCTAGTGTTGTATTGTCTCTAATAGTCGCCAGTATATTTCTGAAGAAAATAGACTTGAATTGGCGACATCGTTCTCCTCCTGCCAGCGAGTGTTGACAGAGAGAGAAATGGGGAGACGGGGCAGGGGGGGCAATCTGCCTCAACCGAGCCGGTAGACACATACACATACACACATACACAGTGTGGACTGTGAGGTACTTTGAACACCCATGTTGATGTACACTCATCATGTGTTTCTACCTTTCTGTCTCCAACAGAAGCATCATTACAAAGATAAAGATGTGCCTGAAGTAATCTGGAAGGAGTTGGGTTCTCCTCCTGATGACTTTCTCTCCTATTTCACCTCCCGGTTTCCACACCTGCTGCTGCACACCTACGAGGCCATGAGCACCTGTGCACAAGAGAAACTCTTCCAGGATTACTACCCGAAAAGGTATAGGCCGTGCAGCCTCTACCGGGTGACTAAGTTTGGGAGATATGCAAGAAAAATTAGAATTGAAGAAAGAATGCAGTTTCTAATAGCTTGCTATCCCATTGATGAGGTGGAAGAATGTGACCCACTGGCTCCCTGGCGGCAGGAATGGGAGACAGGAAGCTCAATGGGAGGCAGGAAGTGACCTCATTCCTCCAAGGCAGAGGAGCAGAGACGACAGCCAAGAGGGCACCTCCACAAGGCAGAGACGTCACGTGACCTCCACAAGCGGCAAGAAGTCACTTGCGCACTTTTTTATTTTATTTTCTGCTCATAAAGTGTATTTTACAGCGTGGATGGGGTGCTGAGAGGTTGGCCACTCTCGAGAATATACTTTCAACAACACAAAATAACCTTTGTTTTTGTGAGTAGCGAAGTAGTTTAGTTTATTTTGACTAGAGTGTAGCACTAGTAGGGCAGTGGAATTCTTGGTCCTGTGTTAGAGGCTGCTTCCTTGCAGAGCGTGAGGGAGACCCTGGACCAGTCCAGCTGCTAACCCATAGTGCTAACCCTGCAGCGCCGTTCGTCTTCATGTTTCGAAGTAACACATGGATATAAAAGGCTTTACACCAGGGTTCTTCAACAGGGGGTCTGTGACTCCTAAGGGGTCCGCGGGGATACTGGGGTCCCCGAAATTGTTGAACAATAATAATAATAATTATATAAAATCTATATCTGTATTGTATTTTTAAAAAGAAAGAAAAAATAATATTTTGTCTTTAAATATAAAATATCTGCCTCTTTTGAATAGCTTGTTTACATGATTATTGTGTAATTGGCAGATTGTTTGTGCTAGATTGATAGTATTGACATTGGTTGTCAGTTAATAAACTATGTTTATAAATGGCAGTGGTACATGCATGTTTAAAATAAAAGCATGATCATATTCATCTATTATTTTAATAGCATATTATTGAATGCACAATATGTTTATACACATGAAACACAATGGTATACATACAGTAAATATACAATATGTTAGCCCCACGACCACGAGCTTGGGTATCCGCTATAGATGCGGTGGACGGGCTGGGTTTGGCCGTTTCGGCCGGGTTTTTTCGGGCTGCGAGGTGGTCCGCGGGGGTCCCCGAGCGTGGGGGACCCCTCGGGGACCCCCTGGGAGCCGGCGCCGTCCCTGCAGGTGGCTCTGGGGCCGAGCTGTGGCCTTATTTCCGCCGCCTGCAGTACCGCGGTGCGTCCGCCAGGCGGCGCTCCACCACGGCTGGCTCCGGGGCCCCGAGCCGGACGCGTGGGTACCAGTCCCGCCTCCAACGGACGCTCCTAGCCCGAGCTAGCTCCGTTCCAAGGAGCCCCTGGGCTGATCTCCCCTGTCCCTGCCTTTGAAAAAATCTCTCGCACAAAGTAGGAACACCCTCCATCCCCGGAGGTATAGAGGCCGGCTCTGGGCGGAAAGTGGCCGAGGAAGGTGTCCCAGGTCGGGCTAGAGGGTGTGGAGAGTCGGCCCCGGTGCTCTGGAGGTACTAGAGCCTGGGCAGATCTTCCCTGTCCCTGCCTTTGAAAAAATCTCTCCCACAAAGTGGGAACACCCTCCATCACGGAGGTATAGAGGCCGCTGCTGGGTGGCGTCCCCCCCAGGAGGGTGTCCCAAGTCGGGCTGAGGGTCCGGCACGTCGGCCCTGGTGCTCTGGGGGTCCGCGGACCCTCCGTCACGGAGGTATAGAGGCCGGCTCTGGGCGGAAAGTGGCCGAGGAGGGTGTCCCAGGTCGGGCTAGAGGGTGTGGAGAGTCGGCCCTGGAGCCTTGTGGAGGTGACGTCACATCCTGCCAAGCGTTGAGGTGCGTCACATCCTGCCTGTTGTCGAGGTGAGGTACGCCCATAGGTCTACGCCCAGGGCCTCCTCCCTAGACCAGGGGTCTCAAACTGGCGGCCCGGGGGCATGTACATGTTCCATAAGTTAAACGCAACTTGTTTACACCAGGGTCCTTGTTTGTGTTAAAAAATAAAAAAGACATTTGAGAAGATTGGATTTTTTGGGGGGATGGGGAGATAGATACAGTAGTTATTAGACTGGTATGAAACTACAGTATAATAATAAAAGAAATTAGTGCACATATGCACTAATTTGTTTTAATAGTGCATGTGCACGCGCACATGCACTAATAAAACACATGCACGCGCTGCGCACGCGTGCATGTGCGCTGAGGCTGCGGCCCAGCCTCAGCCAGTCTCTGCCTCCAGCGGCCCCAAGGTAAATTGAGTTTGAGATCCCTGTCCTAGACTGAGTAGAAAAGACATTTTTATATTTTATCATGAACATTAGTGAGGACCTATTATATGAAGATAGGTTGAAAAGTGGTGAAGTCCTCCTTTAAAGCTATACTGTGTAAGTTGCTCAACTTGTGGTCAGTAGCTCTATAGCAAACCTCGGTCGCGTCCGCGTCTTTCGGCAGTTTTTCGGTTCTCACACCCCCGCGTCTGCCTCCACCTCGCCGAGATCTATCTTTTGAGGGGTCCCTGGTTCCTGTGCGTTCAGCCATTCCGGAGAAACAGACTCCTTCACCCATGCTTCACCTTTCACCCGAGTATAGAGACACACGGGAGACTAGAAATATGGCAGCCCTAGCGACCCCACTCTAAGATGCGCTGTGATTGGCCGGCAGTGTATAACCCTCGCTGTGATTGGCCGGTAGTATGATGACGTCATTTTGCCGCGAAATTCTCCCCCCCTCACGGCTCATAGAAAACATATTAAGAGAAGGCTGAAAATAACGGAGTGGGGGTTCTAAAACTTTAGCGATTTAACAGTTAGGACCATTTTAAGATTTGTTTTATAAAAAAAGTTACATGGTATAACTTAAAGTGTTGTTTTAATTTTGGTATTATAACTGTGAAAACACTATGGGCACATTCTAATTAATTATTTATGGGTTATTAATCACAGCTGCTTACTTTTTTCCTTTTTTTTAAAGAAGCGAAACGCACACATTTCAGGCAGCAAGCGATGGATGGACAGAGGGAGGAATCTCTCTTTCTTTCTGAATGTGGCATAATTATGCGTGTGGTGTGAGCCATAACTTTATGCGGTGGCGGGCGCATGCTTAAAAAGAACAAATCTAACAGGATGCTAGCTTGCATATCTGTTCTTTTTAAGCACAGTGACAGGATTCCTTAGCCCTGAAACATGACGGCCGTGCTAAGGAATCCTATACTGTACTATATGTTCACACCTGCATATGCGGGGTCAGGAAGCGGGCAGGGAGGATCTTCTCTGACCCCTCTCACCCTGGTAATGGTCTTTTTAAGAAGGAAGGCCCTTCCGTGCCATAGGGACCAAGGTGTCGGGCACATTCGCCTATGATTTTTTCGCCTACATGCATTTGGTCCTTTCGCATGGCACTTTTGCCGTGGAGGAGAGTCTTTTCACCTATCCTGTCTGGCCCATTCACCGCAGTTGAAGAGCCATTTCGCCTGCCCTAGACTGTCCATGTTTGCATGACAGTGGTGTTACCTCACCTGTCAAACGGTGACCATTACACATGGCTATCCTAAGCACCCCATAGAAATCACATTAATACAGATTAGAGCTATTGGAATCAGGTGCGTCCAAATAATGAAATGGTTAGATAATCATGGCATGTCGGCAGGTTAGATAATCACCCGCGTCACGGTTACTAGGGTTAGGGTTAGGTTTAGGCATAGTTTTACTGAGGTTAGGGTTGGGTTAAGGTTAGGTTTTGGTGGTCGGACCAAAGCAATTTAAGGGTGTTCGACCTAAGGACAGACATATAATATAATATTTAAATGACAAAGTGATAATATGCAAACATGGACAGTCTGACAGCAGAATTGAGCGTAGGTGAAATGGCTCTTCAACGGCGGCGAAACGGCCAGACAGGTTAGGTGAAAACACTCTCCTCCACGGCGAAAGTGCCACACGAAAAGACCAAATCCATGTAGGCGAAAAAATCATAGGCGAATGCACTGGTGACAGGGACCAAGACCACTCGTCACCTGAATAGCTTTTTCCCAAGGGTTGTTTCCCTCCTGAATTAGGACCTCTCCACCACCCCCCGTCGTTAACTGTTATACTGCTACGGACGTTACCGTTCGCCCCAATTCTGAACGTCGCTCCTCGCCAATATGGCCGTTCGTTCGTTTACCTTGTTGATGTCCGTAAGCTGATGAGGGGTTGCGCCTCCGTGTACTGTAAACACATCGCCCGCAGTGATGGTCTTAAAAATCCATTATGCGTTAACATCAACGGAGACCAATTCTCTTCCGTGTTGATTTCTCTGGCTCTGTGGCCAGTGACTGGTCTCAATGGATGGCAACTCAGAACGGCCAAATTCACATTAATTCTTGCATGACGCCGCCCTCTGCTGCCTGGTCCGCCAAAGTGCATGTTGCGCAATCAAAAATAAATAAATAATAATAAATAAATAAATGTCTATCTACTATAACGTCGCAAAGGTAAGCCGCTTTTTGCTGGCACCAGACCCAATAAATAAATAAAACATCTGGCAGTAATAGAGTTAAAGCTGGCAATACACTACCCGATAATCGGGGAATTGAATTACCCTCCCGACAGTCGGGCTGCCTCCGACTGAAACGGGCCCGACAATCGGGCATAAATGTCATCTAGCGTGAGGGCTCACAGATTCGATCTGAGCCCAGCCGAGTGGCTTGGAGGGCGATCGGGGCCAGCCCGACTCTTTTCAAACATGTTTGATATTTTTCTGGGATCCCTCGTCTGGAACAGCAGCGGGTGACCGAGAGAAAGACAGCTGCTGATCGACAGATCTCTCTTTTTCTCTCTCCCTCCCTCCCTCCCTCCCTCTCTCTCTCTCTCACACACACATACATGATACACACGCGCGCGCACGCAGACACACTTTTCATACCGTCCACATCCATCCGCCCAGGTTGTATCATGATTGCTTGCGATGGGAATTAAAACTCAATACGGGTTTGTTTTATATCAGCAGAAATAGTTGCGTTCCCAGTTCCCAGCACACGTGTGACTGTCTGACACATCTCGCTTTGCTCTTGCAAGTACACGCCCACTGCCTGATCTACAAACCCTACAACGTGGCACGGAACGACACAGTTTGATCTTGGAAATCTAATGTTCTGCAGCGGAGAGAGAGGGTAAAAGTCAGAGTTGAACAGAGGCATGGATGAACATGAAACGTGTCAAAGTGAACTCATATTATTATCAAAATGGGACACAAATTCCTTATTGAAGCGTTTTTTTCCCCCCCATTGCGTGTGTTTGTGTGTGCGTGTGCGTGCGTGTGTGTGTGTTGCAAGGCGAACAGTCCCTGTGACGTTTTGTATTCATTATATTATGTATTAATGCTTTGTTCAGACCCGACTCAATCTGAATAGAATCCTGTAGTGTGCGGAGCGCCCGACTTTTCAAAACGGCAAGTGTGAGCCCGTTTAGATTATCTGGTCAGAGAATCTGAAAAAATGATCCTGTAGTGTTTAATGCTACCCGATTCAGTCGGGCCAGATTATCTGTAAGTGTATGGCCAGTTTAAGTTGTATTTTTTTAGCTAGTTTTTTTTTTATTCTACTGAGATTTTATGTATTTATTTTGTTTTCTACTAAAGATTCTAATGTTTTATGAACACTGTAGTATTTTATTATTACGGGTTATAATGTTCTGAGCGTCTTGGCTGTGTTCTGTCTGTGTTTTTGTATCTGTTGAGCTGTACACCACAATGAATTCCTGTGTGTCCTTGTGATGCATTTGGCAATAAAGTGTTTCTGATTCTGAGAGGACCGGACCATGGTCCGTTTGTTTGGTCCCTTTGTTTGGTCCAGAGTCTGGACCATGGTCCCTTTGTTTGATCCAGAGTCTGGACCATGGTCCCTTTGTTTGGTCCAGAGTCTGGACCATGGTCCGCATGCGCGTTCACACCAGCCAGACCAAAGGAGAAGAGAGGACCATGGTCCTTTTTAAGCGGACCAAAGGACCCTGGTGTGAAATCTATACATGAAGTATTGTAAACAGGCATATTGTGTCATGCCCGTTGCATCACAAATTTATTTTATATCATGCCTTGTTGGAAGGCTGTAAAGTCTGCTGGAATGTGTACACTGTTGTTGTTGTTTTTTTATATATATATCTTGGGTGTGTTTTTATGACTTTTTTTTTCAGATCGGTTATTTAGAGTATTTAAAGTCGACTATTTTTAAATAGTCAAAGCCCCCCCCCCCTTTTTTTTAAATGTGAACAGCCAAAGTATAAAATATGAAATTAGTTAAACTAATTGTGATGTTATATTAACGGAGGAGTGGGGTCTCCCACTTATTTAATGTGAAACACCTACAAGGATGTGCCTTGTCAGCAATGGATTAAAACTTATATTCACAATGTAACAGTGACTGTAAAAGGCCTTATTGGGATGTTGCTGTTGGCCAGGATGTCTAACTGTACCGGTGCTGTGCTGCATTTTAAATGTACTGTACTTGGGTTGCTACTCATTGTGACTAATAAAATATTCAATCAAAACCAGTACACCAGTGATCTACATCCACCAACAACACTGCTACTACTGTAGTCCCTTTCACCTGCATATACAGCATCATACAATATGTGAATAATCGTGGTACATGCGTTATGTGTAAATTGTGTCTTTGACCCATGTGTGTTGTTGGCACCACTGAAACAGT
Organism: Nannobrachium achirus; assembly: GCF_963921795.1. NCBI lineage: Eukaryota > Metazoa > Chordata > Actinopteri > Myctophiformes > Myctophidae > Nannobrachium > Nannobrachium achirus. The sequence goes on along the minus strand of NC_137813.1, from coordinate 4,598,188 downwards.
GAAGATTGCTCTCAATTGGCCGTTCTTGAATAAATACAGGTGTAAAATGAACTGAAAAATAAGTAAACTTAAAAAATATAAAATAAAACATAAAATAATGAATGACCACAGTGTCCTCTCATAAGTTACCATGCCACTGGCCAGTTGTGCTTGCCTTGCAGACACTGGACATTTTTGATTTTAACAATACTTTGTCTGATGTTTAGACATTAACATCATACATGTACATAGTATATACTATGTACATGTCGTGTGCATTCCTCATTGATGTAAAGGTAGCATAATGTTTCGTTCACTAGACCAGTGTAACGGGTATGTAGGGCTGTTATAATAAAGGGTTACCAGATATTTTAATTGTTTCATTATGCTGGACATGGAGTGTTGGTGTAAGAGACTGTCACATATACAATGAAAGAGGACAGGCACAGGATTAGAACATCAAATAAAGTAAAGATTAAAAAGTCAGACATATTAGAGTATAAATAAATCCTGGGAAATCCTAGACAGGAAACATATTGAACTTATACCCTTATGATTAGGGTGACCAGATCCAAACTATTCATTTGAGGGACAGACATATTGTTTGTGTGGGACAATGATGTGGGACGGTCAGGCAGGGTGGTTAACAATTCAGGCTGCTTAAATTGCTATGCTTTGAGGTCATTTGATACTGCTTATCATTTTGTTGGTAACCTGCTGTAGCCTAGGGGATGTTTTAACAGGCTTAAAAACATCTAGCAGGAAAAGAGACGATGAAGAGAGATTTACAATGGAAAGCCAATTATTAGGAGGACACCCAACCTTACAATTTATTCACGTGCTGCTAGAGCAGTGGTTCTCAACAGGGGGTCCGGGACCCCTAGGGGGTCCTCAGAGTTACTACAGGGGGTCCTCCAAATCTTTGTGTGATAGAAGCTTTTTTTCCTCCTTTTCTATTTTAACCACTTGAACCCTATAGCGTCCATATTCTGAGAACTTTAGCCAAAAATAGCCGATCTACAACGCCTCATGCTGCGAGGCGTTGTGAGCTTGTAGTTCGGATATTTTTGGCAAAGATTTCATGTAAAGGGGAAAAAAGTAGACTAAGTACAGAGTGAAATTCAAGTTTATTAAGTATTGACAGTTCAAGTGGTTAAATATCTGGAAATACAAATTTACATGAACCCAAAATACACTGATGATTGTGCTGTCAAATAATGAAACTATATGGTATCTATGGGTTGTGGGGGTCCCTGCTTCATCTCTCTCTCGACTAAGGGGTCCTTGGCCTGAAAACGTTGAAGACCCCTGTGCTAGAGAAATGCTGTATGCGTCCAGTGTGGTCCAGTAGTCTATAACTTGCTCACCCATCAACACCTGCACATTGGTTATTACTGGAGCCTGCCAGTCTCAATGTGGGACAGTGTCTCAATGTGTGGGACGCCTGAAAGGTCATGGAAATGTGGGACTGTCCCACGCAATATGGTCACCCTCCTTATGATGAACTATTGTTGTATTTTGTACCGTTGTCACTGTCAATGTGTATAAGCCAGTTGATGTATTCTTTCTTAATAAACGGCTTTCCTTCAATGTTGTTATTTTATAATACGTAGGCTAGGCTATCTATCTAGGACTACATGTCAACATCATTGTCATCAGTAGGATGACATTGAGCATACAGCATGGTGTTGTTCTTCACAAAATAACCTGGCTTGTATTGTGGAGGGCATGTGATGGTGATGTTGACAATGTTGGCAGTTTCATTGTTCAGTGTTATTTTTAAAAGCTGTATATCTTTGTATAGATTGATGTGGAGCTGTGAAGGTACGATTGTGAAAATGACCGTGTTAAATATGCTTGGTGTCCATTTCACTGATCATGCTAATAGACTCATTCCCCTGCTAGGCCACCTCTGAGAAAATGAATAGGAAACAATAGAATAATTAAAATTAATCACAATACATATCATTTGAAATAATAATAATAATAAGGGGACCAGGCAAATCCCTGTTAAAAAGATACTTGGACAATATGGCAATATTAATAGTTTAATGCATTGTCCAGAATTCTGCCTACTGCTATGATATGTTGTTTAAATCAAAGCGCAATATTCTCTTTGGGAACATTTGCTGAAAATAGCCGATCCATAAGCTCACTATGAATGTGCCGCAATGCTCGTGAGCTTGTAGATCGGCTAGTTTCAGCAAAGCAGTTTTGTAGAGCTAAAAAAGAGCAGACCAAGTACAGAGTCAAAGGTCCAGTTTGTTAAGTATCTGTGGCCTACCCTCTGCTGTAGCTCCTACAACACTGGTTTTCACTCACTGTGGTTCCCAATAATAGCAGTTAATTAATATAGCTTAGGGGGCACGGTGGCGCAGTGGTTAGTGCTTCGCCTCACAGCTAGAAGGTCCTGGGTTCGATTCCCGCCAGGGGACGCTGTGGGTGCTGGGGGCGTGTATGTTTCTCCCTCCGCGTCACACACCCTAGGTGGGGTCGGCGACAGGGCCTTTCTGTGTGGGGTTTGTATGTACTCCCCGTGTTTCCTAGGGTTGATACCCTCACAAAAACATGCAGTAATCATGGTCTCAATAATGCCAGCCGGGGCGCTTGATGGAGGGGAAAGGAACTGGTTGGAATAACGTGTTCCTTCCATGCGCTACGTCCATCCCGGGGAAATCCCCCCTGTCAGGTGAAAAGAAACAACTTGGGCTACTCATGCATTGAAGGAAGCATGAGGTCAGTCCGTTGCCCCCTCAGTCGCGGCAGAGGGAGAGAAGAGCCCAGGATTACATAGGCACTGGTTGAAAATGGGTTGCAAATTCGTGGGATAAAAATTAGAGAAAATAGTAATAGCTTAAATGTCAGTTTGACCACTTAAACTCAGTGTCATACTAGAATATTATTCTACAAGCTCACGCCACACCCAGAGCAGACGCCACTATATTGGAGGGGTTGCCAGGTACTTTTCTGAATGTGCCAAAGCAAACAAACAAACAAACAAAATGTTTAAACACTGCTCCCAGTATAAAACATATACAACTACTCAGTGGGGGCTGACAGAGAGGCTTTGCCATTGCATAAGGTAGGCTACACACAAATACATTTGTAAGAAAGGGAGAAACTAATGTTTATGTGAAGTATGTAACACTTTAACAAAATACATGCAACATACAGCTGATATCCCCTGTTGTATATAATTAGAACAGAAGGGGTCATCATAGAATGTGTATTGTGTGTTCTTTCATATGTAGACCTAACTAAACTGGGTCATTCATACATTCCAGAGTGACGTGCATGTGAATGGGTGTAGGACTGGCATGGGGCGGGGCTGCAGCACCGCGAGGTCTGCCTGTCCTCCCTTACGTCCTCAGTTGGGCTTCAGTTCAGAGCCCTTCACTTCAGGGTATAAAGCTTTTGGAACAAATAACAGCATTATTTTTTCTAAAAAATACATTTTAAGGTAGCAGCTCTGTTTCATACTGTATGTGCAGTAGGTCTAGATAGATGTCTAGCCATGGCTTATAGTCCTTAAGGCCCATTCCCACTGGGCCAGATAACAGATAAAAAAATCTCTTTCTCCAGATATTTTTCCATTCAAAGTGGATGGTAGATACAGATAAAAAAAATATTTGCCACAGATAGAAGTATCTGTGGCAAATATCTGTGGTAGATATTTTTTCCCAGTGGGAATGGGCCTTTAGGGTGGTTGTGTTTCTAGCCTTCTTTTGTCGCAACAGTTCACAAATCTTGCTGCTGTGTTCGAACATTAATTAATAGTCCTTTATTAACGTGACCATGACTGTGTCATCTCTGATTGTGCACTTTGTAAAATGTGAATCACACATTTAGATCAACAGTGTCTGATAAATAATACTGGGACAATGACTGAGGCGCCGTCATTCTCTGATTGGCCGGAAGCTCCTTCTTTGAGGAGGAGCCACACTTCCCTGTTACTGATTGGTGGGGAGCTCTCAGAGTCCTTCTCTCCAATAGACGGCTCTGAAAACTCAACTCCGCCCACAAAGACATTATAAATAGTCCTGTACTCCGCTACTCCATCACCCATTTCTTCTGCTCTCGTCTGAAGAACTAAACTACAACCATGTCAGGAAGAGGTAAGACCGGCGGAAAGGCCAGGGCCAAGGCGAAGACCCGCTCCTCCCGTGCCGGGCTCCAGTTCCCCGTGGGTCGGGTCCACAGGCTGCTGCGGAAAGGCAACTACGGCCAGCGTGTCGGCGCCGGCGCCCCAGTCTATCTGGCTGCGGTGCTCGAGTACCTGACCGCTGAGATCCTGGAGCTGGCTGGGAACGCTGCCCGGGACAACAAGAAGACTCGTATCATCCCCCGTCACCTCCAGCTGGCCGTCCGCAACGACGAGGAGCTCAACAAGCTGCTGGGTGGAGTGACCATCGCTCAGGGCGGCGTGCTGCCCAACATCCAGGCCGTTCTGCTGCCCAAGAAGACCGAGAAAGCAGCCAAGAAATAAACCTGCTTCATTTCGTTTGACAAACCCCCACAAAGGCTCTTTTAAGAGCCACCCAACATTTCAATTTAAAGATTAATCCTATTTCTATAAATGGTTGTATTTCATACGAGCTGATTTCTCATAAGCATAAGGTATTTTTTGTACTCTAGCCTACTGTCTGACAACACATTATTTTAGTAAGTAAGCAAATATCTTGAAATGTACACACCCGAACATACAAGATGCATAATTATGTATACTGTGGTCGTAATGATTTGTAGTCTATTTATGTTATGTAAAATGACAAGGAAACTAAATTAATAGTCCATATTAGCAGTTCTTGAGGCTTAATTTATTTAATCTGGAACTATGAATTGGATGAGTGTAAATTATTTAAAACAAGACAAGATATGCTTACTTATTCTTGTAACAACAGGTCCGTGAAGTGAGCAGAAAGAACGTTTCCGGTCTGGGAGCAGGCAGAAATAAGCCAGGCTCCAGCCTTCAAAATAAAAGTGCAGTAAATAATGTATTTTTAAAAGACACAAATGTGAACAGCATTTACCATGTTTTTATGTTATTAAAACCTTTCTTTTTTTACCCAGAAACCTAATTTGCATTTTGTATGTTCGTTTAGATAAAATAATATAATCTATATTTTTAACGTCCATATTATGGCAAAAATATCAGTTTTCAACGGCTTTAGGGGTACTCTTATTCTGAAGAGATCGGCGCCGGACGCCTTATTCCTGCTAACGCTATTTCTGCTCACTTCACATAGGCATAGCTAGGTGGCTAAAGCAGCAACAACAACAACAACATCACACACTTCTGTGGAGATCTGGACGACATGTTCCACCTCAGAGCCTTCGTGTCGGAGCGGCTGTCCGCCGCAGCCGTGGACATCTTTGGAGAGGTGGAGAAGAGCCTGTCCTTGTACCAGGTGGAAGTGTCCAGGTCCAGGGAGGAGATCATTCTCCTGCGGCAGCAACTGGAGCTTCTCAGAGACAACAACACAGGTCTGTTAACTCGATAGCTGACCGTGTAAACAATGGTTCCAACGGAGAACCAGCTCTGCTCCATAGCGAGCAGTTCAACCGTTAAGGAGAACTCCTTGGAACGCTATGGACCAGAGCTAATAGCCAGGCTATAGTCCATGGACCAGAGCTAAGGATAGTGCAGGGTAGCTCTGATTTGATGTATTAATTACTTTATTTGCTTTTTGGGAGAAACAAATGGATGTGGGGAAGCAAGGAAAGCACAATTTCAATTAAAGGGGACTTTGTTTTCATGAGAAAACATGCGTGTCAGAATATAATAAAAAACAATTGGTAAATGGGCCCATACAGTTGGAGGGGTACAGCATTGTCTAAACAGCTTGTGTAAACTCTCCCGGGAGAAAGCCTGGTAGGCGAGGTTAGTGTAAACAGCTTGTGTGTCACATTTCATTGTTATACATGTTAAATATAGGCTACACAGGATATACAACTTGAAACATAGCAGCAATCTTTTGTAGTAGCTTTGGGACAAATAGCATTTTTTCTTTCTTCTCAAAACGACATTAAATAGGATACAAAAAAAAACTCATTTAACGGTAGCCCACTTGTGCCATGTTTTCCACTATAAGGACCTGGGTAGAGTGGTGTGAAAGTGGTACTAAACGTGGTACTAAAAAGTATCCAATCTAGAGTAGGTCTTAGCCAGGCCAAACAGTGCCAAACACTTTAAGGATGCCTTATAAATCACTGACTTTTCATTTAGACCACCAGGATATAGTTGTAATACATGATAATAGATTCTATTATAACCACTATTATAATCTATTACACATTATCATAGTTATACATTGATATTTTAGTGTATTATAATCACAGTTATAATCCATTATAGTGTATTATAATTAGGATAGTTGTAATACACATGTGTATTATTATAATCACAGTTAAAAAGGGTAAATTTGTTTCTTACTGAAATGTAGATATTTTTTATGTGGTGTGGTGTATCGTATTTGTGGTGTAGAGTGGTGCTAAAGCTGCAGTCGAAAAGGGGCTTTAGTATGTGCAGCAGGTCTAGAGGTCACACAATGGTGTGTAGTCCTTAAGGTGGTTGTATTCCATTTGCCTTCTTTTATCACAACAATTCACACATGTTGCAACTTGCTGCTGTGTTCTCACAGTAGGCAGGCCTATGGAAATGTTTTGTTGTCATGTCTTCAAACACACTTTGGGTTGTGTATCATCTGTGGTAAGTTTGTGTCTCTGATGTCAGAAAGTGTAGCTCTGTTTCCACCACACGTTGTGGTAACTGTAGTTACTTTGTGGTAACTGTAGTTACTTTGTGGTAACTGTAGTTACTTTGCGGAATTTGATTACATTTACAAAACAAATACATTTTCCACACCATCTCCATACATATTGACCATTGACGATCCACAAGCTCACTTGCGAGTTTGTAGATCTGCTATTTTGAAGGGATGTTTAATCAATATGCAATATGTTGTCAACTGTATGACATGGATACTTTCTACTTGTCTTGTTGTACTTTATATAGTATATTTTGAGACCAAATACCAATACTTTTCTACTCTACTTTAATTCCTGACATTTACTCTTAACATAGTATTTCTACATGGCAGTGTTGTCACTTTTTTTGTTGTCTCGCGTAGCCAGACAACTATTCCACAATCTCCGAAATGTCCGAATGCTATAGAGTCTGGAACGGCGAGTATCGGAACGGAAGTAGCCAGTGCTGCACTGAACTGTAGTCCCACTGGAAACATAACAGAAACACAATAGCTCAGACAAAGTCATTCGAGCGGCCTATTCTTGTTATGGTTGTATAGTTTAAGAAAACGTTTGAAAACATAATGGAGGTAACACCAATAACACCAGAGAAAGACAAAATAATGCCCCCAGAAATATTGAAAGGAGACATAACACTTCCAGTAGGACATGTTATTGCTACTGCACCAAGGGAGCGGTTGCGTCACATCCGCTTTATCTCGCACTCATCGTTTCTATTTCCGTTTGCCAGACTGTATGCCGGGAGCATTTGCCCAAATCGCGGAGGCAACAGACTCCGCGATTTGGCGGAGGCAACAGACTCGAGTCTGGCCTCGCGAGAATACTTTTTTTGTAAAACATTGTTGTACTTTTTTCCACCACTGACCATTTTTTTTGTGTCTGCTTTGATTGCTAACTTCCCCCACCCATCTTCTCCTGCAACTGTAGGTCCTCTGCAGGCCACCGGGGGCACCATGCTGGACCACGCCTACTTCCCCCCCGTCCTGCAGGAGAACAGCCAAGGACCCCCGGGGACCCCGGAGGTCCCAGTTGATGAGGAAGAGGAGTCACAAGACTACAGTGTGGGACGTGAGTTCCTTCCAGGGCCTTCGGAGAAGACTGAACATGACGTGAGGACCAGCTGCACGATGACTCAGCCGAACCCAGAGATACCGCAAATAAAAGAAGAGCAGGACCAGTTTAGCATCGTGGTGGAAGTCTGTCCCTCTCCCGATGTTGTGAAGAGCGAGCAGGACGACCAAGACGGAGCGGAGATGGAGTTTACGTACCGATCACTGACCTCCCATGACGGCGATGAGGATTGGGTGATGGGCAATGAAAGACAGCGTTTGTGTTCTGAGAATCAGACATTTGATAAGCTAAATGTGTCAAAAGGTCTGAGTGATGGTAATGAGCAGGCAGGAGTCACAACATCACCTTGTGAGGAGGATTCCATGTCAAAAACCTCTTGCCACTTTTGCGGCAAGTCTTTTCTATACATGGGCGCTTTATTGAAGCACATAAAAACACACCACAACATGGAGAGCAATTGCGGAGTTTGTGGGAAAACCTGCGCGTCCACGGATGAGTTGCAGAGTCACTTAAACGACGCCCACATCTATAAATGCAGCGTTTGCGGAAGGACGTTCTCAATGCCCCGTCTGCTGCTTGCTCACGCCAAAACGCACACGGGCGTGCGGCAGCACGCGTGTAACATCTGCGGAAAGGCGTTTTCCAAGAAGGATCACCTGGTGTCGCACGCGAGGACGCATTCCGGGGAGAAGCCGTATGCGTGTGACATCTGTGGCAAGGCTTATAGCCAGAGCCAGAATCTGACCATCCACAGGAGAAGCCACACGGGAGAGAAACCGTACCAGTGTTTAGCGTGTGACAAACTCTTCAGCTCCAGCGGTCAGCTCAAGACACACATGCGCTACCATACGGACGAGAAACCGTACTCCTGTGACGTCTGCGGGAAACAGTTTAGACAAAGCGGACCGATGACGAGACATAAGAGGATTATACACGGCGGAGAACGGCTGTACGGTTGCACGGTTTGCGGCCTACGGTATAAGTATGCTCGGAGCCTGAAGGCCCACTTAAAAACCCACGAAAAAACGTCACCAAGAATAGCCGATCTATAAGCTCACAATGCAAAAAAATAGCCGATGCTGGGGTTCCAAGTGGCTGGATGCTGGACAGATGGACACAGGACACAAACACGCTCACTGGATGATCAAACTGGTCCAGGTTCCGTCATCACACAGCTGCTTTTTGAGTTGTCTTCCATTAGCTGTGTAGCAGTACATTCCTGACACATCCTTTAGGATTTTAACAGTTCCCATTCCTTAGCGATTCCCCCTTAATGGTTGGATTACTTAGCCTGGGTACCAGCCTGCTACGCTACGTTCACTGGACTAGTTTTAAAACCAATCCGTAGCTGGCTGGGACCCAAGCTAACGGCTCGCTTTAACCGCTTCTAGGGGATTCCAAATGGGCCCTCACAGGTCTGTAACCCTCAAGGGTCCATTTGGTTTCATGTGTGCACTGTGTGAGAGTAAAGGTGGTTGCACACTGCACTGCGTGTTTTCATTGCGTTTTGGAAATCCGAAAGCCGTAGGCCAGTGAGAGGGAGAGGAAAGAGAGGGAGAGCAAGGGACTCAGCAAGGGACGTGAAAATCTGGAAAAATCAACCCTGGTCCGAAAATAAATACGAAACGGGCGGCAGTGTGCAAACGTGATTGACATAACGTGAGGTAGATCTTTTTATTCACGCACTCCGAAATTCACTCGGCCCGAAAAACGCAGCAGTGTGCAAAGACCTTTATGGTGGTCCTTGTAATGAAAAGGTTTTATAACAACTATGGTATTGTAATTGTATAGCAGATGTTAAGTCCACACAGCGGCTGTGACGGTGTGATGAAACCGGAACGGTTCCTCAAAATAGCCGATCTAAAATAGCTCATGTGTCACCTTGTGGTGTTTTATCAGCTTTGAAATGTCCATGTTTTACTTCTAATATGGCCAACATGGGAATGCCAGGCTGAAAGTGGTTAATAAAAGCCCTTATGTTTGTAAAATCGTTCACATAATTGGTGGCCTGATATCTCAGAGGTGAATTGATGTAAAAATGTCACATCATCTCTGAGACATGTCTTGTTTTGTTTGATTGATTGAAGACTTTATTAGAAGTTTGCATAGGAAAAGGTACAGTTTCATGACGGTACAGTTCACTGGTACAAGGTCTACTAAAAGGAGATCCATGAAAAGACTAAGCTTAATTCCACAGGAAACCATTTAAGTATCTCATATAGCATTGAATGACAGACGAATAGAACACAGTACTATGCAGTAGATATGTAAATAAAATAAAATGAGAGAACAAAAAAAAGAAAACAGTAAGTCTAAACAAACAGTAAGTATATACAAAGAAGGGGCAGGGGAGGGTAGGGCTGGGCTAGGTTAGTTTTTTTTTACCAGTTGCGAACGGCTGCTGCCTGTAAGTGGTTTTTCAGGGCAATTTTAAAGGATGCTAGTGATCCACACTCCTTTATGGCCTTCGGTAAGGCTTAGCCCGACTACACTAATGCAGCTAAATAACTGCTTAGCCCGACTACACTAATGCAGCTAAATAACTGCTTAGCCCGACTACACTAATGCAGCTAAATAACTGCTGTAAACCTTGTTTTAACATGGCTGGATTGTGTCTAGCTGAGCTAGGCTAGTAAATGGTAAATGATGCATTTATATAGCGCTTTTATCCAAGGCGCTTTACAGAAATTGTGCATTACATTCACCCATTCATACACCGGTTGGCGCAGGAAACCATGCAAGGCACCAACCTGCTCATCAGGAGCAATTAGGGGTTCAGAGTCTTGCCCAAGGACTCTTCGACATTAACTCAGGGGGAGCCCGGATTCGAACTGGGAACCCTTCGTGCTCTAATAATGGTTTCTCTACCCCTGAGCTAGTCTTGTTCTACCTTGTTTCAATTCAAGTTTGAAATATATTTTATGTTTGGATTATATATTATTACAGTTCGATTTTGTGATCTTATTCACTGGTTAAAAACATACCTTCCCACAATGCTGCACACATGTACTGTATGATTATTAGTAATGTTTCAGGTATTGATGCAGTGGCTTGTCGTTGCATCAAATAAACACTAGGTGGTGCAACTTGACTACTTGTGTTGTGTATTGCTCTCTATCAACTCTATGGTCTCTATGCAGGGGTGGTTATGCTTTTTTAAACATGATTAAAGGACAACTTTAGTTTTTGGAGCTGTGTGAAGCACAGGCTCCCTATACGTGGCCGTGTGGGTCTGTCTGTCTGTGTGTGTGTGTGTCTGTATGTAGCCTGAACTTCCTAAACTTCGGCACGCTACTAGTCCCACAGTTTTGCCACCACACACTCGCGCCATATGTCAAATCGACCGGCTTACTCGGGAATCGTGGGCTAGTAACTTGCTAAGAGAAAGGTTCAATAGTTTAATTGATATTAATTTATTAGTGAATTAATTTTCCCCATTGACTTATAATGGGAATCGCAAAAACTCACATTCAATTATTTGTCTCTCGCAAACCATAGGGGCTAGAGTTTCAAGACTTGGAGAGGAGGTTCATAATGATTTCAAGGATTAAATAAAAAATAATTGTGTCATTTGGCCGCATGGTGGCGCCATAACACCCCACTTTACGTTTTGGCCTGTAACTCTTGAACCGTAGGTCGGAAAATTAAAAATATTTTTTCCCTGGATTCCTTGGGTCATGACGCATCTCCCCATATAGGCCACGCCCATTTGCGCCATGATAGATTTTCCGCCATCTTGAATTTTCTCCAAAACACACTTTTTGCTCCTTTTCCTACATATTTTCTTCAAATGTCACAAAAATCGGTACACATGATCCACACACACACACACACACACACACACACACACACACACAGCTCCACTTCACACGGGTGTGATTTTTTTACAACAAGAGTTCATATTTTAGATTGTAATTAAAGAATATAAAAGATGAGTGTTAACATTATTTAATTTACTTCTTTCTATTGTTTTAGAGATTATTTCAGTGGTTGGGGCCATGCGTACAAGTAGCCAAATATGTAATTTTACACAGAATACGCCCATTCCCAAGATACAATGCAACCTTTCATGGTTGGATGTGACTTATGGGGGCTAGAAGTGTCACTGTAAATAGCAATAAAGAAACTGCTGGCTTATTGTGTCTAAAAAGACATATTTAGCCACTTGTCCGCATGCCCCCATGCGTACGCATGCCCCACATTTTAGCACGGTAAACGCAATAAAACAATAGAACAAAACACTCACTTTTTCTTTTCTCTAATTACGATCTAAAATATGAACCAACAAAGTTGTCCTTTAAGACCATTATTTTCTACACCCTACCTACACTCTTTTTAGTAATTATTAATGTTGTTTATTACCTGGCATGTTTGGATGCTTGATTCTGATTGGTCGAGCGCTGAAATCAGCGGTGAATTATGAGCGTATAATGACCGCTCCGCTCTATAATTCACCGCTGCCTAATCAACGGCTCAGAGCAGCTGCTGCATTCAGGCTGAGCTGTGTGAATTTAGTGCCGTATCCAACATTTCTACCATGTAAACAAACACACAGCGTCATTTACAACCAAACGTTGCCCTGAAGAATGTCACCTCCGCTTCGCGTCGGTGGCATATCAACCTGTTTGGGCTCCTATCACTCGATAATGACTGCTGAGCGAGATGTTATCCCTTGCTTATCACTCTTATCACTCCTTTGTGTGTGTGTGTGTGTGTGTGTGTGTGTGTGTGTGTGTGTGTGTGCGCGCGCGTGTGTGCGCGTGCGTGCGTGCGTGTTGAAGCACTGCTCTACATAAAAAAAGAAATGAAAGAAAAAAGCCTTGCCTTACTTGAGTCTTATGTGACAAACATTTACAACTTAACAGTGTGTCATTTCTTCTTGTTTTTGTGTCACAAAGTGACAGTGGTGGACAAAGTACACACACAACCCCATTACTTGATTCCTGGTCAATAGTTGCAGAGTAAAAAGTCAAGTTAAACCCAAGTAAATAAATGGTGCATTTATATAGCGCCTTTATCCAAGGCGCTTTACACAGACTGTGCATTACATTCACCCATTCATACAGCGATGTCAGAGGAAACCATGCAAGGCACGAACCTGCTCACCGGGAGCAACTAGGGGTTTAGTGTGTCTTACCCAAGGACTCTACGACATGTGGCGGAATTTGAGGCGGAATTGAACCGCAGAGTCGCCCCATGTAAAGGACGGATACAGTAACATGTAGTGTACTCAGGTAAAGGACTGATACAGTAACATGTAGTGTACTCATAAAGGACAGATACAGTAACATGTAGTGTACTCAGGTTAAGGACAGATACAGTAACATGTAGTGTACTCAGGTTAAGGACAGATACAGTAACATGTAGTGTACTCATAAAGGACAGATACAGTAACATGTAGTGTACGCAGGTTAAGGACAGATACAGTAACATGTAGTGTACTCAGGTTAAGGACAGATACAGTAACATGTAGTGTACTCAGGTAAAGGACAGATACAGTAACATGTAGTGTACTCAGGTAAAGGACAGATACAGTAACATGTAGTGTACTCAGGTAAAGGACAGATACAGTAACATGTAGTGTACTCAGGTAAAGGACAGATACAGTAACATGTAGTGTACTCAGGTTAAGGACAGATACAGTAACATGTAGTGTACTCAGGTAAAGGACAGATACAGTAACATGTAGTGTACTTACTCATAAAGGACAGATACAGTAACATGTAGTGTACTCAGGTAAAGGATAGATACAGTAACATGTAGTGTACTCAGGTTAAGGACAGATACAGTAACATGTAGTGTACTCAGGTTAAGGACAGATACAGTAACATGTAGTGTACTCAGGTTAAGGACAGATACAGTAACATGTAGTGTACTCAGGTAAAGGACGGATACAGTAACATGTAGTGTACTCAGGTAAAGGACTGATACAGTAACATGTAGTGTACTCAGGTAAAGGACTGATACAGTAACATGTAGTGTACTCAGGTTAAGGACAGATACAGTAACATGTAGTGTACTCAGGTAAAGGATAGATACAGTAACATGTAGTGTACTCAGGTTAAGGACAGATACAGTAACATGTAGTGTACTCAGGTTAAGGACAGATACAGTGACATGTAGTGTACTCAGGTAAAGGACAGATACAGTAACATGTAGTGTACTCAGGTAAAGGACTGATACAGTAACATGTAGTGTACTCATAAAGGACAGATACAGTAACATGTAGTGTACTCAGGTGGTAAAGGATAGATACAGTAACATGTAGTGTACTCAGGTAAAGGACTGATACAGTAACATGTAGTGTACTCAGGTTAAGGACAGATACAGTAACATGTAGTGTACTCATAAAGGACAGATACAGTAACATGTAGTGTACTCAGGTGGTAAAGGATAGATACAGTAACATGTAGTGTACTCAGGTTAAGGACAGATACAGTAACATGTAGTGTACTCAGGTAAAGGACTGATACAGTAACATGTAGTGTACTCAGGTAAAGGACAGATACAGTAACATGTAGTGTACTCAGGTTAAGGACAGATACAGTAACATGTAGTGTACTCAGGTTAAGGACAGATACAGTAACATGTAGTGTACTCAGGTTAAGGACAGATACAGTAACATGTAGTGTACTCAGGTAAAGGACAGATACAGTAACATGTAGTGTACTCAGGTAAAGGACAGATACAGTAACATGTAGTGTACTCAGGTTAAGGACAGATACAGTAACATGTAGTGTACTCAGGTTAAGGACAGATACAGTAACATGTAGTGTACTCAGGTTAAGATGTAGTGTACTCAGGTTAAGGACAGATACAGTAACATGTAGTGTACTCAGGTTAAGATGTAGTGTACTCAGGTTAAGGACAGATACAGTAACATGTAGTGTACTCAGGTTAAGGACAGATACAGCAACATGTAGTGTACTCAGGTAAAGGACAGATACAGTAACATGTAGTGTACTCAGGTAAAGGACAGATACAGTAACATGTAGTGTACTCAGGTAAAGGACAGATACAGTAACATGTAGTGTACTCAGGTTAAGGACAGATACAGTAACATGTAGTGTACTCAGGTAAAGGACAGATACAGTAACATGTAGTGTACTCAGGTTAAGATGTAGTGTACTCAGGTTAAGGACAGATACAGTAACATGTAGTGTACTCAGGTTAAGGACAGATACAGTAACATGTAGTGTACTCAGGTTAAGGACAGATACAGTAACATGTAGTGTACTCAGGTAAAGGACAGATACAGTAACATGTAGTGTACTCAGGTTAAGGACAGATACAGTAACATGTAGTGTACTCAGGTTAAGGACAGATACAGTAACATGTAGTGTACTCAGGTTAAGGACAGATACAGTAACATGTAGTGTACTCAGGTAAAGGACAGATACAGTAACATGTAGTGTACTCAGGTTAAGGACAGATACAGTAACATGTAGTGTACTCAGGTTAAGGACAGATACAGTGACATGTAGTGTACTCAGGTTAAGGACAGATACAGTAACATGTAGTGTACTCAGGTAAAGGACAGATACAGTAACATGTAGTGTACTCAGGTAAAGGACAGATACAGTAACATGTAGTGTACTCAGGTTAAGGACAGATACAGTAACATGTAGTGTACTCAGGTAAAGGACAGATACAGTAACATGTAGTGTACTCAGGTAAAGGACAGATACAGTAACATGTAGTGTACTCAGGTAAAGGTACTTTATTCATGTCCCCCAGTGTGACACAAGTGCTCTCCTTTATCGTCTCCTTTATTGTGGTAAATGTTATAACTTTACAGAATAACATCTTTCCAGATCAACCACATCATTTATATTGGATTTATGTTCCTTTCTGCATGTGGCAAGATTGATCGTCTCTGTCATAATAGTTCCTGCCTATAGGTTTGATAGATTGATCTGTCATAATGGTTGCCTGCCTAGGTTTGATAGCTACTGTCTTGGATGGTGATAAAAGCAGGCCATGAGACCCATCCCTTATAGGGTTCTCAAAGTAGGGTCTGGGGAACCTCTGGGGGTCCTTGGCGGGGTTCCAGGAGGTCCACAGAAAAATGAGCATCAACATCAGTTTGACTGCCAAAACTTCACACTGGACTTTCAGAGTTCAGAAGGTTGACATTTCTCTATTATAAATCCTTGTTTTGTGTGGTCTCCTGGAATAGAGTCATATTTTGAGATATGGATTTCTGGTTTCCATGAGCTGTATGCCATTAAAAGAAATAAGCTGTGCCCACATAAAGTCTCATCATTATATTGTCCAATTAGAAAAGGGACATATGATGTAATTAATAACTAAGCATTTGCGGGGGTGTTGATTTTGCATTGGACATCTTATGTAAGTATCTGTCCATTTTGCATGGACATACACACAAAGCCATGTATTAGATTATCAATCATATATTCTCTTTAGGCCTTTTTTTACAACAATATTCATACATGGGCAACTGGCGGCCCGGGGGCCCCCACCTTCACTTAATGTGGCCCGCAGGTTGATACCGGAATACTGATATATTATTGATTTCAGCTGTTACAATTCCAAACATGACCTGCTTTAATTCCCTCAGTCTATATTAGTAGCTTAATGACTATTAAAGTAGTATTAAAATCATTTTTTTTATGTTCAATGTATTTGTATTCAATTTCATAAAGTTAACATGAGTTTATAATTAAATGTGTTTAAAATGTTACATTTCAGGATTCCAATTCAAAAATAACAAAACATTATTCAGGATCCCAATTCAAAAGAAGCAAAACATAGCCGATCTACAAGTCTTGTCTTGTAGATCTGCTATTTTTTGCTTCTTTTGTATGATATACTAGAATGACAAAGTAGGACATAGCAATATGCAATATGTGGCCCTCTGGAGTGAAGGTGGAAATATAGTGGCCCTCGCCATCATCAAAGTTGACCACCCCTGATATAGTTGTATTGAGGTAGCCTGTCTAAAAGCACAGCCTAAGCTTGTACCTGTCCTGATGAAGATGTATTGACATTGAAATGTCACTTTTTTTTTACCTGTAAAAAAAGAAAAGAAAAACAGGCTTATTAACAGTCAGAGTTCGCTCCAGTCTTCCTTCTACAAGCTTGTATCAGGGTTTCATATCCCAGTGCATCGTAGAAATGTTAAATGTTCAGTCATGTTCAGTTTACATGACTCAAGACCGTTTCCCAAATATTGTATTTCTTAACATTTTGGACCAAGATAGGCAATTTTACATGGAGGCTCCATATAGGCCTACTGTCAAAAATCTTTGTTTTATTTATTTAATCACTTATTTTTCAACCTGTATAATTACTTTATCATTGAGCTCTTTCGAGATGAATCTGTCAAATGTATAATCAGTGCCTGTGGACTGTGGAGAAACTGTTTCAAATGTTTTTTTATTCAAGCAAGTTACATTAACTAAGTCAGAGATAAATGCAACAATACATGGTATTTTTTTCCTCATTTTTTACACACAAAATCAAATGTTATACATTTACAAAAACACACAATGAAACAGTTAACATGAATAAACAAACAATAGAAAACGTCACAACTCGTTTCCCCCTTGTTGTCAGGACCAGATAGCACGCCGCACCCGAGGCTGTCCGTCCTCCATAAAGTGTCCGTGTAGCAGCAGAGGAGCATGGAAGAAGTTTAACTGTGAGTTTATCCTTCTAATAAACACCATTTACTGAGTGTTCAAATAAACACCATTTACTGAGTGTTCTCCGCTCTTTAATGAGTCTCCCTGTGGACTTCTAACCGCAGTGTTTGTTGACTAAACGGCAGGTTAATTCAACAGCTTCATTAGGCTGTGATGTTCGTTGAGTTTAACATAAAGATGCATGTTGTTTATGTGCACCCCGCCCCCTCTTTACCCTAAACCTGTTCTGTTATAATCTGTAGAATATAAGATTATGTTCTGTTATAATCTGTAGAATATAAGATTATGTTCTGTTATAATCTGTAGAATATAAGATTCTATTATGTTATAGCCTAATCTATAGAATATAAGATTATATTCTGTTATAATCTGTAGAATATAAGATTATATTCTGCTATATAAGATTCTATTCTGTTATAATCTGTAGAATATAAGATTCTATTCTGTTATAATCTGTAGAATATACGATTATAGTGTTATAATCTATAGAATATAAGGTTCTATTCTGCTATATAAGGTTTGAAAACATTACAATCTAACGGTAACAGATGTACATCACCTGTGTAGATTACTGTTCCATGGATTTACATTTAATCAACCGTTAGGATCTCTTACTAAACCTGTTAAAGTAGTGCTCTGACCTAAAGGTAACGTTGGATTAACAAAGTGATGCTGGTAATTCTGTAATCTACGTTGTTTTACCTTTATTCATGCCAGAGTAATCTATGTGTTGTTTTGTTTTAGTTGGACTAAACAGTGTGTGGTTTAGAAGCTGTTCACATGACTACTCTGACATTGAAAGCAGACACCAGCCTCTATAAATAACATGCAGACCTTTCTGCTTTGCAGTGCTTTGCACCCGAGTGACCCGACCATGTGTTATATGTAACTCTATAGACTGTATAGACCATGTGTTATATATAACTCTATAGACTGACATGTGTTGTTCTATCATCACTTGTACTTTAAATCATGGACTGCCTGTATGGCAATAAACATGCAAACATGCATTATCTCAGATCAAGCTGAGTTGAGACAATTGCTAGTTGGATTCAAATAGGTGTATGTGTCATAGTGTACACCATGTGTGGTAGCCTATATTAGAACTTTAGTAACAGGCATTGTGACATGCTCTTGGAGAGAAATAGTTGTTTTATGAATAAACAAATACATGCACATTAGGACAATATGCTGATTAGGAAGAGACACACTTTAGATGTTAGGTTTTGTGGTTTAGGAAGAGACACACTTTAGATGTTAGGTTTTGGGGTTCATTGGGATTAGAGTTACAGCGGTGTCACACACAGAAAAGAGCAGATCTACAAGCTCACAACCAGCCACAACACACCACGTTGTGAGCTTGTACATCTGCTGTGTTTGACTTTAGAGTTTAAACTCACACAGGGAAATGATATTAAAATGGCATGCATAAAATCACTGTCCTTAAATGCTGATGTTCTCAATTGAATTCAAATAAGCTTCATTGGCATGAAAAAAAAACACAGTAGTCCTTTAGGCCTAGGGTGGTCGTATTCCAGCCTTCTTTTATCGCAACAGTTCACAAATCTTGCTGTGTGTGTGTGTGTGTGTGTGTGTGTGTGTGTGTGTGTGTGTGTGTGTGTGTGTGTGTGTGTGTGTGTGTGTGTGTGTGTGTGTGTGTGTGTGTTGTGTGTTTTCTCCAGGCATTAAGTAGCTGTCATTGAGGGGATGTGGGAGCAGCCATCATTAAAGACAGACTGCAGCAGAAGTTCTCCACTTGCTCCACTTCCTTCTGGTGACGCAGTTCCTAGTGAAACAGTCCAGAAAGGAGGGACATGGCGCTGGGGGGAATGTGATTTGACGGTCAAAAAGTAGGCATAACTCATGAATACATTAATATGTAAAGATGGGTGGGCTGACGAGCGACGCTCAGTGTCACATAGGCCTGGGGCGGTATGGACATTTTGTTACCGCGATTACCGTCTTCCCATTTACCGCCGGTACTGCGGTAATTACCGCACCCCCGTATCTATTAATTAAGGTTCGGCGATAAGCCAAAATATTGCAATCCCAAAAGTCCCAAAAGTCGCCTCTCCACAGCCTGACTGCCCGAGTTATACTTCTCCGTACAGCACAGCTGGTCTGGCTTTCAAAGGAGCAGATCTACAAGCTCACAACACATCGCATCCGCGACACGTTCTGAGCTTTTAGATCTGCACTGTCGGGTTACCATAGTAACGTAGGCTAGCTACTTGGGCTTTTCAGACACAAACAGCTGTGTGAACAAACCAGAAGAGGAAGGGTAGTCAGATCGTGTACAGTGATTCTGTAAACTCACGTCACGTCTCAACTCTCAAATCGCAGTGATTGAGTGCTGCTATATATAGGTTTTAGTTACAAGACTTGTCAGAAAAGGTTATAAAATCGCCGACGTGCGACGCGGTGGAAAAAGTAAAATAGTTTCATTTTCGGTTTTAGTCCACGCGGCCCGCGCTCCGCCAGTAATCCGTATGAATAAAAAAAAATATGCCACAACACAAGGTATGTATTAACATCCTTGTGTCGAGTGGATTACAGAGAAAGTTTATGCTGCTCCGTCATAGAGTTGTGCTCCGTACTCTCCTGCCCTGTGCACTATGTGCAGGTCTGTGTCTGAGTGACGTATGTGGCTTCCAACGTGTAGTACACGGCCCAGAGCAGAGCGGCATGGAGCGCATGCGGTCCTCGCTTCTCCCCCGTTTTAAAACTCGCTTGTTTTCCAATAAAAAATAGACCTTTTTTTTGTCTTTTTACCGCGGTAAGCACAATGACACCGCGGTAGACCTCGGTATACCGCGGTACGGCGGTACGGCGGTTACCGCCTCCAACCCTAGTGTCACAGTGTAGCTCCTATAGACTGACAAGGCAGTGGCTATGGAAACACATTTGTGTTCATAGGGTGTGAGATGTCGGCCGCGGCTTGTGATTGGCTGGACCGGAGGCAAGCCAGCGCAACACACTGGCTCGGCTGTACTCATACTGTACTTGAGTTATTCTTCCATACACCAACTCTCTTCAGCAAAAATAGCCGATCTACAAGCTCACAAGGCATCTTTTAGTGAGCTTGTAGATTGGCTATTTTTGGTGAATGGTCCCCCCAGAATATGGATGCTGGTGGTGTTTGACTGCAAAACCAAGTTCTTTCAGTATTTTCAGTTAAATAAAGTGCAAGCTTTCGGTCATAGACCTTCTTCAGGCATCCAGCACCTCATCTAATTCTATTGGCAGATGAGCGGAGGTCCTTTCACTTCAATTGAAGATTCACTACAGATATGTATTTTTGTTTTCACTAGCTAGCTCTTTAAGTACTGTTATGTATGACCAATATGTACCGTATGTTTGTTTTCAGCAGGTCTTTAAGTAGCTGTCATTGAGCTGATGTAGGAGCATCCATCCATCCATCATGGACAGAATCACCTTCCACTACGACACGGTTCTGTCAGATGTTCACCTGCTACAGCCCAACGCACGACACCTCATGACCCGCCTCAACCGAGTGGGACAGCCAGGTGTGTGTGTGTGTGTGTGTGTGTGTGTGTGTGTGTGTGTGTGTGTGTGTGTGTGTGTGTGTGTGTGTGTGTGTGTGTGTGTGTGTGTGTGTGTGTGTGTGTGTGTGTGTGTGTGTGTGTGTGTGTGTATATATTTGTGTATATTTTGTAGTAGTTAAAATAAATGTGATTAAAATAATGTGATTTAGAAACTGTAATTTTTTATATATTTTCTTATTCATTTTAAGAATGTTTTTTCCTGCAATTCTCCCCACAGTCTTTGTTTCCAAGTTCAAGCTCCTTCCCACTGCTTTCGGGGAAGATTCACACAGTGACACACAGGAAGACGGCGGGAGGGAAGATGAGAAAGGGAGCACGCCGGTGGCAGAGGAGGAAGTGGACAGAACTGTGCAGCCAATCACAGACGAGGACGGAGACCTGGAGGTGACACGCAGGTTTGTGGAGCAGGAAGACCAGCTGAACAGAACAGAGATGATCACATGTCACTGAGACATAAAGACCAGTACAGAGCTGAGACATAAAGACCAGTACAGAGCTGAGACAGAAAGACCAGTGCAGAGCTGAGACAGAAAGACCAGTACAGAGCTGAGACATAAAGACCAGTACAGAGCTGAGACATAAAGACCAGTACAGAGCTGAGACATAAAGACCAGTGCAGAGCTGAGACATAAAGACCAGTACAGAGCTGAGACAGAAAGACCAGTGCAGAGCTGAGACAGAAAGACCAGTGCAGAGCTGAGACAGAAAGACCAGTACAGAGCTGAGACAGAAAGACCAGTGCAGAGCTGAGACAGAAAGACCAGTGCAGAGCTGAGACAGAAAGACCAGTACAGAGCTGAGACAGAAAGACCAGTGCAGAGCTGAGACAGAAAGACCAGTACAGAGCTGAGACAGAAAGACCAGTACAGAGCTGAGACATAAAGACCAGTACAGAGCTGAGACAGAAAGACCAGTGCAGAGCTGAGACAGAAGATGGAATGGAGGCTATAGTGGATGTAGTCTCGCGTGGCCAGACTGTTGACTCCACGATTTGCAAATGCTCCCGTCATACAGTCTGGGGGACAGAAGTTCTTATGATGAGAGCCCGGTTAAAGTGGAAGTGAAGCCTCCTCTTCATGTCTGTTTCATTCTTAACATTGTGCACATTTATACTAATTTAAATAAAAATCATCTGAGCCTATTTAGCTTGCTGCTTATCAGAAATGACATTTTAAAATATATGTTCATGAAATGCCAGATTCCATTACTCGCCGTTCAGGAGTTGTAGTTCCAGACGCTATATAGCATTCAGAGATTGTGGAATAGTTGTCTGGCTACGCGAGACTATTGCGGAAGTGGTGAGGAGAGGCAGACTGCGATGGTACGGACACGTTGTGAGGAAGGAAGAGGATTGGGTGAAGAGAGTAATGTTGTTTAACGTAGAGGGGACGAGAGCCAGTGTGCAGCCTAAGAAGACCTTGCAGACGACCGTGGTGGCTGACATAAAGGCACTGGGCATCGACCATGAGACCATGGAGCGTTTCTGACATGAAAGCACTCAGCATGGACCATGAGACCATGGAGTGTTTCTGCTGGAAGAAATCCATAGTGAGAATCCTGTCCAACCCAGTGGTGCCTGGAAAGAGGACTTTAAACTGATGATGATGATGTACTGATGTATTACCTTGCAACCAGTGTTGTTTTTGACAGCAAATTTTGATGTAGTTTTTAGTCATAGTCTTTTGAATATAATTCACAATAATTTAGTCACCTAGAACGTTTTAGTTGTAGTCTAATTTTAGTCGACTAAATATCATAGGATTTTAGGCGACTAAATCTACAGTTGATTTAGTGAACTGAAATGTATTTTGGCAGCCCTTGATGGCATCTTAATGACAAATAGCTGAACTGCTATTTTCAGCACGCAACACCTCAGAGGAACCAGACATAAAATGACTCTCCACCAGTCCCTCCCTAACGTTTTAGTCTAGTTTTTTTTTATTTTGTTGACGAAATTGTCAATATATTTAGTTTTAGCCATCACAGCTTACTTTTAATTTTGTTTTTATTTCGTTTTCGTCAGTGAAAAAAAATGCAGTCGACAAACATTTTTCGTCATGGTTTTAGTCGACAAAATCAACACTGCTTGCAACCACACTAATAGTCCTGGGGAAACTTTATTTATTCTTCTAGATAAACTTTTTGAATGAAAATTTGTGAATGGGTTTTTACCTTGAATAGGGAATCAATGGGAGCTTCACATTTTCACAGTTAGCTTGCTGCAGAATATAGTCACGTTGGCAACCACACTTGCAATTTCCAATGTCATCTTTCTAGTTGTAAGTCGCTATGGATGTGCTAAATGCCTAAATTGTAAACTGATTCTGTTGTTCTCTGAACAATTGAACATGACAGCTGTCAGTCAGAGGAGATGTTGTTGTTCTCTGAACATGAGGCCTGTCAGTCAGAGGAGATGTTGTTCTCTGCAGGCCCAGACAGAGCATCCACACACAGAGAACCCAGGTGTATCCTACCATCCTCAGCCAATCAGCAGCCAGTGAAGATGATGATGATGATGATGATGATGAAGACGATGAAGACCACCGGGACCTCAAAGATGTCATAAGGATCGGTAGGAAACGCCTGATTTATACTTCAGTTTTTCTACACGTGACACCAGAGAGACATTTACCAACAAAAATCCTTTAAAATATGTTTCAACAGAAGTTCGGAATTTTATGTGAGATTAACTTATGTTAAAAAAAACAAAAAAAAAAACAGATCTGCAGCTCACAATGCATGCAGAGCAGCTGATTAAATGGTCCTAAGTGGTTAATTCAGAATGTATTGTTATACGTTTGGGTCCTGAAATGTCTGTTTTGAGCGTTGCGATAAAAACCTTTGGTGTGACTCCACAATCTGTATTCTGTATTGTCTTGACCGAGGTACAGTCTGTACAATCTGTAGTTTAAAGACAGTTAAAACCTTGGTACTAACATCTAGTCCCAGTCCAGGGGCGCGTAATGAAGGCTAGGAGAGGCTATGCTTCCCTAATTCGAATACGTTTATGGAAACATGATGACTTGTGTTAATGCGTTATAGACTGTAAATAAATGTGTATGTTTCATAGGGTAATCATGTGTTATAGACTGTAAATAACATGTTTGCATAGAGTAATCGTGTGTTTAATGTTTACAGAGCATACCATGGCCACTACGCTAGAAGATGTGGGCAAACAGGTTAGTGTCACCTTCTGTTGTTCACCTCAACTGTTCTGTCCTCATAGGAGGACTTCTGTTGTTCACCTCACCTGTTCTGTCCTCATAGGAGGACTTCTGTTGTTCACCTCAACTGTTCTGTCCTCATAGGAGGACTTCTGTTGTTCACCTCACCTGTTCTGTCCTCATAGGAGGACTTCTGTTGTTCACCTCAACTGTTCTGTCCTCATAGGAGGACTTCTGTTGTTCACCTCAACTGTTCTGTCCTCATAGGAGGACTTCTGTTGTTCACCTCAACTGTTCTGTCCTCATAGGAGGACCTCTGTTGTTCACCTCAGCTGTTCTGTCCTCATAGGAGGACCTCTGTTGTTCACCTCACCTGTTCTGTCCTCATAGGAGGACCTCTGTTCTTCACCTCAACTGTTCTGTCCTCATAGGAGCGGACAAAAGCACACACAGTCCTTACACCACATTCCTGTGTGTGTGAGATGCTTACCAGTGTTATGAATGCATAAATAAATAAATACAATAAAGATATGAAGGATAGCACCGTTACGCCATGTCAGCCAAGTGTTGCTCATGAAACATGTGACAAGGTGAAAGTTTGTCTCGTTGTTTTACACTGCATTATTCTCTCATCTTCCTCCCTCATCCACCCCTGCTATTGGCTGGGTGCGTTCCTATTGGCTGACCACATCCTCTCCTCTCTCATTGGCTAGGTGTGGCGAGGAGCGTTCCTATTGGCTGACTACATCCTCTCCCAGCCGGCCACGTTCAGAGGAGCCACGGTGTTGGAGCTGGGGGCCGGAACGGGCCTGACCAGCGTTGTCATGGCAACTCTGGCCAAAACAGTTTACTGCACAGGTAACGGTCCAATGCCCAAACCGCTTTACTGCACAGTTAACGGTCCAATGCCCAAACCGCTTTACTGCACAGTTAACGGTCCAATGCCCAAACCGCTTTACTGCACAGTTAACGGTCCAATGCCCAAACCGCTTTACTGCACAGTTAACGGTCCAATGCCCAAGCCGCTTTACTGCACAGCAGAGCACATGAGCGGAGTACCAGGAAATGCCGCTCCTCGCTCCAGGTGGCTGATGTTGTAACGCTTGCTATTGGTTCACTTTGATCCCCCGCTCCGTCGCTAACCTTGCTTTGCACATCTCACTCTGCGCTCAGGTTCATAGCAAAAAATAATTATTCCGCTGCGTATCACATAACACTTCCTTCCTCTTGTTGTAAAAGATGCCATCTTGCTCGATTCAAAACAGCCCCACTCCCACTCCGCTCCGCTCATATGCTCTGCTGCACAGGTAACAGCACAATGCCTACTGACTGACTGACTGACTGACTGGCTGACTGATGGACTGACTGACTGACTGACTGACTGACTGACTGACTGACTGACTGAAGGTGGCTCTCCACCAAACAGACTACGAGAGACTCTTTCCAACTCGTTCAGACTGGCAGTCTGTGGCATTTAGTTGAAAGCAAAGGTTTTGAGCAGATGACAAGAAGGCAATGAGAGGTACACCTACAGTAGAGCCAGAGTTAAAGGTTTTAACATTGAGCCTAGGGGTGGGCGATATGGCGATAATTATCGTCTCGGCGATACAGCTTTGCCACGATAGGCCATTTCAGAATATCGTTTCTCTTGTGATACAAACAGTCATTTAGAAAAGGCTCTGGATACAGCGAGTGCACGTTCCATGAGTCGCAGCTCTATTGCTTAATTTATACTTCTATAGTACTGTGGTGTAATTCGCCAAAAAGAACAGATCTACAAGCTATAACGTGTCGCGGCTCAACGTGTCATATAGTTTGAGGATCTGTCCCCTGCTTTCACGGCCCCTCCCCCGTGCAGCACGCAGACAGGCTACAGAGTGTCTACAGCACTGACTGAGTTGTGATTGTGTGCAGGAGCACGGCACAGTGGTCCACGATTTAGTTTCACTTTCACGGGACTTTAGTAAAGCAGTGATGCAGCTTGGCCTGCATTCTTTGAAGCATATTTTTTATAATGGATGCATTAAACTAACAGGACGCAAACTACTTATCCGTCCTGCTATCGCTATCAGCCATCTCACTGCTTGCAAAGCTGAACTGTGCTGGAGTCTCAACCATAGCTGTGTGTTCTGGCAGTATTGATGAGATGATTTAGATCACCTTGTAAATCCATGCATCTGTTTTTATTAACTATAAACAAGTAGCTATTTGCTGCTATTTGTAAAGTGCTTATGTTTTCACCATTGATGCATGCGTGTGTCGTCGCGAATCGCGGTGAAATCGTCGCGTCTATTTTGCGTCTATTTTATCTATTACATAATTGGCTTAGTCATAAAAACCATGCCATTATTGTTAGTAGAAAAGCGAAAAGCTAGGATGATAATGAGTGAGTAATTCTCTAAAAATAAAGCTTGTATCATAACAAACCTCCTGACTTTGGTTGGTCATAAGGTAATTTGTTTTCCCTCAAGTTTCAATGGTAAGGCATGGGTTGTTGTCAACCTGTGGGTCGAGACCCCCAGAGAGGTCCCGCCAAATTGTTTTGAATATAGCCGATCTACAAGCTCACAACACTCAAAAAACATTTCAAAGGAACCCATAAAACATTTCTGGGACCCATTTGAATGACCTGAACCATCATCACACCAACTAGTAAATATTTTGAGGTAAAAGATGATAATTGTTTAATCAAACATCTGAATGTTATCATTAAAAAAAAACTATCTTTCTATCTGCAGCATAAAAATGAATAGATTATCTATAGAATATCTGTGTGGGTCTAATAAACCAACCATAAGGTAATTTGTTTTCCCTCAAGTTTCAATGGTAAGGCATGGGTTGTTGTCAACCTGTGGGTCGAGACCCCCAGAGAGGTCCCGCCAAATTGTTTTGAATATAGCCGATCTACAAGCTCACAACACTCTGATAACATTTTAAGGGAACCCATAAAACATTTCTGGGACCCATTTGAATGACCTGAACCATCATCACACCAACTAGTAAATATTTTGAGGTAAAAAATGATAATTGTTTAATCAAAAATCTGAATGTTATCATTAAAAAAATCATAGATTAGTCTATCTATCTTTCTATCTGCAGCATACAAATGAATAGATTATCTATAGAATATATGTGAGGGTCTAATAATCATAATAAACCTAAAAACCCGCATAAAACAGTATCGTGATAATATCGTGTATCGTGATACTGCATGAAGCATATCGTGATAATGCTTTTATCCAGTATCGCCCACCCCTAATTGAGCCTACTAGGAGACACAGTGTAAACGTGTTGTTTCCATGTCATGTCTGTGTGCTGTTGTTGTGTTTCAGATGTAGGAGAGGATCTTCTCATCATGTTGTTGTGTTTCAGATGTTAAAGAGGATCTTCTCATCATGTTGTTGTTGTTGTTGTTGTGTTTCAGATGTAGGAGAGGATCTTCTCATCATGTTGTTGTGTTTCAGATGTAGGAGAGGATCTTCTCATCATGTTGTTGTTGTTGTTGTTGTGTTTCAGATGTAGGAGAGGATCTTCTCATCATGTTGTTGTGTTTCAGATGTAGGAGAGGATCTTCTCATCATGTTGTTGTTGTGTTTCAGATGTAGGAGAGGATCTTCTCATCATGTTGTTGTTGTGTTTCAGATGTTGGAGAGGATCTTCTCATCATGTTGTTGTGTTTCAGATGTAGGAGAGGATCTTCTCATCATGTTGTTGTGTTTCAGATGTAGGAGAGGATCTTCTCATCATGTTGTTGTTGTGTTTCAGATGTAGGAGAGGATCTTCTCATCATGTTGTTGTGTTTCAGATGTAGGAGAGGATCTTCTCATCATGTTGTTGTGTTTCAGATGTAGGAGAGGATCTTCTCAACATGTTGTTGTGTTTCAGATGTAGGAGAGGATCTTCTCATCATGTTGTTGTGTTTCAGATGTAGGAGAGGATCTTCTCATCATGTTGTTGTGTTTCAGATGTTAAAGAGGATCTTCTCATCATGTTGTTGTTGTTGTGTTTCAGATGTAGGAGAGGATCTTCTCATCATGTTGTTGTGTTTCAGATGTAGGAGAGGATCTTCTCATCATGTTGTTGTGTTTCAGATGTTAAAGAGGATCTTCTCATCATGTTGTTGTTGTTGTTGTTGTGTTTCAGATGTAGGAGAGGATCTTCTCATCATGTTGTTGTGTTTCAGATGTAGGAGAGGATCTTCTCATCATGTTGTTGTTGTTGTTGTGTTTCAGATGTAGGAGAGGATCTTCTCATCATGTTGTTGTGTTTCAGATGTAGGAGAGGATCTTCTCATCATGTTGTTGTTGTGTTTCAGATGTAGGAGAGGATCTTCTCATCATGTTGTTGTTGTGTTTCAGATGTTGGAGAGGATCTTCTCATCATGTTGTTGTGTTTCAGATGTAGGAGAGGATCTTCTCATCATGTTGTTGTGTTTCAGATGTAGGAGAGGATCTTCTCATCATGTTGTTGTTGTGTTTCAGATGTAGGAGAGGATCTTCTCATCATGTTGTTGTGTTTCAGATGTAGGAGAGGATCTTCTCATCATGTTGTTGTGTTTCAGATGTAGGAGAGGATCTTCTCAACATGTTGTTGTGTTTCAGATGTAGGAGAGGATCTTCTCATCATGTTGTTGTGTTTCAGATGTAGGAGAGGATCTTCTCATCATGTTGTTGTGTTTCAGATGTAGGAGAGGATCTTCTCATCATGTTGTTGTGTTTCAGATGTTGGAGAGGATCTTCTCAGCATGTGTCAGCACAACGTCACGTTGAACAGACATCTGACGGAGCCTGCAGGTCAGAGGACAAATCACCTTTATAATGACATTATAATGATGGCCACTTTCAATATGTTTTAGCCATTATCTCTGGAACGGAAGGTCCAATCTGCTCAATTTAAAGCTTGTTGCATGCATGACTTCGAGGACATTCAAAGCCAGTCAAAATAGTGTCACGGGCCGGAAGTGGCCCGCAGGCCGGAGTTTGAGTATCACTGGTCTCAGATTGTCCATGTTTGGCTACAATCTGACCTCCTGACAATTCTCTCCTTTTTCATTTGGTCCATGCTCAGTGGTAAATGATAAATAGTGCATTTATATAGCGCTTTTATCCAAAGCGCTTTACATAGATTGTGCATTACATTCACCCATTCACGCACACATTCATACACCGGTGGCGGAGGAAACCATGCAAGGCACCAACCTGCTCACCGGGAGCAATTAGGGGTTCAGAGTCTTGCTCAAGGACCCTTCGACATTAACTCAGGGGGAGCCCGGATTCGAACAGGGAACCCTTCGGGAACCCTTCATGCTCTAATAACGGTTTCTCTACCCCTGAGCTATGCCGCCCCTCAGTGTGTGACACAAAACAGCAGAATGAGGGATTTACTCCATTTAAACTGGGTGGATTAGTGCTTACTAAAGATTAAAGTCAACTTGGACTCACCACAGGTGAGTTCCAGGTGAATAGCCTGCTTGAAATTCAACTACAGTGTATTTAAGTATTTATGCAAGTTTCTGTGTAGAATGAGCTAGGATTCTGTATTTATTCTAGTTTTATGCTGTGTTCCTCTGCAAACCAAATACTGTATGTTGATGCAAAATATGTTTTCATTTGCCAAGCTTCTGGAAGATTTATTTATTTCTCTCTCTCTCTCTTCTGTTTTACAAATGCAAGGGTGCCAATACTTTGTCCACGACTGTAACTGGTCCGATATAGATCACTGGCCAGATGGCCAAGACATGGCACGACCTCGCCCTTTAGGGTGAGGTCGCTTGTCGTCCTTAGGCGTCTAAAGCCCGGATCATAGTCGGGTGTAGTCTTTTCGAGTATTTTTGAGTCATGACACTACAACGTTACATCATTCCTCGCGGTGGAGAGCTTTCCACCGCGAGTCCCAACACATCTCTCTGTTTTTACTATCAGACAGACAGGCTCTACACCCCGTTCACTGATTGGTCGACCTGAACCGGTCTAGACGGGGTAAAGGACTTCACCGTGGGCCGTGACTATGATGGCCTGCACTTATTTTCTGACTTGACCACCTCAAATTTGCGGTGGATAGCTCTCCACCGTAGCCTCTGATCCGGGCTTTACTGGTTTACGTGTGGTGTTAACGTCTGCTCTGTCCAACAGGTGGTGAAGTCAAGGTGAGGCAGCTAGACTGGCTCCAACATGACCTTTGTACAGGTAAGATCCGTAGCCAATCAGAGAGGGGCAAAGGGTGACATCATAATATCAAGGCATATATAAGGGCCACGAGAGGGGCCGCCTCTGCCCGTAATAAATGAATAAACACATTAGCCATCCTTGAATGTGACGTCTAATTGAAGAGAGAAAAGGGCTTTGGTTGTCCTTTTGCTTAATAAATATATGATATATTACAGGATATAATGATAAATATATGATATATTTCAGAATGTAATGATAAATATATGTTATATTACAGGATATAATGATAAATATATTTGATATATTACAGACTAATGATAAATATATGATATATTACAGAATAATGATAAATATGATATATTACAGGATGTATTGATAACTATATGATATATTACAGAACAATGATAAATATGATATATTACAGAAAAATGATAAATATATGATACAGTATATTACAGAATGTAATGATAAATATATGATATATTTCAGGATGTAATGATAAATATATGATATATTTCAGGATGTAATGATAAATATATGATATATTTCAGGATGTAATGGTAAATAATATATGATATATTACAGGATGTAACGAATAATATATGATATATTTCAGGATGTAATGATAAATAATATATGATATATTACAGGATGTAACGAATAATATATGATATATTACAGCATGTAATGATAAATATATGATATATTACAGGATGTAATGATAAATAATATATGATATATTTCAGGATGTAATGATAAATATATGATATATTACAGCATGTAATGATAAATATATGATATATTACAGGATATAATGATAAATATATGATATATTTCAGGATGTAATGATAAATAATATATGATATATTACAGGATGTAATGATAACTAGACCAGGTCAACCTGGTTGTGCCAGACCCCTTGTCTGTCATCATCATTTATGACATCATGCCTTTTGTAGGCATGTCATCATCATGTCATCATCATATATACCCTTTATATAGAAAACCCGGACCGACATCTGCTTATGTAGGCCTACCCATTTCATGGGTCTGGCAAATATATGATATATTTCAGGATGTAATGATAAATAATATATGATATATTACAGGATGTAATGATAATATATGATATATTTCAGGATGTAATGATAAATAATATATGATATATTACAGGATGTAATGATAAATATATGATACATTACAGGATGTAATGATAAATATATGATATATTACAGGATGTAGTGATAAATATATGATATATTTCAGGATGTAATGATAAATAATATATGATATATTACAGGATGTAATGATAAATAATATATGATATATTTCAGGATATAATGATAAATATATAATAATATATAATATATTTCAGATGCTGATGTGGAATTCAGCTGGACTGAGGAGGAGGAGTCAGATCTCCATGACAACACTAGCATCATCCTGGCAGCAGACAGTAAGTTTTAATATACAAGATGGAGCCACTAGAGGGCAGTAAGTGTTAACTATAATAGTCAAATGACTCCTGCTACAACAGGTTGGACACAATTCAATTCAAAGGAGCTTTATTGGCATGAGAAAACATACGTTTACATTGCCAAAGCAAGTATCACAAATACAATAAAAACAGTTGAAAATGGGGAACATATATACAGTTGGAGGGGGTACAGCATTGTGTAAACAGAGCTATGTCGCATTGTAACATTTTATATATATACAGGGTACAAATAGCAGCATTATCTTTTCTCAAAATGCATTTAAAGGTATCAGCTCTGTTTCATACTGTATGTGCAGTAGGTCTAGATGTCAATCCATGGTTTGTAGTCCTTAGGGTGGTTGTGTTTCTAGCCTTCTTTTGTCGCAACAGTTCACAAATCTTGCTGCTGTGTTCGCACATTGTTGTATGTTTCCCAGTAGGTATGGGAGTTTTTCATCATTGGTCGAGTTTTCAAATTCACTTCGGGTGTGTGTAATCTGTGGGAAGTATGTGTCTCTGATGTCTTGGTATAGTGGGCAGGTGGTTAGAAAGTGTAGCTCTGTTTCTACCACATTTTGTGTGCAGTGGGTGCATAGCCTATCTTCCCTTGGGAGCGGGGTCTGTCTGTGGCGGCCTTTCTCTATTGCAAGGCTGTGTTCGCTGAGTCTGTACCTAGTCAAGGCTTTCCTAAATTTTGGGTCGTACTATGCTCAGATATTCTGCTGTGCTGGACACAATGCTGTGATGTGTCTCTGTTTGCCTCCAGTTTGCTACGACGACGAGCTGACGGACGCCTTTTTCCGAACGCTCTACAGACTCTGCAGTAACTTCCAGAAACCCTGCACCACCTACCTCTCTATAGAGAAGAGGTGAGATTATCTAATCTGCACCACCTACCTGTCTATAGAGAAGAGGTGAGATTATCTAATCTGCACCACCTACCTGTCTATAGAGAAGAGGTGAGATTATAATCTGCACCACCTTCCTGTCTATAGAGAAGAGGTGAGATTATAATCTGCACCACCTTCCTGTCTATAGAGAAGAGGTGAGATTATCTAATCTGCACCACCTTCCTGTCTATAGAGAAGAGGTGAGTTTATCTAATCTGCACCACCTACCTGTCTATAGAGAAGAGGTGAGATTATAATCTGCACCACCTTCCTGTCTATAGAGAAGAGGTGAGATTATAATCTGCACCACCTTCCTGTCTATAGAGAAGAGGTGAGATTATAATCTGTCTATAGAGAAGAGGTGAGATTATGATCTGTCTATCGGGGGCCCGACCCACAGGTTGAGAACCACTGAGACACATGGACGTATGGTGTAATTCCTCTCCTCTCCACTAGGCTGAACTTCACTCTCAGACACATGGACGTGTCGTGCGAGGCCTACGACCACTTCCAGCGCTGTCTGAGCCAGCTGCAGACCCTGGAGGATGGACGGAGCAGCGTTCTGGTGGAGCAGCTCCCCTCCACCTTCCCTCAGTACCTGAGCTACGAACGCACAGAGCAGCTGGTGAGATGATATGAGCTACGTATGAACGCACAGAGCAGCTGGTGAGATGATATGAGCTACGTATGAACGCACAGAGCAGCTGGTGAGATGATATGAGCTACGTATGAACGCACAGAGCAGCTGGTGAGATGATATGAGCTACGTATGAACGCACAGAGCAGCTGGTGAGATGATATGAGCTACGTATGAACGCACAGAGCAGCTGGTGAGATGATATGAGCTACGTATGAACGCACAGAGCAGCTGGTGAGATGAGTACTACTGTATCATACACTACTGTATCATACACTACTGTATCATACACTACTGTATTATACACTACTGTATCATACACTACTGTATTATACACTACTGTATCATACACTACTGAGCTATGAACGCACAGAGCAGCTGGTGAGATGAGTGTATTATACACTACTGTATCATACACTACTGAATCATACACTACTGTATTATACACTACTATATCATACACTACTGTATTATACACTACTGTATCATACACTACTGTATTATACACTACTGAGCTATGAACGCACAGAGCAGCTGGTGAGATGTTATGAGACCATAGGATGCACATTTCTGCTTTTGTCTTATAGGGTTGCAGGGGTAGGGGGTCTTGGCCGTCACCTGTCCTTGCCTGGCATTTCGCCTACCCTAATTCTAATTTCTGAATACGCCACTGGAGACAATTAGCCTATAATATTTTAGTACATTTTGCATTTGTGTTATTGCATGTGAAAAGGGCAGCATGTTCATAAAGCACATTGCACATGGCTGCTGTCGGGCCAGGAAATGAAAATAACAAACAAAACACACAATACTGCCTCATCAAAGTTGGTACGGTGACTTCATGCATCGTCTGCTCTTTGAATTCTAGTATCATCACTTCACTATGTGCAGCTCCAGTGGAGTTATAGGAGGGTTTTAATGTGGACTAATGATCACTTCACCATGTGCAGCTCCAGTGGAGTTATAGGAGGGTTTTAATGTGGACTAATGATCACTTCACCATGTGCAGCTCCAGTGGAGTTATAGGAGGGTTTTAATGTGGACTAATGATCACTTCACCATGTGCAGCTCCAGTGGAGTTATAGGAGGGTTTTAATGTGGACTAATGATCACTTCACCATGTGCAGCTCCAGTGGAGTTATAGGAGGGTTTTAATGTGGACTAATGATCACTTCACCATGTGCAGCTCCAGTGGAGTTATAGGAGGGTTTTAATGTGGACTAATGATCACTTCACCATGTGCAGCTCCAGTGGAGTTATAGGAGGGTTTTAATGTGGACTAATGATCACTTCACCATGTGCAGCTCCAGTGGAGTTATAGGAGGGTTTTAATGTGGACTAATGATCACTTCACCATGTGCAGCTCCAGTGGAGTTATAGGAGGGTTTTAATGTGGACTAATGATCACTTCACCATGTGCAGCTCCAGTGGAGTTATAGGAGGGTTTTAATGTGGACTAATGATCACTTCACCATGTGCAGCTCCAGTGGAGTTATAGGAGGGTTTTAATGTGGACTAATGATCACTTCACCATGTGCAGCTCCAGTGGAGTTAGGAGGGTTTTAATGTGGACTAATGATCACTTCACCATGTGCAGCTCCAATGGAGTTATAGGAGGGTTTTAATGTGGACTAATGATCACTTCACTATGTGCAGCTCCAGTGGAGTTATAGGAGGGTTTTAATGTGGACTAATGATCACTTCACCATGTGCAGCTCCAATGGAGTTATAGGAGGGTTTTAATGTGGACTAATGATCACTTCACCATGTGCAGCTCCAGTGGAGTTATAGGAGGGTTTTAATGTGGACTAATGATCACTTCACCATGTGCAGCTCCAATGGAGTTATAGGAGGGTTTTAATGTGGACTAATGATCACTTCACCATGTGCAGCTCCAGTGGAGTTATAGGAGGGTTTTAATGTGGACTAATGATCACTTCACTATGTGCAGCTCCAGTGGAGTTATAGGAGGGTTTTAATGTGGACTAATGATCACTTCACCATGTGCAGCTCCAGTGGAGTTATAGGAGGGTTTTAATGTGGACTAATGATCACTTCACCATGTGCAGCTCCAGTGGAGTTATAGGAGGGTTTTAATGTGGACTAATGATCACTTCACCATGTGCAGCTCCAGTGGAGTTATAGGAGGGTTTTAATGTGGACTAATGATCACTTCACCATGTGCAGCTCCAATGGAGTTATAGGAGGGTTTTAATGTGGACTAATGATCACTTCACCATGTGCAGCTCCAGTGGAGTTATAGGAGGGTTTTAATGTGGACTAATGATCACTTCACCATGTGCAGCTCCAGTGGAGTTATAGGAGGGTTTTAATGTGGACTAATGATCACTTCACCATGTGCAGCTCCAGTGGAGTTATAGGAGGGTTTTAATGTGGACTAATGATCACTTCACCATGTGCAGCTCCAGTGGAGTTATAGGAGGGTTTTAATGTGGACTAATGATCACTTCACCATGTGCAGCTCCAGTGGAGTTATAGGAGGGTTTTAATGTGGACTAATGATCACTTCACCATGTGCAGCTCCAGTGGAGTTATAGGAGGGTTTTAATGTGGACTAATGATCACTTCACCATGTGCAGCTCCAGTGGAGTTATAGGAGGGTTTTAATGTGGACTAATGATCACTTCACCATGTGCAGCTCCAGTGGAGTTATAGGAGGGTTTTAATGTGGACTAATGATCACTTCACCATGTGCAGCTCCAGTGGAGTTATAGGAGGGTTTTAATGTGGACTAATGATCACTTCACCATGTGCAGCTCCAGTGGAGTTATAGGAGGGTTTTAATGTGGACTAATGATCACTTCACCATGTGCAGCTCCAGTGGAGTTATAGGAGGGTTTTAATGTGGACTAATGATCACTTCACCATGTGCAGCTCCAGTGGAGTTATAGGAGGGTTTTAATGTGGACTAATGATCACTTCACCATGTGCAGCTCCAGTGGAGTTATAGGAGGGTTTTAATGTGGACTAATGATCACTTCACCATGTGCAGCTCCAGTGGAGTTATAGGAGGGTTTTAATGTGGACTAATGATCACTTCACCATGTGCAGCTCCAGTGGAGTTATAGGAGGGTTTTAATGTGGACTAATGATCACTTCACCATGTGCAGCTCCAGTGGAGTTATAGGAGGGTTTTAATGTGGACTAATGATCACTTCACCATGTGCAGCTCCAGTGGAGTTATAGGAGGGTTTTAATGTGGACTAATGATCACTTCACCATGTGCAGCTCCAGTGGAGTTATAGGAGGGTTTTAATGTGGACTAATGATCACTTCACCATGTGCAGCTCCAGTGGAGTTATAGGAGGGTTTTAATGTGGACTAATGATCACTTCACCATGTGCAGCTCCAGTGGAGTTATAGGAGGGTTTTAATGTGGACTAATGATCACTTCACCATGTGCAGCTCCAGTGGAGTTATAGGAGGGTTTTAATGTGGACTAATGATCACTTCACCATGTGCAGCTCCAGTGGAGTTATAGGAGGGTTTTAATGTGGACTAATGATCACTTCACCATGTGCAGCTCCAGTGGAGTTATAGGAGGGTTTTAATGTGGACTAATGATCACTTCACCATGTGCAGCTCCAGTGGAGTTATAGGAGGGTTTTAATGTGGACTAATGATCACTTCACCATGTGCAGCTCCAGTGGAGTTATAGGAGGGTTTTAATGTGGACTAATGATCACTTCACCATGTGCAGCTCCAGTGGAGTTATAGGAGGGTTTTAATGTGGACTAATGATCACTTCACCATGTGCAGCTCCAGTGGAGTTATAGGAGGGTTTTAATGTGGACTAATGATCACTTCACCATGTGCAGCTCCAGTGGAGTTATAGGAGGGTTTTAATGTGGACTAATGATCACTTCACCATGTGCAGCTCCAGTGGAGTTATAGGAGGGTTTTAATGTGGACTAATGATCACTTCACCATGTGCAGCTCCAGTGGAGTTATAGGAGGGTTTTAATGTGGACTAATGATCACTTCACCATGTGCAGCTCCAGTGGAGTTATAGGA
The DNA here is from genome assembly GCF_963921795.1 of Nannobrachium achirus. Taxonomy (NCBI): domain Eukaryota; kingdom Metazoa; phylum Chordata; class Actinopteri; order Myctophiformes; family Myctophidae; genus Nannobrachium; species Nannobrachium achirus. Next base: position 4,560,766 of record NC_137813.1, on the reverse strand, counting down.
GGGTTTTAATGTGGACTAATGATCACTTCACCATGTGCAGCTCCAGTGGAGTTATAGGAGGGTTTTAATGTGGACTAATGATCACTTCACCATGTGCAGCTCCAGTGGAGTTATAGGAGGGTTTTAATGTGGACTAATGATCACTTCACCATGTGCAGCTCCAGTGGAGTTATAGGAGGGTTTTAATGTGGACTAATGATCACTTCACCATGTGCAGCTCCAGTGGAGTTATAGGAGGGTTTTAATGTGGACTAATGATCACTTCACCATGTGCAGCTCCAGTGGAGTTATAGGAGGGTTTTAATGTGGACTAATGATCACTTCACTATGTGCAGCTCCAGTGGAGTTATAGGAGGGTTTTAATGTGGACTTATGATCACTTCACCATGTGCAGCTCCAGTGGAGTTATAGGAGGGTTTTAATGTGGACTAATGATCACTTCACCATGTGCAGCTCCAGTGGAGTTATAGGAGGGTTTTAATGTGGACTAATGATCACTTCACCATGTGCAGCTCCAGTGGAGTTATAGGAGGGTTTTAATGTGGACTAATGATCACTTCACCATGTGCAGCTCCAGTGGAGTTATAGGAGGGTTTTAATGTGGACTAATGATCACTTCACCATGTGCAGCTCCAGTGGAGTTATAGGAGGGTTTTAATGTGGACTAATGATCACTTCACTATGTGCAGCTCCAGTGGAGTTATAGGAGGGTTTTAATGTGGACTAATGATCACTTCACCATGTGCAGCTCCAGTGGAGTTATAGGAGGGTTTTAATGTGGACTAATGATCACTTCACCATGTGCAGCTCCAGTGGAGTTATAGGAGGGTTTTAATGTGGACTAATGATCACTTCACCATGTGCAGCTCCAGTGGAGTTATAGGAGGGTTTTAATGTGGACTAATGATCACTTCACCATGTGCAGCTCCAGTGGAGTTATAGGAGGGTTTTAATGTGGACTAATGATCACTTCACCATGTGCAGCTCCAGTGGAGTTATAGGAGGGTTTTAATGTGGACTAATGATCACTTCACCATGTGCAGCTCCAGTGGAGTTATAGGAGGGTTTTAATGTGGACTAATGATCACTTCACCATGTGCAGCTCCAGTGGAGTTATAGGAGGGTTTTAATGTGGACTAATGATCACTTCACCATGTGCAGCTCCAGTGGAGTTATAGGAGGGTTTTAATGTGGACTAATGATCACTTCACCATGTGCAGCTCCAGTGGAGTTATAGGAGGGTTTTAATGTGGACTAATGATCACTTCACCATGTGCAGCTCCAGTGGAGTTATAGGAGGGTTTTAATGTGGACTAATGATCACTTCACCATGTGCAGCTCCAGTGGAGTTATAGGAGGGTTTTAATGTGGACTAATGATCACTTCACCATGTGCAGCTCCAGTGGAGTTATAGGAGGGTTTTAATGTGGACTAATGATCACTTCACCATGTGCAGCTCCAGTGGAGTTATAGGAGGGTTTTAATGTGGACTAATGATCACTTCACCATGTGCAGCTCCAGTGGAGTTATAGGAGGGTTTTAATGTGGACTAATGATCACTTCACCATGTGCAGCTCCAGTGGAGTTATAGGAGGGTTTTAATGTGGACTAATGATCACTTCACCATGTGCAGCTCCAGTGGAGTTATAGGAGGGTTTTAATGTGGACTAATGATCACTTCACCATGTGCAGCTCCAGTGGAGTTATAGGAGGGTTTTAATGTGGACTAATGATCACTTCACCATGTGCAGCTCCAGTGGAGTTATAGGAGGGTTTTAATGTGGACTAATGATCACTTCACCATGTGCAGCTCCAGTGGAGTTATAGGAGGGTTTTAATGTGGACTAATGATCACTTCACCATGTGCAGCTCCAGTGGAGTTATAGGAGGGTTTTAATGTGGACTAATGATCACTTCACCATGTGCAGCTCCAGTGGAGTTATAGGAGGGTTTTAATGTGGACTAATGATCACTTCACCATGTGCAGCTCCAGTGGAGTTATAGGAGGGTTTTAATGTGGACTAATGATCACTTCACCATGTGCAGCTCCAGTGGAGTTATAGGAGGGTTTTAATGTGGACTAATGATCACTTCACCATGTGCAGCTCCAGTGGAGTTATAGGAGGGTTTTAATGTGGACTAATGATCACTTCACCATGTGCAGCTCCAGTGGAGTTATAGGAGGGTTTTAATGTGGACTAATGATCACTTCACCATGTGCAGCTCCAGTGGAGTTATAGGAGGGTTTTAATGTGGACTAATGATCACTTCACCATGTGCAGCTCCAGTGGAGTTATAGGAGGGTTTTAATGTGGACTAATGATCACTTCACCATGTGCAGCTCCAGTGGAGTTATAGGAGGGTTTTAATGTGGACTAATGATCACTTCACCATGTGCAGCTCCAGTGGAGTTATAGGAGGGTTTTAATGTGGACTAATGATCACTTCACCATGTGCAGCTCCAGTGGAGTTATAGGAGGGTTTTAATGTGGACTAATGATCACTTCACCATGTGCAGCTCCAGTGGAGTTATAGGAGGGTTTTAATGTGGACTAATGATCACTTCACCATGTGCAGCTCCAGTGGAGTTATAGGAGGGTTTTAATGTGGACTAATGATCACTTCACCATGTGCAGCTCCAGTGGAGTTATAGGAGGGTTTTAATGTGGACTAATGATCACTTCACCATGTGCAGCTCCAGTGGAGTTATAGGAGGGTTTTAATGTGGACTAATGATCACTTCACCATGTGCAGCTCCAGTGGAGTTATAGGAGGGTTTTAATGTGGACTAATGATCACTTCACCATGTGCAGCTCCAGTGGAGTTATAGGAGGGTTTTAATGTGGACTAATGATCACTTCACCATGTGCAGCTCCAGTGGAGTTATAGGAGGGTTTTAATGTGGACTAATGATCACTTCACCATGTGCAGCTCCAGTGGAGTTATAGGAGGGTTTTAATGTGGACTAATGATCACTTCACCATGTGCAGCTCCAGTGGAGTTATAGGAGGGTTTTAATGTGGACTAATGATCACTTCACCATGTGCAGCTCCAGTGGAGTTATAGGAGGGTTTTAATGTGGACTAATGATCACTTCACCATGTGCAGCTCCAGTGGAGTTATAGGAGGGTTTTAATGTGGACTAATGATCACTTCACCATGTGCAGCTCCAGTGGAGTTATAGGAGGGTTTTAATGTGGACTAATGATCACTTCACCATGTGCAGCTCCAGTGGAGTTATAGGAGGGTTTTAATGTGGACTAATGATCACTTCACCATGTGCAGCTCCAGTGGAGTTATAGGAGGGTTTTAATGTGGACTAATGATCACTTCACCATGTGCAGCTCCAGTGGAGTTATAGGAGGGTTTTAATGTGGACTAATGATCACTTCACCATGTGCAGCTCCAGTGGAGTTATAGGAGGGTTTTAATGTGGACTAATGATCACTTCACCATGTGCAGCTCCAGTGGAGTTATAGGAGGGTTTTAATGTGGAGTTAGACTTTGAGGTTTGAACTAGGGCATTAACGACTTGTGATTTTTGCAAGTTGACTCGACTTAGTAAAAAGTTTAGTTGAAGTCGACTTTATCGTAAGTGTATAGAGGGTATCTGCACATTTCTAAAGTGCCAATTTAAGGACTTTTTAATACCTCTAAAATGACAAATTAAACATTGGCCAAATTGTCAAATATTAGAGGCAGAAATTGTGAAAATAGCCGATCTACATGCTCACAACGCCTCGCAACGCGAGGCGTTGTGAGCATGTAGATCTGCTATTTTCACAATAGAACCATGTTATACCAAATGTAATGTAGCACTGATAATATTGGATCATTCCGTCCTTGACAATAAGCAATCCTACTGTTTGAAACCTGTACAGACGCACACATGGAGCAAAAATAATGATTGAAAAAAAACAACAGATTTTTTTTCTTATTTCGACTTTCAACTTTCTCTGGTGGGAGTCGACTTGTGTAATGAAGTCGACTTATGAAGTCGACTTAGTCGACTTTTTCGTTAATGCCCTAGTTTGAACGACTAGTTTGAGGAACCAGTGGAATTAGGAGGTTCAGTCTTAAGCACTTTTTCATTGGTTCAATATCTGTAAAACCCACACACAGACGCACTGTAAAGTTTTTACTTCTTTATTTATTTATTTATTTTTAGATAGGAGTTTTGCGGCCGACAGTGATGATATTAGTTCTATACCTTAACTACACTATTTTTGGTTTCCAGGAACTGTGGAAGATAACATCTACACCTCTGCATCTGAAGAGAGTCTGACCGCTTTCTGTGTTCCCTTCATTCTGGGAGACCAGAGCAAAACATTACGTCATCTGGAAATGCTCCTTTCAGCCCAGATTCAGAAACACTGACATATCTGGAATGCCTGGCACAATGCCAGACATTAGGGTAAGAACCTGGCCATGTGCCATTATCAGTATTATAATATCAGTATTGAGCCAGTGTTGAGTGATTGGTGTAGAGTAGCCTAGGCTTAAAGCACAGTGATTGGTGTAGAGTAGCCTACGCTTAAGCTGGCCGCACGCTAGCCGACAATCGGGGCAATCCTGACAATTGGGCTGCCTGCGTCTGAAACGGGCCCGATTATCGGGCATAAATCTCGCCTAGAGTGTGAGGGTTCACAGATCCAATCTGAGCCCCACCGAGCGGCTCGCAGAACGATCGGGGCCAGCCCGACTCTTTTAAACAATGTTTGATATTTTTCTGGAGCACTATACTGGTATGGAACATGAGAGGGGGACCGAGAGAAAGACCGCCGCTGTTTCTGACGCGAGAAACGGGGTCTGTTGGTGCTGACAGCTGCTGATCTGAGTCTGAGCATAGTATCTGAGACTGAGCGACAGATCTCTCTCTCTCACTCACACACACACACACACACACACACACACAGACAGACACACTTTTCATACCGTCTGTCCGTCCTTTAGGTTGTGATGGGATGGGAATTAAAAACTCAACGGTAGCAGGATTGTTTTATATCACACACAAACAGCAGAAATAACAGCTACCGGTCACAGTCAGTCACAGACTGGGAACAGCACACATCTCGCTTTGCCCTTGCAAGTCAAAGTACATGCCCAGAAGCCTGATCTACAAGCCCTACAACGTGGTGCGGAGGGACACATTTTGGTCTTGGAGATCTAATTGTTCTGTGCGCTACACAGTCATACGACTAATCATAAATCAGGCACCATGAGAAGCAGACGGCACGCAGCACTTGACTAGTTTAGCAGTGGAGAGAGAGGGGGGAAAGTCAGAGTTGAACATGAAACGTGTCAAAGTGAACTCATATTATCATTAAAATGGGACACAAATTCCATATTGAAGATTTTTTTGTTTTGTTGCGTGAGGCGATGGTGAGTTGAGTGGATAATATTAATGTGTTTGTTTGTATTTGCATGTGCGTACGTGTTGCAAGGCGAAGCTCTCAGAACAGCTCCCGTGACATTTTGTTTTCGTTATATTATTTATTATTGCTGTGTTCTCAATCTGGATAGAATTTGCGGAGCGCCTGACCTTTCGCATCGATTTTAGTGTGGTCTCTTATTTAATTCAAGGTTTAATCCTATAGCACAGGGGTCTTCAATTAAGTATTGATGGTTCAAGTAGTGGTTAAATATTTTAAAACACAAATTGCCATGAATCCAAAATACACTGATGATTGTGCTGCCAAACAATGAAACTATGGAATCTATGAAAAGGTTGTGGGGGTCCCTGCTTCATCTCTCTCTCTACTAAGGGGGCCTCGGCCTGAAAACGTTGAAGACTCCTGCTATAGCAATACATGAGTTGTTAATGTTTTTTTGTTGTGATTTTGATGCATTTTACTATTATTAAGCAGATTGGCACATTATTGTGAGTGTGAATTTGGATCGAGATACAGTATCTCATACCGTAAAAAGAAGGGATTTTTTTTGTTAGATGTCTTGCTGTAACTACAATCTTGGGTGAAGATTATTATTATTGCAGTTTTATCAACTACATTTACCACCTGAGCCCTATTTAATTAGCAAAAACAGCCTAGCTCTTAACACATCACATTGTAGTGTTTTGTGAGCTTGTAGATCGTCTCTTTTTGCTATTGTTTCTTTGGATGCCAGGTTTTAAGTGGTTAATGAATGGGTGCAACACTATTTATTGATTCAAACTGTGAATAATTTATTTCAGATGAAACTATAGTTGCGAAACAACAAATGAGGATTTGAATACGAACCTTTTTTTTTGCAAGGTTATCACTGAAACAGAAGCATATAGATTTATTTTTACACTTTATTCAGTGATCAGATGTTCTATGATTGATTGATTGATTGATTGATTGAAGAATTTATTAGAAGTTTGCAATAGAAAAAAGTACAGTTTCATGACAGTACAAATCACTGGTACAAGGTCTACTAAAAGGAGATCCTAGAAAGCCGAGGCTTATTTCCACAGGAACCACACTTTAAGTATCTCATATAACATTGAAAGACAGACGGATAGAACATAGTACTTTATCTAGGATAATGTCAGTTTCAATATTATGATAATAATTCTAAACACCATAAAGGGCCATTTATATGGATCTGTGATCAGCGTGCTAACAAATAAGTTGCTGATTTGTTATCTTTTAAATAAAACAAAACATTATCACATAGTCTACATGTCCTTTTTTCTTCTCTCTGTTTCTTTTCTTTTTCTTTTTACACAGCAGAAAGTGCACGCTCAGGTGGTTTTAGTGGTTATAGTCAGTGTTGCCAGATTGGGCGGTTTTCCACTTTTTATATAGATATATGTTTTTAACATATATCTCGCTGGTTTTATTAGCCCCAAGACACCAGGTTTTTCACGCAGTACAGTGTGTAAAATCTGGGGTCTGCAACCTTTGATGTCAAAAAGAGACATTTTGGACCAAAACATAAATACAAGATCTGTCTGGAGCCGCAAAATAGGTTTGAGCCTTATCATGAAGACAACATGGGCTATTAATTAAGTGTATATTAACCAGTCAAATTTTATTCGTTAAATATGTTTTTGTCAACATATGCCCTACTCCACACTGCTTTTTGTTTGATAACTTCTGACAGCAAATCAAACACAGATAATTCAGCAGCATTGACAGTTATAGCAAACGATTCTGTTACATTACATTGCTCAGTTATCTTAATGTCATTCTTATTTAGCCTATCCTACACATTTATATATGGAGAACATAAGAATGTACGTTTCATGTTTGTCCTACTGCAGTAACGATAAATTCATTAGTAAATTAGTAATTAGTAAACATTGTTAATTTCCATATTTTTTGTAAAGCTATAGGGAGCCACTATAGACGGGTTTCTGGTCCACGTTACACTGATACGAACTAGATGCGCGCGCAGGTCGGTACCAAAATTAGCCAATGAAACCAGCGCTCCCCAAAACAACAGGTTTGGGGATTGGACGGAATTGATTACATGATACAGTCACCTGTGCATTTAGTCTCAATGTTTGTAAACAAGAAACCTGTCTATAGGGAGGGACCCAAGACCCGCATGTGGCTCCAGAGCTGTGGGTTGGTTCTCAACCTGTGTGGGAGGTCCCCAGATGATTAACTTAATGTGCAACATTGTTTTCTCACTCAACAGTAAATAAACCAACATAAAGTTTAAGTTTATAGAGGGTATATACACATTTCTAAAGCAGAAATTGTGAAAATAGCAGATCTACATGCTCACAACGACTCGGGTTGCGAGGCATTGTGAGCATGTAGATCGTCTATTTTCACAATAGAACCGTGTTATACACAACGTTAAGTAGCTCTTAGTGCTCGTAGGGTGGGTGGGGGGGGGGGGGGTCCCCAGTTAAAATATGATTAGGCTACTTTGGGGGTCACAGTCTGAAAAGGATGAGGACCACTGCTCTATATGAACATAATTGGCCAGTGTTCGGGGAGGGTGATATTTTTTTGCTCGGGTAGAGCAGCCTGATGGAGAACCCTAGTTCGATCCCGGGCTCCCCCAGAGTTAGTGTTGAAGAGTCCTTGAGCAAGACTCTGAACCCCTATGCCCCCGGCGGTGAGCATAGGGAACATCTATGAATGTGTGTGTGAAATGTGAATGGGTGATGAATGTGTGTGTGTGTGTGTGTGTGTGTGTGTGTGTGTGTGTGTGTGTGTGTGTGTGTGTGTGTGTGTGTGTGTGTGTGTGAATGGGTGAATGTAATGAGTGTGTGTGTGTGTGTGTGTGTGTGTGTGTGTGTGTGTGTGTGTGTGTGGATGGATGGAGGAATCCCTTGGCACAATGACTAAATTGGAGTAAAGTGGTAAAAATACAGTAGGAAGAAAATGTACTTCTTTCCCATTTATTCCTGTGCAGAGTTAAATGGAACGTGATTGACATCTACTGGTAGAATGGGTGCAGTGTCACATCACAGGTTTACAGAACAGAAGTAACAAAACAAGTGTGTGGAATTCATTCTCTTGCCAGTTCTATTGTATTATTTATTTCCAAAGAAAAGGAGAAGAAAAGGGAGTGGAGAAAAGAGATCAAGCAAAGAAAACAAAGTTATTGTCTACATATTTACTCGGTTCCATGACGGTGGTGAGATAGGAGGAGGAGGAGCGTCATGTTTCAGGCAGGCAGGGGCGTCACAGCAAATTCTGGGCCCTGGGTACAAGGATTCACTGCGGGCCCCCCATGAATGTTAACTATTGAAAAATAGCAGATATACAAGCTGCGAGCTTGTAGATCTGCTATTTTTGGAAAAATTGTGAAAATGTGTGCAAGAAACCCATGTGTCCATGTCACATGTCAGTGAGTGATGCTCAAACTTTTTCATGTGAAGGACCCCCAAAATGATATGAATTTGGCCACCACGGACCCCCATCTCAAAATATTTAATTCCAGGGACCACCCCGGAAGCAAAATTTGAGTTACAAATGTTCGCTTAAAAAATACATATTCAAAGATTTGCACACATCTTCACGACTTTTCAAAAATAGCAGATCTACCGCGCTGTGAGCTTGTATATCTGCTATTTTTCAATAGCTAAAGTTAAGGCTCTTTTCCACCGGTTTTCCAACGATGACGATAGCCATAAAATATCACAGCGATAATTATGCCTTCACATTGATGTCCGATAAAGTTATCGGACATCAATGTGAAGAGGCGCCAATTAACAGCCGCTCGCGCAGAGCGCACCTCGAGCTGTTTGTCAGAGACCCAGTTCGGGGGCTTTTAAGCCGTGACATCATTTTGTAGGCAGAGGAGAATCTGCCCCCAGAGCATTTTCTGTCCCTCGCTATTTCAAAAAGCAACGACTAAAAAATAACGACTAAAGTATAATTCTAACACTTTCCTTTCAACAACAAAGAGAAGAAAAATGTGTAAATAGTAAAAATAGTAAAAAGATTCACGGAAACTGGGGGCAGAAATTCTCCTCTGCCTACAAAATGATGTCATAGGCCTACTTAACAGCCCCTATATCGTTGTTGATCCTAACGATGTAGTTGTCGGCTATCGTTGTCTTTATCGGTGTTGGGTGGATGCTGCCGATCCACTTCAATTGAAAACCCACTTTTTTAAATCGTTATCGTCATCGTTATCGCTGCCGGTGGAAAAGAGACTTTACTAGGGCCCCTCCACCTTGGGCCCTAGTAACTCAGTCCCACTTTCCTACCCCTTGTGACGCCCCTGCAGCCAGGCAGGGCTGGAGTCTTTCACTCCAGTAGTTTTCCTCCTCATTCTCTGCACTCAGACAAAGCCAGCGGAGCTCTGCTTTCTGGACAGAACAACATCTCTGTGAGTACTGCTGTTCTTGTGATTTATAGTCTCTGTAGTGATGAAGCATGTTAGCTAGCCATTAGCCTACCTGTTTTATCAGAGCTCAACTGTGTGTCATTACTCATTTATAATCGTCTTGTAAAAAAACAAACGTGATGTTTTGCTGTATTCACCTGCAGTCATCATGTGGCCTAGCATGTCAGTTAGCATTAACCGTACCGGGGGAGGCAGACCTCCTTTCAGAAACACCCCCATCCAGACATAATACCCCCACTGAGGTTAGGGTTTAGGTCAGGTTTTAAGGTGACACCTCCATTTATTTAGAATAATGGAAGTCAATCTTCTGAATGGCAATGTTTCTGAATGGAGATGTGCAACCACCATCATCAGGATGCAGCTTTCTGTGTAGGCCAGCCGTTGGCTTCACAAACCTTCACATTTCAACGTATGTAACATCTGTAACCAAATGAACCAAATGTAACCAAATTAACCCGTTAGGGTTCGGGTTCATTTGGTTCCATTGTGTACACTGTCAGAGTTACAGACTTGGGTAAGGGTCCATTTTAGACCCCCGCTAACTAGAGTCCCTGGAATCCACCTTGCAGGCCAGTGGTTGTGGTTCCCAAACTTCTTTGATCGTGAGTCAAAATAAAAATCCGACATCATTCCGCGACCCAAATTATTTTGGGGGGTCCCCAGATGATTAACTACTTAATGTGCAACATTGTTTTCTTACTCAAAAGTAAACAAACCAACATAACGTTTAAGTGTATAGATGGTACACCCTAGCTGTGCACATTTCTAAAGTGACAATTTATGGACTTTTTTTAATAGGCAGTTGTGAAAATAGCAGATCTACATGCTCACAACATGTAGATCGTCAGGGTGGGGGGTCTCAGGTTCAAATATGATGATTCTTTGAGGGGTCATGACCTGAAAAGGTTGAGAACCACTGCATTAATCTGGTGCCACTGCTACCTAACCTTAATCTCAGTAAAACTATGCCTAAACCAAACCCTAACCTCAGTAAAACTATGCCTAAATCTAAACCTACCGTTGGAGTGATGAGATGTCGGACTTCTGTGCAGTGCAGTCCTCCATCAAGGCATCAGCGATGTTTTCTTTTCACTCATGTTATTTATTTGTGCATATTATTTGGAGTGATTTGCATGAGTATTATTTTCAGAGTATTTTCAGTTCAGGCACAAAAAACAGATTTATACATTCTGTGCCAAGTCACAGCATTTTCATATTTTAGATTGTAATTAGAGAAAAGAAAAAGTGAGTGTTAAAATGTTTTCAATTGCTTCGTTCTATTGTTTTATCGCGTTTACCGTGCTAAAATGTGGGGCATGCGTACGCATGGGGGCATGCGTACAAGTGGCTAAATGTGTCTAAATGTGTCTTTTTAGACACAATAAGCCAGCAGTTTCTTTATTGCTATTTACAGTAACACTTCTAGCCCCCATAAGTCACTTCCAACCATGAAAGGTTGCGTTGTATCTTGGGAATGGGCTTATTCTGTGTAAAATGACATAATTATTTAGTACCTGTACACTACACATGCCCCCAACCACTGAAATAAGAATCTCTAAAACAATAGAAAGAAGTAAATTAAATCATTTCAACACTCATCTTTTATATTCTTTAATTACAATCTAAAATATGAACCCTTGTTGTAAAAACTAAAGTTGTCTTTAATTTCATGTAGTACATTTTCTACAGCTCTGAGCAAGTCATAATATCATATCCTTACAACTGTGTGAATGTTTGTTTGGATGCTTAATTCATGTTTGCAAGATGATTCATGTATCTTGAAAGCCATTGTTAAAAAAGTTTAAAATAATTACGGTGGAAAACATCGTTTGGTAAAGATTATAACAAACTCATTGTACGTGTATTTCATTTCATGTCGTTGCAGTTCTGCGGAAAGACGAAGGTGAAGTCAAGGCGGAAAGGAGAAGAGAATCGAAACCCAAAACGGGACTCGGACGCCTCCAGACGGAAATCAGTCTCCTCCTGGTCCTTAGCTTTACTTTTCTGGTGTCAACCATCTGTCAAGCCCTGCTAGGGTTTTGACTGATTGAAGACTTTATTAGAAGTTTGCATAGGAAAAGGTACCGTTTCATGACAGTACAGTTCACTGGTACAAGGTCAACTAAAAGGAGATCCTAGTAAGCTTTTCGGCTCATTTGCACAGGAAACCTTTACGTATCTCGTATAACATTGAATGACATACGGGTGGCTGTAGTTCTAGCGAGGGCAGAACTGTGTGTGTTTGCGTGTTAGACAGCCTCCTCCCCTAAGCCCTCAGAACACACGGTTAAAAGTCTTTAATTGTACTGTAAAAAAAGCATAAGAAAATGGATATGGATATGGATTCAGACGTGCTGCTGCAGTTGGCTAACCTCAGCGCGCTGCTGCTCTGCTCGGCCGTGAAGTTCCCGCAGATCCTGGCTCTGCTGAGGCGCCAGGAGCCGACGGGCGGTCTGGTCCGAGTCAACACCATCATGGTGGACATCATCGGCCTGGTGGTGGTCCTCACCTACCAGACGCACCACGGCTACGCGCCGCCCACCTACGTGGAGTACCCCGTGCTCATCGCTCAGGACGCCGTGCTCCTCTTGCTGCTGCTGCACCACAAAGGCAGCCTGTGGCACGGCCCCGTCTACGCGCTGCTGTTCCTGCTGGGCTGGCGGCTGATCTGCGAGCGCCGGGTGATCCTGGACGTGCTGATGGCCCTGTGGACGTTCGTCAGCGCCTCCAGTAAGCTGGTGCAGCTCATCTCCTTCCGCGAGGCCAAGGACTCTGACCAGTGCGGCGACGTGCTGAGGAACGTGGTGACCTGGGGCATGTCCACCGTGGCGTGCGCGGCGCGCGTCTACACCACGGCCGCCACGCACGGCGACCGGCAGCTCATGGTGAGGTTTGTGGTGCTGGCGGCGTTGGACCTGGCGGTTCTGTCCACCGTGCTGCAGTCGGTTCTGTCCACCAGCGTGCTGCACTACGGCGGGCGACGCGGCGGCGGCGGCGGCACCCCCGAGGGGGACCGCGCCCAGCGGCAGCAGCAGAAGGCCCAGGAGAGACGAGTCCGTCGGAGACAGACAAGGCCCAACTGAAAGAGAACCCCATGAGAAGCAGCCTGTCGCAAATGTTGTCTTTGCATAGTTGTCATGATCGTCTAAAAAGAAAGGAAAAAAAAGAAAGTAGAAAAAAAAACAGAATTAGCAGATCTAAAAGCTTACTATGTGTCACTCTGTGATGCGTTGTAAGCTTTCTATTATTTGAAAGTATACATTTTTTAAATATGTAAATTATTTCGTTATCAAAATTTGAAGGACATATTATGAAGGACATAATAACTCAATTCATTCAAAACTGACAAATAACTTTTAAAAATATAATAATAATTGATTCGTATGTTCCAATGTTCAATGCAAAAAAAGAAAAAAAACAATTTAATAGTTAATCTTAATTATTTTTATGACAATAAAATCGGCAACTTCAAGGAAGGCTCGCCACCAAGGCTGCTCGTAAGAGCGCGCCGGCAACCGGTGGAGTGAAGAAGACTCACCGCTACAGGCCTGGTACCGTGGCTCTGAGGGAGAAGAAGACTCAGGCTGCCCAGCGCCTGGTGAGGAGATCAAGCTGCCCTTCCCTTCCAGCCTGGTGAGGAGATCAAGCTGCCCTTCCAGCGCCTGGTGAGGAGATCAAGCTGCCCTTCCCTTCCAGCCTGGTGAGGAGATCAAGCTGCCCTTCCAGCGCCTGGTGAGGGAGATCAAGCTGCCCTTCCAGCGCCTGGTGAGGAGATCAAGCTGCCCTTCCAGCACCTGGTGAGGGAGATCGCCCAGGACTTCAAGACCGACCATGGCTCTGTAGGAGTCGGCCGAGGCTCATCTGGTGGGTCTGTTCGAGGACACCAACCTCCATGCACCATCCACGCCAAGAGGGTGACCATCATGCCAAGAGGGTGACCATCATGCCAAGAGGGTGACCATCATGCCCAAAGACATCCAACTGGCCCGTCGTATCCGTGGAGAACGCGCCTAAAACACATCTGTAACAAACCCCCAAAACGGCTCTTTTAAGAGCCACCCATCTGTTTATTTAAAGAGATATTTTCCACTTGCATGCAATGTATTGTCAAGGGCAGTAAGCTCCTGAAACGGGTGGGGTGGGTGGGTGTTATGGATGGGATGATAAGCGATATTATCGTGATAAAAAACACTCACGATAATCGTATCGTGGAGATTTAATTAATCGTGAAATTGTCCGGTAAAATCGCGTTCTTTCGAACGACCATTTCGACCGGAGGGTTTAGCGACTCACTCCACGGAGGTGAGGGTTAGAGTCGGGTGTTGAAAAGATGACATGTAGTAACAGCGACACGCTCCCAAATTGTCCTCTGTCATGCACTGGGATCAATTCACCTTTTATTTGCCGAGCTGCATATCCGGTACCACTTAAACCCTTCTTATCGGTAAAACGTACTTATAATATACATACTTGATACAGTCTTTTTTTTTTACCATCTACCAAATCTCTTCCAAAAACTAGCTGATCTACAAGCTCACAACGCGGTGCGAGCTTGTAAATCGTGATTTCTTTGGTCACAATCGTGATATGACATGTTCTTATGTTCCCATCACTAGTGCGTGTCCATGTGTTTGTGCTATATACGTATATATTCTCCATCAAAAAATATAAATAAAACTACAAATGAGTGTGACCCAACAGGACTACAACCATACGGTCAAGCTGAGGAGTTTCTAAGGCAGGGGTTTTCAAAGTGGGTGACGGGGCACCCTGGGGTGCCGTGACGGCAGTCCAGGGGCGCCGCGAGATAATTTGATAATATTTGGAATTTATTTGGACACTTGAAAAAAATATTTAGTATCATTTTAAACTTGAAGTACAAAGTTATTCTCAGTCAGTTCAAACCAAAATGACTTTTATCTCAATGTTTTCCTTGCTACATAATCACTGAAATATCGCCACTGTCGGCTGTCGGGCAGAAACCTCGTATAAGTTTTGTATAAGTTTCAAATGTGTACGTCTTTTGCTAAAGCAAATCCCTGCTTCATCATACAAGCCTGTCGCACAAAACTAGTGAAAACAGCCGATCTACAAGCACACAACGCATGGCGTGGCGTTGTGTGCCTGTAGATCTGCTGTTTTCACTATTTAGTACATTTTATAAATGATAAATACAAAACAAACGGTTCTGGACATACAAGATTTCCACCCGACAACGACCATATGCTATAAATACAAGGTGCTGGGAGTGAAAATTATAATGTAGGGGTGCCTCGGATTAAAACAATATTTATGGGGTGCCCTGAGACAAATATGTTTGGGAACGCCAGTGATGGGAAAACAGACTTCATTTCTACTAAGCCAGTGCATTTTTATTTTTAATCATGTCACTGCCTTCTCAGGGTTAGAGTGCAGTGGCATCAGTTCAGCAAAAGCTAAGGTATGGCAACATGACTGGTGTCTTGCATGTGCGCGAAGGCGCGAATGCAAGACACCAGTCATGTTGCCATACCTTAGCAACAGGCATGATACATTTATTTTAAGAAGTACATTTTATTTTTTCCCCCCTTTCTACGGTTTCTTGGGCTGGATATGGCAGCCTGGAACGGTTGTTCAAGTGCAGCTAAACTTGGCATGTTAGTAAACGTGCCACAATTAACAATAATGCATTGCACCTGTGCAGCTGACCTGCGGAACCTGGGAATATACCATTTTGTCAAGATGTGGGAATAAAAGTGTGGAGAATATAATTATAATACCTTGTTAAAGTGACCATGTTGTGAAATTGTGCATTTGTAGTTTTTTTTTTACTTGTAATTTAACAACATAATAACCAGCACAGTAGGCAAAGAGACATTTATGGATTTATATTTAAAAGTAACTTGTATTTTCCCCCCTGGACCCAGGGTATGGCAGCTGCCTACTCCTGCCAATTGACGCCCCTGGTAGAGTGGCCGCTGGGAAACCGGAAGCTCCCCCAGAGTTGATGTGGAAGAGTCCTTCAGCAAGACTCTGAACCCCTAGTTGCTCCCGGTGAGCAGGTTGCATGGTTTCCTCTGCCATCGCTGTATGAATGTGTGTGTGAATGGATGAATGTAATGTACAATCTCTGTAAAGTGCCTTGGATAAAGACGCTATATTATATGCACCATTTACCAATGAGTTCCTCCCTCCACATGCGTCTGTGTTGTCACTGCGGGTTGAATCCTGCCAGCGAGGAGCCCCCAGCGGGAGGATTAAGGCCTGTCTATCCTTCGACCGAAATGTTTGGTGAGTCGTGTTTTCCTGCGTGCAAATTTCTGAACTCTCATTCTGGGGGAGTGGGACTGAGATATTGGGGCCCAAGGTGGAGGGGACTTAATTATTTTATAAATATATAAGTATAAAATAGGAGCTCACAGCGCGGCACTGCCGCACTGCGAGCTTGTAGATCTGCTATTTCTTTCTGGGGCATCCCTGGAACGAAATATTTTGAGATGAGGGGTATGAGGCCAAATACTTATCATTTTGAGGGTCCTTCACATGAAAGAGTTTGAGCACCACTGACATAGAAACATTTTCTTTTCTTAAAAGAAAAAAAAAAACCTTAGAAGGATTTAAAATATTCAAAGACACCATGTATGTGTGTACAGTGTATAGCTTGTCCTTTGTGTGTCACTGTCACCTATGAAGCACCACATCAGAAAGATTACAAAAACATGAAAATATAAGGTAATGAAAAAATGCTGCTGCCAAAACTGGTCTCTATTTGGAAGGATGAAAACATAAATGAGCAAACAGCACAAGTTTGATTGACAGTGAAAGTCCCAGATCCAATCAAATAGGTGAGGGAACATGTTCCTCTTGTTCCCCCCACAAATGAAGCACTGCTCACGTGACTACCAGCCCAGGTGTATAGATATTTTCACACGGGTCATAATGGTGCTGACAGGGACGTGCTGGGCCCCTGATTCAGCCCGGGAAAAAGAGTTGCAGAGGCCCTCATTGCGCGCTATAGAGAGAGATCTCTCTCTATAGCGCTGCTGCTACTCTAAGATTTGCCATTTCAGATCATGACAAGTGACAAGCCAGTGGGCCAATTACATTAGTTATATTTGGTCATTGTCGGGTGGAAACCTTGTTTGTTTTGTATTTATCATTTTAAAAATGATTTAAACTAGTGAAAACAGCCGATCTACAAGCACAGTAGATCTGCTGTTTTGTGTTTTCACTACTTTTTTGTGCGACGGCCTTGTATGATGAAGCAGGGCTTTGCTTTGCGAAAGAATGTAAAAATTTTAAACTTGGAGATACGAGGTTTCTGCCCGACAGTGACAATTTACTTTGTTGGCCGCCCAGCCCCTAAAATGGAACGAAGGCCGACATTTTATTTGTATTTCTTTCCTAATGACTGGCCTGGACCGGCCAGGAATGAACCGGCCGTTCGGGAGTTGTCCCGCTTTTCCCAATGGCCAGCATGTCCCTGCATGACACATGCCTTCACATCTGAGGGAGGCAAAAAATGCCTCCCTTTCTTTGGTCCCTGGTTGTGGAATGACCTTCAGACCAGACTCAAATTGGCCGTGCAAATTCCTTTGAGAAGCTTTAAGAGAATCACTCTAGATGGATATACAAGCACTTGCTCGGATTTTTACTAGTTTCTCTGTATTTTTTTTTCTGCCTTTGTATTTGATGTTATGCTTTTTTCTGCTTTTGAAATTGATATTATCCTAGATAAAGTACTATGTTCTATCCGTCTGTCTTTCAATGCTATATGAGATACTTAAAGTGTGGTTCCTGTGGAAATAAGCCTCGGCTTTCTAGGATCTCCTCTTAGTAGACCTTGTACCAGTGATTTGTACTGTCATGAAACTGTACTTTTTTCTATTGCAAACTTCTAATAAATCCTTCAATCAATCAAACAATGTGTTTTTACTGGTTATGTACAGGTAAAACAAACATGCACAGAACACAGGTTCATTCATTAACTCAGACTGAGGTCTTCAATGTGTTTCAGACCAAGGACCCTTTGATAACCTGAGGAGTCAGTTTACTAGGCTAACCTGACTCCACCAGATGGTGGTGAATGGGAAGGAACTCGATACGCCACCATCTGGCAGAGTCAGGTTACCAGATGGAAACTGGTAAAAAGACAAAGACAAAGCCTACCTATATAGCTGGGGGGGGGGGGGGGGGGACCTGTTTAATGTAAATAGTGTTAAGGCCTGTCTATACTTGTTCGGTTTGGTTTGGTGAGTTGTGTTTTCCCACGTGCACATTTCCGAATTCTCATTCGGTCCAATGCTTTTCAGAAGTCGTGAGGGGTATAATTTTATGGTGGAAAAGGACCTTTTGACCGAAATCTTCGGTTTCGGTCGAAGTATAGACAGGTTTAGTTTCTGACTGTTAAATGTGTTTCTGCAAATTTGCATAGTAGTCCTACTGACTGTGTATATTTGTCTGTATATTTGTCATGTAATGTGTGTCTATGTTTAGCCCCTTTTCCACTGACATTCCCCAACACCACACCACACCGCCCTGCACTTGTGTCAGGTTTTGCACTACAAGGACCTGGGTAGAGTGGTTGAAAGTGGTACTAAACGTGGTACTAAAAAGTATCCAATCTAGAGTAGGTCTAGCTAGGCCAAACAGGGCCAAACACTTCATAATGACTGATCACCTCACTGACTTTTCATTTAGGATTTAGTTGTAATACATGAACATAGATTCTATTTTGTTATAACCACTGTTATAATCTATTATAGTGTATTATAATTATCATAGTAATATATTCATACATTATGGTGTATTATAATCACTTATAATCCATTATAGTGTATTAAAATTAGGATAGTTGTAATACAAATGTATATTGTATTATAATCACAGTTAAAAGGGTCCATTTGTTTCTTACCGATAGGGGTACTTTTGTGTAATGAAAAAGGTAGATATGTTTATGTGTGGTGTGGTGTGGTGCTAAAGCTGCAGTCGAACTGACTTGTATTGAGTACAAAAAAGACCCCAATGTAAACAAGCCAAAGTGTTTGCTTGGGTTTAAATCCTATTAGCAGACCTGGACTGTACTGTCCTTTGCTTTTCTGATGTGAACTGCTATAAAGTATTCAATCAATGAATACATTTAATAAAGTATTCAATCAGGAACCACTACACATTGGATTCATGTTAAATGGGTTTTCGGGCATTTAACCACTTAAACCCTTGGTACTTTGTAAACTTGGTCTGCTCTGCAAAAATAGCAGATCTACATACTTATAGTCTGCAACTAGAACTTTATAGGCCTTATTAGTAATGACCTTTTGTAATGTACAGTATCTGGTAGGAAGTTAGGACTACAAGCCATAATGCTATACCACAAAAATGTGGAACGCCTTACCGAAGGCCTTAAAGGAGTGTGGATCACTAGCATCCTTTAAAATCGCCCTGAAAAACCACTTACAGGCAGCAGCCGTTCGCAACTGGTAAAAACAAACCCAGCCTTACCCTCCCCTGACCCCTCTTTGTATTTACCTACTGTACTGTATGTTTTTATTTTTTATTTTTAAATTGTTTTCCACTTTTTTTCCTGACTATATCTACTGCATAGTACTGTGTTCTATCCGTCTGCCATTCAATGTTATAATATGAGATACTTCAATGGTTTCCTATGGAAATAAGCTTAGTCTTTTCTAGGATCTCCTTTTAGTAGACCTTGTACCAGTGAACTGTACCGTCATGAAACTGTACTTTTTCCTATGCAAACTTCTAATAAAGTCTTCAATCAATCAATCAAATGTTGCCTTTTTAAGTGAAAGAGCACTGCATTGTGAACTGTGTTTCCAGTGAATTAGTAGATCATGGGTCTGAAAATCAGATTATACTAATATACCCAGACCCCCCAGATCATCATGGTTATTTAAAATGTTTGTTTTTGTTTTACTGATGGCTCTCTGTTAATATCATAGGTTAATATTTAAAAACGGTATTTGTGGGGCTAGCATTCTGTGGGGACGCACAGTAGCAGTGTGTGTTTCAGCCCGGACCAGAGAGGGGCGGACAACAATACGGCTGAGCTTCCGGTCACTCCAAAGCATGGCGGTGTTACGGCGAAATTGGTGACCTTCCGAAATTTGTGACAATCGTGTAAAACGTCACACAAGTAACGTCAGTGTCCGAACGTAAATCATTGCGGTTTGTTAATTAGCAGAGTTCAAGCTAGTGATATTTAGGGCTCGTATTTAAACACGTCCGCTCCGTGTTGGTTAATGTGAAAGCCCACAGGATGGTCACATATTTTGGCAGGTCACCAACTTCACCGTAACACCGCCATCGCATCAAACTTTCCTCGTAGGAAAACAACACAGAGTTAAGGGGATTCCAGACGGTACGCGGTCACCGCCTGCTAGTAATTCATTTTCAATGAGAGGCGGGCGGCTATTTCGTCCGCACAGCGAAGTTTAGAGGCGGCGAGGCGAGCGGGCGCAGTCCCGTGAAAATCCCCGCGAGCGTGCTCGTTTGTGCATGCGTACGCGGGCGGTGAGAGATGGATTGTGTTCATCTTTGTGAAATACCGCGCAGCGTTTACTCAAAGAGCGAGTGTGTTTGTGTATCACCGCGGCGCGGACCTCGCAGATCCAAGCGGGAGCCTCGGCGGCAACCGCTGTCCGTCTGTAGAGCGCCAAACAGAGAGAATCACATTATAATATTATTGTGTATAAGGCGCTCTACAGACGGACAGCGGTTGCCGCCGGGGCTCCCGCTTGGATCTGCGAGGAACACGCCGCGGTGATACACAAACACACTCGCTCTTTGAGTAAACGCTGCGCGGTATTTCACAAAGATGAACACAATCCATCTCTCACCGCCCGCGTACGCATGCACAAACGAGCACGCTCGCGGGTATTTTCACGGGACTGCGCCCGCTCGCCTCGCCGCCTCTAAACTTCGCTGCGCGGACGAAATAGCCGCCCGCCTCTCATTGAAAATGAATTACTAGCAGGCGGTGACCGCGTACCGTGTGCAATCCCCTTAACTTGTTTCTTCAGGTTGTTTTCACAACCAGGTTGTTTTCACAATCTGGACATTTGTCATTTCTACACGGGGTTCGTTGTGTTAAATCTATGCTAAGCTAGCTGTTTTCAAGCTGAAGACATTCAGATCGTCAGTTCTGGCTCTACCCAGTGGGCAAAGGAAGGTGTGCTGCATTTGCCCCGACATAAAAGGTTGTCCACCAGAAATATTATCTATGACCCAGTAGGATCACAACCTATATGGACAACCCGGTCAATTTGTACGGCAAAGTTCCAATATGGCCGCCTCAATATTAGCCCCTATTAGTTTTAATGGGGGGTGAATAGGGAAACATTTTAAACTGAGGGATATTTCCATGAAACTTCACATGTTGATCAATGGTATACATATGAACATTTTTTGTATTGCAAGTTTCCATGAAATCCAATATGGCCGCTGTTGGGTTAAAACCATTTTAATATCTATTATATTTAAAACACCAACTTCAGTGTTAAAAGTGTCAAGGTTATTTTGTTTTGATCTGATAACTAATGCACGAGACGAGAATCAGCCCCACTCCAGGGACAGAGAGATTGACCAGCGAAATGTCAAAGTGTCCAGGACACTGGATAATGAAAAGCCAAAACATTCTACATCCTTGGCTTCTGAGTCCACGAGACTCAGTCACAACAACATCTGATATCCATGTTATGTTTAATTGTCCAATCATAATGTGACTAATGTATTCTGTAAATCCATATATCTGTGAAATCATTATGCTTGTCACTCAGAGAGAAGCAACGATGGGTGATTTTGCTCTACTGTACTACTGTACAGTAATTTGAACTCTGACTAAACTTCAACACAAAACGCATAGCATATTCCCTGGTGTGGACATTCATCATTTCTTGTGTGTGGAGTACTTTATTATGGTTGGGGAAAACTGTTTTATCCATATGGAATATGATCAAAATTCCATCAGCCGCCACAATATGGCCGCCATATTGTAAGGACCCAGAAAATAGGTTTTGCCTCTAACTTCTGAACCAGATGAGCTAGAAACTCAAACTTGGTGTCTATTTCATGGTGTCTGACCATGGGAGACTCAATGGAATAGCTAATTTTATTATTGGGTGTGTCTGGACCTTTATTGTGCATATTTGCAAGATGGTGGACTCCCAAAATAGAGCTTTAACATAATTTCTACCATGATTGTTGACTGCTTTTGCAAATACAAGCAATATGAATCCATTTGCTAAGATTTATGGCACAGAAGGGACTTATACCTGTATTATTCTTGAGTTTGCATGTTGTCAAAATGGCTGTAAACGAGATATTATATTTCCTGTCCGATTCTACTGTATGTAGTTGTAGCAATGACTTCAGATAAAATCAGAGACCAAAACAATATCTTAGAAATTATTTTTTTATTAAAAAAATTAATAAAAAAAGAGAGATTATCTCAATGAAATGAATGCAACTGCCTTTTTGGGTCTTTCACACATAGACATGCACATGCTTTCCAACAACTTCAGCTTCAGGGAAATTATAATGAACACATGATTAAAACAGGCTGCATTATAATGCAAATAATTGCTAGTCTCTATCACTGTCATGTGTACCTATCCTGCTGCATCTTGTCTCCAGTCCTTGGCAACGACACCCCAAGTAGCATGCAATTCCCTTCTTCGCACATGAACAGTTTTTCTGGCAGCCTTTGATACAGCTACATGATATTGCCTTGTCCATTGATATAGGCCAGGCTGGCTCTGTAGATGGACAGGGGACTGCCTTCCCATGGCGGCAGCATGATATAGGCATCTATATCATGCTGCCACCCACCTCCTAGACCTTCCAGAGCTGTGGGTGAGAACAGAGCAGGATGCATATCTTCCTATCCATCACATGGTCTCAGCCCTTGGACTCGCACAGTGTCGTGCCCTGCCCTTTATTCACAGCCTGAGTGGCAGAGATACCACCAGCTATCCCTTTTTCACTGGAAAGAAGGCATGGTTCAAGACCAGCATGGGTCTAGATCTCCCTGCACTTCAGGAGTTTGGTGAAAATTCCTCTTATTCCCTCTCAGAGGATGTCAAGAATCAGGCTAGAGACCTCACAATAGCTGTATATGCATCAAAAGCTGACCATTCGGAGGACTTTGATTAGTTCCTAAATAACCGATCAACCCTGTTGAAGCTGCTGCCACCTACAGAAAATGCCTTTGGCCTGCACCTGAAAAGAGCTGCTCTTGCAGCCATAATAGATAAAACTGCACACATCGCGAAGCCAGACATCCCTTGCTTCACTGAATATGGATGGTCTCTCAGTGATGGGAAGGCAGTCCCCTGTCCATCTACAGAGCCAGCCTGGCCTATATCAATGGACAAGGCAATATCATGTAGCTGTATCAAAGGCTGCCAGAAAAACTGTTCATGTGCCATCCATCCATCCATCCATCTTCAACCGCTTATCCGGAATCGGGTCGCGGGGGTAACGGTTCCAACTGAGACTTCCAGATTTCCTTATCCTGCGTAACTTCCTCCACTCCCTCTGGGAGTATACCGAGGCGTTCCCAGGCCAGTCTGGAGATATAATCCTTCCATCTGGTCTTAGGTCTGCCACGGGGTCTCCTCCCAGTGGGACGTGCATCGAGGACCTTCCTAGGAAGGCGCTCGGGGGGCATCCGTACTAGATGCCCGAACCACCTAAGCTGACTCCTTTCCAAGTGAAGGAGCAGCGGTTCTACTCCAAGTCTCTCTCGGGTGATTGAACTTCAAAGAAGGGAATTGCATGCTACTTGGGGTGTCGTTGCCAAGGACTGTAGACAAGATGCAGCAGGATAGGTACACATGACAGTGATAGTGACTAGCAATTATTTGCATTATAATGCAGCCTGTTTTAATCATGTGTTCATTATAATTTCCCTGAAGCTGAAGTTGTTGGAAAACATGTGCATGTCTATGTGTGAAAGACCCAAAAAGGCAGTTGCATTCATTTCATTGAGATAATCTCTCTCTTTTTTGATTAATTTTTTAAATAAAAAAATAATTTCTAAGATACATTGTTTTGGTCTCTGATTTTATCAGAAGTCATTGCTACAACTACATACAGTAGAATCGGACAGGAAATATAATATCTCGTTTACAGCCATTTTGACAACATGCAAACTCAAGAATAATACAGGTATAAGTCCCTTCTGTGCCATAAATCTTAGCAAATGGATTCATATTGCTTGTATTTGCAAAAGCAGTCAACAATCATGGTAGAAATTATGTTAAAGCTCTATTTTGGGAGTCCACCATCTTGCAAATATGCACAATAAAGGTCCAGACACACCCAATAATAAAATTAGCTATTCCATTGAGTCTCCCATGGTCAGACACCATGAAATAGACACCAAGTTTGAGTTTCTAGCTCATCTGGTTCAGAAGTTAGAGGCAAAACCTATTTTCTGGGTCCTTACAATATGGCGGCCATATTGTGGCGGCCATATTGGATTTCATGGAAACTTGCAATACAAAAAATGTTCATATGTATACCATTGATCAACCTGTGAAGTTTCGTGGAAATATCCCTCCGTTTAAAATTTTTCCCTATTCACCCCCCATTAAAACTAATAGGGGCTAATATTGAGGCGGCCATATTGGAACTTTGCCGTACAAATTGACCGGGTTGTCCATATAGGTTGTGATCCTACTGGGTCATAGATAATATTTCTGGTGGACAACCTTTTATGTCGGGGCAAATGCAGGTTTCCTAAAAAAAAGGCTGGTTTGCCCCCTGGGTACTCTGTGGGATGAAGACAGTGAGTGTGACTGTTGGAGGATCCAGAGCCGTCTAATCAGAGAGTCCTGCCACTGCGGGGTCAGAAACAGCGCTGGTCACTTGGTTCATTGTCACTTTACACCTCATAGACTTCAATGCATTTTGTAAACTTCCGTTTCGCCGTTTGTCACTATACGCCAATAGATGTGTGCGTAGAAGACCTGGCCCCATGAAGTGAACGGGAGTGACGCAACTCTCCATTATACGGGTCTGGGAGGATCCAGGAACATTAAAGGAGCTATATAGTGTGTGTGCCAGCGGCTACGTCATTGTAGTCCCTAGCGGCCATTTCTTGGGTCAAAACAGGTGTTTCAATTGTTTGATTGCATAGAACTAATGCTATAGTCTAATCAGAACACCTGTGTAAGGCTGTGTTTACCCAAGAAATGGCCGCTCTTAGAACTACATTTGGCACACCTTTTTCTTGAAAAACCGAACGGATGCTAAATTAAAAATAATGTTGGAAATATATGTGTTTCTGTTCAAAAATGTCCACAAAAAGTGTAAAATAATGATAAAATAATAATTTTGGCAATTGTCAGGCTGACACATCCTATCAATCCATATAAAAGAATGGACTGGGATGTAAACAAAGTGTCGGTCTGACAAAAGGCCAAAATTATTATATTATCATTATGTTACACTTTTTGTGGACATTTTTTAACAGAAACACATATATGAAGCATAACTTTTTTTATGGGGTGTGTGTGTGTGTGTGTGTGTGTGTGTGTGTGTGTGTGTGTGTGTGTGTGTGTGTGTGTGTGTGTGTGTGTGTGTGTGTGTGTGTGTGTGTGTGTGTGTGTGTGTGTGTGTGTGTGTGTGTGCGCGCACGCACAAACGTTACAATTTTGGTTCTTAAGTGACTTGGGGACTGGGGTGATAAATTACTGTTTCACACGGAAGATATACTTACAGAAGGTATATTATGTTGTCTTGTTTAATCGTGTAACGTTAAGAGTGCTTAGTGTTTATTGAAAGAAGACAGACATTTCATATTAAGTTTATGTATTATTATTCACACTTTTGTAATGTTCACAAATCATTCATTCACTAAATATTTTAGAATGACCTGACCTGTAGTTATCAGTACAAGAGTGACAGGGGTATATTTGAGTTATTTAATTATAATAAATTAGTAGACCTGTTCATGTCAGGCACATGCAGTACCAATAACAACACCAGATCAAGTGGAGACAGCATCTACGGTCGCCCTAGTAACTGCAGATGTTGGACACTGCGACAGAACGCGTTCGCTGTCTTGTCAATTCCTATTTTATTTTATTCCAACCACAATGCCAAAATACTGATCTGATTCTTGTTTAGATGAAGAAACGTCAGGCAGGCGGACACTCATGTTGCGTTGTGGACCTTGGTTCTCTGTAGGGTTTGTTGTTTGAAACAGGAAGACAATCACTTCCTGTGACTGTCCATCAATACATATATATATATATATATATATATATATATTAGGGCTGGGATGCGATTAAAATTTGTAATCTAATTAATTACAGGCTCTGTGATTAATTAATCGCAATTAATCGCATTTTAATCGCACAACGATATTTGACCTGAGAAGCATTTTTTTTTCTAGTAAAACACATTTTGTTGTATGAGTGAATCAACGAGTGAGTTTTTTAAATCTAAATTTTGCATCCACTGGGCCAAGCAAAGCGCTCTGATCGGCTACTTCTCCCTTTGCATTTGTTGTCTCTTCTTGGTTGGTGCATCGCTATGATCGGTATGCCCGAAACTGAAGGTTCTGTGGTGCAAAAACTAAGTGCGATTAAATGCGTTAATTTTTTTAATCGCGTTAATTTTCTGTAATTAATTAATCGCAATTAATCAGTTAAAGTCCCAGCCATAATATATATATATATGTATTTATATATATATTCAATGTTATATGAGATACTTAAATGGTTTCCTGTGGAAATAAGCTTAGTCTTTTCTAGGATCTCCTTTTAGTAGAAACTGTACCTTTTCCTATGCAAACTTCTAATAAAGTCTTCAATCAATCAATATGTTTTATAAATACAATTATTTGCGATTATTGGAGTGAGTAAACGTGTCAAGTACATTAACTATTCAGCCCATTTAAAGCGTGTCGATGAATAAATATCAGTTTGGTTCCACAGGATTCGAACTCCTTCCATTGTCAGCATAGGTTTACCAGCCTGGAGTGTAGTCCGGTTGTAGTCCAACTCAAACCATTTCCCAGTTACCAGCAGATGTTTGCTAAACGATAACTCAACGTTTTTTTTCTTTCTTCTACCACAGGAGAAGATGGACTCCAAAAGATCTTCAGCCTCGTCAGAGGATCAGAGAGAGATGAACCAGAGACATGGACTCAACCCTGTAGTAAAGTTGTACAGGATGGGTAGGTAGAATTTATTCTGGCGATTAATCGTCACCCGAAGAATAGCCATTAGCAATTTAATTGTGTGTTTGCCTTTTAGGCTTCGTAATCAAAAACGGCACAACACAAATTACAAATAACTTAAATATACAAAGATTTTGACATTCATTTTTTTTATATAATTTAAAGCAGAAATATCTGATCTACAAGCTTGCGTAAGCCTGTAAATGTGTGGAAAAACCTTCAGCATGGAAATGATTATTCAATATCTCAAATGTTCAATTCATGGAGATTATTTAGTTTTCCTATTAACCAATATTTTGATGACGGGTCATCGTCCAGATTTAGCCACTATGTCTGTGAACTTCCCGTGCAAACTGTGCTAGCATAGCCGCTTAGCTCAGTGTTCCTCAA
Source organism: Nannobrachium achirus (assembly GCF_963921795.1). Lineage (NCBI taxonomy): Eukaryota > Metazoa > Chordata > Actinopteri > Myctophiformes > Myctophidae > Nannobrachium > Nannobrachium achirus. The sequence goes on along the minus strand of NC_137813.1, from coordinate 4,533,384 downwards.
CCTTTTTTCTGCATGGGCACACTTTTCATGTCCCAAGAATCCATGGGCACACCAAAGGTCCCCAGGCACAGTGGTTGAGAAACACTGGTCTAATCAGATGCACAACTGATGGTATTTATAATGTGATTAATCAGTTATAATACCTGATCATCATGTTTTAAGAGATGGGGGGATCATGGCACCCCATCTTTAAGAAAATCTGTTCATATATCACTTCGTGCCATCTGCATAATGTCATTTCATGTTTCCTTTGCTTTATGTGTTGTGTAAAGCAGTGTTTCTCAACCTTTTTTCTGCATGGGCACACTTTTCATGTCCCAAGAATCCATGGGCACACCAACATAATACGGGGGTGTAAATATCGTCACTGTCGGGAAGAAACCTTGTACCTCCAAGTTTCAAATGTGTACGTTTCTTCACAAAGTAAAGCCCTGCTTCATCATCATAAAAGGCTGTCGCACAACAGTAGCGAAAACAGCCGATCTACAAGCACACAGCGCCTCGCACCACAAGGCGTTGTGTGCTTGTAGATCGGCTGTTTTCACTAGTTTAAATAATTTTTAAAATGATAAATACAACACTGGCTTTCAAGCAGTTTCAAGGGGCACACTTGGCCCTTCTCAGGGGCACAGCAAAGGTCCCCAGGCACAGTGGTTGAGAAACACTGCTGTAAAGCACTTTGAATTGCCTTGTTGTTGAAAAGTGCTCTATAAATAAAATGGCCTTGCCTTGCATGGAGGCCCACTGAGTTGCTCTCTGCTGACGCTGGCTCCTCTCTCTCCTCGTTCCAGATCTCCAATTCCTTCCTGAGGTGTGTAAAGAGGAGTCTTCCCCTGAACACCAGGAGAGCAGCCCTCGTCTGGTCCAGGTGAAAATAGAACCTCCACCGATTAAAGAAGAAAGGGAGGAGAATAGCTTAGGTCTGATTCATGTGAAACCTCAACAGATAAAAGTGGAACAGAAGGAAAATAGCTTTAGTCTAATCCAGGTGAAAATAGAACCTCAACAGATCAAAGATGAACAGGAGGAGAGTAGTTCCATTCTGATTCAGGTGAAACTAGAACCTCTATCGATTAAAGAGGAACAGCAGGAGAATAGTCTCAGTCTCGTTCAGGTGAAAACAGAACCCCCACAGTTTAAAGATGAACAGGAGGAGAGTAGTTCTAGTCTGGTCCAGGTGAAACTAGAAGAACCTCCACAGATTAAGGAGGAACAGTCAGAAGTACTTCTAAGACCAGAGGAGGCTGCAGGCTCATCGTTGACATTACTAGCAGTGAAAAGAGAAGATGATGACAACAGAGAGACAGAGCCTCTGGCCAGCACCTCAACTGAACACATGAAAACACAAGCTGATGCAGAGCACTGTGGAACATCACAACCAACTGGTGATGAGCAGCTCCTGTCTTCACACCGTTCTGAATCTGATACTGATGACAGTGACGACTGGGAGACCAGGGACGATGAGTCCGCTTTAAACACACTGAAATCACACAAGACTCAACATGTAGAAGGAGAGAACATGTCTCTTAGCAAGCTGTCCCAGAACCTGAAATCATCATTTAAACAAAAGCCATCCACGAGTCAAACAGAAAATAAAAACCTAACTTGTACAGAGTGTGGCAAAGTATTTGGTCAAAAGAGTGATCTGATGACACACATCAGAATTCATACAGGAGAAAAGCCCTTTACTTGCACAGTTTGTGACAAAAGCTTTAACCAAAATCAAAATGTGAAAACTCACATGAGAATTCATACAGGAGAAAGGCCCTTTGCTTGTACAGTTTGTGACAAAAGCTTTAGCGATAATTCTACTCTGAAAAAGCACATAATGATTCATACAGGGGAAAAGCCCTTTACTTGCACAGTTTGTAATAAAAGCTTTAACCAAAATCAATATTTGAAAACACACACGAGGATTCATACAGGAGAAAGGCCCTTTGCTTGTACCGTTTGTGATAAAAGCTTTAGACTAAATTCTATTCTGAGAATTCACATGAGGATTCATACAGGAGAAAAGCCCTTGTACTGTTCGTAACAAAAGCAAGACGACAAACCGAGTGCCGCGCTGCGAGCTTGTAGATCTGCTATTTTTGAAAAAGTTGTGAAAATATGTGCAAATCTTTGAATATATGTATTTTCAAAGCGAACGTTTGTAACTCAAATTTTGCTTCTGGGTGGTCCCTGGAACTAGATATTTTGAGATGGGGGTCCGTGGCCAAATAAATATCATTTTGGGGGTCCTTCAAATGAAAGGTTTGAGAACCACTGAGATAGTAGTCTCTCAAGAACAGACTAACTGAACTCCATTTAAGTGAAAAGGACCTTTTCTTTGACGATGGCTGGCCAGATTGCTGACATAGAAACATAGGTTTTTCAAAAAATCTTTGAAGGATTCATAAGACACTTATAGAATCGTGTCAAAATTCTAATTTTCAAGATTTTTCAAAAATAGCAGATCTACAAGCTCGCAGCGCGGCACTCGGTGCCGCGCTGTGAGCTTGTATATCTGCTATTTTTCAATAGTTAAAGCATAAAATAATGATACACAAAATGTGTACCCGTTATGAATGGGTTAAACACCGATATTTCATTCATCAAAATGACTGGTAGCCACTGTGTATTCTGGGGAAGAAAAGCTTAAATGTTGAACTTTGTTAGTAGACCTTGTCCAGAACCCACGGTATAGTACTTGGGATGGTTCACCCCCAAATTGACTTAGCTTATTGACCCCATGGTAATGACCCCATGTAATGACCAGCAGTGGTTCCCTATGGAGACACAAATAGCTTTTTTTTGTTCCCTATGGAGACACAAAGAGTCTCCTCAAATCATTGGCTTGGGAATGTGACAAAAACACATCCATGAATTCAAGTCTCCATAGAGCATCGCAGCGGAAGTGGATTCCTGGGGTCACTTAATATTCCCCATTCATTTTCGCCATAGACTTTTACAAATATATTTATAACAATTATGTTAAGCCTCGCTTAAAGGAGGACTTTGCCACTTTTCAACCCATCTTCATATAATAGGTCCTCACTAATGTTCATAATAAAATAGCACATTTTTTTTCCATCGTCTTGTGACATCATCATTTTCCACAAAAAAAATAATTAATCAATATTTTTGAAAAACATATTTTGATTTTTATTATCGCGAGAACAATGGCTTCCACTTTAACATCGCAACTTTTCAGGAGTAGAAAGCCTGCATTTTCCATTAGCTTGGATTCCCAATCGATGATGTCACAAGACGATGGGTTTCTGACCTGCCCACAACCCTCCAATAAAAAAGAAAAAAAAGAAAAGCTATTTTTTTTAGTGAGGACCAATTGTATGAAGATAGGTTGAAAAGTGGTGAAGTACTCCTTTAAACAGGACTTGTGGTCTCTCATCTCTAGGGACAGACAGTCTTTGTCCCAAATGATGCTGACAAGAATGAAATTCCTTCATCTCGGTTCTTTAGTCGGGGCCGCTAGGGAGATAGAATGGTCATTTTGTGCGAATCAGTCTAAAAGCGCCAAACAGATGTAGCCCAGGGCATGCTCTAATGATTTAGCTAGGGCGCCCGACTTGGCGACCTTCGGGGTCGCCACAGCGGCCGTATCAAGTTGGGCTCCCATCGACTTTCAATACAGGAGGAAAATACCCAGAAAATCATTTTTTTCCTGGGTATTTAAGTAGGGTGTGAGGGGTCTAACTAGGGGTTTGTCATGATGCTGAATCCATTGCAAGCATTTGTTTTGCAAATCAAACATTCCTTGGGCTATAAATGGCTCCGGAAAACCATGGTTTAGTGATGAAAAGTGATGAAATTCATGAGTCATCACTTTTCACAGTTTTCTGGGCATTTTCTGGGGCCATTTGTAGCCAAGGAATGTTTTTTGTGCAAAACTGATGCTTCCAATGGATTCAGCATTTGCGCAAAATTTGGCGCTTTTAGACTGATTAGCACGAAAAATCCCTAAGGCCTCCGACTATTTTGAAATCAGATGACATTAAAACGACTTTGATTGTTCAAAGTTGTAACTATACCTAACCCTAACTCCTGGCATATTTGTATCCTGTGACTGCACCGTAAACGTGTTACTGTAGTTTCTGTCTTGTTTTATTTTTCATATGAATTCATAACTGTTTAGTAACATTTCTAATTTTCCCTTTATAATGTGATTAATTTATTTACTTTGTCTTAATGATGCTCTTACGGTTACGTGTAAAGCATTTTGAAATGCCTTGTTAAGGTGTGCTAGACAAATATAAATCTGAGTATTATTATTAAATAAACTTGCCTTAATTGCCTTACTAGTGTGAAGTCACTCAGACAGTTATAACAGAAAGTAGCCCTATTCTATTGCTGCTGCTTCTTGCAAATTATCCTTTAGTCGCCAAGTGAAAGTGGTGGATATGCGTTGACTCGTGCACACGGTGCCCTCTTTGTTGCATTTTGTATAACGTTTATTTCCTCGTATTTTATTTTGATTGTATCAATCATGGTGATCCACACCTCTAAGTAAGAGTAAGTAAGTGGCCTTCGGCACCAACGTGAATGGTCCGTGTCCGTCACTTGCTTCGGGCTTAGTCCTATGTATTCACATCCTACAGTAGATTGCCTACGGAACCTCCACACATTAACACATGTTTCTTTAGTGTTTTTGAGGCCACGGCCAGACAAATCTGGATATTTCATATATCCCAGATTTTCAGATATCCAAATAGAAAAAATATCTAGGTCAGGGGTCTTCAAAGTTTTCAGGCCAAGGACCTCTTAGTTGAGAGAGAGATGAAGCAGGGACCACCCACTACCTTTTCATAGATTCCATATAGTTTTATCATTTGACAGCACAATTATCAGTGTATTTTGGACTTTTGTCAATTTGTGTTTTCAGATATTTAACCACTTGACCTTTCACTCTGTACTTAGCCTACTCTTTTTCCCCTCTACACCAAAGCTCTTTGCCAAAAATAGCCGATCTACAAGCTCACAACGCCTCGCAGCGAGAGGCGTTGTGAGCTTGTAGATCTGCTATCTTTGGCTAAAGTTCTCAGAATATGGATGCTAGGGTTCAAGTGGTTATACAAAAAAGGGGGGAAAACAAGTTCCTATCACACAAAGATTTGGAGGAACCCCTGTAGTAACTCCGAGGGTTCCCGGACCCCCTGTTGAAAGCAACAAAGATATCTAGGTCTAAAATCAGTCCCCAGACCTCCACTAGGGGGAGGTCTAGTCTCACATCATCTTCTTCAGAGATATCCTTACATGGATCCAGTCCATCCATCAATCAGACGAAACACAAACATAGAATTCAGAGACACAGTGTAGTGCCTCAGTAAGTATGATCACATGTAAACAAACCTACTAGTGCCAGTCTAAAAAACCCACCTAACATCAATTTAAAGGACAACTGTTTTTTTACAACAAGGGTTCATATTTTAGATTGTAATTAGAGAAAAGAAAAGAGAAAAGAAAAGGTGAGTGTTAAAATGTTTTCATTTGCTTCGTTCTATTGTTTTATCGCGTTTACCGTGCAAAAATGTGGGGCATGCGTACGCATGGGGGCATGCGTACAAGTGGCTAAATGTGTCTTTTGAGCGGTGGTCACACCGTCTCCATAGCGTGGCCGTGTGTGTAGGTATGTTTGTTTGTTTGTATGTGGGTTTGTATGTGGGTCTGTATGTAGCCTCAAGCCTGTGGTGTAGTACCTTTTCTGACCACACATGTTAAGGGAGGGGCGCTGTTGTTCAGGCCAGGCCAGGCCACACACACACACACACACACACACACACACACACACACACACGGGGGAACCACCGCTCAGTTCACACGGGTGTGATTTTTAGACACAATAAGCCAGCAGTTTCTTTATTGCTATTTACAGTAACACTTCTAGTCCCCATAAGTCACTTCCAACCATGAAAGGTTGCGTTGTATCTTGGGAATGGGCTTATTCTGTGTAAAATTACATATTAGCCACTTGTATGCATGCCCCCAACCACTGAAATAAGAATCTCTAAAACAATAGAAAGAAGTAAATGAAATAATTTTCTCATATTTTATAATCTTTAATTACAATCTAGAATATGAACCCTTGTTGTAAAAAACTAAAGTTGTCCTTTAAGCCATTCAGGCCTGAACGCATCATGTTAGATTTGAACCACTTTAACCATTATTATGCTTTAACTATTAAAACATAGCAGATCTACAAGCTCACTGCGAGCTTGTAGATCTGAACCACTTTAACCATTATTATGCTTTAACTATTAAAACATAGCAGATATACAAGCTCACTGCGAGCTTGTAGATCTGCTATTTTTGAAAAAAATTAAACATTTCTTTGAATATTCCTGACCCGATTCTATAAATGTCTTCTAAAGCCTTCTTCTAAATCAGTGGTTCTCAAACTTTAAGGACCTCCAGAATTACATGTATTTTGCAGCGGACCCCCATCTCAAAATATGTTGTTCCAGGGACCCCCATCTCAAAATATGTTGTTCCAGGGACCCCCATCTCAAAATATGTTCCAGGGTCCCCTCAGAAGCAAATATTTGAGTTACAAATGTTTTTTTTTTTTTTTTTTTTTAAATAGCAGTCTACAAGCTTGCAGCGTGGCACTTGGTGCCGCACTCTGAGCTTGTATATCTGCTATTTTTGAAGCGGTGAAAGCCGCTTCCAAGATGTGGCTTTGTCTGTCCCGTACATGTCCCCCCATCTGATTGGTCAATTTTGTCTGTCCCGTACATGTCCCGTGCATGCTTGACCAATTGAGGATTGGTCAAGCTTCACATGCCAATTTGGCCCTCCAGACAAAATCATTCATTCATCCAGAATTCATAAAAATATAGAACTAAAGCACATAGAAAGTATCGAACTAGAACACAGAATGTATAGATCTAGAACACAGATTTCATAGCTCTAGAACACAGAATAAAAATTCACCGCTTCACTTCGAACCGAGGTTTGATTTTTCATCAATAGTTAAAAGCAACATCTAAGTTACATTTTAACCTTTGCCAAATATCAAGGTTGTCAAGGCTTTCAAGTGCTACGGGTCAAGGTTGAGTCTGAAGAGTTGAGTCAGAGTCTGATATACAAGCTCACAACACATCACATTGTGACCTTATAGATCAGCTATTTTCACAGAAGATATTAATGTAGAGGGGAGAAAGAGGGACCTACTGTAGTATTGACTATGGTCATTTAAGTATAATGTACAGTAGCGTTGAACCCAATCCAGCCAAATCTTTATTAATATTCTCATAAACAGAAGGTGTGTTTTTGTTTTCATTATCCGCAGCAGTCAGGTTCAAGTGTTTCACCTTTTATAAGGCAGTGGTTCTCAAGAGTCACGAGGAATCTGCTGGGAGATGAATTCTGTCTTACCATTTATATTATATATTGTGATAAGTTTCACTTTTCTGTTATGCAAAGGTTAACGAAAAGAAGGTTCACGTTGCTGGCAAAAAAAACAATAGTGAAAAATAAAAAGAAAGAAAATCAAGACAATTTGAAGAAAATGCGTATTTTTTGTAGATTTTTAAAGGCGTGTTCCCTGAAGTCCTCTCCTGTTTGTTCCTTTGAGCAAGGCATCTTTGTTTCGACATGCAGTCCTGATGGACATCAACTGGACGTGGAGTTCCTCCCCGATGTCTGGTTGGCAATCATGGCTGCCAGTTCCCACCTGATTTCATGTGGGAGTTGAGACTGTTCCAGACAGAACTGAATGGCCGCTAGCTTGCATAAGGTCTTCAGACTAGGACTCAGGTCTAGGATGCACAGATCACTGGGTTTGTTGTCTAACTCTCCAAAGATGATGACAAGATCTCCCATCAAGCAACAGCACCTGTCATGCCTTCCCCCATATTCTCCCTTGAGCTTAACCTTCTTCCAGGAGGTTTCTGGATTGAATTTCCACACACCGTTGGCATTGAGTGTGTACAGCTCTCCTTTGTAGGCAAAGGCGTAAGGAAGTAACAGATTTTCTGGGCAGCGCTGTGAAGAAGGTGTCATCAGCCAGCTGTTGGTCTCCGTGTCAAAGACAATGACGTTGCGGTGTTCCAGTCCCCCACCCAATACGAACATCTTTGTCCCAATGATGGTGGCAGAGTGACTTTCTGATCCTGGTGGCAGAGTGCCTCTGGGGTTGATTGTAGACCAGACCATTGTGCTGATGTCCAACTTGGAGATGTCATTGAGAGCTGAAGCACCCCAAAACCTCTCTATTCCTCCATGGATATACATGACCTTGTCCAAGACACAGGCAGAGTGGCAAGACCTCTTCTTTGGAACCGTCCCTGACACCTCTGGCCTGGACCATCTGTGGGTGTCCACATTGAAGGCGTAAAGCACGTCTTGGGACTCGCTGAAACTCCCGTTAATCCCGCCCCAGATGTAGACGACGTCTTCCACTAGCACAGCAGTGTGGTTGTAGAAGTTAAAAGGGACCTCAGGGGGGCGCTCTCCTTTTTCTGTCATCACAGGAAGAAACGTCCTCCAGCGCAAAGACACTGTGTTGAAGACATTCACATCCATCTGGTCCTTGTCAGTGCGAACCCACGACATGAAACGCAGGTCTCCAAAACAGAACATGTTGTGTCCTGCTGCCACAAAAGCACAACAATGGCTGTTGAATGGTCCTCCTGGTAGACGCACTGTGACACGCAACATTCTCTACTGAGGTTGGACTCTTGTTAGGAAAGAACAAGAGTTCATGAGTTACCAGAACAGGTTATACTGCTTGTATAAAACGCTACAAACGACAAATGAAGCTCCACCAATCCACAAAAATTGTGTTACATTTGTTTCCATGGAGTGTAATGTAATACCGGCGTTCACTTGCTGCGACAGCGCCGCTACTCCCACTGAGGAGTACAGTGCAATTATACTCCCTTACGGCCGGACTACACCAGAAAATGCGCACGTATGCGTGCGCTGTCTGCGCGTGGAGACGGGTATGGCTGCAGGCGTGTAGCCATACACTCTTGTGTGCGTGTGCGAAAAGAGGGGGTATATGTGCGGGAGACTAGTATAGATAGGCTGTGTACAAAACGCATACGCGTACGTAAAAAATAGAACCAATCCTATTTTTACAGCATGCGTATCCGTGGTTTGCGCTACCCACCATGAGCCTGGTGTAGCCGGCTGAATTGATATACATTGGATTTATCCAAAACGTGCATACGCGCGCCCCGCATACACACTGCCGCGCGCAAAACGGCTTGGTGTAGCCCGGCCGTTAAAGCAAGATAACATGTAAAAGTGTTCTGTAAAGTTAAAAAGGCATTGTAAAACAGAAGGACCATTTTGCATTGTCTGCAGCAGTGTTTCACCGTATAAGGAAATATATATGTGACCTTTAAACGTCTCTTATGAAAGGGAAGCATGCAAAACATGAGATGAGTGGAGCAGCATGACTGGGTCACTCCATGGGCCCTGAAAAACCTTCTATCAGGAGACGTATGTAATGTAAATTCCACTCACAATTTACATTTACTGCTGCCATTCGGTTCCTTGCGTGCGTGCGTGCGTGCGTGCGTGCGTGCGTGCGTGCGTGCGTGCGCGCGCGACATGAAGGTAAAATGTATGAAAGCAAGATAAAATGTGTTCTGTGGAGTGAGAGAGGTATTGTGAAACACAAGGTGTATTTTGGTTTTCATTATCCGCAGCACAGTCAGGTTCAAGTGTTTCACCTTGAACAGTGGTTCACCCCCCCCCCCCCCCCCCCCACACACACACCCTGATAAACACCTGGAATTGTATGAGTTGAGGCATTCAATTTTGTTTCACTCAATTCCGCAGATACATTGTGAAAATAGCAGATCTACAAGCTCACAACGCCTCGCAAAGCTTGTATCTGGTATTTTCACTATTTTCACTTCATTTGACAATTTAGCCAATATTTATACATAGTTTGCTGATTACGTTTTTGAAGCGGTGAAAGTCGCTTCCAATGAGTGGCTTTGTGTGTCCCACGCCCATATATGGTCATTTCAGTCCAGAATGAACAGGTTTTTTCAAAAACAAAATGTCTGTCACCTCATGTCCATATATGGTCATTCCAGTCCAGAATGATCAGGTTTTATCTGTCCCGTACGTCCAGAATATCAGTCCAGAATGAATAGGGTTTTATCTGTCCCGTCCGTCCGTCCGTCCGTCCGTCCGTCCGTCCGTCCGTCCGTCCGTCCGTCCGTACGTACGTACGTACGTCCGTCCGTACGTACGTATGTGTGTAGTGTCCGTCCCGGTCTGATGATTGGATACTTTGAGGATTGGTCAAGCTTCTCATGACAATTCGGCCCTCCAGATAAAATCATTCATTCATTCAGAATATAAAGAATGTATAGATCACAGAGTTCATAACTCTAGAACACATAGAATAAAAGTTCACCGCTTCACTTCGAACCGAGGTTTGATTTTTGCTATGCTATTTAAAAAAAACGTCTTAAAAGTCATTAAATTGTCACTTCACTGTCATTTGGGGACCCCCTGGGGGTTCCATGCCACAGGTTGAGAACCACTGTCATAAGGAAATCTATCTTTGAAAACGAGCCTCGTGAGTTGTGATTATTTTAAACTCTTACTACTACTTGAAACTGTCTCTTATGAAAGAGAAGCATGCAAAACATGGCTGGAGCAGACTGGGTCAGTCCATGAGCTTTGTTTGCATGATTAAATTTAAACCGTTATCTTTAAAGTTTAAACAGTTAAATATTAGAGTGATAAATTACGGCACCAACACTGTATAAGTTCAGAGCTGAGGCTTCAGTAGTTGAGGGAGGAACAGCAGCTCTACGGTGACTTCTGCAAACTCAACCGTTGCTCCTGAAATCATCTGTTCTACGAGGTGAGTTGAATTTTTAGCTGAAATCGTCTGATTTAAGCCTCTTAAGACCTGGAACACACCTGCGTCGCGTTCGATTTTAACCACTTTAAACATTGTTTTAGGCTTTAAGTGAAAAATCATGAAAATGTGTGCAAGTCTTTGAATATCTTTGACCCGACTCCTAAATCCTTCCTCTGAATCAGTCCATCTCAAACTTTTTCATGTCAAGGACTTCCAAAATTACATGTATTTGACAATACGTTGTCCCAGGGACCCCCCAGAAGCAAATATTTGAGCTATAAAAGTTTGCTTTGAAAAATATACATTGAAGAATCTGCACACATTTTCACAAGTTTTCAAAAATAGCAGGTCTACAAGCTTACATTTCATAACACATTATATATACGCCAGGAAAGATTTGTTTATTTCTTTTTAATTTCGCTGGAGATCTGTAAGCTAATATATTCTTTATGGAAATCACGTCCAGTGGTGGAAAAAGTATCAATACTGCAATATAGAAATACTCGGTTACAAGTTAGTCTGGAAGTCTGGAATTCATACTTGAGTATGAAAGTTTTTTGATTGGCATCAAAATGTACTTAAAGTAGCAAAAGTAAACATACAAAATGTTTGAAAATAGCAGATCTACAAGCTCACAATGCGTTGTAATGTGTTGTGAGCTTAAAGTGTTTAAAGTTGTACTATGTAACTTTTTTTATAAAACAAATCTTAAAATTCTCCTAACTATTAAATCACAAAAGTTTTAGAAGATCCGCGCCGTGAATTTCAGCCTGTAAAGCCTTCTCTATATGTAAACTGAGATCCTTGCCGTGGACCGGATCTCGCGCCAAAATTGCGTCATCACACTACCGGCCAATCACAGCGAGGGTTATACAACTGCCGGCCAATCACAGCGCATCTTGAAGTGGGGTCGCTATGGCAGCCATATTTGTTGTCGCCCGTTTGTACCATCCCTTCTCTAGGTAATTTCGCCTACCAGGCAGGGTGAAGGAGTCCGTATCTCTGGAATTACTGAACGCACAGGAACAAGGGACCCCTTAAAAGATAGATCTCAGCGAGGTGGAGGCAGACGCGGGGGTCTGAAGGTACGAAAAACGGACGAAAGACGCGGACGCGACCGCGGTTTGCTATAGGGCTAATGACCACTAGTTGGGCAACTTACACAGTATGGCTTTAATGTATGTTTTATAATTATAATTTATATCTGCAAAGTAACTGTATTAACTGAAGTTTTCAAATAAGTTTAGTGGAGTGGTCGTATTTCAAATCAATCGGTCAAATGAACAGTAACGGTACAAGTTAATATATGGCTGTAAGATAAATGGTGTGTGTGCGTGTGTGTGTGTGTGTGTGTGTGTGTGTGTGTGTGTGTGTGTGTGTGTGTGTGTGTGTGTGTCACTTCCAGCAGTGTGTCGGTGTAGACAGAGAGATGGCTGCACATGGGACCATGGTCCATGGCCTGCTCCTACTCATGATGGTAAGTTACACCACAACTCTCAAGTAGTATTAGAAAGAAGCACAAGTTTGGAAAATCGCTGATCTACAAGCTTGAGAGACATTGTGGGCTGCTATTCTTTATATGTCAAACTGAATGTAATACCTCAACGTTCTAAGTGCCCAGGGTCCCCAGTTCATAATATGGTTATTTTAGTTATTTATGGATGGAAATGGTTGAGAACCACTGAGTTACTGTCAGGCAGAAACCAACTAGGCCTATGTCCAAAATACATTGAAAAAACTATAACCACACACACACACACACACACACACACACACACACACACACACACACACACACACACACACACACACACACACATGTATACAGAACATTGATCTTGATCTATAATGCCATCCTCACAGCTTGTGTTTCTGGGTGATCCAATGGAAGGCAGCTCCATTCCAGAGGGCAGATCCCAGCTCCAGGACTTCAACATGGCTTTATCAGCCGGTGAGATAAACCTGGCTGCGACTGGGGAAGACCACATTAACACATTCTATCTATAGTGCATTACAATGACAATTTATTGTTTAGGCATTGAGCAGATGCCCTTAATGCAGAGCGAAAACGCATTGGATTTGGTGTGCAATGCTGTGCAGAATCGGCGCTGCGGATCCCAAAAGGAGTCATAAAAGGAGTGATGAGTTTTTTACCGCATGCGACAAGACGCACGAATCGAACTGGGTTCGATCGAGAAAAAAACGCACGGCCGCAACGACTCGTCGCCCGGCTAATTCGGATCCGGTGTGCATGAGATCATAGAGAATCATTGTTTTCTTAAAAAAAATGGAATTGTCCGTTTTATCCGTGCGGATAAACGCACCTGTGTGCAAAGACCTTTACTACAGCACGGTAATACATCAATACATCAAATGCATAGAATTATAGAAATAGTAATCTAAGAAAAAGAAGAAAAAAAAAACATAGGTAGACCAATAACCTATTCAGTAAAAAAAAATCTAAATAAATAAATAGATAAATAATACAAATTCTATCTAAATGATGTGTATGGTCATTTGAGGGTAGGGTAAGTGCTATGGGCTTAGGTGGAGTCTGAAGAGGTGAGTCTTCAGACCACGGTGGAAGAGTCTGTTGTTCCAAGTGCAACAGGGAGTTTATTCCACAGTTTTGAGGCCAGGAGGCCATTAAGAACATTATGTGCAATGCAGTATAATGTACCTAAAATAACGTATATGTGTAGGCCTATTTTATAAAATGAGTATGATTGCGTTGTAATATGCTTATAATAATGTATAATTACAGTAATAAACACTCACAGTTAGTGCTCAAAATGCTTTGTAACAATAATAACTAAGTTTCATAATAATGTCATGATTATTCAAATCAACAATGAATTAAATGTGGTTTCAGATGCAGAGGGAGGTGAGGATCGCCTGCTCTATAAGCGAGAGAAGGGCGCTCACATCATTAACAACGGTGTCCTCAAAATCTACAGGAAGGTCATGGAGCAGGTTTTAGTAAAATATAGTAAGGATACGAATGACTTTGAGAAGCGTCTGGAGGCGGCTAAGATTCTCACCCTCTACCAACATGCCATAACAAAGAACAACATCCGTGAAAACATGAGCATTTAGAGACAAATAAGCCATCAGACCCCGATGATCCCAACTCAAAACTATTTTCAAAACTATTCAATCCACTTGTTGAGGCATCTGTAAATTATGCTGAAGCATTGGTGGGTTACCAGATGGGACACAAACTGACGGTGGCAGACCTGGCCAAAGCGTACCAGATTACGGACCATGAATCACAAAAGCTCGGTTTTGTACGAAGCAAGGTAATTGGCGCTGCTAAAAAACTTATCAAAATCAAAGACGCACGTTTTGACAAGGATGCCTACAACACTTGGTTGGAAGAGAACAAGCCTAATCCTACGGAGAAAAAGAAACTAGATGATGACCTTAAGGCGGCTAATGCTGAAGTAATAGCAATGCTGAAAGATATTGTTAATCAGCTGCCCAAATTGGCTTATTATGCCGAAGAATGTAATACTGTCTAACTAGACAGTATACAAGATTATAGTATATGCTCTATTGTCTTTGACTTCAGTTCAATCATATGAATGTGTACTGTACAATACATTCTCTAGGCATGATGGCTTTTCGGGTGATGACTCAATTAGTTTGGCCATCATGATGTTCAGATGGCAAAATACTTATCTGTTCACAATGCAATACAATAATAAACAATATAGCATGATGTTGTCCAGTGTACTTATCTGTTCACAATGCAATACAATAATAAACAATATAGCATGATGTTGTCCAGTGTACTTATCTGTTCACAATGCAATACAATAATAAACAATATAGCAAGATGTTGTCCAGTGTACTTATCTGTTCACAATGCAATACAATAATAAACCTATAGCAAGATGTTGTCCAGTGTACTTATCTGTTCACAATGCAATACAATAATAAACCTATAGCAAGATGTTGTCCAGTGTACTTATCTGTTCACAATGCAATACAATAATAAACCTATAGCAAGATGTTGTCCAGTGTACTTATCTGTTCACAATGCAATACAATAATAAACCTATAGCAAGATGTTGTCCAGTGTACTTATCTGTTCACAATGCAATACAATAATAAACAATATAGCAAGATGTTGTCCAGTGTACTTATCTGTTCACAATGCAATACAATAATAAACAATATAGCAAGATGTTGTCCAGTGTACTTATCTGTTCACAATGCAATGCAATGATAAACCTATAGCAAGATGTTGTCCAGTGTACTTATCTGTTCACAATGCAATACAATAATAAACAATATAGCAAGATGTTGTCCAGTGTACTTATCTGTTCACAATGCAATACAATAATAAACAATATAGCAAGATGTTGTCCAGTGTACTTATCTGTTCACAATGCAATACAATAATAAACAATATAGCAAGATGTTGTCCAGTGTACTTATCTGTTCACAATGCAATGCAATAATAAACAATATAGCAAGATGTTGTCCAGTGTACTTATCTGTTCACAATGCAATGCAATAATAAACAATATAGCAAGATGTTGTCCAGTGTACTTATCTGTTCACAATGCAATGCAATAATAAACAATATAGCAAGATGTTGTCCAGTGTACTTATCTGTTCACAATGCAATGCAATAATAAACCTATAGCAAGATGTTGTCCAGTGTACTTATCTGTTCACAATGCAATGCAATAATAAACAATATAGCAAGATGTTGTCCAGTGTACTTATCTGTTCACAATGCAATGCAATAATAAACAATATAGCAAGATGTTGTCCAGTGTACTTATCTGTTCACAATGCAATGCAATAATAAACCTATAGCAAGATGTTGTCCAGTGTACTTATCTGTTCACAATGCAATGCAATAATAAACCTATAGCAAGATGTTGTCCAGTGTACTTATCTGTTCACAATGCAATGCAATAATAAACCTATAGCAAGATGTTGTCCAGTGTACTTATCTGTTCACAATGCAATGCAATAATAAACAATATAGCAAGATGTTGTCCAGTGTACTTATCTGTTCACAATGCAATGCAATAATAAACAATATAGCAAGATGTTGTCCAGTGTACTTATCTGTTCACAATGCAATGCAATAATAAACAATATAGCAAGATGTTGTCCAGTGTACTTATCTGTTCACAATGCAATGCAATAATAAACCTATAGCAAGATGTTGTCCAGTGTACTTATCTGTTCACAATGCAATGCAATAATAAACCTATAGCAAGATGTTGTCCAGTGTACTTATCTGTTCACAATGCAATGCAATAATAAACCTATAGCAAGATGTTGTCCAGTGTACTTATCTGTTCACAATGCAATACAATAATAAACAATATAGCAAGATGTTGTCCAGTGTACTTATCTGTTCACAATGCAATGCAATAATAAACAATATAGCAAGATGTTGTCCAGTGTACTTATCTGTTCACAATGCAATACAATAATAAACAATATAGCATGATGTTGTCCAGTGTACTTATCTGTTCACAATGCAATGCAATAATAAACAATATAGCAAGATGTTGTCCAGTGTACTTATCTGTTCACAATGCAATGCAATAATAAACAATATAGCAAGATGTTGTCCAGTGTACTTATCTGTTCACAATGCAATGCAATAATAAACCTATAGCAAGATGTTGTCCAGTGTACTTATCTGTTCACAATGCAATGCAATAATAAACCTATAGCAAGATGTTGTCCAGTGTACTTATCTGTTCACAATGCAATGCAATAATAAACCTATAGCAAGATGTTGTCCAGTGTACTTATCTGTTCACAATGCAATACAATAATAAACAATATAGCAAGATGTTGTCCAGTGTACTTATCTGTTCACAATGCAATGCAATAATAAACAATATAGCAAGATGTTGTCCAGTGTACTTATCTGTTCACAATGCAATACAATAATAAACAATATAGCAAGATGTTGTCCAGTGTACTTATCTGTTCACAATGCAATACAATAATAAACAATATAGCATGATGTTGTCCAGTGTACTTATCTGTTCACAATGCAATGCAATAATAAACAATATAGCAAGATGTTGTCCAGTGTACTTATCTGTTCACAATGCAATGCAATAATAAACAATATAGCAAGATGTTGTCCAGTGTACTTATCTGTTCACAATGCAATGCAATAATAAACCTATAGCAAGATGTTGTCCAGTGTACTTATCTGTTCACAATGCAATGCAATAATAAACCTATAGCAAGATGTTGTCCAGTGTACTTATCTGTTCACAATGCAATGCAATAATAAACAATATAGCAAGATGTTGTCCAGTGTACTTATCTGTTCACAATGCAATGCAATAATAAACATATAGCAAGATGTTGTCCAGTGTACTTATCTGTTCACAATGCAATACAATAATAAACAATATAGCAAGATGTTGTCCAGTGTACTTATCTGTTCACAATGCAATGCAATAATAAACAATATAGCAAGATGTTGTCCAGTGTACTTATCTGTTCACAATGCAATACAATAATAAACAATATAGCAAGATGTTGTCCAGTGTACCTATCTGTTCACAATGCAATGCAATAATAAACCTATAGCAAGATGTTGTCCAGTGTACTTATCTGTTCACAATGCAATACAATAATAAACCTATAGCAAGATGTTGTCCAGTGTACTTATCTGTTCACAATGCAATACAATAATAAACCTATAGCAAGATGTTGTCCAGTGTACTTATCTGTTCACAATGCAATACAATAATAAACAATATAGCATGATGTTGTCCAGTGTACTTATCTGTTCACAATGCAATACAATAATAAACAATATAGCAAGATGTTGTCCAGTGTACTTATCTGTTCACAATGCAATACAATAATAAACCTATAGCAAGATGTTGTCCAGTGTACTTATCTGTTCACAATGCAATGCAATAATAAACCTATAGCAAGATGTTGTCCAGTGTACTTATCTGTTCACAATGCAATACAATAATAAACCTATAGCAAGATGTTGTCCAGTGTACTTATCTGTTCACAATGCAATACAATAATAAACAATATAGCAAGATGTTGTCCAGTGTACTTATCTGTTCACAATGCAATGCAATGATAAACTAGAAAGTCGTTAAGAGTATTGTGGGCCTAGCCTGGGATCAGTAGCATTTCGGGGTTCTGATCCGGTCGGGAGCGGAAACATCCTATATGTTGTAGGACCCAGACGGACTACACTTTGGACAGAACTATCAAATCGGAAACAGTTTTAACCCCAAATAATTCCCCGCCCTCAAGGGCATAATGTTAGGGCCTACCCAATAAAACCCTTGATGTGGCGTAGTTTTTTTTTTTTCGTTTTTTTTGTAAAGTTTGTTTGGTATATGCATCTTTAAAGGGGCTGTTCAGGGAAATAAGCTATTTGTTTATATACATATTGTACATGTAGAATGGTTATTTCTAAATCCCTGTTAAAAGAATTGGAACTGTATCTTACAGCATTGTAGAATAAGACCACTTTCCTTTTTTTAATCATGTCTGGGATAGCATATTTTCAGGCTTTCAACCTCGTACGTAAATAACGTATCACGGTAATACTGTAATATGTAATGAGCCTACTGTACTTTTAATTGGCTACTGTATCAGCCTCAGATCAGATACAGCTGCGCCAGTTCATGCTTGTATGGTTGGGTTGCTAAGCTAATCTGTGCTGATGAGCCTGTGTTCTGTGGCTCTCTTCCGTCCTTTTACACACACACAAAACAGTTGTAGCTAGAAGCCTCAAAAACTACTCCAGTGAGGCTTTAAATAACACTCTAGCGAATACAGACTTTTCCTCTGAACTGCAGTGTACAAATGTCGAAGGAGCATGGTGTGGTTTTAAAACCAAATTGACCGATGCTCTAGACATCGTGGCCCCCTTGAATACCACCAGGGTTAAAGCCCGCCAAGAGCCATGGTATAACTCAGATATTGCTGAATCAGCTAAACTCAGAGACAAAAAGTACGATGAAAAACGTAAGTGCTGCAAAAAACTTAAAAAAAAATTCAACCCTGACCTCAATATCCAAATCAAGCATCTTACTGCTCAGTGCAAGAAGCTTAGAAACCAGACAACTGCCTATATTAGAGCCGCCCAAAAAAACTACATTGATGAAAAAATCGACGAATTCAAAAACAAACCACGAGACCTATGGAAGTTGCTTAACAACACATTAGGCTTAAAACCTAAAACCATAGGCCACAGCATAAACATCAAAACGGACACCGCTCTCATTTCTGACAAATGTGAAGTGGCTACCCATCTTAACGAAACCTTTACCACCGTGGCCCGTTCGCTGGTTGAAAAACTGGTCGCCCCATCTGGGCGGTATGGTGTAAAATTTGTTAAGAAATTCTACAATAAACTGGGCGTCAGAAAAGACAGTTTTAAACTTGCCACAGTGACAACTGATGAAGTGTTTAAAAAACTGAGTGCCCTACCTCAACACAAGGCCACTGGCCTTGATAAAATTCCAGCTAGATTTCTCAGAGATTCAGCCGCCACCATTGCTCCAATAATTACCCACATAATTAACCTTTCCATCGAACAGGGTCATGTCCCACAGGACTTCAAACTAGCAAAAGTAACCCCCCTGCATAAAAAAGGTAGCAAACTAGACCCTGGAAACTACCGTCCCGTTTCCATTCTTAGCTCCATATCCAAAGTCATGGAGAAAATAGTCTACGAACAGATAGCAAGATATCTCGATGAGAATAATCTGATTTACGAGTTCCAATCTGGATTCAGAAAATCTCATTCCACTGACACATGCCTTCTCTATTTGACTGACCAAATCAAACGCGAAGCGGATGACGGCAAATATAGCGGCATGGTCATGATGGACCTCCAGAAGGCATTTGACACCGTAAATCATTCTATTCTGATTGAGAAACTAAAAGCCATCGGTCTTGACAGCGCAGCAGTGAGGTGGATGCAGTCTTACCTGGTGGGGAGGGAACAGGTGGTGGAGATTAACGGTACCCTGTCCCCCCCCCTCCCGGTAAACTGTGGTGTTCCTCAAGGTAGCATACTGGGACCTCTGTTGTTCCTAATATACGTGAACGACATGGCATCTGCTTGTGACTGCAACCTGTTCCTGTTCGCGGATGACTCGGCTCTCCTAGTCTCGGGCAAGGACCACTTGCAGGTTGAGAAGACACTTAACTCTGAACTAAGTAAGATCTGCACATGGCTTAACGACAACAAATTATCAATTCACCTGGGTAAAACAGAGTCCATCCTCTTTGGATCAAATCATAACCTCAAAAAAGTTGATAACTTCACAATCAAAGTGGGTGACAAGGTCATAACACGAAAAAACGAAATCTCTTACTTAGGATGTATCCTTGAAGCTAATCTTTCCAGTGAAAAGATGACTTCTAAAGTAATAAATAAAATCAACCAACGAACTCGTTTCCTACAGAGGATCGCCCCGATGGTCAATTCCAACACACTGAAGACCATAGCTGGTGCAATAATCCAGCCCCTCTTTGACTACGGAGTCCACGTATGGTATTGTGACGCCCCACAAGCCCTGAAAACTAAACTACAAACAGCCCAAAATAAACTAATTAGGGTCCTGCTTAGACTTCCCTATCAGACTCACCTCACCGCTACTCACCAGTTAAGAGTGGGGTGGCTCAGAGTAGTTGACAGAGTACAGCAACTTGCAATGGGCCTGGTGTACAAGATACACTACACCACTATGATACCCAAGTACCTGTCAAAATACTTTATAAACATTAAGGATGTCCATAATTACAACACCAGAGGCAGCGCCACAGATCACTTTCAACCCAGAGTCAAAACCAACAAAGGGTCAAACTCTTTTTTCTGCTATACCACCAAAATGTGGAAAGCCTTACCGAAGGCCACAAAGGAGTGTGGATCACTAGCATCCTTTAAAATTGCCCTGAAAAACCACTTACAGGCAGCAGCCGTTCGCAACTGGTAAAAAAGAATCTAGCCCAACCCTACCCTCCCCTGCCCCTTCTTTGTATATACTGTTTGTTTTGACTTACTGTCTTCTATTTTGTTTTTCTTTACATATCTACTGCATAGTACTGTGTTCTATTTGTCTGTCATTCAATGTTATATGAGATACTTCAATGGTTTCCAGTGGAAATAAGCTTAGTCTTTTCATGGATCTCCTTTTAGTAGACCTTGTACCAGTGAACTGTACCGTCATGAAACTGTACCTTTTCCTATGCAAACTTCTAATAAAGTCTTCAATCAATCAATCAATCAAACACACACACACACACACACACACACACACACACACACGACACGGCACAGCAGCACTGTCGGTACAGACTCAGAGTGACAGAGACAGAAAGAGAGAGGGAGACAGACAGGAGAAAGTGGAGCAGCTTGCTAACACACACACACACACACGCGCGCGCGTGTGCGGATGTGCGTGCGTGTGCGTGTATTAATCCACCACGGATCCGCGGAGTTCGGTTAGCATAGGCTATGCTAAGCATAGCTTAGCTAGCTAAGCATATGCTAGCTATGCTAACTCTAACTGCTAGCAAGCTCCACTTTCTGCTGTTTCGCTCTCTTTCTGTCTCTGTCTGTCTGTGCCGCTGCGCAGTGTCGTGTGTGTGTGTGTGTGTGTGTGTACGCGCGCGTGCATGCCTGCCTCCCTCTGGCGCAGCCCCACTGACACTATGTAGCCAATCACAATACAACATGTGTGTGACAGTGGTTGAAAAAGTACTCAAATGTTTTACTTGAGTAAAAGTATCACTACTGCAATTTAGAAGTACTCTGTTACAAGTAAACGTCCAGGATTCAATTCCATTTATTTGAGGAAAGGAATTGTATTGGTATTGGAAAAAGTATTGGTATCCTAAAACGTTTTTAAAAATACTTATTATGCAGTATGTCTCATTTCAAGTTTTCAAATGTATAAATATATTTTGAAATCAGATCTACAAGCAAGCCCGACACATTGTGAGCTTTTTACTTAAAAAAAAAATAATAATAATAACAATAATACTCAAGTAAAGACAAAGTACCTGAGTACAAAGTACTTGAGTAAATGTACTTAATTACTTTATTTTTGAGTAAATGTACTTTAGTGCTTTTTTTTTTTTTTTTTTTTCACTGAAAACCAAAGCAGACACCTCTGTGAATGGGCGTGGCTTCATACTGCACATAGGCCACGCCCCTACAGTCCTTGGCCAGAAAGGCCAGAAAAATATGTATTGGATTTGACAGATTTTGAAACAAAATTTTTCATACTTATTGATTTTTTTCATGATTAAAATGTTGTCTGTTGGTTAATAATACATTACTCTGTTGTGTGACAAACTGGGAATACCCTTGTTATCATCTTTATTTGACTGAACAGTCCCTTTAAGTCCAACTCGTAGTGACTGGCAAGACTACACAGACTACACTTCTCAAGCATTTAAATAGGGATTGGGGAAACAAACAGCTGGGGGACCTGTTGCCGGTTTAGGCCATGCCTAGATCGGATCACGCGGCCGTTTATAACAAACACCAGGCTTTCCTTTCGTGGAAAGTCTGGTGACTCGAGGTTATTGTGGGCCAGCAATGTTTGGAATTCAGTCATTATAGATGTGAGCGGAATCAGTAGGAGTTGAGGGATTAATGAAGTTATATGAGATACTTAAATGGTTTCCTGTGGAAATGAGCTTAGTCTTTTCATGGATCTCCTTTTAGTAGACCTTGTACCAGTGAACTGTACCGTCATGAAACTGTACCTTTTCCTATGCAAACTTCTAATAAAGTCTTCAATCAATCAATCAATTGACACAATATCAGGATGGACTATAAAAATGATAACAATAAATAAAACCAAAGCATTTATATGAACGTATGTACAGTTGTACAACACATATACATATATTGAAGGTAACACAATTGAGACAACAAATACACGCTCTGTATAATGTCTCTTTGACATGATCCTGACTCCTGTGACAAATCCAAATAATTAAAATGCAATGTTAAAATGAAAGAAAAACTAAAACCAAAAAGAGTTTAATGTGTGGTGGAAATGTGTCACAAAACATCAACACCACATCATGCTCAGCACAGAAAAGATTACAGTTCAGTGAAATTCACAGAAGATGCCACTAGATGGAAGCAGAAAGCATATTATTTGGCAGGCTTTTACTTGACTGTATTAGTGTGGTACCATACATTAGTGTGGTACCATACGGGTAACCAGACAGCTTTATTAGGCCTATTCTTTATGGTCATGACTCACCACACAGCATCCTGGATGGTTTAATTCTAGGCTTAAAATAACGTATATAAATATATTTGTATTTGCTCAAAACACGTCGCGCTCATTTTAAACTTGAAGTACAGAGTTATTTTCAGTCAGTTCTAACCAAAATGGCTATTATCTCAATGTTTTCCTCGCAACATAATCACTAAGATATTGTCACTGTCGGGCAGAAACCTCGTATCTCCAAGTTTCAAATGTGTTCGTCTTTTGCCTTGCTTCATCATACAAGACTGTCTCACAAAACTAGTGAAAACAGCCGATCTACAAGCACACGAGGCGTTTTGTGCTTGTAGATCATCTGCTGTTTTCACTAGTTTAGTACATTTTATAGATGATAAATACAAAACGAACGGTTCTGGACATATAAGATTTCCACCCGACATCGACGATATGCTATAAATATAAGGTGCTGGGAGTGAAAA
Source organism: Nannobrachium achirus (assembly GCF_963921795.1). Classification (NCBI taxonomy): domain Eukaryota; kingdom Metazoa; phylum Chordata; class Actinopteri; order Myctophiformes; family Myctophidae; genus Nannobrachium; species Nannobrachium achirus. Next base: position 4,509,835 of record NC_137813.1, on the reverse strand, counting down.
TTGTAGGGGTTCCTCGGATTAAAACAATATTCATGGGGTGCCCTGAGACAAAAAAGTTTGGGAACCCCTGCTCTACTGTGTGATGTGCTATACTGTCTACTCTATTCCACTGCCATACACATTTTAAAACCAGACACTTATCAAACAAGTTACGTCTTTTTAGCAGTAGCACAGTAACTATGGTGGAGAGGAGAATTGATTGAAGTAATTTATTAGAAGAAGTTTGCATAGGAAAACTAAAAAAAGGGCCTATGACTAGTTTGAATTGAGAACCTTTTTTTTAACTCATCACATCACATGGCTGTTGTTAGGTAGGAATACCTATTAGTGGTGGAAAAAGTACTCAAATGTTTTACTTGAGTAAAAGTGTTGTCGATACTGCAATGTAGAAACACTCCGTTACAAGTAACAGTCTGGAATTCAAAATGTACTCGACTAAAAGTACAAAAGTATTGGCATGAAAATGTACTTAAAGTACCAAAAGTAAAAGTATAAAATGTTTCAAATATGGCAGATCTGCAAGCTCACTTCGCGCCACGTTGTGAACTTGTAGATTCTTTTTCACTACTTCTTAGTTATATTTTTTTATTTGTGTAATTTCTTAGATTTTTTTAAATATATACAATTATTTTAAAAATAAATATAACAAAAATAAAACTTTTGAAATGTAGGACAAGAACATTTTTATTTTTGCTCAAGTCGTGACCCATAAACATTGGTCCATGTGATCCACAAATGGGGTCCCGACCCACTGTTTGGGAAACAGTGCTTTAGAAAACCTTGAAACTGTGAAGCTGTCCTCTTTATACTGGCAGCTAGGGGGCAGTCCTGAGACAGCCATTACATGTGACATCATATGGTCCAAGTATTTTCCATGTTTGGGATCTAAATAATGACTGCAAGGGTGAGTGGCTGCGTGTTATACTGCATAAGGTTATTATTATGATATAGACAGGTGGCTTTTCAGACAAGGGTTGTTTGAGCACACGAGGAGATTAACTTCTACCGGCTAAACTAGTTTGTCAACTTGCTTTAATAGTTGTGGTTTCCATGAGGTGAGCAGGTGCTGTACTGTACACTGTAGTATGTTGATGAAAACCAGGGGCGTCAATTGGGTATGGCAGGGGTATGCAGCTGCCATACCCTGGGTCCAAGGGGGTGAAATAAAAGTTACTTTTAAATATAAATCCATGAATGTCTCTTTGCCTACTGTGCTGGTTATTATGTTGTTAAATTACATTAAAAATAACTACAAATGTAAAATGTAACAAAATGGTCACTTTAACAAGGTCTTATAATTATATTCTCCACACTTGTATTCTCCCCATCTTGACAAAATGGTATATTCCCAAGTTCCGCAGGTCAGCTGCACAGGTGCAATTCATTATTGTTAATTGTGGCACGTTTACTAACATGCCAAGTTTAGCTGCACTTGAACAATCGTACGGGGGGGAAATAGAATATACTTAAAATAAATGTATCTTGCCTGTTGCTAAGGTTTGGCAACATGACTGGTGTCTTGCAAGACACCAGTCATGTTGCCATACCTTAGCTTGTTCTGAACTGATGCCACTGGACTGTAGTCTGTTGATGAGAACGTCTAAGGTGTGCCAACAATGGAAACATACTTGACAGTCCAAACAGATAATTATGTTCATGACGAGGAATTGAAAGGAATGCAGTGTCACAATAGATTGATCAGAGGAGAGGAGGAGGACTGATGGAGAGGCTGTGGATCATGGATTATGATTGTTGAGAGTTATTATATTTTAGTAGTTACTGTTACTTTGAAACACTTTCTCTCAACTGATATAAATCATATTTTACTAGTCCACTTCTGCCCATCTTGGTGCTCCTTCTCGGCTCCATTCCGACACTAACCCTAACATCTATGGAAGTGTTGCCACTGCCCTTTTATCCTTCTGTAAAAAGTGCCCTCTCCAGAACATTAATGCAGTTTTTATTATGGTGAAAGATATGCAAATTCCCTCTTTCCGTGCCATAACTTAGGGCAGCATTTAAGACAATTGCCTTGTCCTGAGCTTCAATGCAGCATCTTATGTTGAAAGAATTGCATCTCCAGTATTGGCTTAATTTTGCTTAGTTCAGTGTGGTATCAAGCACCGAAAATAGCCAACCTCCAAGCTCACAACGCGTCGCAGCGCGACACGTTGTGATCTTGGAAGTCTGCTATGTTCAATGTTTTCACCAAAAGGTCCTTTTTTTTTAAATGTCAGCCCTTGCCTCTCTAACATTCTCTGCACGTCCCTGCTGGGTACAGGTATCACATGATACCACACATCTCCTACAACATACTAATGAGCTTGTCGTCCTGACACTATGAGTCACCAAAGTTATTGAAACTTTTTCTTTGTAAGATTATATATGTCATCATTATATGATGACATCAGGACTAACAGGACTTCATATGGGAATGCCCATATATGGAGGCCACATCAGCCACATACCACACTAACGATTGGTTATACAGACATTGATCTCCATGTATGGGCATAAAGGGTATGATGTCAGATGTCATAAACATTAAAGGACTCTCACATAACGAATAACTGAGGAAGCATGTTTGGCCTCTCACAGAATATCTCTATATACAGTATATATGGATAACTGGTCCGATATAGATCACTGGCCAAATGGCCAAGAATTAGCATGAACTCGCCCTAAAGGGCGAGGTTGCATGTCGCCCTGAGGCGATTATTATTATTATTATTATATTATTACTTGTGCATTATTACTCTGCTTGTGCAAGTACTGTTTTTGGTTTGGTATGTATGTATGTATGTGTGTGTGTGTGTGTGTGTGTGTGTGTGTGTGTGTGTGTGTGTGTGTGTGTATGTATGTATGTATGTATGTATGTATGTATGTATGTATGTATGCATGTATGCATGTATGTATGTATGTAGCCTATGTATGTATGTACCCAGGCCTGCAATTTCTTCATTTTAGGGGCAAGGCCGCTTGGCCTTTGGTGTTGTCCATCTTTTGAGGGCACAAAGGCCAAATGCCAGGGCAGGAAGGCCATCAAATAAAATAAGATTTTAGTCCATCGAAAGAATTTGTTGAAGTATTTATTTATTGTTTAAGTATTTACAATCTGATCCATGCTCAGCTCTGCACCAATCAAAGTCACTGGATTGGTTTAAAGATGGGGACTCGGGGGAGTTAAGATTTCAGAATCTCAAGAAAAGACACTGGTGTCTACATGACAAGAAAGAGACACCGGTGTCTACTGTCTACATATTGACCTGAAAGAGACAGAGGAGAAAGTGGTACAGTCAGCTGGGGCATTAATGGTTTGAGTGGCACAAGGCCAAACAGAGGGGCAACGGCGGCCATGGCCTTCATGGCCTCCATGAAATTCCTGCCCTGTATGTACTGTATGTACTGTATGTATGTATACGTATACATATGTACGTATGTATCCCATAAAACAGAGAGCTCTCACTGGATCCCAGACGCTGGTTACTCCCGCAAACCTCTGAGAAATCCGTAGCCATGGAATAGCTGGGAATGTACTGTAGCATCCTTTTTTCAAGAAATAGTTGACTATAGCTCCTTTAATATGACTAGTCCTTACCCGTTCAAAGATATGAGCTCCGAAATGATGTGCAGTGTGTGGGTTATGGGGTGTGCACTGTGCACACAGTATATGAGGGATGGAAAGTAACTTTCTGGTGCTTGCATGATAATATGTAGGAGCATCAATGTAAGAAATACCCGTTTCGTTTAAAGGCTACAGAGATACTGTGTGGGGGTTGGTGACCGTGAATGGGTTGGTGACCGTGTCAGTAACCTCTTATAACCTCAACCAAGAGTTTTTGAAGGCAGAGTATATCGAGAAAAGAGCCCCATATCTCCATATTTTGTTGAATATATCCCCTTACATTATACAAGCTAACAAATAAATTACTAGCTTATTTAATAATTGTATACTTTTTTTTATTGCGGAAATAGCTTTGTGACACTTTGTAAGCTTGTAGATCTGCTATTTCTGCTATTTTATTGAACATGGAAACAATTAATTACGATTATCTCGAATAATTTGCGATTAGGCAATTCTAGAATAATTATGACGGGTTTATCAACAAAAAAAAGAAAAAAAAGAGAGAAGAGTCCAGATTGCTCAAGATTCTAATCTTGCAAACCTTCCAACACCTCAGAGCATTCAAAATATCATGGAATGTCTTAGCACACCTTTGGGTGGAATTGTAATCATTGCTCTTGGTTTGCAGAGTGTGTATTCTGAGCATTCTTTAGCTGTCAGTGTGTGACCTTTGACCCCTAGAGAGAATCTTCTGATGGCCAGGACGGACATTTTGCACAGGTTAACAGGTTTTTAAAATGTGTTTTTCATTCCTGCCATAACGAACAGAGAGAAGGACACAATGTCACCAAACCAGAGGAACAGTGTCTGTCGGTTTCGTCCGCCTTGTCCCAAGGCTGTGATTTAAAGTCAGTGAGGTCGTTGTGCGTGCCTGCGTGCGGTCAACTAGCAGGTCTCTCTGCTGTTTATGATTTCTGGAAGGAAGTGAAGGTGGTTAACAACAGTAATATGCCAATGCCTTCCAGTATTGGAAAATACACTATGCAAATATCTTTAACTGTGTCAAGAGTGAAGTTCTTAATATTGGTGAGGTTACCCACAGTGATGGTGTGATTATATATGATGAGGTGAGCAGCCTTATAGAGAAATTGGCTTAACAAAGCATTTCAAGATCAGATAACAGCAGAACATCTGAAGCACACTAGCCATATACTGTAGTTTCAGTGCTGCTTGCTGTGTTTTTCAGGGCTGCTGATGCATGGCATACTGCCTGAATCTATGCTATCTGTTCTGCCAGTAGTTGTCAAAAACAAAACTGGGAAGTTAACAAGCATTGATAATTACAGACCTATTGCATTGGCGAGCATGTAGCCTACCAGCCAAACCGGTCTAAAATATACACTACACCACTAAGATACTTGTGTACCTGTCAAACTAATGGTCTACAAGATATGCTACACCACTAAGATACCCATGTAGCCTACCTGCCAAACTGGTCTAAAATATACACTACACCACTAAAACACCCATGTGCCTGTCAAACTACTTCAAACACGTCCACAATCACAACACCAGAGGCAGCTCCACTAATCACATCCAACCTAATTTTGGCTCAAACAAAGGGTTAAATGAGTTCTCCTGCTATGCTACCAACAGCCTTAAAGGAGTGTAAATCAGAATATACTGTGAAGTTGTCTACACAGTTAGGCAGCTACAGTATACTGGGAAAAGAAATGCAGCTGGTGTTTATACAATATACCAAGACTATATGCACAGTACATATGATGATGATATTTAGCTCTCTTGCTTTTCTTTAAATCTTTTTTTTACGATTGTATCATTATTCTGTTGTCGTTGTTATTACTTATGCTGCTGCATTGTGAAGCCGAAACCAAAACGAGTTTTATTCTAATTGCGACCGTAAGGTCGCAGTTTAGTATGAAAACCTCCACCGGCCGTCCGTCCGTCCGTCCGTCCGTCCGTCCGTCCGTCACACACGTCACACCTTTGCCCTGCTCAATGTATACGTGTAACGCCTGATACTGAGGTGATGTGTCACTGTGACATCACAGATACTGAGGTGATGTGTCACTGTGACATCACAGGTGAGATCGCAGTGATGTCAGATACTCAGAGCAGGGATCTCCATATTTAGGCATAAACAGGTGACATCACAGTGATGTCAGATACTCAGAGCAGGTATCTCCATATATGGGCATACAATGGATTCTGTTAGGGATCTCCATACTGTATATGGGCATAAAAGGGATTAGTGATGTCAGATACTCAGAGCAGGGATCTCCATATATGGGCATAAAAGGGATTAGTGATGTCAGATACTCAGAGCAGGGATCTCCATATATGGGCATAAAAGGGATTAGTGATGTCAGATACTCAGAGCAGGGATCTCCATATATGGGCATAAAAGGGATTCAGATGGAGATTCAACTTCAATGAGTAACAATGGCAAACTGTCAACTGCCCGTATGTCTTGATAATTGGTAAAACAAACTTTTGGCCTATTTGTGGCTTATCATCACATCCAACCATCTTAAGATACTCAGCTAGTGGGGAATGCTCTCTTCCCTGGTGAGAATTGCCCCTTTATATAGGGCTTGTTTGTGTATTGTATATATGGCCATATATGGCCATCTCCGTATATGGAGATATAAGTCGTCCATGCCCAGGTATGGGCTGGTGAGGTCAGACTTTGTGTGATGGGTAGGTTATCTCCATATATGGAGATTCAACATTCCAGGTGTAACTATGGCTGCCCGTATGACGTGAGAGGTGGAGGCTGTGATATTTGTGGAGATAAGCGACCAACGGTCGCTTATCTCCCGATTAGGGAGTCTTACTGGTGTACCTGTAGACAAGATGGAACAATAAAGTACAGTACAACCTTGAATTGATTGAGTTTTATATTTGTTGATGATATTGTATTTTGGTGTTATTTGTAAGCTATGTTGATTAATTGAAATCATAGGTCATAGGAAGACAACCCCAGGACTATTTTTGTGTTACTTTTAGCCCAAACGTCTGACTGTACCTCAGTGCGGTTTACATGTATGACTAATAAAGTATTAATTAAATCAATCGATGTGCTTTAGGCCTACTATGCAAATATTTGTTAACTCTTAAGCCCCAGGGGGGTCCAGGGGAAAAATCCGCCTAAAATGTATCCCCAAATTGGAACAATTGTGGACACAAAACTACAATGATTGTGGCTACTCTTGACTCACCAAATGTCAGCTAACCCTTGAAAATTCACAAATGCAGTGTAAAACCTCACATTTCTCTTACCAAATTGTCCTGCTATGATCACTAACCAAGGAAAAGATGATTGATAAAGACCTCCGCCTATGGAAATTTTGCCTTTTGAATAGTGAATGAGCCTCAAGACCTCATTGAAAACATATATAGTGAATAGAGAAATTGTTTACCAAGGTGTCATCAATTGATTGGCAAAATTGTATGAATATATTCCAAACTATGTAAACTCTACAGATGTTTTAGTGACAGTAGTACTGTAATTGTTGTAATGTTAAAGTATAGGGTGAAAAATGATAAAAACGAGTAACAATAAGTAGTAATAATACTGTAATAGGAGTAATTTATGGATGAAAAGTACAATGGCAGCTGTTTACTATGCTGTAGGCCCACTGTAACAATAATCAACAATGAAATTGTAGTTTTATTTGGTCTATATTGATTTATTGACATTTATTGACAGCTGTTCAGAGGTCAACACCTTTTGCCCCCGCCGGCGGGGGCAATGGGGTTCAAGAGGTTAAGTGTACAACAGCTTACACAATGGACAGTGCAACACAAGTCCATTTCACCATAGCACCACATGACAGGTGTTAAAGGGATAATTCACTTTCAAACATTTTCTTTTTATTATTTATTTAAGTTATGTGATTTATACAGTCCATCATAATCAGTTCTACATAAATATGTAAATCCTTTCCCCTTAAAATGTCGTAAGATGAACTGAGTTTGAACAGATTGTAAATAACTTTATTTAGCTTTGTTTAAACACTTTAACCCCAGCATCCCTATTCTGGGTGGAACAGTCACCCCAAATAACTCAGGTCTGTTTACTAAGTATGAGGAAGATATTATATTATGTTGTTCATCTTATGATATTCATCTGTGTGCCTTAAGATACATGATGATATTTGATAGCTTGTAAGAGTCTAGATGTCTCCACTAGGCCCGAGAGCTGTTGTTTTGGTACAGCCTTTCTTGTTATGGTTCAGCTGGTCCTTGAGGCAGCGAGTCAGCGTCAGTATACAGTAACTGTGATCTCCTGGCAGGACTACCTTACCACTGACATGAGTCTTATTGTACTGACAGAATCTTAATTTACAGTACACTTTAAGACAGAATAAGACATAATAAAGCCATAATAAGAAATAATGTGTTGGTAATTAGAACTAATATTATTTTATTAGACAGAAACAAAGACAGAATAGCAGAAAGAGTGAATACATTCTCTGGCGCCGCGGAAGGTACCGCCGCACGACCAGCAGTTCAACCGTCAGTCGCGCTGCATCGCCGGCGATAGGACCGTCGGCGCACGGAACGGTAGCCACCACCGCACGGACCGGCAGTTTACCATGACGGGACCTGCCGGTCTGTGCGGCCGCCGCCGGTCCTACTGCCAGGACTGCCTGTCGAATTGCCGGTCCTATCGCCGGCGATGCAGGGCTACTGCCAGTCGAACTAGCGGTCGTGCGGCGGTGCCTGCCGTGGCAGTTCCGCGGCAGGTGCCGGTGCCAGAGAATGTATTCGCTCTTTCTGCTATTCTGTCTTTGTTTCTGTCTAATAAAACGTATTAGTTTTAATTACCAACACATTATTTCTTATTATGGCTTTATTATGTATTATTCTGTCTTAAAGTGTACTGTAAATTAGGACGGGACAAGTGTTTTGTACTGACAGAACTACCTTACCACTGACATGAATGTTATTGTACTTGTCCCCATCATATCATGTACACCAGTAAGACTCCCTAATCGGGAGATAAGCGACAGTCAGGTCACATGTAAAAATCGGCCTGATGGTGGCGCTAAATGGGACAGGTCCATGTTGATGACATGACTATAGACATACTATGTGCCACTTTGTGTGATTTTAGGGCAAAATCTGTAGGAGCAGTGTCCAAAAAAGTGTTTGCAAAATTGTCCTGATGGTGGCGCTAAATGGGACATAGATGCATGTTGATGACATGAGTCTAGACATATACTGTGTACCGATTTGCGTGATTTTAGGGCAAAATCTGTAGGAGCAGTGTCCAAAAATGTGTTTTGCAAGAATCGACCTCATGGTGGCGCTAGAAGAGGGCCATGTGAGAAATGAGGGGTGGAGGTTGTGGGCATGACTGTAGAGATATCGCTATGCGTGATTTTAGGGCAAAATCTTTTGGAGCGGTGTCCAAAAATGTGTTTCGCAAGAATCTGCCTCATGATGGTGCTAGAAGAGGGCCATGTGCGAAATGAGGGGCGTGGCTTGGCAGGTAAGGAGTGTGTGTGCAAAGGTTGGCATGGATTGGGGCAACGGTGGCGGAGATATGAGTTGGGGAAAAGTGTGACGTGATGGACAGACAGACAGACTGACTGACTGACTGACTGACAGACAGCCGGTGGAGTAACTGCGACCTGACGGTCGCAATAAAGCATAACCATCGCCACCTAGAATATCGTATGGCCTCCTCCTAATTGCCTCGTCAATTAATGATTGGTCCAGAATTCCACAACAAGGGTCTCAGTAGTTAAACAGTTTGAGAAACCCTGGTCTAACTGATCAAATACAATGCAGCGTAATGCAGAATGTGAAAACATAAGGATCTTTGGAAACAACACATTCAGGAGACTTCATTTGCCAAGCATGTCAGGGTGTGACTGCTGATCTGTGACCCAATCATTACTTTTAATGACATGCGAAACCGGACACACAACACAACACTAAGTTTGACTTTGATAAGCAACACCCATGATCTGAAGTCATCTAGTACTGGGGTCTTCAACGTTTCCAGGCCAGGGACCCCTTAGCTGAGAGAGAGATGATGCAGGGACCCCCTCTACATATTGTATAAATGCGTGATGCAGATTTTCATCGATTTCATAAATAGATTCATTGACTTGTTTGACAGCACTGTCATCTGTCTATGTTGGATTCATGTGTTTAGTTAACTTGACCTTCACTCTGTACTCTTCATTTTTACCTCTACACAAAACCTATTTTCCGAAAATAGCCGATCTACAAGCTCTCAACGCCTCGAAGCGCGAAGCTTGTAGATCGGCTATTTTTGGCTAAAGTTCTCCTCAGAATAGGGATACGAGGGTTCAAGTTGTTAATTTAAAAGAATGATCCTATCACAAAGATTTGGTGGCCCCCCTGTAGTAACTCTGAGGACCCCCTAGGGGTCCCGGACCCCCTGTTGAAGACCCCTGATCTAGTATGTATAATTATGAAAGAAATGTAGTGCACATCAAACAATAATAAAAACACTGTTTATTTATGATGATATATATATATATATATATATATATATATATATACATATATATCAAGCATGGCGGGGTGTGACGATATATATATATAAATCGGTTGGAATTTCAGTTCCTTATTTTTTTTTTCTCAGTTCTCTGTCTGCTGGAGTTGTCTAGTAGTCAAATGATGTGTGCTTTGTCCGCAGGTCCTCTTTCATGCAGTCAGCCCTGAGAATTCACCTTCCAGGAGGCCAAAGGTGGAGGTATCACTTCTCCCTTATACCCCACTGCCCTCTTAATTTACCCCAACCCCTTTTTCCCCCTACTTTGTGTGTGTGTGTGTGTGTGTGTGTGTGTGTGTGTGTGTGTGTGTGTGTGTGTGTGTGTGTGTGTGTGTGTGTGTGTGTGTGTGTGTGTATTCTAAGCCAGGCAAAGAAGGCAATGAACACAAATACATACTGTACTGTACATACTGTACATACAGTACATGGCTGAGATTTCAGTTCCTTTTGCTCAGTTCTCGGCTGGAACGTTCCAGACTTTCAGTCAAATGATTGGTGGTTTGTCAGAACTGTCCAAGTGACCTTTCTTCACAATCAATGCATAGTTGTTGACATTTATTTCACCATCAAACATTATGTATTGTTTACTATGTTTATGTTTACTATGTCTTTTGTCTCATGATGACATTGCTGCCACGGTCAATCCTGTGTTCATTCACACTGACCCACTCATTTGTTCATTTCAAGAGTCCTGGTTTCCGTTAAGGTGAACAAGCTTTTTCTTCTTATAATTTTTCTCTACATCTTTATCGCACGATGTTGTAACCCACTTTTTTCAACCGGTGTCAGTAATCCTGGGCGCCACAACCATGGTGGGGGGGGGCCGTTGTTTCAAGGTGCCAGTACAGTTTAGGCAGTCCCTTTTGCCAACTGTTACGTTCTCTCAGTGTGCGGAAGCATTTGTTTCAGGGTGTGTGCTTTGAGTGCACACACACACACACACACACACACACACACACACACACACACACACACACACACACACACACACACACACACACACACACACACACACAAACACACACTGATAACCGTGTGTACACCGTCTTTATCAGTGATCAGATGTTGGATCAGAACACAAACACGAAAGTTAGGTTATCGAAACCGATTATCGGGCATAAATGTCGTCTAGTGTGAGGGGTCACAGATCCAATCTGAACACCGCCGAGTTGCTCGCAGGACGATTGGGGCTGGCCCGACTGTTTTAAAAAATGTTTGATATTTTTCTGGATGGCTATACTGGTATAGAACATGAGAGGGGGACTGAGAGAAAGACCACCGCTGTTTCGGATGCTGTTGGTGCCGACAGCCACTGATCTGAGTCTGACCATATGAGCGACAGATCTCCCTCTCTCTTTTTCTCTCTCCTTCTCTCCCTCTCTCTCTCAAACACACACACACACACAGGTTTTATCATGATTGGAATGGGAATTAAAACTCAGCGGAAGCGGGTTTGTTTTATATCAAACGGAAACAGCAGAAATAATACAATAATAGCTGTGTTCGGGCCCGAGTCATTCTGGATAGAATCCTGCAGTGTGCGGAGTCCCCGACTTTTCAAATCGACTAGTGTGAGCGTGTTTAGATTATCTGGTCAGATAATCTTAAACGATTATCCTGTGGTGTGTAGTGCTACCAGATATCATCGCGCCCGATGTATCTGCTAGTGAGTGTAAGGCTAACCTTACTGTAACCCACAGGAGTAAAGCCGCCACCCTGTGACGTCTTTTTTCTCACAATTTGTGTAACCTGGTGTCACTTACAGTATCTAATGTAATCCTGGGCGCTACATTCCCTCTTCCAACCTGAGGAGAGCAACGGACTGACCTCATGCTTCCTTCCATACATGATGAGTCCAAGTCGCTTCTTATCACCTGTCAGGGGGTTAGGAAGGATGTGTTTCTCCCTGGTAGGGCGTAGCACGTGGAAGGAACTCGTTATTCCAACCAGTTCCTTTCCCCTCCATCAGGCTGGCCAGGGGGAGGCAGTATAGACTATAGAGACCAGGATTATTGCATGTTTTTTGTGAGAGTACCTACCCTAGGTGACATGGGGAGAACATGCAAACTCCACACCAGATGATCTGGGAATGCCCATATATGGACATATTTTGTGTCAATTGACGCGGTGTGAGTGACACTTGCAAATGAAACCCGTCCATGTCCCTTTTATGCCCATATAGGCCTATGGAGATCCCTGATGTCATCAACATTAAGCCCATACCTGGGAATGCCCATATATGGACATATTGTGTCTGTCTCTGTTGTTTCAGCCTTTCACCCTTTAGGGCATATATGTCAAACTCAAGGCCCGGGGGCCAAATCAGGCCCGCGAATGAATTATCTTTGGCCCGTGGGATGATATTTAATTACTATTAGAACTGGCCCGCTGGTATATTGCACGCACCAACATACGGTAATACTACAAGTCCCACAAGGCACTGCGAGTGCATTGGCAAGTGCACTCCCCAAAATGGTTAAACGAAAGGTGAAAACAGGGGTTTTCAAGCCAGATGGGAGGCAGAGTACATGTTCACGGATGTAAAGGGCATAGAAATGAATGCAACTGATTTTGATTTATTTTCTCATTTGACTATTTTCCGTTTTTAATGCATGCAGTTTATTTTTTGCATTTCTCTTGCTATTAAAGGCATGTTTTCACTACAGTTCCGGAATTTTTCCTGCAAAATAATTAGCATAATGATTTTCAACTTGCCGGGAGTTTAGTTTTTTGGGTGTTTTCACATAAGCAAAAATGCTGGCATAGCCATAAAATACCTCGTTTTCACTAAATGGTTTCCAGTGGAAATAAGCTTAGTCTTTTCATGGATCTCCTTTTAGTAGACCTTGTACCAGTGAACTGTACCGTCATGAAACTGTACCTTTTCCTATGCAAACTTCTAATAAAGTCTTCAATCAATCAATCAATCAAACCGTTGTCGCGGTTTGAAAGTGCGTGTTGCCAGACTTTGCGAGAGAACTAAGCAACCAGGTGTACGAAAATAATTCCCAAAAAGTGATATTATCTAGGCCACACGAGCACTTTAAAACTACACGCATCGCCACATCAGCTAATTGAAAAGATATTAATTATCTACAAGCTCGCAACAAATAAAACGAAACCAGCAACTATCATATACAAGCAACTTTACAGAAATAAAGCCCAGAGTCGCTTATAATTAGCAGACATGGCAACACTAGTATGGAAGCATAAACCTGATGGAAGCATAAACCTGACATAATTAAAATGAAATGGCAAATGCGAAAATTAAATTGAAATAACAGAATTGCTTTTTAATTTTCAGGAAATGCATGTTGCATGCATCCAAAGATGCATGCATCTTTGGAACGGAACCAATACGCCATCTGAAAATATTTCATGTCAAACTGTTCATTTGGGTCAACCTAATTTAGAAAAAGAATTGTGTCGCTTTGATATTTGCATTCTGGGCGGATACACTCATGGCAAAAAAGCTGATTATATCAATGCAAATAAATTGAACAAAATAATCTCTTCCAGTGTGTAAACAGCTTTTGTTGCGTGCTAGGGTGGCACAACCGAAAATACATGTCGCAACCCAAGGCGTTGTGAGCTTGCAGAATGGCTATTACACAATGCACAACTTTTGATATGTATTCCCCCTAATCTCTCAAGACAGATTCTGCTAACATCAGAAAGACAATGCATAGTGTCTAAGTCCCGGATTCCCCGCAAAATTTTTGGCCCTCCTGCAGTTAACATAGCTGGGCAGAAAATCGGAACGGCGCTGGGGGGTCCGCGGGGGTCCCCGGAGCTCCAGGGGGTCCGCGGGACCCCCGCGTGGGTACCGGCTGTGCCACCAGGCGGCGCCGTCAATTTTGCGGGGATCCGCGGACCCCCTGGAGGGGTCCGGCCGGTCAAAGTCCCGGATTCCCTGCAAAAAAATTTGGCCCTCCTGCAGTTAACATAGCTGGCCAGAAAATCGGAACGGCGCCGGGGGGTCCGCGGGGGTCCCCGGAGCTCCCGGCTGGTATCACCAGGTCCCCGGGCCGAAATATTTCTAAACACTTAGAAAATTTCAGGCAATGGAGATGAGCTTTTATTCTGAAACGTCAAAGCTCCTGTGTTGAAGGATTACTCCTATGACATCACTTTCCTGCGCCATCACTTTAGCCAAAGGACCATTTGAATTCTGTCATGTTTTGAGCGGCTACAATTGGAAAATGAAATCGCAAATGTGATTTGCATTTGCTTTTACAATCTGTCATAGAATGAGCACACATGGAGATGAAATGTAAATGCTATTGAATTATACATTCATTTGTGTCTCAAAAGATGCATCTATTAGCTTAAAAATAAAAAGCATTGCCCTTATTTAAATTACATTTTCAAAGTAGCTTTTTCATTTTAATATTGTCAATTATTTAGCGTGGCCTTTATTGAAAATGTTAAATCAAATGACCTTTTATTAAATGGAAATGCTATTGCATTATACATAAATTTTTGTCTCAAAAAATGCTTTCATTGTCTGAAGATTAAAAAGCATTTCTCTATTTCATTTTCATTTTCAAAATTGTATTTTCATTTTAATATTGTCAACAAATTAGCGGTCATTTAAAAAAAAATCAAATGATCTTTTATTTATAATTTTAATTTTGTCATAGAATGAGCACCGGTATATGGAAAATGTAAACGCCATTGCATTTTACATTCATTTTTGTCTCCAAAAATGCGTGCATTTCCGGAAAATTAAAAAGCAATTCTGTTATTTCAATTTAATTTTCGCATTTGCCATTTCATTTGAATTATGTCAGGTTTATGCTTCCATACACTTGGACTGAAAGACCTGAAAAAAGAAAAAGTAAAGAAAAGCACTCTCCCCAGTTTGGTGCGTTCACTGCGGTGGCATCGGTGCCTGTCCTGTCTCTTCTCTCGGTGCACCCTCACTCTGAACGCTACAAATGGATTTACTAAAACAAAATATTCTTCATGCTCAGCAACAACAACACATAAGGTCCGTTCAGAAAGGATCTCATTAAGCAACGTGTTGCACCTGTGGGCTTTAGATTAGCTGTGGTCTGTGGACTCGCTCGCTGCTCAAAAGACTTTTAGGCTAATCATCACACGACAACGACGATAAACTAATGATGCACCTTTTGTTGAGAACAGCTTCTTTCTTTGATTGATTGAAGAATTTATTAGAAGTTTGCAATAGAAAAAAGTACAGTTTCATGACAGTACAAATCACTGGTACAAGGTCAACTAAAAGAAGATCCTAGAAAGCCGAGGCTTATTTCCACAGGAACCACACTTTAAGTATCTCATATAACATTGAAAGACAGACGGATAGAACATAGTACTTTATCTAGGATAATATCAGTTTCAAAAGCATAACATCAAATACAAAAAAGAGAAAAGGGGGGGGGGGGGGAGCATGGGGGCTTAGTCTATTTACAAGTCACGGGTAGCAGCTGTCTGAAGGTGACTTTTCATACCAATTTTGAAGGAGGCTAGGGATTTGCTCTCCTTTAGGGCTTGTGGAAGGGCGTTCCACATGTTGATGGTGTAGGAGAACGAGTTAGAGCCTTGTTTAGTGTTAAATCTACGTTGATGATGATTAGTGGAGCTGCCTCTGGTGTTGTGATTGTGAACATCCTTGACCTTTAAGAAGTAGTTTGTCAGGTACATGGGAATCTTGGAGGTGTAGTGTATCTTGTACACCAGGCCCATTGCAAGATGCTGTACTCTGTCAGCAACTTTGAGCCATCCCACGCTTTCGTGGTGATGATCGGTAAGGTGGGTCTGAGGAGGGAGACCAAGCACAACCCTAATTAGTTTGTTTTGGGCTGTTTGGAGCTTTAACTTTAAGGCAGCTGGGGCGTCGCGATACCAGACAAGGACTCCGTAATCAATGAGGGGCCCAATAAGAGCACCTCCTAGTGTCTTTCGGGATTTAATATTTTCGGAACCTCTCCAGTCCCTCCGCAGATAGCGGAGGAAGAGGTTCCAAAAGGAGCTGCCGTTAAGAAATCATTGCACTTTTGCAGGCAGCCAGCCATGGTCACAATGCGACTCTACTCTTCTATAGCCTAAATAATTATATCCCTAATGCAAGGACTCTATAGCCTAAATAAGTATATCCCTAATGCAAGGTGAAGCTGTATTATATTTCTACTGTATATCCCATTCACATTCAGATCGTTTTCAATCCCAAATACAATGCTTTAACTGTTATCTTGGCTCCTTACGCACCTGCTTGTCAAAAAACCGTCAAAAATAATGGTATGCGTTTTCACAGAAGGGAAATTTGTATTCTCACGGTACTTTCAGCAAAAATTACTAGGTATTTTGCCGACAAATTTTGGACTCCAAAACTCCCGGAATACAAACTAAGTGGCCGTTTTCACATGGCGTGAATTTCAAAATTGCCGTCATTTTTGACAAGACTTCCAGAAGTTTTGCTCAGTGAAAACGGGGCATAGGTGACATATTAGATTTTTTAAGGAAAATTACTTTTTTGCTGTTCAATAATCATTTAACCAGTCTGGCCCTTGACTTGTAGGCCCTACCAATTTATTGTATTTGAATTTGACATCCCTGCTTTAGGGTGAGGTCGCTTCTGTCCCTTAGGGCGTCTTACTGGTAATAAAATGTCTCTTTGAATACGTTCTATGTTTTCACATTCACTACAGCAGGTGTACCAGCTACCAGGTGTTGATAGGAAATGCACTTTTATGATGTAACATTTATTAGTTGTACGGAAGATTATTAGTGTGGTTGTCCTAACAGGGCAACCAGACTATAGTATTTGTCCCACTTTCCTCCATCCATCTTTCTATGTTTCCGGATTTCTTTTTCTTTTTTTTTTTTTCTTTTTTTTTTTTGAGCGGTGAAAACCGCTCCTAAACGTGGCTGTGCATGTGTCCGTAGCCTTTTTCCTCAGCGTTTTGCCATAGTAAAGTGTGTGTGCGTAGCATCATGTTTGTCTAGTTTTTTTTTGCCCCACTACTCCTCCCACAGTTTTGGTGGCACGCATTTGGTATTTGTATACGTCATTAGTGAATACATTTTCTCCATTGACTTGGATGGGGGGGAAAAAGGAAAAGAAAAAAAATATATATATATATATTGAGATGACTAACATCACCACATGAGACTGACACAGTATGTCCATATGTGGGCATTCCAAGATATGGGTTTAATAACCTCAGGGATCTCCATATATGGTATGGGCATAAAAGGGACATGGACGGAATTAATTTTGCGAGTGTGACTCACGTCACGGCAACCATACTTGCAATTGACCAGACTGTCATCTTTCTGGTTATTCTATTGTTGTTATTATTATTATTATTATGTTGCTGCAGTGTCTGAAGGAAGCCAAGCCAAAATAGGTTTTACTCTGAAGTACCTGGCGAATGATGTAACAATAAAGTACAACCCTCGAACCTTTTGTTTTACACCGAAGAAAACTCAATACAAACCAAGCTATGACGACTAAAACTATGACTTAAATATATTGACAAGTTCATCAACAAATAAAAACAATATGTTAGAGGCTGGGATCCGGCGGAGATCCGGCGGAGATCCAGTAGAACCAAAATACAAATCATTTTATGCTTGGTTGCACCAACCTCCACACAGGTGTCACGTTCCCGAAAATAGCAGATCTACAAGCTCAAACTGCATCACAGCAGGACGCGTTGTGAGCTCACGTGTGCTATTTTCGGCATGCAGCTAAGTATAAATCAGGCATTGTACGATGCCATCACGTCCGGTGACTAAATTAACTGTACACACCTTTCAGATTCTATTTTTTTTTTAAATTTTTTTAACCGTATCACACAGGTACTTTTAGAATGAATAGAATGCTTTCCTCTGAGGTGATGCCAGGTTAGCACTGTTCCTTTCATAAGCCACACCCACTGATCTGCCGAAGCAACACCCACTGATGAGACATATGATATTTGAATAGTTCTTTAGACACAACCACAGGTGAACAGGTGTTTACGCTCACGGCACAGCTTTTACACCCAGGTGAGAACGATTTCACCTTCACTTCTACAACAGGTGTATTAGAACCAGGTGTTGATAGGAAATGCACTTTTATGATTTATTTATTAGTTGTACAGAAGAGCATTATTAGTATTATTCATGTTACACAGAGAAGAATAATGGTTCTTTAAATGGTTATTAAGAAGTATATTATTTTTCTCATAACTATAGCATTTTTTAATGTATACATATATAGATCTTTGTGGAACCAGAGCTTATTCTTTGAGGCACAAAGGATTTATTTAGTTTTATGAGTATCATTATTTTTCAACATGAGCCTTTGATCATCCATGCCAGATCATATGACACCCTTCCGAGCGTCTACAGGCAATTCCAACTCTGCCTTTTTTGTATTTTCCAAACACATATTTACATAAACAAGAGGCGATCCGGGCACTCAGGGTTGCAAAAGAGGAACAGCCTCTTTGTATTTAAAAGCAGCGGTTGACGGTAACAGAGTAAAGGCTGTAAAGCACTGAGTACTTGTATTTTCCCCCTAAAATGCTACTGGCCACTGCACTCTCCCACTAGAGCTGTGTGTCTGGCTTCCCTGTCCGCTCGCCTCTTTGTTACATCTGGGTGTAGGAAGTATTTAATTCTGGTTCCTCAGCCATTTCTGTTTTTTTATAGGTGTTTCTGCCAACATTTCTGCAGGCTTCGTGTAACGTATAGTGGTTTTATATCAGTGCGTGCAGTAAGGCATTAACGAAAAAAGGCGGCTGAGTCGACTTCATCACACAAGTCGACTCCCACCAGAGAAAGTCGAAGTTGAAAAAATAAAAAAATCATTTTTTTTTTCTATCATTATTTTTGCTCCATGTGTGCGTCTGTACAGCATTCAAACAGTAGGATTGCTTATTGTCAAGGACGGAATGATCCAATATTACAGTGCTGCATTACATTTGGTATAACATGGTTCTATCGCGAGGCGTTGTGAGCATGTAGATCGGCTATTTTCACAATTTCTGCCTATATGTATTGGACAATGTTTCATTTGTTTAAAAAAAATTGGCTCTTTAGAAATGTGCAGATACCCTCTATACATTTAGACTTTATGTTGGTTTGTTTACAGTTGAGTCAGAGTGTGAAAACAATGTTTCACATTAAGTTAATCATCTGGGGACCCCCCCCCCCCCAAAAAAAAATAATTGGGGGGTCGTGTGTGATGTGATGACGTCATCAAACGATAAAGTCGACTTCAAATCAACTTTTTACTGAGTCGAGTCGAAATCACAAGTCATTTAATGCCCTTGCGTGCTGATGGTTTCAGAGAGTTACTTCTCTGAAACAAGAGTTTCTGAAACAAGGGCCTGTAAATCCTTTATGAAAACATTACAGCAATTCATTGATATGAAAAATAAGAAATGTACTTCTACTTTTACTTGTAGTACATTTAAATGCATGTACTTTTACTTTTGCCTAAAAAGCATATCCTTTTGACTGCTTGAATATATTTAAAAAAAAAAAACTTTTTTTACTCTTACTTGAGTAACATTTTGACTGAGCTACTTTTACTTGTCGTGGAGTAAATTCCATCAGGAGTATCTGTCCTCTCCCACCTGCACAGCCAGCGGCGTCAGTTCAGAAAAATCTAAGGTATGGCAACATGACTGGTGTCTTGCACGTGCGCGAGGAGACACCAGTCATGTTGCCATACCTTAGCAACAGGCACGATTACAGTACATTTTATTATTTTCCCCTGTAGCCAAGGTATGGCAGCTGCCATAGCTTGCCATACCCAATTGACGCCTCTGTGCACAGCCTTTGTGCCGTGGTGTCGTAGCGTGACCTGCAGACATGTTTCATAATCATAGTCAAGCGTAACCATTTAAAAAACAGAAATTGTATCTGATACACAGGAGGAGGGGCTGGGGCAGCAAGTATATGCACTTCAATAGTCTAGTCTGAGGTGAAGATGGTATTCACACAGGGGCGTCAATTGGGTATGGCAGGGGTATGCAGCTGCCATACCCTGGGTCCAGGAGGGGAAATAAAAGTTACTAAATATAAATCCATGAATGGCTCTTTGCCTATCTGTGCTGGTTATTATGTTGTTAAATTACAGTAAAATAACTACAAATGCAAAATTTTACAAAATGGTCACTTTAACAAGGTATAATAGCCTAATTATATTCTCCACGCTTGTATTCTCCCCATCTTGTCAAAATGGTATATTCCCAGGTTCCGCAGGTCAGCTGCGCAGGTGCAATTCATTAGTGTTAATTGTGGCACGTTTACTAACATGCCAAGTTTAGCTGCACTTGAACAACCATTCCAGGCTGCCATATCCAGCCCAAAAAAACGTAGAAACGGGAGAAAAAATAAAATGTACTTCTTAAAATAAATGTATCATGCCTGTTGCTAAGGTATGGCAACATGACTGGTGTCTTGACACCAGTCACGTTGCCATACCTTAGCTTTTTCTGAACTGACACCACTGTATTCACACAATGAACAATAGACCTGCTGCCACAAACATTCTGGCTGTCCAAACAATTGATTAATAACAGAAACAGTTCAAACTAATTAGAGGGCTGAGGGTTACAAAAACACGTTCAACTTGATTTGCTTTCAAGCTCGTAATAGAGGGTATGCGCGTGACATCATCATCATACCCGGAAGTTAAGTGGGAACGCCTACTGAGTAGCAAAAAACTACTTTATGGCCTTGACAGCCCATATAGTCGAACAGAAAAGTCCTATCTGATTCATTAAACAACGTTAAACAATGTTAAACTCACTGTTTCACTCACTTTGCCACTCGATTTGCCACTCGATTTGCCATTCACTTTATACATGTGCATACCCTCTATACTTTTATGCCCGGTGAATGTTCTAACACGAATGTGGAAATACCGGCTATTCCTCTCCTATCATACTGTATAGTGTATACAGTATAACAGGGGTCTTCAACGTTTCCAGGCCAAGGACCCCTAGTTGAGAGAGAGATGAAGCAGGGACCCCCACAACCTGTTCATAGATTCCATATAGTTTCATTGTTTGACAGCACAATCATCAGTGTATTTTGGATTCATGTCAATTTGTGTTTTCAGATATTTAACCACTTGAACCATCAACTTGACTTTTCACTCTGTACTTAGTCTGCTGTTTTCCCCCTCTACACCAAACCTCTTTGCCGAAAATAGCAGATCTACAAGCTCACAACGCCTCGCAGCGCGAGGCGTTGTGAGCTTGTAGATCTGCTATTTTTGGTTCTCAGAATATGGACGTTAGGGTTCAAGTGGTTAATATAAAAAAGGAGGATCAAAAGTTTCTGTCACACAAAGATTTGGAGGACCCCCTGTAGTAACTCTGAGGACCCCCTAGGGGTCCCGGACCTCATGTTGAAGACGCCTGCAGTATAATTCTAATTGCGACCGTCAGGGAGCAGTTTACTATGAAAACCTCCACCGGCCGTCCGTCGGTCGGTCGGTCACACGTCACACGTCACACCTTTGCCCTGCTCATATCTCCGCATCAGTATATAGGGCTTGTTTGTTTATTGTATGACATCACGCCACATCATCAGCTGTGGACTCTGTGATGTCATCGTATCGCATCAGTATATAGGGCTTGTTTGTTTATTGTATGACATCACGCCACATCATCAGCTGTGGACTCTGTGATGTCATCGTATCTCCATATATGGCCATCTCCGTATATGGAGATATAAGTCGTCCATGCCCAAGTATGGGCTGGTGAGGTCAGACTTTGTGTGATGCGTAGGTTATCTCCATATATGGAGATTCAACATTCCAGGTGTAACTATGGCTACCCGTATGACGTGAGAGGTGGAGGTTGTGATATTAAGCGACCAACGGTCGCTTATCTCCCGATTAGGGAGTCTTACTGGTGCTTAATGACATGTGTTTTGTTTTACTGAACTACTGTGGGATAAACACACCCAGAGACCAGAGATCGACAGAGTACTCCACACCCAGGAGTACTGAGTACAGATACGCCTGGTCAAAATGTACTCTGCTACAAGTAAAAGTAGCTCAGTCAAAATGAATGAGAGTAAAAAAGTATATACTAGTTTTTAAATGTACTTAAGTATTTAAGAGTACATGCTTTTAAAATCCCTAAAGTACAAGTAAAAGTATGATCACTATCAACATCATGTATATTTATTTTGCATACTGAGAAGTGTCAAAGGAAGGAAAACAAGGGGGTCGAGTCGAGTGCCATGTGGATGTTCAATTTTACTTCGATAACCTCAACCCAAAAGTACTCTTTACAGCCTTCCTAGAAATATACTTAAGTACAGTAAATCTACTCAGTTACTGTCCACCACTGGCAGAGACAAACTGGAATCATGTTTCCAGACAAAATAAAAGAATAAGGGTGCCCTCACACCAAAATACCTATGAAAGTGGAATCAGCGTTCCGCCAATGCATTTCAATGAGAAGGGAGCGTTTTTGCAGAAATCCTCTGCTGGCATGAAACCGCTTCACTCTCATTGAAATGCATTGGCGGAACGCGGATTCCACTGTCAAAGGTAGTTTGGTGTGAGGGCACCCTAACATTTGAAAATGAAGATGGTGAAATGAAAACTCAAAAACACTGAGTGGGGTAAAAGTATGATATTGTTATGCTGTGAATAGTAATTTATTTTATTATTTGTATTTGTATGCCGTGGAGTGCCGTGGAGTGTGGATAGTAATTTATTCTTCAATCAGCCAGACTGCAGGCCCTTTTGCAATCACGGTCTGAAACAGTCACAGGTAATTCAATTCAATTAAATTCCATTCAAACTTTATTCCAGTCATAAACATATTAGCCTGAGCCTGAGCATAAAGTTTGCGGCACTTCAGTGATATCTCTATCGTCATGGAGCTTATCCGTGAAAATGTGGCCTGTGGCCAAGGTACTTCATTTCCTGTGCAAGGCTTTGTGGTTTCTCACTATGACACTACTCGTTATTTGCATTGTAAATGATGTCATGATGAGTTGCCATAATTTGAACATACTTTCAATAGCTGCTGTAACCCTCCACTGTATGGACTCAGAACGACCAGGTCATCCTAACTCATCAGCTTAACGCTATTGCCACAGCAAAATTGATCACATCATATTATGCTGCTGTGAAGAATATATATATATATATATATATATATATATATATATATATATATATATATATATATATATATATATACACACTCCCATGATGTGGATAGTAATTTATTTTATTATCTATATATATTCCCATGCTGTGGATAGTAATTTATTTTATTATCTATATATATCCTCATAATGTGGATGGTAATTTATTTTATTATCTATATATATCCTCATAATGTGGATGGTAATTTATTTTATTATCTATATATATCCTCATAATGTGGATGGTAATTTATTTTATTATCTATATATATCCTCATAATGTGGATGGTAATTTATTTTATTATCTATATATCCTCATAATGTGGATGGTAATTTATTGTATTATTTATTGCGACCGTAGGTTGCAGTTAACTATGAAAACCGCCACATCTTGTCCATCAGAAGGAGGGTCAGTAACTATAATGTCTGACCTGTCATTTTATCCTTTATTTTCCTATGCATTTGTTGTATTGTTGTTGATGTACTGACATATTACCTTGCTATTATATTGACTAGAATTTCGGGCCCCCTTTGGGGGCCCTCAAATCTAGAGCTCGGGCCCCCTCCGGGGGCCCTCACGGTATACCAGCAATCAAATGGATTTGTAATGGGCAAATATGGGTAGTTCTTTTTTTGAGAGAAAATATTTTTTTGAGAAAAAATTTTTTTTAGAGAAAAAATAGTGTTTTGAGAAAAAAATAAGTTTTTTGGAAAAAAAAGTTTTTTGAAAAAAAAAAAAGGTTTTGGCCTAATTGTGTTATTATTATTACTATAATAGGCCTGCCAATGTTTTATTTTCATTATTTCAATGTTTTCATTTTAGCAACACACACACACACACACACACCCCTACACACACACACACACACACACACACACACACGCACACACACACACACACACACACACACACACACACACACACACACACACACACACACACACACAGACAGACAGTATGTTGCTGTGAAGAGGTGAGTGGGCCGAACTCTAGAGGTGAGTGGCCCGAAGGGCCGCCAACTTCTTGTAAGATACAGGCTCTCGGCTAGCTAGGCTCTCGCTGCTGCGCGCCCGTCACTGCTGAAGCAAACTGTAACCTGATACTTTGGTGACGAAAATTGCGTAGGAGACACTCTGGGGAAAGATTTGCATAGCAAACCCACACATTACTTTTCTACAAAGTGTACATCGTGCGAATACAATAGCTTCAGGAGAAGCTGCTAGGAACATTGGGGTAAAAATGCGCGATTTTTGTGCAAAAGGTGGAGTCTTTAGATGCAGTGTAAATGTGATTCTATCGCGCAGGATGCTTAAAAATACTTAAAGAGGGTCGCTGTGGGTTATGGCTGCTGAGATGTATTACCTCGTTATTGTAAGTCACTTTGGATTAAAAGTGTCTGCTAAATGCCTAAACTGTAACCTGTTGTGTCATCACATTGTTGACCCATATTTGGCAATGCCCATATATGGGCACTCCCAGATGATGCCCTGTTGGGGCAACCACAATCAACAGAATCCCTTTAATGCCCATACATGGATATCCCTGATGTCGTCAATATTAAGCCCAAGTCTGGGAATGCCAATATTATATAGATATTGTGTATTGCGACACGAGTCACACTTGCAAATGAGTTCCATCCGTGTCCCTAGTATGCCCATGTATGGAGATGTCATCAATATTAAGCCCATAGCTTGGAATGCCCATATATGGACATATTGTGTGAGTCTCATGTTGTCCAACTTAAACAACCAACCGCAACTTGATTCACACTTGCAAATGAATTCCGTCCAGTACAAATTCCGTCCTGCACGATCTTGGTCACCTAGCGGTCGGTTTTCACCCTTAGGGCGTCTTACTGGTTTATATTCTTACGCTGTTGATAGTAATTTATTTTAATGTTTATATTCTTATGCTGTGGATAATAAATCATTTTCAGTAATGTAAAGCTTGTTTAATGAAGTCTTTCTCTCTCTGTTTTACTGGTTTATATTCTTACGCTATTGATAGTAATTTATTTTAATGTTTATATTCTTATGCTGTGGATAATAAATAATTGTCAGTAATGTAAAGCTTGTGTAATGAAGTCTTTCTCTCTCTGTGTTCTCTCTCTCTCTCACAGAGTCGACCACGATGCCGTTCCAGGTCACTCGACAACACCTGTGCGGTGGTTTCCTGGTGCTTCTGGTGTTGCTGTCTTACC
The DNA here is from genome assembly GCF_963921795.1 of Nannobrachium achirus. Lineage (NCBI taxonomy): Eukaryota > Metazoa > Chordata > Actinopteri > Myctophiformes > Myctophidae > Nannobrachium > Nannobrachium achirus. Next base: position 4,484,370 of record NC_137813.1, on the reverse strand, counting down.
TCATGTACGCCAACCTGGACCTCAACCTGAGCTCCTTCAGCATCTGCAAGAAGGTCTCCCGACCAGAGCCAGGGAACGCTTCGTCCCCTCAGGTCCTCCAGAACCCAAACTGCACCTCGGACCAGCAGCTGGCTCCACAGCCCCCTGTTCGCACAGAAGAGGACATTCTGATATTGATGTGGTTCTTGCCGTTTGGCGAGCAGATTGATGCCAGGTCAGTGTGCATGTGTACTTAAGTACAAGTTGAGGTATTGTTTTAACTTTAATGGCGTATTTCCAATTTTCAGTACTTTTACTTCTACTCCACTAACTCAGAGGTAGTGTCACATGTTGTACTTTCTACTCTACTACAATTATTTGAAAACTTTATTACTAGCTACTTACTTGGATTATTATTACAAATCATACATCAACATACAAAACATCGCACGCACTCTGCTGCGTAAAGGCAAAGTTGCATTTTCGCTCGTCCACAAAGTTGCTGTTGCGCCGGGAGTTTTAGGTATTGCAGTTGAATCCTCCCAAAACAAAATAGGCATTGTTTTTTGCAGAACTTCATTGGCTATAAGATGTACCAGTCATCAGAACAACCTGCTGCCATTGGCTGGATCTATGGCCCAGGAAACGGGGCCATGCACCTCCCTTGACCTCACACCATGGGTTGCTATTGGGGGACTAGGACAAGACTAGAAGCTCCAATTGGCTGAAATGAAGTGTCAAACATCGTCGTACTCTTTCCAACTCTCAGGTGCAGCGAATTCGACATGGAAGGATGCCAGCTGACGTACGACCGTAGCGTTTACCACAAAGCGCACGCCGTCTTGTTCCACCAATTTGACATCCATGACCACGGGATGGACAACATGCCACAAGACCCACGTCCCTGGTTTCAGAAGTGGATCTGGTTCAACTGGGAGTCGCCGGACAATACTCCTCCCACCCCCGAACTCAACGACGCGTTCAATTTGACCAGCAGCTATCGGCTGGACTCTCACATCCATGTGCCTTATGGGTACCTGACCCCGGTGGAGCAGGGGGACGAGAGCTTCAAGCTACCGGAGAAGGACAAACTGGTGTGCTGGGTGGTGAGCAACTGGAACCCACAGCTTAAAAGAGTTCAAGTCTACGAAGAGTTGAAAAACCACATCAAGATGGACCTTTACGGGAAGGCCTTTGATCGCCGCTTGCCTGGTGAAGAGTACGATAAGTTAATGCCCAGCTGCAAATTCTACCTGTCTTGGGAAAACACTATCGACCGAGACTACATGACGGAAAAACTGTTTGCTCCCATGAAAGTGGGCACCGTGCCCGTGGTTCTGGGCACTCCAAGAGCAAACTACGAGGAACACATTCCGGGAGACTCTTTCATTCACGTGGACGACTTCGCCAGCCCAAAGGAGCTGGCAGAGAGATTGATTTACCTGGACAATAACCACACCGAATACATGAAATACTTTGAGTGGAGACAGAGGTACAAGGCCCATAAGTGCTTTTTTGTCAGCGATAATGTTTGCAGAGTGTGTAAGCATCTAAAAATGCACAAAGGCTATCAGAGATTTCATGGTCTCAATACATGGTTTTGGGGTTAAAAGGCAGTTGTTATTACTTATGCTGCTGAATTGTCTGAAGGAAGCCAAACCAAAACGTGTTTTACTCCTTTGTACCTGTAGACAAGATGGAACAATAAAAAGTACAACCTTGAACCTTGAACATTGAATATAGCTAGTGTCTTATGTACCGGTATATGTTGGTGATATTGTAATGTAGTTGCTTTAAGGCTAAATGCTCAAATTGTAATCTAGGAATACATATGAAGAAAGACCAAGATGTAAACAAGTCCCCAGGACTTTTTTTTTAATTACTTTTAACCCAAATGTCTGACTGTACCTCAGTGCTCTTTAGATTACTGACTAATAAAGTATTCAATCAATCAATCAATGTGCTGTGTTATTTGGATTTGGGATTCTTAATAGGACTGGTTGTTAAAGATCCCTAAATATTCTGCACAACAATTGAATGGTTGGAGCACTCTTGGGTGGGGTGGAATTTGGAAAAGATTGCGGGGGGCCACCAATACAACACATCATCAGTTGTGTTCCCCCGACTTCATTAGGTGTTTCGTCCGCTTATCACAAAACACCCTCTGTCGAGGTTGGCTCACCGCAGGCTGATCAGATCTGGGTGTGTGTCGCATGGTGGCACCCAGTGGTCATTTACCAGCCCATGTTGCATCCCTACGTTTCAGCCACAGCCAGTGACTGCTCCATTCTTTGGTTCTTTGGCCTGTCCTCTGATCCCTACTTCCTTCAGGAGCCATGTGGTGGAACTGGCTACAAAGCCTCTACAGCCCGCCTCCACAGGCCACACCTTCACGTTCCAGCTCCGCCCCTCTGCTTCAGCTTGCTAGGTTGGCATACCGCAGCTTCTTCCATTCGAATGCTTCATCGATGGCATCTTCCCATGGGACCGTAAGCTCAACAATGAAGACACGGCGGCAGGACTTGGACCAGAGGATGAGGTCAGGGCGCAGGTTGGTCGCTGCAACTTCAGGTGGGAAGGTGAGCATCTGGCTGAGGTCTACAAGCATCTCCCAATCCCGGGCTGCGTTCAGTGGGCCTGAGTTTGGAGGTGATGGCTTGGTCTTCCGTTTCTCCACTTCCCGGATGAAGGTTGTCTTCCTTGGGAAGGTAGCCTGGGCATTTAGAGGCATAGCGTTGGTGGTTACCCTCTTGCTCTCCAGTTCGGCAGCCAAGCACTTCAGCACCTGGTTGTGGCGCCAGGTGCATCTTCCCTGAGTAAGATTGGTCCTGCAACCCACCAAGATGTGTTTGAGGGTTGCAGGTGCTGCACACTGGAGACAGGCTGGGACCTCTCCATACCATAGATGTAGGTTGGTTGGAGAGGACAGGACATCATATGTGGATCTAATGATGAAGCTCAGCCTATTAGGCCTCGATCAGAGTCTGCGGTGAAGAGCTATCCACCGCAAATTTGAGGTGGAAAGCTTTCCACCTCAAGTCAGAAAATAAGTGAAGGCCATCATAGTCAGTCACGGTGGAGTCCTATTCACCGTGACTGACTGGTCTAGATCGACCAATCAGTGAACGGGGTGAAGAGCCTATCTGTCTGAAAGTAAAAACAGAGAGATGTGTCGGGACTCGCGGTGGAAAGCTCTTCACCGTGAGGAATGACGTAACGTTGTAGTTTCATGACTCATAAAGACTACGCGACTCTGATCGAGGCTTTAGACTCCATGCTCTACATCTCGTTCCACGTGAGTTTCCTCCTCTCCTCCTTCCCACTTCATCCTTGCTGGGCTTGGGATTCTGCCTTGGCACAGCTGGCTGCTTCCTCCTGGTGGTGCGCCTCCTCTACCACCTTGTGCCGCCGTTCAGTTGGAGTAGCCTTTTGCCATGTGGGTGTTGTTGCTTCCAAACCAAGGCCCCCTCTGCCATGTTGAACACGCCCCACTATATGTCCCCTCTGCCATGTTGGACACGCCCCACTATATGTCCCCTCTGCCATGTTGGACACGCCCACTATATGTCCCCTCTGCCATGTTTGACACGCCCCACTATACTGTATGTCCCGGTGCCTGAGGGTGGTCTTTCCCACCGCTAGCGCTGCAGATGGCTTCCATTTCCTTCCCATTGGAGGGTTGGAGCAGCACCTCTGACCAATGGATCCCGGGATTCTGTGAGAGAGTTTGTACATTATTACAAAGAATACATCAACCACCAACAGCCCTACATACATTCTGTCTGTTTGATAAAAGCCTATCTACAAGCTCACAATGTGCTATTTTCAAAAGATTTTCAGACATTGTATACATTTGAAAACTTGTGGAACGGGTAATTCTGCATAATTAGTACTTTCTGCTTTTGATCGCAATACTTTTGTACTTTTTACTCAAGTAAATGTTGAATGCCTTTTCACAGAGTGTTTCTACATTGCAGTATTGATACTTTTACTCAGGTAAAACATGTGAGTACTCTTTCCACCACTGTCTCAGGTGCAGCGAATTCGACATGGAAGGATGCCAGCTGACGTACGACCGGAGCGTTTACCACAAAGCGCACGCCGTCTTGTTCCACCACAGGGACATCCACGGGATGGACAACATGCCACAAGACCCTCGTCCCTGGTTCCAGAAATGGATCTGGTTCAACTGGGAGTCGCCGGCCAACGCTCCCCACATCCCCGAACTCAACGACGTGTTCAATTTGACCAGCAGCTATCGGCTGGACTCTCACATCCATGTGCCTTATGGGTACCTGACCCCGGTGGAGCAGGGGGACGAGAGCTTCAAGCTACCTGAGAAGGACAAACTGGTGTGCTGGGTGGTGAGCAACTGGAACCCACAGCTTAAAAGAGTTCAAGTCTACGAGGAGATGAAAAACCACATCAAGATGGACCTTTACGGGAAGGCCTTTAATCGCGGCTTAGGTGGTGAAGAGTACAATAAGTTAATACCTAGCTGCAAATTCTACCTGTCGTGGGAAAACACTATCGACCGAGACTACATGACGGAAAAACTGTTCATTCCCATGAGAATGGGCACCGTGCCCGTGGTTCTGGGAGACACGAGAGCAAACTACGAGGAACACATTCCGGGAGACTCTTTCATTCACGTGGACGACTTCGCCAGCCCAAAGGAGCTGGCAGATAAACTGATTTCCCTGGACAATAACCACACTGAATACATGAAATACTTTGAGTGGAGACAGAGGTACAAGGTCCATCACTGCTTTTTTGTCAGCGATAATGTTTGCAGAGCGTGTCAGCATCTAAAAATGCACAAAGGCTATCAGATATTTCATGGTCTCAGTAAATGGTTCTGGGGTTAAAAGACTTAAATTAACTTTCTATGCATCAAACAATTAAACCCTATTTGATACTGTGGCAACCACATCTAACTGAGGAGACTAATTCACCTGCCTATAGATCAAACTTGGGGAAATCAGGAGTCCACAAGGGGAGCAGGGGCGTCAATTGGGTATGGCAGGGGTATGCAGCTGCCATACCCTGGGTCCAGGGGGGAAAATACCAGTTACGTTTAAATATAAATCCATGAATGTCTCTTTGCCTACTGTGCTGGTTATTATGTTGTTAAATTACAGTAAAATAACTACAAATGCAAAATTTCACAACATGGTCACTTTAACAAGGTTAAAGTGACCATGGGGGGGGGAATAAAATGTACTTCTTAAAATAAATGTATCATGCCTGTTGCTAAGGTATGACAACATGACTGGTGTCTTGCAAGACACCAGTCATGTTGTCATACGATACCTTAGCTTTTTCTGAACTGACGCCATTGAAGGGGAGGTGCAATCCATCCGTCCTTTTCTTGCACTATTTTGCTTGAACTGCACCTACCTAGTCTGCTGTATACAGAATACACTGGTTGTTTACACTAAGTTAGGTGGCAGCTACTGGGAAAAGAAATGCTGGTGGCGTTGACAATATACTGTGCCAAGATTAGATGCTTTTATTTTATGTTGTTCTTTTCACAATTGTATCATTCTTATTCTGTTGTTATCACTTATGCTGCTGCATTGTCTGAAGGAAGCCAAACCAAAATGAATTTTACTCCTGTGTACCTGTAGACAAGATGGAACAATATAAGTACAAACTTGAACCTTGAACATTGAATATAGCAGGTGTCTTATATTTGTTGGTGATACTGTAATGTAGTCGCTCTAGTTTAAAAGTGGATTAAGGCTAAATGCCTAAATTGTAGCAGTTCACCCTGTTTCCCCATACGTTTTAATTGACATGATATCGTAACACAGGGTTACACATTTGAGTTGCACTGTATAGTTTCTGTTTATGGTAAAGATATTTGTTCGATTGAATTAATATATTGTTTCATTGACTGCATTGACTCCATTCATCCATTGTAGGGAGCCCGTTCAAGCACACACAAGACTCTGACGTGCTACAGTATGTTTAGGGCAGGGACGTGCTGGGCCCCTGATTCAGCCCGGGAAAAAGAGTTGGAGAGGCCCTCATTGCACAGGGACGTGCTGGGCCCCTGATTCAGCCCGGGAAAAAGAGTTGGAGAGGCCCACATTGCACAGGGACGTGCTGGGCCCCTGATTCAGCCCGGGAAAAAGAGTCGGAGAGGCCCTCATTGCGCGCTATAGAGAGAGATCTCTCTCTATAGCGCTGCTGCTACTCAAAGATTTGCCATTTCAGATCATGACAAGTGACAAGCCAGTGGGCCAATTACATGAGTTATGTTTAGTTGTTGTCGGGTGGAAACCTTGTATGTCCAAAACCGTTTGTTTTCTATTTATCATTTAAAAAATGATTTAAACTAGTGAGAACAGCCGATCTACAAGCACACAACGCCCTTTTATCCATCTGTAAAAAGTGCCCTCTCCAGAACATTAATGCAGTTTTTATTATGGTGAAAGATATGCAAATTCCCTCTTTCCGTGCCATAACTTAGGGCAGCATTCAAGACAATTGCCTTGTCCTGAGCTTCAATGCAGCATCTTATGTTGAAAGAATTGCATCTCCAGTATTGGCTTAATTTTGCTTAGTTCAGTGTGGTATCAAGCACCGAAAATAGCCAACCTCCATGCTCACACCATGTCGCAGCGTGACACTTTGTGATCTTGGAAGTCTGCTATGTTCCATGTTTTCACCAAAAGGCCCTTTTTTATGTCAGCCCCTGCCTCTCTAACATTCTCTGCACGTCCCTGCTGGGTACAGGTATCACATACCACATATCTCCTGCTGTTATGAGCATGTCATCCTGACACTATGAGTCACCAAAGTTATTCAAACTTTATTCTTTTAAAGATTATATTATGAACATTCAAAAAATACATCGAAATTATTCAATATTCAATATTCTGTGTACAAACATCCCTGTCATTGAGTGATGATGTCAAATTGTAATAAATTGTAATTTGTTTGTATTTGTGTGTGTGTGTGTGTGTGTGTGTGTGTGTGTGTGTGTGTGTGTGTGTGTGTGCGTGTGCGTGTGTGTGCGTGTGTGTGTGTGTGTGTGTATTTATATATATATATATATATATATAGGCCTACATATATTATCAGAGGACAAAGGCAAACTTAATGTGAACGGAATTTTCCTTTTGTTTATTAATGCTATGATTTGGTTTGATTGACTGATTGAGCCACCTGTGAGTGAGCGTGTATTCATTATTATGGGGAAAGTAGTGCACTGTACCGCACGCACATCCGTGGCCCATGTAAACAGGCAGCACTAGCAAACAAAGGATTAACTTATCATTATGTTGGGGTTGTCACCTGTTCAAATATGATTATTTTGTGGGGTCCCAGTCTTTACAGACTGGTCTTTATAGACAGACCTTGTATCTCAGTCATTCATTGTCTCTGCTCTGCCAGGTGGAAGATGTGCCTGAACCCGGCCCAACACTAGCCTGGGATCCATATAGTTTCCGGGTTTCTGATCTGGTCGGGAGTGGAAATAACTGCACGTCATGTTGTAGTCAACACGTGGCCACAGGTGCCGAAGTGATTCCCCTATTGCTTAAAATTGGTTTAAATTGCTATAATCGTTTCGTTTCTTCTGGCATGATAATCGTTTGGCATGTTCCATACACATTTCTAAGAATGACACCCTCTGTTTCACTCTTAAGTCTAAGCTACCCAAGGCTATTAAAACGAGTCGGGAGAAGATGAGTTCTGGGGTGGAGATTGTGGATCAACATAATTAATTTATTTTGGGAGGTCTACAATGATCAGGGTACTAAAGTATAATCTGATTTTTAGTAGGAATTGAATCTTAAAAAAATCAATTTTCTTTCAATTGCCTGATATTCTTCATATTTTTAAATCACAGAGATACCATTGTACTATGATCTACAGGCATAGTCAAAATGACACTGGATGAGTGCTGCTGCCAAAACCTTCATTGCTCCTTTATCTATAACATATACAGTATATTGTAATATCGTGATTTATTTGGTATCTGACCCTAACCCTAACCCTTAGAACAAATAGGCTTTCCTCCGAGGTGACGCGAGGCTAGACCAAAACTTACTGTTCCTTTCATAAGCCACACCCACTGATCTGAAGTCAGCTTAATGATGGTTAGTGATGTCATCTGCTGAAGCAACGCCAGTAAGCAACACACACCAGAAAGCACTGAGTGGAATCAGATCCCAGCTGTATTATGAGAACAGTTCTTTAGACACAACCACAGCTGTATTATGTGAACAGTTCTTTAGACACAACCACAGCTGTATTATGTGAACAGTTCTTTAGACACAACCACAGCTGTATTATGTGAACAGTTCTTTAGACACCAGTAAGACTCCCTAATCGGGAGATAAGCGACCGTTGGTCGCTTATCTCCACAAATATCACAACCTCCACCTCTCACGTCATACGGGCAGCCATAGTTACACCTGGAATGTTGAATCTCCATATATGGAGATAACCTACGCATCACACAAAGTCTGACCTCACCAGCCCATACTTGGGCATGGACGACTTATATCTCCATATACGGAGATGGCCGTATATGGAGATACGATGACATCACAGAGTCCACAGCTGATGATGTGGCGTGATGTCATACAATACACAAACAAGCCCTATATAAAGGGGCAATTCTCACCAGGGAAGAGAGCATTGCCTGGAATGTTGAATCTCCATATATGGAGATAACCTACGCATCACACAAAGTCTGACCTCACCAGCCCATACTTGGGCATGGACGACTTATATCTCCATATACGGAGATGGCCATATATGGAGATACGATGACATCACAGAGTCCACAGCTGGTGATGTGGCGTGATGTCATACAATAAACAAACAAGCCCTATATACTGATGCGATACGATGACATCACAGAGTCCACAGCTGATGATGTGGCGTGATGTCATACAATAAACAAACAAGCCCTATATACTGATGCGGAGATATGAGCAGGGCAAAGGTGTGACGTGTGACGTGTGACCGACCGACCGACCGACCGACCGACCGACGGACGGACGGACGGCCGGTGGAGGTTTTCATAGTAAACTGCTCCCTGACGGTCGCAACAACCACAGCTGTATTATGTGAACAGTTCTTTAGACACAACCACAGCTGTATTATGTGAACAGTTCTTTAGACACAACCACAGCTGTATTATGTGAACAGTTCTTTAGACACAACCACAGCTGTATTATGTGAACAGTTCTTTAGACACAACCACAGCTGTATTATGTGAACAGTTCTTTAGACACAACCACAGGCCAAAAGGTGTTCTCAGCGCAGCTATTAATAATAATGCTATTATATCCAGGTGAGAACGATAATAAAATGTCTCTTTGAATGTATTCTATGTTTTCACCTTCACTTCAACAGGTGTATTAGAACCAGGTGTTGATTGGAAATGCACTTTTATAATGAGCATTTATTATTCTTAGTATATTATTCATGTTACAAAGAGAAATATAATGATTCTTTAAAGTTTATTAAGAACCATATGAATGGTTATTTCCCATAACTATAGGGAAACATACTTTGTCGTGTATTTATTTATTTTATTTTATTTTACTTTTTAGGAACCAGAAATTATTCTTTGAGGTATGGAGGATTTATTTGCGACCGTAAGGTCGCAGTTTAGTTGCGACCGTAAGGTCGCAGTTTAGTATGAAAACCTCCACCGGCCGTCCGTCGGTCACACGTGCGGTCGACCGCACGTCACACGTGCGGTCGACGTGTGATGAGGTCACGATGAGTCATCTATGCCCAAATATAGATTTCTAGGTCAGATGGCCCATAGAGTTTGTGATGTCAAACCTAGCAACCCAATATAAACAAACCTGATGTCAGACCTGAAGTATCCTTTTATACCCATATATGGAGATACAGAGATCTCCATATATGGGCATATTAGAAAGCCCATATATGGGCATATACGGATGACATCAGGGATATCCATATATGGGCATAAAAGGGACAAGGGCTTACAGTTAAGAGATCTCCATATATGGGCATATCAGAAAGCCCATATATGTTCATATACTGATGACATCAGGAATATCCATATATGGGCATAAAAGGGACAAGGACTTACAGTTAAGAGATCTCCATATATGGGCATAAAGGGACAAGGACTGTTACAGTAGATATAGAGATGTCCATATATGGGCATAAATGAACAAGGACTGACAAACACTGAGATCTCCATATAACCTATGGGAATATAAGGGACGAGGACTGTCAGCTTGTAGACCTATTTTCTAAATATTGTTGTACATTAAAAACTTGAAATGGGTCGTTCTGCATAGTACTTGGGATTTGTTGATGTAAATGTTCACATAGAGTGTAATAATTGGTAAAACAAACTTTTGGCCTATTTGTGGAGATAAGCGACCAACGGTCGCTTATCTCCCGATTAGGGAGTCTTACTGGTATCCAAGCGTCACAGGCAATTCCAACACTACCTAGTTTTTTTCAAACCTCCACCGGCTGTCCGTGGGTGAGTGAGTGAGTCAGTGAGTGAGTCCGTCACACTTTTGCCCTGCTCATATCTCCACAACCGTTGCCCCCATCCATGCCAAATTTTGCACACACACTCCTTGACTGCCAAACTACAACCTCCAAGGACCCCCGGAGCCCCAGGGACCCCCAGGTCCCTGGGGGACCCCCAGATGTAAAAAATGACCAAATGTGGTCACACGTCACACTTTTTCCCTGCTCATATCTCCGCAACCGTTGACCCGATCCATGCCAGATTTTGCACACACACTCCTTGCCTGCCAAACTACAACCTCCAAGGACCCCCCGAGCCCCAGGGACCCCCAGGTCCCTGGGGGACCCCCATATGTAAAAAATGACCAAATGTGCAAAAATGACCAAATGACCACCCCAACGGGGCTGCTCACGGGGAATTCCTGGGGACCACCCACTCCTGGTGCTCCAAAACGGATGCAAAAGTGGTGGCGCCCCCAGTGGAGGACCCCCTCCACTGCAGCTCACATAAAATGCCCTAACTCGGCCTAGGAGCATCCGGGAGAGCCGGGGCCGGTACCTATTCGTCCACCTACGGTCGCTTATCTCCCGATTAGGGAGTCTTACTGGTTGTATTTGTGTGAAAACATTTGGACATTATTGTTTCAGCATGCAGATGTTAACATGGCGGTGATGCAAGCACAGTAAAGCCGGCGGTATCAGTTATGTCAGAAATGTGGGAACTGATTCACCCGTTTATGCCCATGTGTGGTGTTCCGTGTCGTATGCCCATATATGGTGATGTCCAGGCCAGTCAGTACTATGACGTTAGAGTACTGTAGACCAGGGGTTCCCAAACTTTTTTGGCTCGGGGCACCCGTATAAAATATTTTTTTCATCCGAGGCACCCCTACATTATTATATTCCTAATTTTCACTCCCAGCACCTTATATTAATAGGATATTTTAGCGATTATATGTGCGAGGAAAACAAGATAATTTTTGGTTAGAACTGACTGAAAATAACTTTGTACTTCAAGTTTAAAATGATACTACTGGAAGCAACAATGGAAGGCTCGTCTGAGGATGACATAGAGAGAGAGAAATATATTTTTAAATGTTATCAAATTATCTCTGGGCACCCCTGGACTGCCGTCGCGGCACCCCAGGGTGCCCCGTCACCCACTTTGAAAACCCCTGCTGTAGACAGACAGTAGACAGACAGACATTCCATAAATTAATACATTATTATTATAAATAGTTAGCATATACTGTAGATATAATTGCGACCGTAAGGTCGCAGTTTAGTATGAAAACCTCCACCGGCCGTCCGTCGGTCACACGTGCGGTCGACCGCACGTCACACGTGCGGTCGACGTGTGATGAGGTCACGATGAGTCATCTATGCCCAAATATAGATTTCTAGGTCAGATGGCCCATGGAGTTTGTGATGTCAAACCTAGCAACCCAATATAAACAAACCTGATGTCAGACCTGAAGTATCCTTTTATACCCATATATGGAGATACAGAGATCTCCATATATGGGCATATTTGAAAGCCCATATATGGGCATATACGGATGACATCAGGGATATCCATATATGGGCATAAAAGGGACAAGGGCTTACAGTTAAGAGATCTCCATATATGGGCATATCAGAAAGCCCATATATGTTCATATACTGATGACATCAGGAATATCCATATATGGGCATAAAAGGGACAAGGACTTACAGTTAAGAGATCTCCATATATGGGCATAAAGGGACAAGGACTGTTACAGTATAGAGATCTCCATATATGGGCATAAATGAACAAGGACTGACAAACACTGAGATCTCCATATAACCTATGGGAATATAAGGGACGAGGACAATGCGTAGCATTGTGAGCTTGTAGACCTATTTTCTAAATATTGTTGTACATTAAAAACTTGAAATGGGTCGTTCTGCATAGTACTTGGGATTTGTTGATGTAAATGTTCACATAGAGTGTAATAATTGGTAAAACAAACTTTTGGCCTATTTGTGGAGATAAGCGACCAACGGTCGCTTATCTCCCGATTAGGGAGTCTTACTGGTAATGAATTGTCAGTAATTGCGACCGTCAGGGAGCAGTTTACTATGAAAACCTCCACCGGCCGTCCGTCCGTCGGTCGGTCGGTCGGTCACACGTCACACGTCACACCTTTGCCCTGCTCATATCTCCGCATCAGTATGACATCACACCACATGTGTACACAAACCTTTGTGTACGTTGCTGTGGCAACAGTCTGTTGTTGCTGGTTTGTTAGTGTACGTTAGCAACCACCTTAGCAACCATGGTTTTACCCTAGCAACCAACTGTTTACCCTAGCAACCAACTGTTTACCATAGCAACCATGTTTTTTTACCCTAGCAACCAACTGTTTACCATAGCAACCAGATACGCAGAGCAGGGATCTCCATATATGGGCATAAACAGGTGACATCACACTGATGTCAGATACTCAGAGCAGGGATTTCTCCATAATATATGGGCATAAAAGGGATTCTGTTAGGGATCTCCATATATGGGCATAAAAGGGATTCTGTTAGGGATCTCCATATATGGGCATAAAAGGGATTCTGTTAGGGATCTCCATATATGGGCATAAAAGGGATTCTGTTAGGGATCTCCATATATGGGCATAAAAGGGATTCTGTTAGGGATCTCCATATATGGGCATAAAAGGGATTCTGTTAGGGATCTCCATATATGGGCATAAAAGGGATTCTGTTAGCTGTTAGTGATCTCCATATATGGGCATAAAAGGGATGCTGTTAGGGATCTCCATATATGGGCATAAAAGGGATTCTGTTAGGGATCTCCATATATGGGCATGAAAGGGATTCTGTTAGGGATCTCCATATATGGGCATAAAAGGGATTGTATCCCAGATGATGCCCTGTTAGGAGATCCACACTAACAGAATCCATATATGGTCCTACCGACAGCTGCTATAAGCCAACCCTGGCGATAAGGTCTGAGTCGAAGAAATGCTTCTTTCCTGGCAAGAATTGCCCCTTTATACTGTAGGGCTCGTTTGTGTATTGTATGACATCACGCCACATCATCGGCTGAGGACTGTGTGATGTCATCATATCTCCATATATGGAGACATAAGTTGCTCATGCCCAAATATGGGCTGGTGAGGTCAGACTTAGTGTGATGCGTAGGTTATCTCCATATATGGAGATTCAACTTCAATGAGTAACCATGGCAAACTGTCAACTGCCCGTATGTCTTGATAATTGGTAAAACAATTTTTTTTGGCCTATTTGTGGAGATAAGCGACCAACGGTCGCTTATCTCCCGATTAGGGAGTCTTACTGGTGTATATATTGAGTAATGAAGTCTTTCTCTCTGTGTTCTCTCTCTCTCTTAGAGTCGACCATGACGTCATTCCAGGTCACTCGACAACACTTGTGCGGTGGTTTCCTGGTGCTTCTGGTGTTGCTGTCTTACCTCATGTACGCCAACCTGGACCTCAACCTGAGCTCCTTCAGCCTCCGCAAGAAGGTCCCCCGCCCAGAAGAAGAACAAGGGAACCAAAACTGCCGTGCCTCAGACAAGCAGCTCGCTCCACAGTCCTCTGCTTGCACAGAGGACGTCGTTCTGATGTCGATGTGGGTTTGGCCGTTTGGCGGAAAGGTTGATCTCGGGTGCAGCGAGCCTCTTCTGAATCCTCAATGGTTCCAGAAGTGGATCTGGTTCAACTGGGAGTCGCCGGCCAACTGTCCCCACATCCCCGAACTCAACGACGTGTTCAATTTGACCAGCAGCTATCGGCTGGACTCTCACATCCATGTGCCTTATGGGTACCTGACCCCGGTGGAGCAGGGGGACGAGAGCTTCAAGCTGCCAGAGAAGAACAAACTGGTGTGCTGGGTGGTGAGCAACTGGAACCCACAGTTTAAAAGAGTTAAGGTCTACGAGGCTCCAAACATCCCAAAATAAACTGCTTAGGCTATTGCTTGGCCTTCCATCTCAGACTCATCTTGAGCCTGATCATTTTGCTATAGGGGAAGATGGCTCAGGGTACATGACTGAGTACAGGATCTTGCAATGGGCCTGGTCTACAATATACTGTACGCTACACCACTAAGATAGTCATGTACCTGTCAAACTAATGGTCTACAAGATACGCTACACCACTAAGATACTCATGTACCTGTCAAACTAATGGTCTACAAGATATGCTACACCACTAAGATACCCATGTAGCCTACCTGCCAAACTGGTCTAAAATATACACTACACCACTAAAACACCCATGTGCCTGTCAAACTACTTCAAACACATCCTCCACACCAGAGGCAGCTCCACTAATCACGTCCAACCTAATTTTGGCTCAAACAAAGGGTTAAATGAGTTCTCCTGCTATGCTACCAACAGCCTTAAAGGAGTGTAAATCAGAATATACTGTGAAGATGTCTACACAGTTAGGCAGCTACAGTATACTGGGAAAAGAAATGCAGCTGGTGTTTATACAATATACCAAGACTATATGCACAGTACATATGATGATGATATTTAGCTCTCTTGCTTTTCTTTAAATCTTTTTTTTTACGATTGTATCATTATTCTGTTGTCGTTGTTATTACTTATGCTGCTGCATTGTCTGAGTGAAGCCGAAACCAAAACGAGTTTTATTCTAATGTACCTGTAGACAAGATGGAACAATAAAGTACAGTACAACCTTGAATTGATTGAGTTTTATATTTGTTGATGCTATATTGTATTTTGGTGTTATTTGTAAGCTATGTTGATTAATTGAAATCATAGGTCATAGGACCACAAAGTCCCCAGGACTATTTTTGTGTTACTTTTAGCCCAAACGTCTGACTGTTCCTCAGTGCGGTTTACATGTATGACTAATAAAGTATTAATTAAATCAATCGATGTGCTTTAGGCCTACTATGCAAATATTTGTTAAGTGTACAACAGCTTACACAATGGACAGTGCAACACAAGTCCATTTCACCATAGCACCACATGACAGGTGTTAAAGGGATAATTCACTTTCAAACATTTTCTTTTTATTATTTATTTAAGTTATGTGATTTATACAGTCCATCATAATCAATTCTACATAAAATGTCGTAAGTTGAACTGTGTTTGAACAGATTGTAAATAACTTTATTTAGCTTTGTTTAAACACTTTAACCCCAGCATCCCTATTCTGGGTGGTTTGATTGATTGAAGAATTCATCAGAAGTTTGCAATAGAAAAAAGTACAGTTTCATGACAGTACAAATCACTGGTACAAGGTCAACTAAAAGGAGATCCTAGAAAGCCGAGGCTTATTTCCACAGGAACTGCACAAATTAACATTGGAACATTCACCCCAAATAACTCAGGTCTGTTTACGAAGTATGAGGAAGATATTATATTATGTTGTTCATCTTATGATATTCATCTGTGTGCCTTAAGATACATGATGATATTTGATAGCTTGTAAGAGTCTAGATGTCTCCACTAGGCCCGAGAGCTGTTTTTTGGTACAGCCTTTCTTGTCATGGTTCAGCTGGTCCTCGAGGCAGCGAGTCCGCGTCAGTATACAGTAACTGTGATCTCCTGGCAGGACTACCTTACCACTGACATGAGTCTTATTGTACTGACAGAATCCTAATTTACAGTACACTTTAAGACAGAATAAGACATAATAAAGCCATAATAAGAAATAATGTGTTGGTTATTAGAACTAATATTATTTTATTAGACAGAAACAAAGACAGAATAGCAGAAAGAGTGAATACATTCTCTGGCGCCGCGGCAGGCAGGGGGGTATCTAATGGGGGGGACGGGGGGGACAAGTCCCCCCCGGGCCGCCGCCCCCCCCCCCCCCAAAAAAAAAAAAAAAAAAAAAAAAAAAATTTTGGGGGGGGGGGGGGGGGGGGGGCAAAAGGGTCCGCGGGGGTCCGCGGGGGTCCGTGGACCCCTTGGGGTTATTATATATCCAAGGGTTTATGGATAGAAATGAGACCAGTGAGTCCAGAGTTTCAGTTAGAGCACTGTAAAGTGTGTGTGTCTCAAATGCTAGTTCATGCTAGTCAGTGGCTGATTTATAACAGGGCTAGGGTGGGCTGCAACCCAGGGTGCTGGGCTGCAGCCCAGGGGGGGCTGCGCTAGGGTGGGCTGCAGCCCAGAGTGGGCTGCGCTAGGGTGGGCTGCAGCCCAGGGTGGGCTGCGCTAGGGTGGGCTGCAGCCCAGAGTGGGCTGCGCTAGGGTGGGCTGCGCTAGGGTGGGCTGCAGCCCAAGGTGGGCTGCGCTAGGGTGGGCTGCGCTAGGGTGGGCTGCGCTAGGGTGGGCTGCAGCCCAAGGTGGGCTGCGCTAGGGTGGGCTGCAGCCCAGGGTGGGCTGCGCTAGGGTGGGCTGCGCTAGGGTGGGCTGCAGCCCAGGGTGGGCTGCGCTAGGGTGGGCTGCAGCCCAGAGTGGGCTGCGCTAGGGTGGGCTGCAGCCTGCAGCCCAAGGTGGGCTGCGGCCCAAGGTGGGCTGCGGGCCCGCGGCCCAGGGAGGGCTGCAGCCCAGGGTGGGCAGCCCAGGGAGGGCTGCAGCCCAGGGTGGGCTGCAGCCCAGGGTGAGCTGCCCAGGCTGGGGGGGGAAGTGGGCCGGTGCAGTGGAGAGAGGGCCGTTGCTGACTGGCAGCAGCCAATCACATTCATTGGGCCATCAGTTGCTCCAGCTCACTCACTCAGTACTGACAAGGAAGAGGCCTCCTCTCCCCTCCCCCATACCTGTGTCCCGTGTGTTAATAAATCAGCTATCAGCAGCATTGAACACAGGTGGTTCATCATCACTCCTTCACTCAAACAAACCAACTGTTGAATGCAGAGAGAATTCTGAGGGTTTTGAGGAGGAAAATGCGGGGGGTAAAAAGAAAGGGGGGTGCTGAGAAGGAGAGAGAGAGAAAAAAGCAAAAAAGAATAGAAGTTGCTGCAAAATGTAAAAACATTAAGGATATGTTTGGTGCTGGGAATCAGGAAATGGGATTACTCTAGGCTCCAAGACTGAAGAGTTTGATGATGAAGCCAAGTAAGTTCATGCTAGTAGTGTGTGTCTGATGGTGATCTGATATCTATTGATCTAATAGATTACCTCTAAGTTGAAGAACCAGCAGTAAATCAACCCAAAATATCCAAAGGCAAAAAATAACCGATTTATAACCGTTTTTGAACATAAAATAACCGATTTTTTTTCGGCCGCGCGCTTTGCGCGCGGCCGAATCGCCGGGCCGTGCGCTTCGCGCACGGCCAATGTGGGCTGGTCAAAATATGTCCCCCCCAACCGTGGAGTGCTGGATACTCCTCTGGCGGCAGGTACCGCCACACGACCGGCAGTTCAACCGTCAGTCGCGCTGCATCGCCGGCGATAGGACCGTCGGCCGCCCGCACGGAACGGTAGCCACCACCGCACGGACCGGCAGTTTACCACTACGGGACCTGCCGGTCCGTGCGGCCGCCGCCGGTCCTACTGCCAGGACTGCCGGTCGAACTGCCCGTCCTATTGCCGGCGATGCAGGGCTACTGCCGGTCGTGCGGAGCAGGTGTCACGTTCCGAAAATAGCAGATCTACAAGCTCAAACTGCATCACAGCAGGACGCGTTGTGAGCTCACGTGTGCTATTTTCGGCATGCAGCTAAGTATAAATCAGGCATTGTACGTCGCCATCACGTCCGGTGACTAAATTAACTGTACACACCTTTCAGATTCTATTTTTATTTGTATTTTTTTTTACCGTATCACACGGGTACTTTTAGAATGAATAGAATGCTTTCCTCTGAGGTGAAGCCTGTTCCTTTCCTAAGCCACACCCACTGATCTGAGGTCAGATCAATGATGTCATCTGCCGAAGCAACACCCACTGATGAGACATATTATATTTGAATAGTATTATTTGAATAGTTCTTTAGACACAACCACAGGTGAACAGGTGTTTACGGCACAGCTATTACACCCAGGTGAGAACCATGAATCGCGTCTCTTTGAATGCATTCTGTTTTCACCTCCACTTCTACAACAGGTGTATTAGAACCAGGTGTTGATAGGAAATGCACTTTTATGATTTATTTATTAGTTGTACAGAAGAGCATTATTAGTATTATTCATGTTACACAGAGAAGAATAATGGTTCTTTAAATGGTTAAGAAGTATATTATTGTTTTTTTCCCCTCATAACTATAGCATTTCTTTTATGTATATAGATCTTTGTGGAACCAGAGCTTATTCTTTGAGGCACAAAGGATTTATTTAGTTTTATGAGTATTATTATTTTTCAACATGAGCCTTTGATCATCCATGCCAGATCATATGACACCCTTCCGAGTGTCTACAGGCAATTCCAACTCTGCCTTTTTTGTATTTTCCGAACACATATTTACATAAACAAGAGGCGATCCGGGCACTCAGGGTTACAAAAAAAGAGGAACAGCCTCTTTGTATTTAAAAGCAGTGGTTGACCGTAACAGAGCAAATGTACTTGAGTCAGGGACGTGCTGGGCCCCTGATTCAGCCCGGGAAAAAGAGTTGGAGAGGCCCTCATTGCGCGCTATAGAGAGAGATCTCTCTCTATAGCGCTGCTGCTACTCGAAGATTTGTGACAAAGTGACAAGCCAGTGGGCCAATTACATGAGTTATATTTCGTCGTTGTCGGGTGGAAACCTTGTATGTCTAAAACCGTTTGTTTAAGTACCGATTCAGAGGATCAGTACTTTACTTGAGTATTAGATTATTATTTTGTATGTATTTGATACTTATTAATCTTACTTGAGTACAATTCCAAGACTCAAGTACATTTCTATGAAGGCTGTAAACCACTGAGTGCTTGTATTTTATTATTTTCCCCCTAAAATGCTACTGGCCACTGCACTCTCCCACTAGAGCTGTGTGTCTGGCTTCCCCGTCCGCTCGCCTATTTGTTACATATTACATGGGTGTAGGAATATTTAATTCTGGTTCCTCAGCCATTTCTATGTTTTTATAGGTGTTTCTGCCGACATTTCTGCAGGCTTCGTGTAGGTAGCTCAGTCGGTAGAGCTCTCGCCTGTGTACCGCAAGGTCATGGGTTCGATTCCGGGCACCGCCAACTCAGCGTATGAGTAGCATGGCTTGGCAAGTCGTGCGGCAAGTACTGGGAGCTGATGGTAGGTGTGGCGCTCCACCTCAGCAGTCCATCTCCCAGGGGTCTAGCGCATTGTAACGGGGACAGACTCCCGCGTGTTACCGGCTGATACCGACAACAAGCCACTCCCGACCTACTTGTTAACTTGTTTTCGTGTAACGTATAGTGGTTTTATATCAGTTCGTGCAGTAGGGCATTAACGAAAAAGTCGACAAGTAGACTCAGTCGACTTCATTACACAAGTCGACTCCCACCAGAGAAAGTCGAAGTTGAAAAACAAAATCCTTTGTATTTTTTTCTATCATTATTTTTGCTCCATGTTTGCGTCTGTACAGCATTCAAACAGTAGGATTGCTTATTGTCAAGGACGGAATGATCCAATATTACAGTGCTACATTACATTAGGTATAACATGGTTCTATTGTGAAAATAACAGATCTACATGCTCACTGAGCATGTAGATTGGCTATTTTCACAATTTCTGCCTCTATGTATTGGACAATGTTTCATTTGTTTTAAAAATTGTCACTTTAGAAATGTGCAGATACCCACTATACACAAGTTTATGTTGGTTTGTTTACAGCTGAGTGAGAAAACAATGTTTCACATTAAGTTACTCATCTTGGGACCCCCCCCCCCCCCCCCCCCCCCCCCCCCAAACAAAAAAATAATAATGATGTGATGACGTCATCAAACGATAAAGTCGACTTCAAATCAACTTTTTACTGAGTCCAGTCGACTTGCAAAAATCACAAGTCATGTTGATGACATGAGTGTAGACATACTGTGTAGTGATTTTCGTGATTTTAGGGCAAAATCTGTAGGAGCAGTGTCCAAAAATGTGTTTTTAAAAATCGGCCTGAAGGTGGCGCTATATGGGACAGATTCATGTTGATGGGATGAGTGTAGACATACTGTGTAGCGATTTGCGTGATTTTAGGGCAAAAACTGTAGGAGCAGTGTCCAAAAATGTGTTGTAAAAATCAGCCTGAAGGTGGCGCTAGAAGAGGGCCATGTGAGAAATGAGGGGTGGGGTCTCCGCGTTGCCTTGGCGGACGAATAGGTACCGGCCCCGGCTCTCCCGGACGCTCCTAGGCCGAGTTAGGGCATTTTATGTGAGCTGCAGTGGAGGGGGTCCTCCACTGGGCACCAGGAGTGGGTGGTCCCCAGGAATTCCCCGTGAGCAGCCCGGTGGGGGTGGTCATTTGGTCATTTTTGCACATTTGGTCATTTTTGCACATTTGGTCATTTTTTACACCTGGGGGTCCCCTAGGGACCTGGGGGTCCCTGGAGCTCCGGGGGTCCTTGGAGGTTGTAGTTTGGCAGGTAAGGAGTGTGTGTGCAAAAGTTGGCATGGATGGGGGCAACGGTTGTGGAGATATGAGCAGGGCAAAAGTGTGACGTGTGACGTATGACTCAGGACGGACATTGACACCTGGGGGTCCCCCAGGGACCTGGGGGTCCCTGGAGCTCCGGGGGTCCTTGGAGGTTGTAGTTTGGCAGGTAAGGAGTGTGTGTGCAAAATTTGGCATGGATGGGGGCAACGGTTGTGGAGATATGAGCAGGGCAAAAGTGTGACGGACTGACTCACTGACGGACAGCCGGTGGAGGTTAAGGGCCTGTAAATCCATTGTGAAAACATTACAGCAATAATAAGAAATGTACTTCTACTTTTACTTGTAGTACCAGTAAGACTCCCTAATCGGGAGATAAGCGACCGTAGGTGGCTTATCTCCACAAATAGGGCAAAAATGTGTTTTTCCCAAATCTTCCTGATCCATGTTGATGACATGAGTGTAGACATGCTGTGTAGTGATATTCGTGATTTTAGGGCAAAAACTGTAGGAGCAGTGTCCAAAAATGTGTTTTAAAAATAGGCCTGAAGGTGGCGCTAGAATAGGGCCATGTGAGAAATGAGGGATGGGGTCTCCGCGTTGCCTTGGCGGACGAATAGCTACCGGCCCCGGCTCTCCCGGACGCTCCTAGCCCGAGTTACGGCATTTTATGTGCGCTGCAGTGGCAGGGGGTCCTCCACTGGGGGCGCCACCACTTTTGCATCCGTTCTGGAGCACCAGGAGTCGGTGGTCCCCGGGAATTCCCCGTGAGCAGCCCCGTTGGGGTGGTCATTTCGTCATTTTTGCACATTTGGTAATTTTTTACATCTGGGGGTCCCTCAGGGACCTGGGGGTCCCTGGGGCTCCGGGGGTCCTTGGAGGTTGTAGTTTGGCAGGCAAGGAGTGTGTGTGTAAAATCTGGCATGGATCGGGTCACCGGGTGCGGAGATATAAGCAGGGAAAAAGTGTGACGTGTGACGTGTGAGCACATTTGGTCATTTTTTACATCTGGGGGTCCCCCAGGGACTCCGGGGGTCCTTGGAGGTTGTAGTTTGGCAGTCAAGGAGTGTGTGTGCAAAATTAGGCATGGATGGGGGCAACGGTTGTGGAGATATGAGCATGGCAAAAGTGTGACTGACTGACTCACTCACAGACAGCCTATGGAGGTTTTGGTAGTAAATGCGACCTACGGTCGCAACAATGTATGATTTTGTTATGCTGTGAATAGTAATTTATTTTATTATCTGTATTTTTGTGCTGTGGATAGTAATTTATTTTATTATCTGTATTTTTGTGCTGTGGATAGTAATTTATTTTATTATCTGTATTTTTGTGCTGTGGATAGTAATTTATTCTTAAATCAGCCAGGCTGCAGGCCCTTTTGCAATCACGGTCTGAAACAGTCACAGGTAATTCAATTCAATTCAATTCAATTCCATTCAAACTTTATTCCAGTCATAAACATATTAGCCTGAGCCTGAGCATAAAGTTTGCGGCACTTCAGTGATATCTCTATCGTCATGGAGCTTATCCGTGAAAATGTGGCCTGTGGCCAAGGTACTTCATGTCCTGTGAAAGGCTTTGTGGTTTCTCACTATGACAATTACTCGTTATTTGAAGTCTTTCTCTCTCTGTTTTACTGGTTTATATTCTTACGCTATTGATAGTAATTTATTTTAATGTTTATATTCTTATGCTGTGGGTAATAAATAATTGTCAGTAATGTAAAGCTTGTGTAATGAAGTATTTCTCTCTCTGTGTTCTCTCTCTCTCTCTCACAGAGTCGACCACGATGTCGTTCCAGGTCACTCGACAACACCTGTGCGGTGGTTTCCTGGTGCTTCTGGTGTTGCTGTCTTACCTCATGTACGCCAACCTGGACCTCAACCTGAGCTCCTTCAGCATCTGCAAGAAGGTCTCCCGACCAGAGCCAGGGAACACTTCGTCCCCTCAGGTCCTCCAGAACCCAAACTGCACCTCGGACCAGCAGCTCGCTCCACAGCCCCCTGTTCGCACAGAAGAGGACATTCTGATATTGATGTGGTTCTTGCCGTTTGGCGAGCAGATTGATGCCAGGTCAGTGTGCATGTGTACTTAAGTACAAGTTGAGGTATTTGTTTTAACTTTAATGGCGTATTTCCAATGTTCAGTACTTTTACTTCTACTCCACTAACTCTGAGGTAGTGTCACATGTTGTACTTTCTACTCTACTACAATTATTTGAAAACTTTATTACTAGCTACTTACTTGGATTATTATTACAAATCATACATCAACATACAAAACATTGCACGCACTCTGCTGCGTAAAGGCAAAGTTGCATTTTCGCTCGTCCACAAAGTTGCTGTTGCGCCGGGAGTTTTAGGTATTGTAGTTGAATCAAGGCTAAGATGTACCAGTCATCAGAACAACCTGCTGCCATTGGCTGGATCTATGGCCCAGGAAACGGGGCCATGCACCTCCCTTGACCTCACACCATGGGTTGCTATTATTGGGGGACTAGGACAAGACTAGAAGCTCCAATTGGCTGAAATGAAGTGTCAATCATCGTCGTACTCTTTCCAACTCTCAGGTGCAGCGAATTCGACATGGAAGGATGCCAGCTGACGTACGACCGTAGCGTTTACCACACAGCGCACGCCGTCTTGTTCCACCAATTTGACATCCATGACCACGGGATGGACAGCATGCCACAAGACCCACGTCCCTGGTTTCAGAAGTGGATCTGGTTCAACTGGGAGTCGCCGGACAATACTCCTCCCACCCCCGAACTCAGTGACGCGTTCAATTTGACCAGCATCTATCGGCTGGACTCTAACATCCATGTGCCTTATGGGTACCTGACCCCGGTGGAGCAGGGGGACGAGAGCTTCAAGCTGCCTGAGAAGGACAAACTGGTGTGCTGGGTGGTGAGAAACTGGAACCCACAGCTTAAAAGAGTTCAAGTCTACGAGGAGATGAAAAACCACATCAAGATGGACCTTTACGGGAAGGCCTTTGATCGCCGCTTGCCTGGTGAAGAGTACGATAAGTTAATGCCCAGCTGCAAATTCTACCTGTCTTGGGAAAACACTATCGACCGAGACTACATGACGGAAAAACTGTTCGTTCCCATGAGAATGGGCACCGTGCCTGTGGTTCTGGGCACTCCAAGAGCAAACTACGAGGAACACATTCCGGGAGACTCTTTCATTCACGTGGACGACTTCGCCAGCCCAAAGGAGCTGGCTTAGAGACTGATTTACCTGGAAAATAACCCGAATACATGAAATACTTTGAGTGGAGACAGAGGTACAAGGTCCATCGCTGCTCTTTTGTCAGCGATAATGTTTGCAGAGCGTGTCAGCATCTAAAAATGCACAAAGGCTATCAGAGGTTTCATGGTCTCAATAAATGGTTTTGGGGTTAAAAGGCAGTTGTTATTACTTATACTGCTGAATTGTCTGAAGGAAGCCAAACCAAAACATGTTTTACTCCTTTGTACCTGTAGACAAGATGGAACAATAAAAAGTACAACCTTGAATATTGAATATAGCTAGTGTCTTATATCTGTTGGTGATATTGTAATGTAGTTGCTCTGGATTAAGACTAAGGCTAAATGCTCAAATTGTAATCTAAGAATACATATGAAAACAATGGAAACAAGTCCCCAGGACTTTTTCTTTTGTTACTTTTAACCCAAATGTCTGACTGTACCTCAGTGCTGTTTACATTTCTGACTAATAAAGTATTCAATCAATCAATCAATGTCATGTGTTAATTGGATTTGGGATTCTTAATAGGACTGGTTGTTAAAGATCCCTAAATATTCAGCGCAACAATTGAATGGTTGGAGCACTCTTGGGTGGGGTGGAATTTGGAAAAGATTGCGGGGTGCCCCCAATACGACACATCATCAGTTGTGTTCCCCCGACTTCATTAGGTGTTTCGTCCGCTTATCACAAAACACCCTCTGTCGAGGTTGGCTCACTTCAGGCTGATCAGACCTGGGTGTGTGTCGCATGGTGGCACCCAGTGGTCATTTACCAGCCCATGTTGCATCCCTACGTTTCAGCCACAGCCAGTGACTGCTCCATTCTTTGGTTCTTTGGCCTGTCCTCTGATCCCTACTTCCTTCAGGAGCCTAGTGGTGGAACTGGCTACAAAGCCTCTACAGCCCGCCTCCACAGGCCACACCTTCACGTTCCAGCTCCGCCCCTCTGCTTCAGCTTGCTAGGTTGGCATACCGCAGCTTCTTCCGTTGGAATGCTTCATCGATGGCATCTTCCCATGGGACCGTAAGCTCAACAATGAAGACACGGCGGCAGGACTTGGACCAGAGGATGAGGTCAGGGCGCAGGTTGGTCGCTGCAACTTCAGGTGGGAAGGTGAGCATCTGGCTGAGGTCTACAAGCATTTCCCAATCCCATGCTGCGTTCAGTGGGCCTGAGTTTGGAGGTGATGGCTTGGTCTTCCATTTCTCCACTTCCCGGATGAAGGTTGTCCTCCGTGAGAAGGTGGTCTAGGCATTTAGAGGCATAGCGTTGGTGGTTACCCTCTTGCTCTCCAGTTCGGCAGCTAAGCACTTCAGCACCTGGTTGTGGCGCCAGGTGCATCTTCCCTGAGTAAGACTGGTCCTGCAACCCACCAAGATGTGTTTGAGGTTTGCAGGGGCTGCACATTGGAGACAGGCTGGGTCCTCTCCATACCAGAGATGTAGGTTGGTTGGAGAAGGCATGACATCATATGTGGATCTAATGATGAAGCTCAGCCTATTAGACTCCATGCTCCACATCTCGTTCCATGTGATCATCCTCCTCTCCTCCTTCCCACTTCATCCTTGCTGGGCTTGGGATTCTGCCTTGGCACAGCTGGCTGCTTCCTCCTGGTGGCGCGCCTCCTCTACCACCTTGTGCCGCCGTTCAGTTGGAGTAGCCTTTTGCCATGTGGGTGTTGTTGCTTCCAAACCAAGGCCCCCTCTGCCATGTTGGACACGCCCCACTATATGTCCCCTCTGCCATGTTTGACACGCCCCACTATATGTCCCTCTGCCATGTTTGACACGCCCCACTATACTGTATGTCCCGGTGCCTGAGGGCAGTCTTTCCCACCGCTAGCGCTGCAGATGGCTTCCATTTCCTTCCCATTGGAGGGTTGGAGCAGCACCTCTGACCAATGGATCCCGGGATTCTGTGAGAGAGTTTGTACATTATTACAAAGAATACATCAACCACCAACAGCCCATAATTCTGTTTGATAAAAGCCGATCTACAAGCTCACAATGTGTCACAGTGCTATTTTCAAAAGATTTTCAGACATTTTATCCACCTATATCCGCGAGAATTTACTGTAGCATTATTAGCAGGACACTTCCGGTTAACAGCAGACATACAAGCTAACGCCACGTCGCGGATGCAACCGTTGTGAGCTTGTAGATCACTCTCGGCTGTGGCGCCGGAAGCTGCCTGCACATTCTGTGCAATGCATGATGGGATGTTGGAAAGTTGTGGATACATTTGAAAACTTGTGAAACGGGTAATTCTGCATAATTAGTACTTTCTGCTTTTGATCGCAATACTTTTGTACTTTTTACTCAAGTAAATGCTGAATGCCTTTTCAGGGTGCCCTCACACCAAACTACCTAGAGTGGAATCCGCCAATGCATTTCAATGAGAATGGAGCGTTTTTTTGCCAGTAGAGGATTTCTGCAAAAAAACGTTCCATTCTCATTGAAATGCATTGGCGGATTCCACTCTAGGTAGTTTGGTGTGAGGGCACCCTTACAGAGTGTTTCTACATTGCAGTATTGATACTTTTACTTTTTTTTTTACTTTGTCTCAGGTGCAGCGAATTCGACATGGAAGGATGCCAGCTGACGTACGACCGGAGCGTTTACCACAAAGCGCACGCCATCTTGTTCCACCACAGGGACATCCACGGGATGGGCAACATGCCACAAGACCCACGTCCCTGGTTCCAGAAATGGATCTGGTTCAACTGGGAGTCGCCGGCCAACTGTCCCCACATCCCCGAACTCAACGACGTGTTCAATTTGACCAGCAGCTATCGGCTGAACTCTAACATCCATGTGCCTTATGGGTACCTGACCCCGGTGGAGCAGGGGGACGAGAGCTTCAAGCTGCCGGAGAAGAACAAACTGGTGTGCTGGGTGGTGAGCAACTGGAACCCAAAGTATAAAAGAGTTCAAGTCTACGAGAAGATGAAAAACCACATCAAGATGGACCTTTACGGGAAGGCCTTTAATCGCGGCTTAGGTGGTGAAGAGTACAATAAGTTAATGCCTAGCTGCAAATTCTACCTGTCGTGGGAAAACTCTATCGACCGAGACTACATGACGGAAAAACTGTTTGTTCCCATGAGAATGGGCACCGTGCCCGTGGTTCTGGGAGACACAAGAGCAAACTACGAGGAACACATTCCGGGAGACTCTTTCATTCACGTGGACGACTTCGCCAGCCCAAAGGAGCTGGCAGATAAACTGATTTACCTGGACAATAACCATGCCGAATACATGCAGTACTTTGAGTGGAGACAGAGGTACAAGGTCCATAGCTGCTCTTTTGTCAGCGATAATGTTTGCAGAGCGTGTCAGCATCTAAAAATGCACAAAGGCTATCAGAGGTTTCATGGTCTCAGTAAATGGTTCTGGGGTTAAAAGACTTAAATTAACTTTCTATGCATCAAACAATTAAACCCTATTTGATACTGTGGCAACCACATCTAACTGAGGAGACTAATTCACCTGCCTATAGAACAAACTTGGGGAAATGATATCAGGAGACCACAAGGGGAGCAGGGGCGTCAATTGGGTATGGCAGGGGTATGCAGCTGCCATACCCTGGGTCCAGGGGGGAAAATACAAGTTACTTTTAAATATAAATCCATGAATGTCTCTTTGCCTACTGTGCTGGTTATTATGTTGTAAAATAACTACACATGCAAAATTTCACAACAAGGTCACTTTAACAAGGTATTAGAATTATATTCTCCACACTTTTATTCCCCCATCTTGACGAAATGGTATATTCCCAGGTTCCGCAGGTGAGCTGCACAGGTGCAATGCATTATTGTTAATTGTGGCACATTTACTAACATGCTACAAGTTTAGCTGCACTTGAACAACCGTTCCAGGCTGCCATATCCAGCCCAAGAAACCATAGAAACGGGGGAAAAAATAAAATGTACTTCTTAAAATAAATGTATCATGCCTGTTGCTAAGGTATGGCAACATGACAGTCATGTTGCCATACCTTAGCTTTTTCTGAACTGACGCCACTGAAGCAATCCATCCGTCCTTTTCTTGCACTATTTTGCTTGAACTGCACCTACCTAGTCTGCTGTATACAGAATACACTGGTTGTTTACATTAAGTTAGGTGGCAGCTACTGGGAAAAGAAATGCTGGTGGCGTTGACAATATACTGTGCCAAGATTAGATGCTCTTCTTTTCTTTTTTTCTTTTCACGATTGTATCATTCTTATTCTGTTGATATCACTTATGCTGCTGCATTGTCTGAAGGAAGCCAAACCAAAATTAAATTTACTCCTGTGTACCTGTAGACAAGATGGAACAATATAAGTACAAACTTGAACCTTGAACATTGAATATGGCTACTGTCTTATATTTGTTGGTGATACTGTAATGTAGTCACTAAATGTAAGGCTAAATGCCTAAATTGTAGCAGTTCACCCTGTTTCCCCATAAGTTTCAATTGAAATGATATCATAACACAGGGTTACACATTTGAGTTGCACTGTATTGTTTATGGTAAAGATATTTGTTTGATTGAATTAATATATTGTTTCATTGACTGCATTGACTCCATCGAAGTAGGGAGCCAGTTCAAGCACACACAAGACTCTGACGTGCTACAGTATGTTTAGGGTATTTTTGAGTAGGTCTAATAGTTCGAGTGCCTTTTGGCCCAAGCCACCCAACACAATCCTCACTCAGTCAGGGCAGAGTGTGACAATGTACATTCAACGCTCTCTTTTATTATTTCTTGCTCTTTGCTCTTTTCTTTCTTTTTACGATTGTATTGTATTTCTGTTGTTATTACTTATGCTGCTGCATTGTCTGAAGGAAGCCAAACCAAAATGAGTTTTACTCCTATGTGTACTGTACCTGTAGACAAGATGAAGATGAACAATAAAGTGAAACCTTGAAGATTGAATATAGCTAGTGTTTTATATGTGTTGGTGATATTGTATTGTAGTCGCTCTGGATTAAGAGCAGACTAAGGTTAAATGCCTACATTTTAATAAAGGAATACATAGGAAGACAGACCACGATAGAATCACGTTCCCAGGACATTTTTTGTTACTTTTTAGCCTAAATGTCTGACTGTGCCTCAGTGCTGTTTACATTTCTGACTAATAAAGTATTCAATCAATCAATCAATCAATCAATCAATCAATGTGCTGTACGCCTACTACTGTATGCAAAAAGTGTAAAAGAAAAGTGTAAAAAACTTAAAGACTAAAACAAAACCACTACAAAACTGAAACACAAAGAAAACATAACACTACAAAGCTACAGGGTCCAACACACAGCGTACTCAACCTGGAAGCGTCACTACATTCATGAGGTTTTGCCACATCTGATTATCATGTAGGTAGGTAAAGGTATTATCATGTAGGTAGGTAAAGGTATTATCATGTAGGAGGTACAGGTATTATCATGTAGGTAGGTAAAGGTATTATCATGTAGGTAGGTAAAGGTATTATCATGTAGGTAGGTAAAGGTATTATCATGTAGGTAGGTAAAGGTATTATCATGTAGGTAGGTAAAGGTATTATCATGTAGGTAGGTAAAGGTATTATCATGTAGGTAGGTAAAGGTATTATCATGTAGGTAGGTAAAGGTATTATCATGTAGGTAGGTAAAGGTATTATCATGTAGGTAGGTAAAGGTATTATCATGTAGGTAGGTAAAGGTATTATCATGTAGGTAGGTAGGGTTATTATCATGTAGGTAGGTAAAGGTATTATCATGTAGGTAGGTAAAGGTATTATCATGTAGGTAGGTAAAGGTATTATCACGTAGGTAGGTAAAGGTATTATCATGTAGGTAGGTAAAGGTATTATCATGTAGGTAGGTAAAGGTATTATCATGTAGGTAGGTAAAGGTATTATCATGTAGGTAGGTAAAGGTATTATCATGTAGGTAGGTAAAGGTATTATCATGTAGGTAGGTAAAGGGTATTATCATGTAGGTAGGTAAAGGTATTATCATGTAGGTAGGTAAAGGTATTATCATGTAGGTAGGCAA
Source organism: Nannobrachium achirus (assembly GCF_963921795.1). Classification (NCBI taxonomy): domain Eukaryota; kingdom Metazoa; phylum Chordata; class Actinopteri; order Myctophiformes; family Myctophidae; genus Nannobrachium; species Nannobrachium achirus. The sequence continues at coordinate 4,454,175 of NC_137813.1, read as the reverse complement.
AGGTATTATCATGTAGGTAGGTAAAGGTATTATCATGTAGGTAGGTAAAGGTATTATCATGTAGGGGTAAAGGGTTTATCAGGTAGGTAAAGGTATTATCATGTAGGTAGGTAAAGGTATTATCATGTAGGTAGGTAAAGGTATTATCATGTAGGTAGGTAAAGGTATTATCATGTAGGTAGGTAAAGGTATTATCATGTAGGTAGGTAAAGGTATTATCATGTAGGTAGGTAAAGGTATTATCATGTAGGTAGGTAAAGGTATTATCATGTAGGTAGGTAAAGGGTCAGCAACCCTTTTCACGTGAAGTGTCATTTTTTCATTATCTTTATAGTCAGTGTGACATTAAGTTTAATTATGACACCACATCAAATTATTTAATGGGTAATATGTCCCAACTGATAATGATTGTCCATATACCGTGCATAACAACCTTTTTTTCCTTCTTCTTTTGAAGTAGTTCCGTTCACGAAGCAATGATCATTAGTCTCAGAGCAATATCTCCCAGACAGACACCCTCCCCAGTCCGAGGTATCACTTTGAAGGAGTGTAGAATTATGTGCAGGATGTCATTTGTATTATAGATGTGAGTGGACTTAAAAAAAAAAGAAGAAAAAAAAAAAAACAGTGTGCCAGTGATCACCCTCTCCTGTGCCTAATGTTGCCTACCCCTGGTGTTCAGCACTGCAGGGGTGGGCAACTTTGATGATGGAGAGGGCCACTATATTCCACACTCACACCAGGGGGTCACACTGCATGGGAGAGTGTTTTCTGCTGGTGTTTCAGTCCGAGTGTATCAAAAAAACGGTTTTGTGCTCAGTGTAGTGAGTGCCTAAACCTAACCCTAATCCTAACCCTAACCTCAGTAAAACTATGCCTAAACCCAACCCTAATCCTAACCCTAACCTCAGTAAAACTATGCCTGAAACTAACCCTAACCCTAACCAGAACCGGTGCGCATTTCCGAACGCACCCTTTGATACACTCGGACTGAAACACCAGCAGAAAACACTCTCCCCACACTGCATATTGTTACATCCTTGTCCTCATACAAAAGAAGCAAATATAGCTGATCTACTGCAACACGTTTTGAGCTTGTAGATCTGCTATTTTTGCCTCTTTTGAATCGGAATCCTCAATTATTTGTTATTTTTTAATTTGAATCCTGAAATATACAGTACTGCTCAAAGAATTTAAGGGAACATTGTGTTCCCTTAAATTATTTGTATAACATTTTGATTTCATTTCAAATGCATTTAGTTATACTTATGTAAACTTTTAAATACAAATGTTGGTAAATCACTCTGGATTAAGAGCGTCTGCTAAATGCCTACCTTAAAAAAAAGGGGGAAAAAAAGAAAAAAAAGAATAGGCTATATTGTGTGTGGGGCACATTGGGCCTAACAGCCTTTTTCATTCATGAGATTTTACTGTGCTTCGTTTCATGGTAACCATGGGAACCATGCTTCCAACGCCAGAGGGCTGAGCGGATAGGAGAGCCTGCCTGCGTCAGTGTCATGATGATCCTGACCGTGGGGTCATAAAAGCACCTGCCCTGTTTGGGACGCCACCACATGGTACAGTGTGTGCCTGTGTCTGCATTCCTTTAGATCCTGCTGCGCCCGACACCTACGTATCTACAGTCACTCCTCATGCTGTAGGTCATGGTTTAACCCATTTAGGCCTAGGATTATTGAATGCTTTAACCAGTGAAAAATAGCAGATATGCAAGCTCACAGCGTGCAAGCTTGCAGATCTGCTATTTTTGAAAAAGTCGTGAAAATGTGTGCAAATCTTTATATATATGTATTTTCAAAGCGAACGTTTGTAACTCAAATTTTGCTTCTGGGTGGTCCCTGGAACTAAATATTTTAAGATGGGGGGTCCGTGGCCAAATAAATATCATTTTGGGGGTCCTTTACATGAAAAGGTTTGAGAACCACTGGCATAGTCTCTCAAGAACAGACTAACTGAGCTCCAGTTAAGTGAAAAGGACCTTTTCTTTGACGATTGAAGACTTTATTAGAAGTTTGCATAGGAAAAGGTACAGTTTCATGACGGTACAGTTCACTGGTACAAGGTCTACTAAAAGGAGATCCTAGAAAAGACTAAGCTTATTTCCACAGGAAACCATTAAAGTATCTCATATAAAACGATGGCTGGCCAAATGGCTGACATAGAAACATAGGTTTTTCCAAACTAGACCAGGTCACCTGGTCGTGCCAGACCCGCAATGAAAACTAGTATGGCACTGAACTAACACATGAACACACAGGATTTTATAGTCTCAGCAACAAAGCGTAGTGAGCTTGTAGATCGGCTGTTTTCACTAGTATGGCACTGAACTAACACATGAACACACAGGATTGTATAGGCTGAGCAGCTGGAAATGTTTGTGAGCTTGTAGATGGGCTGAGGAATTTATAGTGTCAGCAGCTCGTCAGCCAACTCAACTCAGCTGGTCCTGTACAGGTGACGGCACTCAAGGCAATCAGCCCAGCAAGGGAAGGGAGGGGCAGATGAGCAGGCACACTGAGGAAAAAAGGGACAGGCACACTGAGGAAAAGAGGGACCGACAGACCGACAGACCGACCGACAGACCGACCGACAAAGCCTTATGTAGGCCGACCCCCTGGGTCTGGCAAAAATCTTAGAAGGATTCAAAAGACACTTATAGAATCGGGTCAAAATTCTAATTTTCAAGATTTTTCTAAAATAGCAGCTCTACAAGCTTGTAGATCTGCTATTTTTCAATAGTTAAAACATAAATGATACACAATAATGTGTACCCGTTCTGAATGTTTTAATTGCCAGGTATTCTGTGTCATTGTTCTCCATGGTGACGCGTAGCCTACGGTTCTGGATCTCACAGCTCAGCCATGAAATGATAGCGATCGTGTAATGTTCCAAAACCTGTTGGGCCTCGATCATGCAAAACCTGCAGGCATGTTGTCCTTTCGCGTGACTCTGTTCTCTGGCACACGGCCAACACAGCCGGTGTGTATACAGGAACCACTAATATGAACTCCGGGAAAGAAAACTAGTTCGGAAACTCTCCCTTTCAACAGTCGGTATTGTATTGGAAAGCCTGGTTTAGTCACCTTTACAACGAGGTACTACGTGCAAGGATAGTGCATTCGTGGTACGAGCAAAACACATGCAGCTATAGATTATAATATTTTTCTTTGCAATATTCTTCTGTTGGTATTTTCACTCTTGTTTTGAGCTTCAAGTGCTGGCAGCTGTGTGTCACAGGTGTGTGACTGACTGACTGGCACGGAAGCATTGGGATCCTGCAACTGTGTGTGTGTGTGTGTGTGTGTGTGTGTGTGTGTGTGTGTGTGTGTGTGTGTGTGTGTGTGTGTGTGTGTGTGTGTGTGTGTGTGTGTGTGTGTGTGTGTGTGTTGCCAAGCATCAACGGGCCATGTTTGTCCCGTCAGTCAGGATAAGGTCTTTGTAACTTTATATAAAAGTAGTATGTAAAGTGCTAAAGGGAACAATTAATGGCCACAGTATTACACCAAGTCAAACACAATTTACAAGCTCTTAATCAAGAGTGACTTACAGTAAGGTAAACTGCATAGAGAGAGTATACATCTATAGGATCATACTGTGTAAACCAAGATAAGCTATTGTTTGGTAGTGATTGGAAGTGATGACAGGTCCTGTGTGTTGGGTTATTGTCTAGAGGCAATGCAAACCACAAGGGCTTATGTTAGACTGTTTGCAGAGCATTAATCTTAAAGTCATGCAACACAGCGTGTGCCACAGACAGTAGCTTATTTGCATATAGTCAAACTGGTTGGTTCCCACCCGGACACGCACCCCATTCCTCTCACTATGCCCAGGCCTCCCATAACATGACATCAACATTACATTTCCTATATTACATTCCTATATTACATTTCAATTGCTGCCTCTATCCACCTCTTTCCGCGGGAGTTTGCTGGAGGGCGACTGGAGATTATTTGGACCACACTTCCGGTTTAACAGCAGACATACAAGCTCACGTCGCGTCGCAGATGCAGCCTGTTGTGAGCTTGTATTATATCACACTCGGCTGCCGCGCCGGAAGCTCGGTACAGCGTCTGCGCAATGCACTATGGGGCGTTGGAAACTCGTGGATATATTTGACAATTTGGCCAATGTTTAATTTGTCATTTTAGAGGTATTAAAAAGTCCTTAAATTGACACTTTAGAAATGTGAAGATACCCTCTATACACTTAAACTTTATGTTGGTTTGTTTACAGTTGAGTGAGAAAACAATGTTGCACATTAAGTTAATCATCTAGAGACCCCCCCAAAAATTGGGGGGTCGTGTGTGATGTGATGACGTCATCAAACGATAAAGTCGACTTCAACTCAACTTTTTACTGAGTCGAGTCAACTTGAAAAAAATCACAAGTCGTTAATGCCCTAAAACTAAAAGGAAGCTCATTGTAAAATGAGAAGCACTATAAAATAAGCTACATTGTGAAAGCAGGAGCTTAAACATGTTTACTGAGGTCAAAGGTCAAACTTGTGTCAACCAATTAAAGGATGATTGAAAAGAGTACACTATGTTTATTGGTATTTTTACCCCCTTTTTCTACACAATGTAGTCGCCATGCCAGTTAATTCCTCCCCATACACAATCATGTCTGTGTTGTCACTGCTGTTGTATACTGAGTGACTCCTGCCTGTGTGTGTGTGTGTGTGTGTGTGTGTGCGTGCGTGCGTGCGTGCGTGCGTGCGTGCGTGCGTGCGTGCGTGCGTGCGTGCGTGCGTGCGTGTGTGTGTGTATTGCTATGAGTGTCAGTCACAAGTTGACATAGAACCGGTAGATTATCAAGTCAACACTGTATTATATATGGTCCTAGTAGTAGGCTAGAGGCTGGGATAGTGTTGTCACTGGTTGTTTGAATTTATATTTGGGAATCATCTCTGTAGTCTACACAGCATCACTTACAGGACCCCAGACTTGACTGATTTATAATGCAAAGTTTTAAAAAGCATTGAAGATACTGTAAGTCCTGTCCTATTATTGATACAGTTCTTTTCAGTTGTCAATGTGTGACCGCCTTCCTATGAGCCCACTTTAGGTCCGATGACCATAGTTTGAGAACCTCTGGCCTGGAGTGAATGTTCTTCACAATGTCTGGTTTACAGTAGGCCTACTAAATACTGAGTGTGTGGTTCCCCCTTGTGGTCGTCATGTCTACTATATGCATTTTTGGGGGGGTTGGGATTAGAATTGATAAAGCCAGAGAAATGTATGTAAGTAGTCCTACATGTGTATCAATTAAAAAAATATATATATCTAAAATAATAAATATGAATAAATATTGTGTTTAATAAATATATTGTGTGTGTAATGGTTGGGAAGTTAGGAAGCCAGGGAAATGGATTGAAGTAGCCTAATAAATATATTGAGTGCTTGGTAGTGACCAGACTGCATGTGCAACCAAGATTATCCCCACACGCTAGGGGTGTAACGATATAGTAACTGTATCGAAATATCGTTTTTAACTTAAACATTTTAAAACAGCTAAAATCGAATCGGATCGTTTTATTTTGTATCATATCGAATCGGCAGTGGAAAGAATAGATTGTATCAATACTACCTATGTGTGCATTGTATTTAGCATTTATCGTCCATGTATCGTATCGTCAACCATGTATCGTGATATGTATCGATTCGCTATTAAAATGTATCATTACACCCCTACGTGCCTGGGTAGCTCAGTCGGTAGAGTTCTCGCCTTTGGACCACAGGGTCATGGGTTCGATTCTGGGCACTGCCAACAAGGTCATGGGTTCGATTCTGGGCACTGCCAACAAGGTCATGGGTTCGATTCTGGGCACTGCCAACAAGGTCATGGGTTCGATTCTGGGCACTGCCAACAAGGTCATGGGTTCGATTCTGGGCACCGCCAACTCAGCGCTTGAGTAGCATGGCTTGGCAAGTTGTGCGGCAAGTAATGGGAGCTGATGGTAGGTGTGGCGCTCCACCTCAGCAGTCCATCTCCCAGGGGTCTAGCGCATTGTAACGGGGACAAACTCCTGCGTGTTACCGGCTGATACCGACAACAAGCCACTCCCGACCTACTTACTTGTTACACCCCTACGGCGCACGCCACGAAATCGCTCTAAATCAAAGTTTAAAAAGGCACAAAATCTTTGGAAGTTCGTAGCCCTGCTGTAGGAGTAGCCTACATATGTGACAAATATCAGCCTCCTTCCAAGTATCCAAGGTGAAGACCTACCACGCTGGCAACCCTGCTGAACCTCTTAATGTAGGCTACTGTGGTCTAACTGTTTCAAATCATTAAGAACCTCTTATGTAGGCTACTGTAGTCCAATGCTTCAAATCATCTATGAAGAACCTCTTATGTAGGCTACTGTAGTCCAATGCTTCAAATCATCTATGAAGAACCTCTTATGTAGGCTACTGTAGTCCAATGCTTCAAATCATCTATGAAGAACCTCTTATGTAGGCTACTGCGGTCCACTGATTCAACTCATCTATGAAGAGGGCTTAGCAAACACTGCAGCATGAGAGTACGGCGACTCTGCAGTCGACTGCAGAACATATAAACTCAGCACAAAAAGAAATGAAACTTGACTTCGGTCCATTATATCTCCCCTTTAATAATACCAATTCATATAGTGTTTTATATCATCTTTATCTTTGATTCGTCACCTTTACAACGAGGTACAACTTGTAAGCATCGGGCATTCGAGGCATGAGCTACACGGCCAAACGTGTGGACCAAAGTTTTGCCAAAATGGCTTGCAATACTGTTCTGCTAGCATCTACTCTCGTGTTGGGCTTCCCTGACACTGAGCTTAAAATGAACAAAGTGTAAAAATGGCCAATATGTGTTGTTTTTTCTTTTCCTTATTACTACTGTGGGAGAGTGAAATCATTCAATGCTCCAAGCAACAAAGGTGAACACCAAAAGAACAGTAGGCCTATTACATGCCTGCCAGGCCATTTTGACCAAACACAATACTTTTTGGCATAATTAGGAGATCTAATGGACCAAATGTTGGCACATTTTGCTGGGCGCTACCATAGAGTATATGGGCGCTACCCACACGTTTGGCTGTGTAGCTCATGCCTCGAATGCCCGATGCTTACAAGCTGTACCTCGTTGTAAAGGCGACAAATCAACGATAAAGATGATATAAAACACAATACAAATTGGTAATATTAAAGGGGAGATATAATGGACCGAATTCAAGTTTATTTTCTTTTTGTGCTGAGTTTATATAAATGATATAACTATATAGACTGCACTCTGTCGAGGTGCCTACTTGCACCTTGTGCACTCGTGGCCATATATGGGCTAGTTGTGCACCAGCAGAGTGCTCACATACTGCGATCAGTATGATGGGTGACGACACTTCACATGAGAACCACTGAGATGGAGGACCTGTACTGTAGCAGGGTGTGTGTGTGTGTGCGCGCGTGTGTGTGTGTGTGTGTGTGTGTGTGTGTGTGTGTGTGTGTGTGTGTGTGTGTGTGTGTGTGTGTGTGTGTGTGTGTGCGCGCGCTTGTGTGCATGCATGCCTGTGTGTGTGTGTGTGTGTGTGTGTGTGTGTGTGTGTGTGTGTGTGTGTATATATATATATATATATATATAGAGAGAGAGAGAGAGAGAGAGAGAGAGAGAGAAAGAAAGAAAGAAAGAAAGAAAGAAAGAAAGAAAGAAAGAAAGAAAGAAAGAAAGAAAGAAAGAATTTGCAATTAGAAAGAAAGACGCAAATTGCAACTCTAGATCCTTTTACATGTTGAATCTAGAGTTGCATCACCAACCATTGCCAGCCCATGCATCTGTAGCACTGGCCCTTTAAGGGTTGTGCAGAACCCTTAAAGGCTTTTGGAGCAATAAATAATAGCCGATCTACAAGCTCTCAACAGGTGGCGAAGCGAAGCGTTTAGAGCTTGTACATCAACTCCCCAATGCTTGTGGATTGTAAATAACATAACATGTTGTGGTGTTATTATGAGAAATAGGCCAAATATAATTATGTTTTTATTTATCACAATTCAATAAAATAAAGTTAAGTTGTGATAAAATAGGTTATTCTTGGTAATTTAAATAACATAATTTATCATGATTATTATTATCAGCTGTGGAAGGTTGGGTAGAAAAGATCGAAAAACAAAAGCTTCCAGCGTCTATTCTCGTATATTCTCTTCATAAACAACTTTAGAGCTGTTTTCATCATTTGTTCTCTGGTGACAAGGCTGTGGACATTTGTACGAGTTGTTTTCTTTAGCCGGTGGTTTAGCTACGGACGGCTCTGTTGCGTTTGCTCAGCAACAGGTGGCTACGGCTCCTGCCCAGAGACGAGCCTGCAGTGTGCGTGTGCGCGTGCACACCGCATGTGCGTGCTCAAAGCGCGACACAGCGGCCGCAGCGCAATGCATTGTGGGGCGGTAGGGCTTGAATAGTGACCATCGAATGCACCCTACAAATCCAAATGCATTGTGGGATACTTCAGTACACTATATTAGGATACAAAAATGCTCACTATACATTCGGACACTTGTTCAAAATGGCGGAGCCCCCTTTTAGTACACTACATTAGAGAATAGGGTGGATTTCGGACGCAGCCAGTGTGACTGCAGCAGGAAGGCAAGCTAGCTTTCCTTGTCGTTTTAAACCAGTGCAGTGTTGTTGTTTTTGCTGTTGTAACATTACAAGGATCATCTGTGCTTTGATGGTGATAAAAGATGGTCTGAATCAATAACAGAAGCCCTTACTGAGATCAAACCGTTGGTAATAATGGCCTCAGGTCATACGATAGATACTCCAGTTCTCACACAAAGGTCACTGAAGTCAATCTGACGACACCCTAAACCCAGCATGAGTCTATTTTAAGGCTGGGCTACTTTTTAACCCAAAGAAACTCATCGCCCTCTCTTGCCACACACGCACACATGCACAGTTGCACACAGGCCTGTGGTGTAGTTTTATTAGTTGGCGGAATTAAGAGAAGTTGACCACTCTGGGGGTCCCCCAACCCACATACGTAGAACCGCTGTTGGACTCGGCATTTCAAAGCTTGTGAACTCAATGAGAGAAGGCACCAGAGAATGATCCACAGTATGCTGGGACTCTTTCCTGCATTCAGTTACAGTTCCTGCATTCAGTTTGCAGTTACACTACAATTCATCCAGCATTTCAACTACCAATTAAGGCTGTCACCATCAGACTGTATTAGACTTTGAGGCTTCTTATTCAAAGATTATACAGGTCAGATGATGGTAAAGTCAAGATGTATTTATTGACAGTGTATCCAAGTATATCCGTCCATCCGTACAGAAAACAGGATATACTGTAAGGAAAAAAGCAAGAAGAAAAAACAACAGCCCTCCCCCATCCCAGAATGGCACAATAAACAATGTTGACTACAACAACCTTCATTGTGTCAGTGGTGTCAGGCACATTCGCCTAAAACTTATTCGCCTAAACGCATTTGGTCCTTTTTCGTAGCACTTTCGCTGTGGAGGAGAGTGTTTTCACCCACCCTGCCTGGCCGATTCACCGCCGTTGAAGAGCCATTTCGCCTACTACAGCTATCAGACTGTCCATGTTTGCATCTCTCTCTCGCTGCAGGAATGCGTTTAATTTGACAAGCGCATGTCATCTCTGGTCGAATCCCCACACCAATTCAAATATTAGAGGCAGAAATTGTGAAAATAGACGATCTACATGCTCACATTGCAAGGTGCTGTGAGCATGTAGATCTGCTATTTTCACAATAGAACCATGTTATACAAAATGTAATGCCTCAACTCTTAGTGCTTGTCAGGGTGGGGGGTCCCCCGTTAAAATATGCACTGCACCTGCATAGGGCATAACTGTGAGATAAGAGCCATGCAAATTTGGACTCACCTGATTCCAATAACTATCTGTATTGCTGTGATTATAGAGTGCATTATGTGCATAGCTGTGTGTAATGGTCACCGTTTGACAGGTAACACCACTGTCACAATCACTATAATATTTAAATGACAGCAGAATTGAACATAGACATACAGATTAGAGCTTTGGAACCAGGTGCGTCCAAATAATTAATTAATTGATATGTGCATTGCGCAAGGTCATGATGAGTCATGACGTCCCGATATACATCATAGCATTTGATTTGGTTTGTAAAATATGCAACAAAATTGTTCTGGCGCGCAGATCCCCCTGCAAGCATAAACTTTCTGTGTCTGGTTCTGGTGCGCGCTCCTCTGCTCTGTGCCAAATTCTGTCTGTCTGTCTGTCTGTCTGTCTGTCTGTCTACCTGCCTGTCTGTCTGCCCACAGCGTGGCAGCCCAGCCAGTGCGCTGCATCGCATGTCATCGTTGTTAAAGACACCCGACTTAACATTTTAAGCCAGGCAAAATGGATAAAAAAGACGGACCCTAAAACATTTAGGCGAAATGGCTCTTCAACGGCGGTGAAAAGACTCTCCTCCACGGCGAAAGTGCCAGGCGAAAAGACCAAATCTGTTAAGGCGAATAAGTCTTAGGCGAATGGGTTGGTGACCGTGTCAGTAACCTCTTATAACCTCAACCAAGAGTTTTTGAAGGCAGAGTATATCGAGAAAAGAGCCCCATATCTCCATATTTTGTTGAATATATCTCCTTACATTATACAAGCTAACAAATAAATTACTAGCTTATTTAATAATTGTATACTTTTTTTTATTGCGGAAATAGCTTTGTGACACTTTGTAAGCTTATAGATCTGCTATTTCTGCTATTTTATTGAACATGGAAACAATTAATTACGATTATCAGGAATAATTTGCGATTAGGCAATTCTAGAATAATTATGACGGGCTTATCAACAAAAAAAAAAAAAAAAGAGAGAAGAGTCCAGATTGCTCAAGATTCTAATCTTGCAAACCTTCCAACACCTCAGAGCATTCAAAATATCATGGAATGTCTTAGCACACCTTTGGGTGGAATTTTAATCATTGCTCTTGGTTTGCAGAGTGTGTATTCTGAGCATTCTTTAGCTGTCAGTGTGTGACCTTTGACCCCTAGAGAGAATCTTCTGATGGCCAGGACGGACATTTTGCACAGGTTAACAGGTTTTTAAAATGTGTTTTTCATTCCTGCCATAACGAACAGAGAGAAGGACACAATGTCACCAAACCAGAGGAACAGTGTCTGTCGGTTTCGTCCGCCTTGTCCCAAGGCTGTGATTTAAAGTCAGTGAGGTCGTTGTGCGTGCCTGCGTGCGGTCAACTAGCAGGTTTCTCTGCTGTTTATGATTTCTGGAAGGAAGTGAAGGTGGTTAACAACAGTAATATGCCAATGCCTTCCAGTATTGGAAAATACACTATGCAAATATCTTTAACTGTGTCAAGAGTGAAGTTCTTAATATTGGTGAGGTTACCCACAGTGATGGTGTGATTATATATGATGAGGTGAGCAGCCTTATAGAGAAATTGGCTTAACAAAGCATTTCAAGATCAGATAACAGCAGAACATCTGAAGCACACTAGCCATATACTGTAGTTTCAGTGCTGCTTGCTGTGTTTTTCAGGGCTGCTGATGCATGGCATACTGCCTGAATCTATGCTATCTGTTCTGCCAGTAGTTGTCAAAAACAAAACTGGGAAGTTAACAAGCATTGATAATTACGGACCTATTGCATTGGCGAGCATTGGAAGGTATCCCCATGGAAAGGCTCAATGAATTCTCCAGCAAGAGCCGCTGATACAAACGACCTACGGCCTGGTCGCGACTTAGGCCACGACTTGGAGGTCGTAGGTCCCGGTTCTGGAGGTTTTGCGCGATCTCGGTCGTAATTCAGCGACCTGGGAAGTCCGCGATCGAAACTCTACGCTTGCTAAGGGAAGGGACGCGAGTTTAGAAACTCTACGCTTGCTAAGGGAAGGAGCGCCGCGATCGAAACTCTACGCTTGCTAAGGGAAGGGACGCGAGTTTAGAAACTCTACGCTTGCTAAGGGAAGGAGCGCTCGTTTTCAACAGCGTCGGCAGGTTAGCTACTCAGTGTCGGCAGGTTAGGGTTAGGGTTAGGGTTAGGGTTAGGGTTAGGGTTAGAGTTGGGGTTAGGGTTAAGGTTAGGGTTAGAGTTAGAGTTGGGGTTAGGGTTAAGGATAGGTTTTGGTGCACCTCGCACGGTCCAAGTGACTACAATGGAGCGCTTCCTACCTCCGGTTCAGCCAATCACAAGCTTCAAAAGGTTGAATAGCGCTGCTGCTCTAGAATATTCTGCAAAAAGACCTTTTAAATACCGCGAACTACGACCTCCAGAACCGGGACCTACGACCTCCAGGTCGTGGCCTAGGTCGCGACCAGGCCGTAGGTCGTTCGTATCAGCGGCTGTCTCTCGAATATACAGCAAATACTGACAACCAATTTGGTTGTCAGTATTTGCATCATGCAAGAAAAAGCATGGCACTCATTTATGTATTTATACACTAAGGACATCGTCAGTCAGTACAGAACATACAACAGTACTATATTTATGTGTTTCCTTGATGCACCCCAGGTATTTGATCACATCAATCATGGTAAACTGTTTTTACAGCTAAAAGAGCGTGGTGTTTCCTTATATATTCTGTAATAAGGATCCTGCCGTTTTGGTATTCACACCAAACTATGCAAGTGTGGAATACAGTACATCCACTCCACTTCTGGTGACCAATGGGGTACGCCAGAGAGGAAATATGTTGCCTGTAGCCTACTCTTTAATTTGTACATAGTAGACCTATCTAAACAGTTAAATGAGTGTGAAACTAGTTGGTGAAGATAACCTTATTAATCATACTAGAAGCTCGGCCGCCCGAGTCGGCACCCTGGCCAACTCGGGAACAATGTAAATAGGGAATGAATGCCCTGCCCTTAATTGCAAACCCCATTATACCTGTTGTCATAGGATCTGTTTTGACCATCTGTATGCATGTGTCCATTTATGCCCATATATGGAGATATCTGTCTGTCTACGACCATTTTATGCCCATATATGGAGATCTCTGTAGGACCCGTTTTGACCATCTGTTTGCCTATGTCCATTTATGCCCATATATGGAGTGTGTCCATTTATGCCCATATATGGAGTTCTCTGTCTCTAAGCATCCATTTTATGCTCTTATATGGAGATCTCGTATTGACCATCTGTTTGCTTGTCTCCATTTATGCTCATATATGGAGATATCTGTATCTGTCTTTCTGCATCCATTTTATGCCCATGTATGGAGATCTCTGTATCTGTTTGTCTGTGTCCCTTTATTCCCATTATGGAGATCTCTGTATCTGTCTGTGCCTCCGACTGTGTTGCAGACATAGTGCCGGTTCCCCCTTTAATGCAAACCCCATTATACCTGTTGTCATATATGGACACAGGCCATATGTTTGCCTGTGTCCATTTAAGCCTGTATGAACATCAGAACATGTCATACTGATGACATTCAATACGTAACCATGGCATTTTTTGCAGACTCATGTGGCGTACGTGATGTCAGAGCCTTTTATGAAGTGATGTCACAATGAATCAGCGCTTGTGCCGATTTCCTCCGGAACAGCCTGATGTCAACAGTCAGCTCCGCATAAGGAGATTCCGAACGTTTTGGGGCGGTTTCGGAAAACCGCGCGTCGGGTCGGGTTGAGGCCCGGCGCTGCACTCCACGCCGCGGCGGGGAACGCGCGTGCCGAATCTGAAGCCGGTGGGACGAACGGTTCTCGAGATACGCGGGGCACATACTCACAGAGATTTGTCGCATTTATAGATAGATGATTTACACTCATGACTTGGTAGATGCTCAAGATTCTAATCTTGCAAACCTTTCAACACCTCAGAGCATTCAAAATATCATGGAATGTCTTAGCACACCTTTGGGTGGAATTGTAATTATTGCTCTTGTGTGCAGAGTGTGTATTCTGAGCATTCTTTAGCTGTCAGTGTGTGACCTTTGACCTCTAGTGAGAATCTTCTGATGGCCAGGACAGACATTTTGCACAGGTTAACAGGTTTTTAAAATGTGTTTTTCATTCCTGCCATAACGAACAGAGAGAAAGACACTATGTCACCAAACCAGAGGAACAGTGTCTGTCGGTTTCAGCCGCCTTGTCCCAAGGCAGTGATTTAAAGTCAGTGAGGTCATTGTGCGTGCCTGTGTGCGGTCAACTAGCAGGTCTCTCTGCTGTGCTTTTAGGTGTGCTTTGAGAGAGAGAGAGAGAGAGAGAGAGAGAGAGAGAGAGAGAGAGAGAGAGAGAGAGAGAATGGAGGCCATTTGCACATTGATGTGTACAGGTGTAAAATGTGTGTATAAAATGCATTTACAGGCATTATCATGTATTATGTCTCTTATATGGCGCGTCATATTACACCCAAGTGTAAAACTAATGGGCCAATGACAAGCAAGAACACGCTTCTGACTGACTTTCAAGTGGTAAATGTATCATCACAGAGCCTACTTAAAAATACAGAGAATACTCAGAGAATCGGGAAAATGTCTCCATAGCAGCGGCGGCCTGATTGGGGCTAGTACTTTTGCCATTGTAGTGGTTCACTAATGGTTCACTCATTCTGAATGGATTCCTTCCTATTATGTAGTAGTAGTAGTTTTATTTTGGTCATTGTTATAATGCAATGCATTTTCATTAATTTCATTCACATAAACATAAATAATAAACAGACCAAAAAAGGAGTAAGCTGAAGCTTAAGCTTATTGTGCTTACCCTTTGTATCATTCATTCACTAGAAGAAGATATAATGACAACAAACTAACTGATACAAAACAAGAAAAAATAAAAGACAAAAAAACAAAACAAAACAGAACAACAACAACAACAACAACAAGACTAAAACACAAAAACAAAATTGTACAAAAACATTAGACAACAGAGCACTTGACAAAAGAAACAAACAAAACAAAAAGAAGAAAACGAAAAGAAGAAATGGAAGAACGATACTAGAAACCAACCTTTAACATATTTTATTTGGTGTATACTAACTAAATTATAATTTATCAGAGTAGATTATTTAATTATAGCATGTATTTTTTTATCCTGTAAGTGTCCTATATCCATCTATTATTTGTGATTTATACAGCCTTTTGAATGTATTTATTGAACTGCAATTTTTTAATTCTATATTTAAGCTATTCCATAATTTAACCCCTACAACTGATATACATCTGTCTTTAACATTTATTCTTGAGTTAGCCTGTTTGAAAATGGCAGTTCCCCTTAAGTTGTATTTGCTCTCTCTCGTTTGGAACAGCTCCTGGATACAGCACGGAAGCAGATGGTTATGTGCCTTATACATTATAATTGCAGTGTTTAATTCAACTAGATCTTGTAATTTTATGGTTTTTAGTTCAATGAATAATGGATTTGTTGTTGCATAATACTCACTTTTACTGACAATCCGAATTGCTTTCTTCTGCAGCAGAAACACTGGGTTGATGACCGTTTTGTAGTTGTTCCCCCATATTTCCACACAGTAACTCATGTATGGGAGTACAAGGGAGCAGTACAACATGTATAGTGATTTTTGGTTTAGAATATTTTTCATTTTGTACATAACAGCAATAGTTTTGGATATTTTTGTTCTTAGGTTATTTATGTGTGGTTTCCAATTAAGTTTATTGTCTATAATAATGCCCAAAAACGTATTCTCAAATACTCTTTCAATTTCTATGTTATTAATCATGATTTTAACCTCTTTATCAATTGGTCTATTGCCAAAAATAATAAATTTAGTTTTATTTACATTTAGTGACAATTTATTTACATCAAACCAATCCTTCAATACCGCAAGTTCTTTTTGTACTGTATCCACGAGCTGATCCAAACGTTTTTTTTAACTCTTATAATACTTATTAATTTGTTTTTATATATTTTATATCTATTTTCTGTGTCCTTTGTTCTGTGCTTCATATATAATTTATATAACAAGTTTTTTTTTCCTGCATGTAAGACAAGTAAGACTGGCCCATCTTACACACGCACGCACACGCACCATCTTTCACGCACACAGGCGCTCTCACATTCGCACGTAGACACGCACACGCATCCACCGTCACACACACAACCGCCCACACACCCGCACGCACACACATTTGTCCGTCACACAACTCATAGCAGAGCGTTTGTCGGTCCATTACGGTGAAGAAAAAATACGAAAAAATCCAAAAAGAGGCACATAAGGTTCTCCATGGAGCCATAGTTCCATCACTTATCGCCTGGCCATATATCCATGCAAAAAATGTAGAAAAAACATTGCCAAGTCCAGGCCAAGTCCAAAAAGTGCAGATCCAGGCCACTAAAGTAAACAATAGCTTGGGCATTTTTGTCTTCCCCAGATAGACCTATATCCCAAAGCAATATTCCATGCAAGTGAGGAAATAAGAATAGAAGAGCATGCGACCTGCAAAGCCACGCAAAGAGTTCCATGCTGATAGGAAAACATTAGTCCATGTCCATGCAATGCCAAAGAATCCCGCACCAAAAAAGTCAGTCCAAAAAAGAAAAAAAAGAAACAAACGTAGTGCTTTTTCCATAGCTACAGTACATGACTTAGCCGCCCAGGCCATAACGCTCAGAGGATACAGTAACATTATCGGTATGGATCAAGGTCGTTGAGATGACTTGTTAGATGCTCGTTCATATAGACCTGGGTTCCTTTCAGCTTCTTCCATTGCGCTAATAGCGCCGCCTTCTGCATGCGACTTACAAACCTGATTATGATCCACATTATTAATATCCACAATATTCATGGTAGTTAGGCTGTAACCTTACTGTGTACAAAGACTTGCTATCTGTGCAGTGCTTGCTCCACTATCTATACTATAATTTTGCGAATGTCTGAGTGAGTGTCTGTCTGTCTGTCTGTCTGTCTGTCTGTCTGTCTGTCTGAGTGTCTGTCACAGCGTTTCTCCTCAGTGGCTGGAGCAATTGATCTGAAATCGCATCACCATTAGCATATGAACACACCTGACATAACTGTGAAGCCCGTTTGTCACTTTCACAAATCATATGCTGTATATTAGCATTTTTATGGTGTAACTACTATCTATTCTGCATCTAGCATGAGGCATATCTATTCTGCATCTAGCATGGGGCAACATGTTTAACCAGCTGTGTGTGTGTGTGTGTGTGTGTGTGTGTGTGTGTGTGTGTGTGTGTGTGTGTGTGTGTGTGTGTGTGTGTGTGTGTGT
Source organism: Nannobrachium achirus (assembly GCF_963921795.1). Classification (NCBI taxonomy): domain Eukaryota; kingdom Metazoa; phylum Chordata; class Actinopteri; order Myctophiformes; family Myctophidae; genus Nannobrachium; species Nannobrachium achirus. The sequence goes on along the minus strand of NC_137813.1, from coordinate 4,436,990 downwards.
GTGTGGGGGGGGGGGGTTGGCTGGCCCTCTTTCAGATGTTGTCATGTAGATCGGTACACAGTATCTCTGTAGCCTTTAAACGAAACAGGTATTTCTTACATTGATGCTCCTACATATTATCATGCAAGCACCAGAAAGTTACTTTCCATCCCTCATATACTGTGTGCACAGTGCACACCCCATAACCCACACACTGCACATCATTTCGGAGCTCATATCTTTGAACGGGTAAGGACTAGTCATATTAAAGGAGCTATAGTCAACTATTTCTTGAAAAAAGGATGCTACAGTACATTCCCAGCTATTCCATGGCTACGGATTTCTCAGAGGTTTGCGGGAGTAACCAGCGTCTGGGATCCAGTGAGAGCTCTCTGTTTTATGGGATACATACGTACATATGTATACGTATACATACATACAGTACATACAGTACATACAGGGCAGGAATTTCATGGAGGCCATGAAGGCCATGGCCGCCGTTGCCCCTCTGTTTGGCCTTGTGCCACTCAAACCATTAATGCCCCGGCTGACTGTACCACTTTCTCCTCTGTCTCTTTCAGGTCAATATGTAGACAGTAGACACCGGTGTCTCTTTCTTGTCATGTAGACACCAGTGTCTTTTCTTGAGATTCTGAAATCTTAACTCCCCCGAGTCCCCATCTTTAAACCAATCCAGTGACTTTGATTGGTGCAGAGCTGAGCATGGATCAGATTGTAAATACTTAAACAATAAATAAATACTTCAACAAATTCTTTCGATGGACTAAAATCTTATTTTATTTGATGGCCTTCCTGCCCTGGCATTTGGCCTTTGTGCCCTCAAAAGATGGACAACACCAAAGGCCAAGCGGCCTTGCCCCTAAAATGAAGAAATTGCAGGCCTGGGTACATACATACATAGGCTACATACATACATACATGCATACATGCATACATACATACATACATACATACATACATACACACACACACACACACACACACACACACACACACACACACACACACACACACACACACACACACACACACACACACACACACACACATACATACATACATACCAAACCAAAAACAGTACTTGCACAAGCAGAGTAATAATGCACAAGTAATAATATAATAATAATAATAATAATCGCCTCAGGGCGACATGCAACCTCGCCCTTTAGGGCGAGTTCATGCTAATTCTTGGCCATTTGGCCAGTGATCTATATCGGACCAGTTACCCATATATACTGTATATAGAGATATTCTGTGAGAGGCCAAACATGCTTCCTCAGTTATTCGTTATGTGAGAGTCCTTTAATGTTTATGACATCTGACATCATACCCTTTATGCCCATACATGGAGATCAATGTCTGTATAACCAATCGTTAGTGTGGTATGTGGCTGATGTGGCCTCCATATATGGGCATTCCCATATGAAGTCCTGTTAGTCCTGATGTCATCATATAATGATGACATCAGGGAACTGCATATATGGGCATAAAAGGGATTCTGTTAGTGTGACATCACAATGAAGCCAGAGTGAGATGTCAGAGCAACAAACCCATTCTGTTAAGAGTGGTTCCCCTGACAACACTCAGAATATGCAGGTAACGTCATTTTGTAGTTGAACCAGATTTTTCCTGTGAAAGGTTTAGTCGGAGTCGGAGACAGTATGGACAGGCCTTTAAGTTAAGACAATCAAAATAGAGCTGTGTTCCCTTCCTTAACCCTTAAGTGCTGTTCGGGTCATTTTGACCCGTTTAACATTTTCATTTGGAAAAAAAAAGGTAGAAGTTTAAATTGTTTCCACCTGAAACTCACTGGCCTTAAAGATTCTTCTGAGATGAACATGTAAAAAAAATATTTTTGCACTACACCCATGCTACACCCCCCTCATATTTTTTGAACCTTAAAGTTGTACCATGTAACTTTTTTTATAAAACAAATCTTAAAATGGTCCTAGCTGTTAAATCGCTAAAGTTTTAGAACCCCCACTCCGTTATTTTCAGCTTCTAAAGCCTTCTCTTTATATGTTTTCTATGATCCCTGCCCGGGACCGGTTTTCGCGCAAAAATTGCGTCATCACACTACCGGCCAATCACAGCGAGGGTTATACACTGCCGGCCAATCACAGCGCAGAACATACACTGCCGGGCTCTCTGGTGGGTTTAGGAAACACGCCTTCAGGAAGTACACTGCAGTGTTTACACTGGAGGAGTCTAGCATGTAACTCCCCAACCGCTGTTCGTAGAAGGACACGGGAGACCTCATTGAAAGCGTCTCGGCGAGGCGAGGCGGACGCGGTGGTCTGACGGCCCGGTCCGCGAGCGAAAAACGGACGAAAAAAGCAAACGCGACCGCGGTTTGCTATACTGCTACAGACCACCAGTTGAGCAACTTACACAGTATAGCTTTAAGTGCTGTTCGGGTCATTTTGACCCGGAAGCACAGATGCACAGAAATACACAGTATTATGCCAAAACACAGACACAGTCACCCCCACTTCTAACACCCCCCTTCCGAAGCCCCATTCCGAACCCTCCCCCCCCCCCTTCCGCAGCCCCCCCCTCCCCACACTTAAACCCCCCTCCCTGATGCACAGAAATGCAAGGAATCATGTACAAACACAGATACACAATCACCCCCTAACCCCTTCCACCCCTCCCCCCTCCAACCCCCCTCACCTCACCCTTACCCCCTCTCCTCCAAACCCCCCAACCCAACCCCGCTCACCTCCCTCCCACCCCCCCTCCCCCCGCCACCCCAGATGCAAAGAAATAAAAGAAAGCATGTATACTGTATAGACAACATTCCTGGCCGATTGCAGGAGGGACGCCCCGCCCCCAAGTCGAAAGGGAACTTCCGGGTTCTCTCTGTCAGGCATGCATATAAACGTGTTGCCAAGTCAATTTATTTACCTAAACTATCTTGTTTTTTTTGCTTATTTATATTGCAAGAGTTGGCTTGTTTGGCTTATTTCTCTCACAAATTTTGGCAACACTGCCCAGCGCTGCAGTAAAAGATTATGACAATGAACTGAAAGGGTTAAACCAACGGAGGTTTTTTTTCCAGCTGTCAGATGGTGCGGTGACTGCGGTCATGGTCTCTTGATATGCAAGCGCACCGCTATCTTCGATGTTTTTATTCTATCTACACCAGTTAATAGTATTGATGACATCCTTAACATATCCTAAACTCAGCAAACTCCCCAGAGAAGCAGCACGACTCACAACAACAACAACAACAACAACAAGGTAAAACTCTCATGCTAGCTAATTAGCCTTGTTAGCTACGATCTTTTACTGTATGGGGACTACTCTTGTTACAACTAAGTACAAGTTATTTTCACTTGTGACAACACAACATTGATTATAATTGAAATACAAGCTCTTCGCTGTTGTGTTGTATCTGTGAATGCAATTGTTTTCTGTCTTTCAGACCTGTACTGTACGTCCAGGACCAATGAAGCCAGATGTGAGGGTCTCCTCATCATATTTATTGCAATAAAATATTTATACACACTTTTCTTTGACTTGTCCATGCCTTTTTTTTTTAACTGTTGAGGGTTTCAAATGTTGTACTGTATATTGTGTTATTGAGATAAGGAATGTTCCCAATGATGCTTTGAAGGAATGCTTTTAAACACTTGTCATTTTCAATTAATCCAGTTTGTTTTTGTATCTATTAAAGCCAAATGTATTCATTGTTTTGACGTGACAGTTTAGGATTTAATGATTAAATGAGCATTAAATATGAATGGATATTTATATTGCCTTGATTAGGATTAAATCGATGATTTACAGTGATATAGTGAAATGAACACAGCATAGGATGCACATAATAGGTGGGCTAATGTGTATTATGTCTATTCTGGAGTGGGTTGAGTTGTTGACAGGCCTATTTGTAAAAACATTAATGCATATCACACAACACAAGCCAACTGTGACTTCATCCCAGAACAGAGGAGAATGGAGATGACAACGTTTGACATGATCAACCAGCGTTCTGAAGGGAAAAGGTTTGCTTGCTAGAAATCATACAACATTCGCTTCCATGAAATACTGATTAGGTTCAATGCTTGCTTTCAAATACACAAATCTGTTTATTTGTAGGCCTATATCAATTCAATTCAAAGGAGCTTTATTGGCATGAGAAGACATGTTTATATTGCCAAAGCAAGTGTCAAATAAAATAAAAACAGTTTAAAATGGCGAACATATAATATGACATGCAGTTGGAGGGAGTACAGCATTGTGTAAAAAGCTATGTCGCATTGTGACATTTTATATATATATATACAGGTTATAAAGCTTTTGAAACAATTTAAATAGCGTTATTTTTTAAGAAGTTTGCATATGAAAAAAGGTAGTTTCATGACAGTACACTAGTACAAGGTCAACTAAAAGCATACGCCCAAGAAAGCCTATGGCAATTGTTTCAATTGAGATCTCTTTTTTTTTTCCTCCAACTCATAACATTGAATGATGGCAGAACAGGTGTGTATCGTCACAACTCATTTATTTATCAGCAGAGTGGATGAGTGTTGCCATTAAGTGACATTGTTAACATAAGTTACAAAGTAAAATTACAAAGTAAAACAATCCCGTCTCATTAGTTAAGAGGAGAATCAGATCAGATGAACGTAAACAGGAAATCGCGCTACGATCAAGCCCAAAAAAGGGCTTCCGGTCGGAAGTAGGGGGCGTGGCCAGGCATGTTGTCTATAAGGAGAGGCCATGTTTGCAGCCTTCTGTTTGGGAAGAAGCCTCATTTGGGTGTTTTGGGGGGACATGGTGGCATGAGGTGTGCAGCCTGTAGGACTTGCTAAGGAAACCTGAATCACATGTTGATGCTTTGAGCATTCATTTTAATTATCTTGTTTTATTTAGATTTCTTTGCATTGACCTTTGGGCTCTTTTTGTTTGGCTCTGTTAGGTTGTGTTAGTAGTGGTATTGAGTATTTTGCTTGTGTTTGACATGGTGGTGAGATACTTGTAGCAATGGCTATCATTGACTGTTATGGACACTTTGGTTTGGCACTAGCCGCAAATTGCAACACTAGATTCTTTTTTATAATCGGATGAATCTAGGGTTTCAATACCTCCCATAGGCAGCCAATGCATCAAAACTGTTTTTTGCTATCTGATTGTGTTAAACAGCGTCAAACTCACAAATATTGCGGCTCTATGGAACGCTTGCATAATCCTCTTTCTATCTGCAAAGTGTTTGTTTCAGAAAAGTCCACCATAAACATGTTCTGATTTATTTTCTGTCAAGAAATCAGAGCAGACATGGTTTATTTTCTAAGTGTTGAACTTCGGAAGCGCTCGTCTTCTATAATGCCATGTCCTGTTGCCTCCTGCATTAAGTGACATTTAGAACCAGGTGGTCACAGGACCGTTGAGCGATTTTCAACGAGCGCTTCCAAACTCCAGGACTTAGAAAAAATAATCACCTGAACTGAATTTCTTGATAGAAACTGGCTCATAACATGTCTATGGTGATTTTTTTCTGAAACAAACACTTTGCAGATTAGAACGAGTAAATTCCAAGCTTTCAATAGAGCCGCAATTCTGGTGAGTTTGATGTCGTTTAATACAATCAGATAGCAAAAAACTGTTTTGATGCATTGGCTGCCTATGGGAGGTATTGCAACCCTAGATTCATCCGATTATTAAAAAAAATCTAGTGTAACAATTTGCGGCTAGTTTGGCACTGTATTGATTAGGTTGTGCTTTAAGAATTGCTATTTGCTGTTTAAGTATTGCTACTACACTTATGAGTGTTGACTGTTTTGACACTTTATGTATATTCCTCTTTTTTTATGTATCTTACTCTTTTACTGTGTACAGTGTACAATTATTTTTATTTTATTTTCTCTAACTTTGTGAATAACCTTAAGCTGCTGTGCTGCCTCTGGGTGACTGATTTCCCCCCTTGGGATAATAAAGGTATCTATATATTCATGAAACCACCTGCTGACTGGCTGCTAGCATTGATCAATGATTTATATAGGGGTTATAGTCCAGGCAAACTAGCCAATTTTGGGCCTAAAATAATTATAATGTATGTTTTTTTCTTCACAGACCATTTCTATTAAGTCACCAGAACAACATAAAAGTTGCAAGGAAATATGTTTAATTGGCATCATTCCAATATCAAAAAGCCATATAAAATTATGGTGAGTCCATTTTTCATTTATCTGAGATTTCAGTTGACTTAAATACATTTTGAGGTAAATAAAATATCAAATAATGTAAGACATCTGTGAATCAATATAACGGAAGTACAGGATGTTATTACCAGATAGTCAACAAACTAGCATTTCACATCAAAGTAATTGTTGAAACAGAAGTTGAAATGCTAGTTTGCTAGACCAGTGGTTCTCAAACTTCTTGGGCTTCTGTACCCCCTTTTCCTGATTGCTGAATCCAAGTCCCCCCTTTCATCGACAACATTTTGAAAATACTGACATGAAAAGTCCAGTTTGTATGTCAATATGTTGAACATAAAATTAAGTAGCCTATTAATTCTATCCAGTAGCAGCTGTGCTATAGTCAAATGTTACTTCATTTGGTTTAAAGCTTTACAGAGCAGCATTTTCACATCCATGTGTCAATGTTTTATCATTAAACATGACCGTAACATAAATGCTTCCACTTTACATTTAAATACCCCTGTGTGCCTCTACATACCCCCATTTGAGAGACACTGTGCATTTATCTTGTAATAACATATATTAGTTATTCCTGTTATATTGATTAAAATGTCTCAAATGTTTATTTTATTTGATTATATTATAACACACACACACACACACACACACACACACACACACACACACACACACACACACACACACACACACACACACTGGTCTGAGAAAAAGCCATCACACTCGAAGTGTTACCAAAGTAAAACTTGAAACTGGGAGTAGCAAATTTGGAGAGACAGCCGCTGGCCGCCGCGTCCACGTCCATGGACGCGACCGTGGACGCGTCCATGGACGCGGCCGCGAAAAAAACGTCCGTGGACGCGAGGCCGCGTCCACGGACGCAAACGGCCGGCCGTCCCGGCCGTGGACGCGACCGTGGACGCGGCCGTGGACGCAGACGGCCGGGGACGCGGCCGTGGACGCGGCCGTGGACGAGGCCGCGGCCGTGGACGCAAACGGCCGGCCGTGGACGCAAACGGCCGGCCGTGGACGGGTCCATGGACGAGGTCGCGAAAAAAAGGCAGCGAAAAAGAAAAAAAAAGGTGTCTATTGTATGTATTTTTTGATGGAGAATTCAAATATGACCTTCTTTTTTGCATAGGACAACTCTAACCTGCATCAATTGGTATTTTATAATTGCCAATTGTACCCTATCCATCTAAAAAACAAATTGGATGTCTATTGTATGTATTTTTTGATGGAGAATTCAAATATTACCTTCTTTTTGGGATAGGACAACTCTAACCTGCATCAATTGGTATTTTATAATTGCCAATTGTACCCTATCCATCTCAAAAACAAATTGGATGTCTATTGTATGTATTTTTTGATGGGGAATTCAAATGTTACCTTCTTTTTTAGATATGACAACTCTGACCTGCATCAATTGGTGCATCAACCTACTTACTATCTATCTATCTATCTATCTATCTATCTATCTATCTATCTATCTATCTATCTATCTATCTATCTATCTATCTATCCATCTATCTATCCATCTATTTATTTATACTTCACCTTTAGTCCAGAAGAGAGTTCAGCCTCAGGAACTTGCACACATGGAACTGTGTCATGACTGTGTCATGGAGCTAAAACAGAGCCATGTTAAATACTCACAATGACTCTGATGGACCAATCAGGGTGGTGGTGGGGGGAGGGATCAACAATAGACAGAAACTGGATAATGCTTTGTTAACTGTCCCACCTAAGTCCCTGCTAGTCTGAACAAACATCACCTTCCCTCTCATAACACTACTACTACTACATTTATATAAAGCTGCTCTTGCATTTGAATTCAAGTCTGACACAAGTTAAGGTTAACTTAGGTAGTATTTCATTTTGCTGGCTTTTAGGGTCTGTGTGAGTGTGTAGGCTCACAAATTATTATAATTGTCATTAAGTGACTCTGAGATCTATCCATCCATCCATCCATCCATCCATCCATCCATCCATCCATTTATTTATACTTACTGTTTACATTTTCTATAAATATTTATTTCTATATAAAACTCAGTTGTGTGGAGTTATTGTGTGCCTTTTCTTGTTGCTAAAGAGTCCATTTGTTCACTAGACATTAAGTCAAGGTTACTATTTTGAGTTGAAGCTAAGTGTTTTATTGCTTTGTGGTTTAACATGATTTAAAAGGCAAATTCATTGTTATGGTTACTTTAGAAGACTGCTTTTGCATTCATGAGTTAAGAGAGCCAAGCTAATTCAAAGAGTTAGGTTAAAGGAACACAAAACATGACCTAACTCACAGCTGCCATTGGACAGACAGTTACAACATACTCTTATCTTTCACAGAACAGACAATTATCATTTATTTGATCTATTTGAGACTATGTAGCTGCTCTAGGGGAAATAGAGCATTATATCAGCCTATTCAATTGATAATGACCAATGGGTGCCAGTTTCTAAGTAGTTAAAGCATATTAACATAACAATATATGTGGCCTAGACATGGACATTGCCCAATCAACTCGTAATCTACAGAAATGTCCACCACATCACACAGTATAAAACCTAGTAGGCTTAGTGGATTACCTATGTTAAATCATGTCAGGTTAGTTTGGTTCAAGATTCAAGTATAATAATTTATGAGACAAAAATGTAAACAGCACAAATGTACAATCACATCTAGGCTAGAATGATAACATAAAGTCCTGACTACTCCTTGTTATTGTGGTCCTAAATACTACAATGATTAGTTTGGATGCATTGCTTCTATCATGTCCAATTAAAAATAAATACATTACATACATACAGAAATCTGCCTTCTCCTGTATTGTATTAGTGACATTCATTATAAATAGTAAAATAACAGGACAGAGCAAAAAAGGCCTCTGTTGTGTCTTTATCTGATCACATGCAATCAGACACTCACACTGCACAGCAATACTTTATTACAGGCTCAAGGCCCACAGGGTAAGAAGACCATACATTACAAAGATAATAATTAAAAAAACAACAACAGAGTACATTCACCAAGCCCCAACAGAGCTAAAAAGGCACTCATGCCAGTGGCCTCTAACGGTAGACATGTACCTGACAGAGTTTTCCCCACATTGGTTACAGATATAAGGTTTCTCTCCGGTGTGAATTTGTTGGTGTATTTTGATATGTTCCAGTCTAGGAAAGCTCTTTCCACACTGGTCACAGCAATAAGGTTTCTTTCCAGTGTGATTTTTCTGGTGTGCTTTGAGATGATGAATATCACTGAACCTTTTCTCACACTGGACACAGCAGTATATGGCTTCTCACCAGTGTGGATTTTCAGGTGTCTTTTCAGAGCCGTCTTCAGAGTGAACCTTTTCCCACATTGGTGACAGCAGTAAGGTCTCTCTCAAGTGTGAATCTTCTTGTGTTGTACGAGGCTAGATTTTACAGTGAAACGTTTGCCACAGTGTTCACAGCAGTAAGGCTTTTCTTCGGTGTGAAATCTCTGGTGTACTTTCAGAGCAGCCGTTAAACTGAACTTTTCCCCACATTGGACACAGCTGTACGGTTTCTCTCCTGTGTGAATTCGTTCATGTATTTTGAGATAAGACAATCGAGTAAAGCTTTTCCCACACTGGTCACAGCAATAGGGCTTCTCTCTAGTGTGAATTCTCTGGTGTTCTTTTAAAATCCCCTTTTGAACAAATCTTTTCCCACACTGGTCACAACAATAAGGTTTCTCTCCAGTATGTGAACGCTTATGATCTTTTAATTGTCCAGACGAGCAAAATACTTCCCACATTGTTCACAGCTGAATGACTTCACTCCGGTATGAATTCTCTGGTCTACTTTGAGATAATAAATTGAGCTGAAGGCTTTTTCCACATTGGTCACAACAGTACTGTCTTGGTTTAACTGAGGACAGCACAGGACAGGGAGAGAAAACACACACCTGATAAGAGCCAGATTCACACATTGATCAGCATTTAAGTAACATCATCATTATTATTGTTGAGTCTGAAAAGAACAATACAATGTGATAGATCTTTACACATCTGACCCATAACATTATTAGCAATTCACATGGTTACTATAATAGGTGAGTCTTCTAGCTTTAAAAAAAAATATATGTCATTAATTCTTTCTCTTACTAAGTGGAACATCCCACTTCTTAATTGTATATTATTTGGAAAGGGTTGAGTAGCAAAATGTTTGCCATAAATTCAATGCTGAGTTGCATTTGTTTTCCTACATTTCCCCTTCAATGTATTATTACAATGTATTTACTATTTCTTACTTAGGTCTACTTAACTTTGTATTTTTACATTATTATATTGATCAACATTAACACATAATAAATGATAATTGTCTGTTCTGTGAAAGATAAGAGTATGTTGTAACTGTCTGTCCAATGGCAGCTGTGAGTTAGGTCATGTTTTGTGTTCCTTTAACCTAACTCTTTGAATTAGCTTGGCTCTCTTAACTCATGAATGCAAAAGCAGTCTTCTAAAGTAACCATAACAATGAATTTGCCTTTTAAATCATGTTAAACCACAAAGCAATAAAACACTTAGCTTCAACTCAAAATAGTAACCTTGACTTAATGTCTAGTGAACAAATGGACTCTTTAGCAACAAGAAAGGGCACACAATAACTCCACACAACTGAGTTTTATATAGAAATAAATATTTATAGAAAATGTAAACAGTAAGTATAAATAAATAGATGGATGGATGGATGGATGGATGGATAGATCTCAGAGTCACTTAATGACAATTATAATAATTTGTGAGCCTACACACTCACACAGACCCTAAAAGCCAGCGAAATGAAATACTACCTAAGTTAACCTTAACTTGTGTCAGACTTGAATTCAAATGCAAGAGCAGCTTTATATAAATGTAGTAGTAGTAGTGTTATGAGAGGGAAGGTGATGTTTGTTCAGACTAGCAGGGACTTAGGTGGGACAGTTAACAAAGCATTATCCAGTTTCTGTCTATTGTTGATCCCTCCCCCCACCACCACCCTGATTGGTCCATCAGAGTCATTGTGAGTATTTAACATAGCTCTGTTTTAGCTCCATGACACAGTCATGACACAGTTCCATGTGTGCAAGTTCCTGAGGCTGAACTCTCTTCTGGACTAAAGGTGAAGTATAGATAGATAGATAGATAGATAGATAGATAGATAGATAGATAGATAGATAGATAGACAGATAGATAGATAGATAGTAAGTAGGTTGATGCACCAATTGATTTAGGTTAGAGTTGTCATATCTAAAAAAGAAGGTAACATTTGAATTCCCCATCAAAAAATACATACAATAGACATCCAATTTGTTTTTGAGATGGATAGGGTACAATTGGCAATTATAAAATACCAATTGATGCAGGTTAGAGTTGTCCTATCCCAAAAAGAAATTAATATTTGAATTCTCCATCAAAAAATACATACAATAGACATCCAATTTGTTTTTTAGATGGATGGGGTACAATTGGCAATTATAAAATACCAATTGATGCAGGTTAGAGTTGTCCTATGCAAAAAAGAAGGTCATATTTGAAATCTCCATCAAAAAATACATACAATAGCCACCTTTTTTTTTCTTTTTCGCTGCCTTTTTTTCGCGGCCTCGTCCATGGACCCGTCCACGGCCGGCCGTTTGCGTCCACGGCCGGCCGTTTGCGTCCACGGCCGCGGCCTCGTCCACGGCCGCGTCCACGGCCGCGTCCCCGGCCGTCTGCGTCCACGGCCACGTCCACGGCCGGGACGGCCGGCCGTTTGCGTCCGTGGACGCGGCCTCGCGTCCACGGACGTTTTTTTCGCGGCCGCGTCCATGGACGCGTCCACGGCCGCGTCCATGGACGTGGACGCGGCGGCCAACGGCTCTTGCTGCAAATTTGGTGTGCGGACTCATTTTCTTATTAATTAGCCAGTAGCTATGCGGCTATGCCCCTCCCCTAAAAGCTTTTGTCCAATGCTAGCTTAGCAACCGGCAGCTTGCCAAGGCTGTTGCCAAGGCAAACCTTGGCAAGCAGGAAGTTATTCTAAGCTAGCATTGGACAAAAGCTTTTTAGGAGGGGCATATAGCTACTGGCTAATTGCATAGGGTTTTTAGTCCAGCACCCAGCCTACATGGTCTTGGATGTGTGCATGCCCTTCTGTCTGTTTTTCAGCCTTTGTTTCCATTTGTTGCAGGTAAATCATGGTGATCGCCCTCTGCATAGTGGACTGGATCTACTACATACGGTGAGTTAAAAAACCTGGCATGGCTTGGACTCACTGTATGAGCAGCATTATGAAACATTAAAGGGTCATTCTGCTTATTTTGTTGACATGAGCCCCAGTAAATTTCCCACTTCACTTCACGTCCGGGCACAAAACTTTTAAAGTCACTTGCCCGGATAAAAATGATATCTTTCTCATTCATTCATTCATTCATTCATTCGTTCATTCGTTCATTCGTTCATTCATTACATTTTTGTATCACTTATAGTTAGAGATGGCCATGGTTATCCGTTTAACCATTAAAAGCAACCCTGTTTAATATGCCAGGGAGCCTCAATGGGCCTACATTGTAAATGCCCTCAATAACTAACACTATAGAAAAAGTACATATTTTAATCAAGAGTACTCAGTTCCAAGTTCCATGAAGTCATGTGTTTTAGTTTTAGTTAAAGATGGGCAATTATAATGTACTAGAAGCTGGGCCGCCCTTCAGCGTCTAGTCGGCGACCTGGCCAACTCGGAACAATGTAAATAGGGAATGAATGCCCCGCCCTTTAATGCAAACCCCATTATACCTGTTGTCATAGGACCCGTTTTGACCATCTGTTTGCCTGTGTCCATTTATGCCCATATATGGAGATATATGTTATCTGTCTGTCTGTCAGCGTCCATTTTATGTCCATATATGGAGATCACTGCAGATATAGTTCTGGGTCCATTTTATGCCCATATATGCCCATATATGGAGATATCTGTCTATTTGCGTCCATTTCACGCCCATATATGGAGATCTGTCTGTGTCCCTTTATGCCCGTATATGGAGATCTTTGTGATTCTGCGTAACTTTTATGCCCATATATGCCATTTGCGTCCATTTTATGCCCATTTATGGAGATCTCTGTATCCGTCTGTCTGTGTGTCTGTCTGTGTCCCTTTATGCCCGTATATGGAGATCTTTGTGATTCTGCGTAAATTTTATGCCCATATATGCCATTTGCGTCCATATAGTTCTGGGTCCATTTTATGCCCATATATGCCCATATATGGAGATATCTGTCTATTTGCGTCCATTTCACGCCCATATATGGAGATCTCTGAATCTGTCTGTCTGTGTCCCTTTATCCATTTTATGCCCATATATGGGGGCATTCATTTTATGCCCATATATGGAGAACGCGCGTGCCCGTGGGACGAACGGTTCTCATATGGGGGCATTCATTTTATGCCCATATATGGAGAACGCGCGTGCCCGTGGGACGAACGGTTCTCGAGATACGCGGATTACCTACATACATACACACTCACAGAGATTTTTTGTTGACTCATGTGGCGTACGTGATGTCAGAGCCTTTTATGAAGTGATGTCACAATGAGTCAGAGCTTTCGCCGATTTCCTCAGAAACAGCCTGATGTCAACAATCAACCCCGCATAAGGAGATTCCGAACGTTTCGCGCCGGTTCGGGAAAACCGCGCGTCGGGTCGGGTCGAGACCCGGCACTGCACTCCGTGCCGCGGCGGGGAACGCGCGTGCCGAATCTGAAGCCGGTGGGACGAACGGTTCCATACATACACACTCACAGAGATTTTTTGTTGACTCATGTGGCGTACGTGATGTCAGAGCCTTTTATGAAGTGATGTCACAATGAGTCAGAGCTTTCGCCGATTTCCTCAGAAACAGCCTGATGTCAACAATCAACCCCGCATAAGGAGATTCCGAACGTTTCGCGCCGGTTCGGGAAAACCGCGCGTCGGGTCGGGTCGAGACCCGGCACTGCACTCCGTGCCGCGGCGGGGAACGCGCGTGCCGAATCTGAAGCCGGTGGGACGAACGGTTCTCGAGATACGCGGATTACAAACACACACACACACACGCAGAGACTTCTCGCATTTATAGATAGATTAAGCCTGGGGTCTTCAACGTTTTCAGGCCAAGGACCCCTTAGTTGAGAGAGAGAGAGAGAGATGAAGCACCCCCCCCCCCCAACCTTTTCAGAGATTCCATACAGTTTATCGTTTGACAGCACAATCATCAGTGTATTTTGGATTCATGTCCATTCGTGTTATCAGATATTTAACCACTTGAACCTTATATTTCACAAACTTGACCTGTACTCTGTACTTAATCTGCTCCTTTTCCCCTCTACACCAAACCTCTTTGCCCCCTGTAGTAACTCTGAGGACCCCCTGTTGAAGATCCTTGATATAGTCTGTTTTATAACCTGATCTAGTCACATCAATGTGTTTATGTTATGACATGGGGGCTTTTCATAATGACAAGAGCCTGTCCAGGTTTGACAGTCTGTGTGTGTGTGTGTGTGTGTGTGTGTGTGTGTGTGTGTGTGTGTGTGTGTGTGTGTGTGTGTGTGTGTGTGTGCGCGCGTGTGCGTGCGCGCAGGGCTGCAACGATAAATCGCAATCGAATCGATTATTCAATTAGTTGCCAACTAATTTAGTAATCGAATGGGCAACTAATCTATTTATTAATACCGTGCAGGAATATAGGGTCAAGTAGTCTGAAAAGGGTATTTATTTTTTCTCTTTTAGTACCAACCTAATCGGCAGCTGAGCAAAATGTATTAAATTATGTATTTTGTAATGAATTATTCATCTTTAATGTATGTTAGTTAAAATGTGTCTAAAAGAACCTTGTATCTTATGTATAAGGTAATAGCTAATTAAGTGCCATAATTCGATTAATCGTTTAAATAATCGACCGATTAATCGATTATGAAAATAATGGTTAGTTGCAGGCAGCCCTAGTGTGTGTGTGTGTGTGTGTGTGTGTGTGTGTGTGTGTGTGTGTGTGTGTGTGTGAGTCTGTCTGTCTGTCTGTCTGTCTGTCTGATAAATCTTTATTACACGTGTTGTATGGTGGGACAATATACACACAAGTAGCTTTATGAATGTGTGGGCAATGAGTCCTTTCCACTAGATGGCAGCATAGGTCTGAATGTGATGTCTTGGTGTGGTCCTGGACAGACAGCTATCATTCAAGGCACACATTGCATCAGTCACCCGGTCCTGTAGGTTCACACTCTATAACATCCGTAAAATCAGACCTTTCCTCACCCAGGAGGCAGCCCAGCTCCTCATCCAGAGATTCCAGACATCTGTCATATCAAAACTTGACTATTGTAACTCTCTCCTCACTGGTCTCCCGGCATGTGCACTTAAACCTCTCCAACTGATCCAAAATGCCGAGCCACGACTGGTCTTCAACCAGCCTAAGTTCTCACATGTCTCTTCCCTTCTCCGCAGCCTCCACTGGCTCCCGGTTGCGGCCCGCACCAAATACAAAACACTGATGCTGGCCTTCAAAGCAGCCAAAGGTACAGCTCCTCCATACCTCCAAAACCTGATCAACCCCTACACCCCCACCCGTGCACTTAGATCAACCAACACAGGGATGCTGACAGAACCCTCGCTAAAAACCCCAGGGCAAAAATCCACTTGTCCGAGACAGTTTGCCCTCCTGGCCCCCAAGTTGTGGGATAAACTCCATGTCGCACTTAGAACAACGGACTCACTCACTAGCTTTCGCCGTGGACTGAAGACTCACCTTTTCAGACTCCACCTAAACGCTTAGCACTACTGGATAAATCAATGACCATACATGAAGCTAGTTAGCATTTGTTTTTAGGTTTTTTTAGAAACCTTTTTTTTTTCTTTACGGATTTTATAGTTTTTTCTAGATAGATATTCATTTGCATTGTTATATTGCTGTTGATGTACTGACATATTATTTTGTTTATTATTGTAATGTTTTATCTGCGTATTGTAAGTCGCTTTGGATTATAAGCGTCTGCTAAATGCCTAAACTGTAAACTGTAAACTATTTAATAAATAGTCAGTGTGCCATGTCAAAAATACTGTACATTTTAATTACACGCCATCAAACATTCTGATTGTCATTCTTATAAGGATCATTAGACCCAGAGCAATAATCCTATCTCCCTGACTCTCTCCCCATAGTCTAGTAAATCTATGGCAAAAATACACTCAGGTTGGACAAAATTGTATTATTTAGTTTTTCTGATTCTGTTAGGAAATTAGGTCTACTAGCCAGGATAAAAAAATCTACCATGATCTGCTCACTGCAAATACCCACAGTGGCCAAATCAAGTTGGACTCCCATCGACTTTCTATACAGGAGGAAAATACCTAGAAAAAGCTTTGAGGGGTCTAACTAGGGGTTTGTCATGATGCTGAATCCAATGCTGAATCCATTACATTTGTTTTGCACAAAAAACATTCCTTGGGCTAAAAATGGCCCCAGAAAATGATGGTTTAGTGATGAAAAGTGATGAGTCATCAAAAGAATCATCTTTTGTTGGCGTTTTCTGGGGCCAATGAATGTTTTTTGTGCAAAACAAATGCTTGCAATGGGTTCAGCATCATGACAAACACTTGATTTGGCCACTGTGGGTATTTGCAGTGAGCAGATAATGGTAGATTTTTTATCCTGGCTAGTAGACCTAATTTCCTAACAGAAGCAGTTGAAAAACTAAATAATAACATGTTGTCTAACCTCTGCCTTAATTTTATCGGACTACCAGTCAGAGTTCAGAGTTCTGATGAAGGTAGAATTATGTGCAGGATGTAAATATGCTGTAAGAATATTTGATTTTAAAATAAAAATGGTCTCTCTCACACTTCTGCCATGTGTGCCAATGATCACCCTCCCCTGTGCCAATGTTGCCTACTCCTGTTCTACAGTCTGCTTTTATACACATTCACACTTTAGCCAAGTCAAACCCCTTGGACACAATTAAACAGACACATTTACACACCCACAAAGTCAGCCTACAGCTGTAACAGTGTCTTTACATTCATCTATACATCCATAGTGTAACAGTGTCTTTACATTCATCTATACATCCATACTGTAAAGCCTCGATCAGAGTCTGCGGTGAAGAGCTATCCACCGCAAATTTTAGGTGGAAAGCTTTCCAAGTCAGAAAATAAGTGAAGGCCATCATAGTCAGTCACGGTGAAGTCCTGTTCACCGTGACTGACTGGTCTAGGTCGACCAATCAGTGAACGGGGTGAAGAGCCTGTCTGTCTGATAGTAAAATCAAACCTCGGTTCGAAGTGGAGCCGTGAATTTGAGCAGTTCCAGGTCTATGTTTTTGATTGAAGTGATTTGTAATTATAATCAAAATCTACAAAGTATTTACAAAATAAATAACTTTTGAACGGCTCTTTGAAAAGAACGGATCCCAGAGATTCGGCTCACTTCAAAGTGACATAAATCCCATCCAAAAAATCGGCTCACTTCAAAGTGACATAAATCCCATCCAAAAAATCGGCTCACTTCAAAGTGACATAAATCCCATCCAAAAAATCGGCTCACTTCAAAGTGACATAAATCCCATCCAAAAAATCGGCTCACTTCAAAGTGACATAAATCCCATCCAAAGAATTGCGCATGGGCAGATCCTGTTAATTCTTGACTGGACACAGACTCTGGTGAGGACACACATTGCCACTCACAGGGAGCTCATGTGCTTTGCACACGGCTCCAAAAACAGAGAGATGTGTCGGGAGATATAACATGTATACTTTATGTAGCATTACAGGTTGCCTGAGAAACACCAGAGAGAGGAGAAGGGCTTTGGCCCTAAATTACATATTATTTGTATTTATTAAAACATTACTATTTTTCATCTATGCGAATCCCTGTATATTTACATGTCCCTGCTGTTGCTCTTTCCATGGCTTCTTTTGTTGTTGTTCTGTGATGTCAGGATGCACACCATGTTGTGGAGCGTATGGCCTGTTGTTCTGTGATGTCAGGATGCACACCATGTTGTGGAGCGTATGGCCTGTTGTTCTGTGATGTCAGGATGCACCATGTTGTGGAGCGTATGGCCTGTTGTTCTGTGATGTCAGGATGCACACCATGTTGTGGAGCGTATGGCCTGTTGTTCTGTTATGTCAGGATGCACCATGTTGTGGAGCGTATGGCCTGTTGTTCTGTGATGTCAGGATGCACACCATGTTGTGGAGCGTATGGCCTGTTGTTCTGTGATGTCAGGATGCACACCATGTTGTGCAGCGTATGGCATGTTGTTCTGTGATGTCAGGATGCACACCATGTTGTGGAGCGTATGGCCTGTTGTTCTGTGATGTCAGGATGCACACCATGTTGTGGAGCGTATGGCCTGTTCTGTGATGTCAGGATGCACACCATGTTGTGGAGCGTATGGCCTGTTCTGTGATGTCAGGATGCACACCATGTTGTGGAGCGTATGGCCTGTTGTTCTGTGATGTCAGGATGCACACCATGTTGTGGAGCGTATGGCCTGTTCTGTGATGTCAGGATGCACACCATGTTGTGGAGCGTATGGCCTGTTCTGTGATGTCAGGATGCACACCATGTTGTGGAGCGTATGGCCTGTTCTGTGATGTCAGGATGCACACCATGTTGTGGAGCGTATGGCCTGTTGTTCTGTGATGTCAGGATGCACACCATGTTGTGGAGCGTATGGCCTGTTGTTCTGTGATGTCAGGATGCACACCATGTTGTGGAGCGTATATACCTGGGGAGACTGCAGCGTGCAGAAGAAGTGCCGTCTGGGCTTCCTGGCAGCAGAGGCTACTTCCTGAACGTAAGGCGTAGCGTGCAGCGTGTGCTCCCGCAGGCAGCAGTTGTTCATTTCCAATCATAGGTTGTCTAAACCCAGCGATAATGGAGTGGCAAGATGCCTGGCGACAGAAAAGTCGACAAGAAAAGTTAAAATATTTCACATTGGACCACAACTCACCTGTTGATTGTTTACCATGAGACATGTTTACAGTCTATTGGTTCCCTTGACACATCACTGTGACATCACAGGTGACATCACCTATGTAAAAGTCCATATGGTATTCCCCAGAATCCCTTTTATGCCCATATACGAAGATCCCTGATGTCATCGATATATATCACTGCATGGCCAGATGGCCAAGAAATCGAACCACCGAACTATCTCAAATTGTGATGTAGTATCTGACCCGAGGCCCCTTACTAAGTAGCATACATTTACACTATACCTTCCCCGAAAAGTCAATATTGAACTCCATAATGTATATGGATACATATTATTATTAATAAAGGATCAAATCAAATAAAAAGTCCATGTATGGGTATTCCCAGAAACAAAATCCCTTGTATGCCCATATATGGAGATTTCTGATGTCATATGCCCAGGTAATATGTCTTTTTGATTCTTGTAGAGATGCATTGAGTTAAAAATGTCTCGAGTGAGCTTGTGGATCTGCTATTTTTCTTTCTTTTTTTTTTACGTTTTAACAATCTTGTATGGGGGGTCCCTAGCACAAAATGTTTTCAGATGGGGTCCGCAGGCCACGGACATAATCATTTTGGGGTCCTTGACATGTAGGCTAGGCGCATGTTGATTCACTGGTATAAAATGTGACTAAACTCAGCACAAAAAGAAAGGAAACTTGACTTCGGTCCATTATATCTCCCCTTTAATAATATATTTGTATCGTGTTTTATATAATTTTTATTGTTGATTCGTCACCTTTACAACGAGTTTACAGCTTGTAAGAATCTGGCATTCGTGGAATGAGCACCACAGCCAAACGTGTGGGTAGTGCCAACCCAACATTTGCCAACATTCAGTCCATTATGGCTCCCCTTTAATTATGCCAATTGGTATTGTGTTTGATATCATTGTTATCATTGATTGGTCACCTTTACAACAAGGTACAGCTACAGTAAGGATCTGGCATTCGTGGAATGAGCAACACAGCCAAACGTGTCAGTAGCACCCCTCCAAAAAAATTCAAAATTGGCCTGGCAGGCCTGCAATACTGTTCTTTTGGTGTTCACCTTTGTTGCTTGGTTCATTGAATGATTGCACTCTCCCACAGTAATAAGGTAAAGAAAGAACAACACATATTGGCAATTTTTACACTTTGTTAATGTTAAGCTCGGTGTCAGGGAAACCCAAAACAAGAGTAAATGCCAGTAGAACAGTATTGCAAGCCATTTTGGTCGACGCTACCCACACGTTTGGCTGTGTAGCTCATGCCTCGAATGCCCGATGCTTACAAGCTAGCTTATTGTAAAGATGATGAATCAACGATATAAAATACAATACAAATTGGTATTATTAAAGGGGAGATATAATGGACGAAGTCAAGTTTACTTTCTTTTTGTGCTGAGTTTTATAATGTCAGCAGCAGTAATACAACCATGAATAAACAGGGGTCATCACCATGCCAGCTTGTGATGAGGGGGGAGGGTACTTTGAAACATACTGTGTAATAAACATGTAAATGAGGATCACACAATTAGGCTCAACTTTAACATACAAACAATGGTGGCATTGGCTCAGGGGTAGAGTGGCTGCTTGGCAACCTGGAGGTTCCCAGTTTGATCCCGGGCTCCCCCAGTGTTACTGTCGAAGAGTCCTTGAGCAAGATCCTGAACCCCTAACTGCTCCTGATGAGTAGGTTGGTGCCTTGCATGGTTTCCTCTGCCATCGGTGTATGAACGTGTGTGTGAATGGGTGAATGTAATGAACGTGTGTGTGAATGGGTGAATATAATGTGTGTGTGTGTGTGTGTGTGTGTGTGTGTGTGTGTGTGTGTGTGTGTGTGTGTGTGTGTGTGTGTGTGTGTGTGTGTGTGTGTGAGAATGGGTGAATGTAATGAATGTGTGAATGTAATGCACAATCTCTGTAAAGCGCCTTGGATAAAGGCACTATATAAATGCACCATTTACTCATATGGGATTGTATTTATATTTTAATAATCTTCCTTGTAGCATGAAACTATGGTCATTCATCAGGACACTTCTAGCTTGGTGTGACCCTGCATTCCTTCAAATCCTGCCATGCTTTCTTAATAATCTAATCACTCATCATGTACAGTATCTGTTTAATCTGTCAGGTTTATTGTCTCCACCAGCCGAAGGTGGAGACAATAAAGTGAAGTATGTTTTCCCCTTCGTCCGTCCGTGTGTCCGTCCGTGCGTGCGTGCGTGCGTCCGTCCGTCCGTGTGTCCTCGCAGTTTGTGTGCACCTAATCTCAGTCGCCGTTGGCCCGGTCGCTGCCAAAGTGAGCACACACATTCCCTGGATGCCAATCTAGAACCTCTGCCCTAAATTTTTCAAATGGGCCTTTTCTAGCGCCACCTAGTGGCTGATGTTCGCAAAACACCTTTCTGTGCACTACTCTTACAGATTTTGTCCAAAAATCCTACAAATCGGTAGGCAGTATCTCGATAGTCATGTGATCGACACGGATCTGTCCGATTTTACATATTCCATCCTGATTGGCTAAGATTGGCTTCCAAAGTTTGTAGGATTGAGCCGTTTTGAACAAAATGCCTCAAATCCCAAACGCAATTTGTAATTATCATGAAATCGCGCACACACGTTCCCACTAGGTCGAGGAAGAAATGCCACTTCAAATTTTTGAAATCAGCCTCATGGTGGCGCTATAAAGGGCCGATTTGTGGTTTTACCTATAACTCCACCGATCAGTTTCAAACTTTGTAAGCGCACTCCCTAGAGGCCAAGGAAAAACCCTTTCCCTGCATTTTTCACATCAGCCTTTTATAGCGCCACCAGGAGGCCGACTTATGTAAGACACAATTTCTCCTATTATTCCTTGAGATTTTATCCAAAAATCATGCAAATCGGTACACAGTATCTCTATAGTCATGTGATCAAGTCCGATCCATCTGATATTTCATATTCCATCCGAATTGGCTAATATTGGCTTCCAAAGTTTGCAGGATTGCTCAGTTTTTGAACAAAATGCTTCAAATCATCAACGCAGCTTGCGATTACCGTGAAATTTGCCACACTTGTTCCCACTATGTCAAGGAACAAATGCTACCCTTTTCACGTTGGCCTGTTATAGCGCCACCAGCAGGTAGACTTTAGCAAAACACATTTTTGGAACACAATGCCTCAAATCATGCATGCAGTGTCCGATTGCCATGAAAGGTCTAAGGTAAAGAACATATGCCAGCGTTTTTACATTGGCCTATTATACAGTAGTACCACCAGGACGCCTGGCCTGGTGGAGACTTGTGCTCGGAAGAGCACTGCTTCTAGTTCCTCATCGTTCCATCAGCACACCTTGCATCACACCTACTTATGGAATCACAACAATGTTCAAAGACTTTGTTTCCTTCAGGGAAACCACAACTACTAAAGATACCTTGTCAGAAAACTAGAACTGGTAGAACTTGATCCCCTCCTGTCCTCCAGTAACCCTGTCCTCAGCCAGTATGTTAATGACAGTGCATTCCATCATTCACTGATCATGAATCTGTTTTGACTGTCAGGTTTAGCTCACCTTACAACACACCTGCACATGGAATCACAACCATGTCCAAAGCCTTTCTCATCAACATAAGACACTTGTTCATCATATTTCATTCATTCTGATGAGGAAGAGATTGTGTAGTTCATACCAACCGTACTGTAGTTCATCAAAACGTCATGTTCTTGCAATATTAAATAAGACTGATGTAACATTTGTAATTATTGTGATAATCATTAAAAAACTAAAACTAATTTGTTGTTTATTTGCTAGAAAATTTGTATTATTGAGGACAAGGTCAACATAAAATTCAAGGCCAAGATATGACCATTTTGTATCCAATATGACATTGAACTTTAACATATTGAATTGCTTCACCTGATAAATCAACTCAGCACCCCAGAAAACATACTTTGATAGCAGAATCATCCAAATTAACTTTAGTTGCTGAGCCATATTTGACAATACAGAAATCATAAGCAGTCTTTGCCACCTTAATGGTAATACCCCAAAAATAAATCATGATGATACTGCATTAAAGAGGCAGCAGCAGATAGATATAAATGTACTTAGTAATATGAATACTTTAGTGTCCACTTTTATGTTTTAATATAAAGGTTCACTAAAATATATGTCATTGTGTTACATCAACAGGGATGGACCTCATACAGGATTCTTCAAAATAAAACAAAACTAAATTGAGCAGAGGAAATTGTTTTTGACTGATTGCTACAGCTGACTGAGAAAACAATGTTGCACATTAAGCTAATCATTTAGGGACCTCCGAAAATAATTGTTGAGATAATGATGTCCTAAACTACAGGTAGGCCAAATGGCAAAAATAAATGCGATTAAAATATTAATCACGATTAACATAACGGTGAGTTAATTGTGATTAAATGAGTTAACTCGGACAGCCCTATATAATACAACACAAATGAATTACAATTTGAGATCATCGCTCAACAACAGGGAAGCAGGGCCACAGGTGGTTGAATGTAAAATGATAAAGTTATTCATTTTCAATCATCAGTGATTGTTGTCCTTATAACATACTGTATCTTAGGGCTAAAAATGTACATATTGTACGGTAGTTTGGCCTAAATGTAAGGTTTACATGAAGCAGGGCTGATAACTCCTATATCACTGTAGTTCTGGGGAAATTTTCACTTGATAAACTTTATTTTCACTGGATAAACTTTATTTTCACTGGATAAACTCTATTTTCACTGGATAAACTCTATTTTCACTGGATAAACTCTATTTTCACTGGATAAACTCTATTTTCACTGGATAAACTCTATTTTCACTGGATAAACTCTATTTTCACTGGATAAACTCTATTTTCACTGGATAAACTTTATTTTCACTGGATAAACTCTATTTTCACTGGATAAACTTTATTTTCACTGGATAAACTCTATTTTCACTGGATAAGCTTTATTCTCACTGGATAAACTCTATTTTCACTGGATAAGCTTTATTCTCACTGGATAAACTTTATTTTCACTGGATAAGCTTTATTCTCACTGGATAAACTTTATTTTCACTGGATAAGCTTTATTCTCACTGGATAAACTTTATTTTCACTGGATAAACTTTATTTTCACTGGATAAACTCTATTTTCACTGGATAAACTCTATTTTCACTGGATAAACTCTATTTTCACTGGATAAACTCTATTTTCACTGGATAAACTCTATTTTCACTGGATAAACCTTTCCACTGCCATTGGGAATTGATGGAAACCAGATGCAAGTGGTGCTACTGTAGCTTGAGTATTGGTTGAGCTTCACATGACAGGTAACCAGCTGCAGAATAGTCACGACTGCAACCACACTTGCAATTTCCAATTGAGGCTAAAGATTGACATATGGTACCAGGCAGGAATTTCATGGAGTCCATGAAGGCCATGGCCGTCCGTTGCCCCTCAGTTTGGCCTTGTGCCCCTCCAAAAAATGCCATGTCCTGAATGCCCCAGCTGACTGGACCACTTTCTGCTCTATCTCTGTCTTGTCAATATAGACACCAATGTCTCTGACACCAGTGTCTTTTGTTGAGTCCACATTTGTAAACCAGTATCTTTGAATTGTGCAGGGATGAGCATGGATCACATTGTAAATACCTTTTTTTTCTCACAGCAGTCTAGATATTACATTTAAAATCATACTTAATTCAATTAATTATTTCAATGGACTAAAATCTAGTTTTATTTGATGGCCTTCCTGCCCTGGCCTTTGTGCCCTCAAAAAATGGACAACACCAAAGGCCAAGTGTCCGTGCCCCTAAAATGACGAAATTCCAGACCTGTATTGTACGGTAGTTTGGCCTAAATGTAAGGTTTACATTACAAGCAGGGCTGATAACTCCTAATAAACATTTATCGTGGAGATTTGTGTTTGTTTTTGACGACCAGGTCATAGGTCATTGGGTCATTGGGTCATGGCTCATGTATGGCTCTGGGTCTCCGGAACTTTCTGGTGATGTGAGCAGGAATTCACAGCCGAGGGGAGGGGCGCTTCTGAGCCCCGTGTCCCCTGGGAGGCTCGGAGAACCAGCGAGCGACCAGCGTTTGCCCTGGCTATTATAAGCAATGTTTAACAACTACGTGATCTATTATTTATCGGATGATTGTTTAGAAACACGCTGCGCCGGGAGATCTCGCCAATTTCACCCGCAAGTCTCCTCCTGTCGAGCTGAAGCAGGGCAACAGGAGAGACACAGCTGAGTGCAATCAGAGCTGTCTGTGAAGAGCCATGTGAGTGAGTGTTACACCAAGACCTGTAGTGTGACGGCTAGTGTGAAGAGCCATGTGAGTGAGTGTTACACCAAGACCTGTAGTGTGACGGCTAGTGTGAAGAGCCATGTGAGTGAGTGTTACACCAAGACCTGTAGTGTGACGGCTAGTGTGAAGGACGGACAGGAGGCGGAGGCTTTCATACTAACTGCGACCTGACAGTCGCAAACACTGTTACTGAACAAAAACACTCTATAGTCTATAGCAATGACACTTATTTTAACAAAGGAAAATCACTTAAACTCTCGCGATTTGCAAATTCTCCCGTCATACAGACTGGAGCAACAGAAGTCTTATGATGAGTCTGGGATAAAACGGAAGTGAAGCCTCCTCCCCACTTCCATTTCATTTTTACCATCTCGCATTTTTATCCTAATATAAATAAAGATCATAAATTACATTTGGTAATTAAATTGTTTGTAAACAACAACACCTTCTTATTCCCGTATGAGATACAATACTCCATCACGAAGAAATAAGACAGGAGAGTGAATCAGAGTGAGAATGGGATGTTTACTATGGAGAGAGAGTAATCAAGACGGGTACAACAGAAATAATGGTTCAAAGGTTGGGGTCTCTCTCTGGCAAATTATGTTTTGACATGAGTATGGTCATTTGGTCTGTCAATGGATGACATTTAAACTATCCGCAAGTGGGTTCCATATACGCACAGAACTCCACAGAGCATGGCAACAGTGAAACACAGTCACAAGCTGGGCCTTGGGGTCACATGGTCAGTTAGTCATCAATATGAATTGATAAAAAAAAAAGATGATACAAACCATAACAAAATATCCTATCAACATTTTCAAATATATGTTCGTGAATGGAAATGACGGATTCCATTACTGGGATTTCAGGAGGTGTAGTTCCAGACTCTATAGAGCATTCAGAGATTGTTGAATAGTTGTCTGGCTACGCGATACTAATAAATTAGGGTCTGAAACTGGAGTTTTGACATAGAAAAGAAAAACAGCATTGATGACATAGTTATAATAAGAATAGAGAGGACACCAGATATCCCCGCCCGTTAGGGGTGTAACGATATAGTAACTGTATCGAAATATCGTTTTTAACTTAAAGAATCGAAGTATACCGAAATGAAAACAGCTAAAATCGAATCGAATCGTTTTATTTTGTATCGTACCGAATCGGCAGTGCAAAGAATCGAATATATCGATACTACCTACTTGGGCATTGTATTTAGCATTTTTAAGAAGACATTTTTTTAAGGAGGGGTTTAATTACTTTTCCTTTCCATATAGCTACACTGGTCTATTGATAAATGTGTGTAATCTCTGGGTTCATGTCAAGGTGCAGGTTTGTCAATATACAATGCCCATGTATTTGGCAGATAATCACTGTGTTTACTTATTTATATCCATAATAATAATAATAATAATCCTTAAAAACCTGCACTATCCACACCTTTCACACATATTTAATTTCTTTAATAAATAGTTACTATATCGATTTTAAATCATTGAATCGAATCGCATCGTATCGCCAGGAATGAACCAATATCGTCCATGTATCGTATCGTCAACCATGTATCGTGATATGTATCGAATCGCTATAAAATGTATCGTTACACCCCTACCGCCCGTCCACTTGCATTGAGTTGCTCACTGGGATTAAGTTTTAACGTAGGACTCATCATCAGTAGTGTTCCTCCAGGTCATGGGGGGTTTCAGCCATTACACTACAGCAGGGGTTCCCAAACTTTTTTGTCCCAGGGCACCCCATAAATATTTGTCCGAGGCACCCCTACATTATAATTTTCACTCCCAGCACTTTATATTTATAGCATATCGTCGTTGTCGGGTGGAAACCTTGTATGTCCAAAACCGTTCGTTTTGTATTTATCATCTATAAAATGTACTAAACTAGTGAAAACAGCAGATCTACAAGCACACAACGGCGTTGTGTGCTTGTAGATCGGCTGTTTTCACTAGTTTTGTGCGACAGTCTTGTATGATGAAGCAGGGCTTTGCTTTACCAAAAGACGTACACATTTGAAACATGGAGATACAAGGTTTCTGCCCGACAGTGACGATATTATTTTAGTGATTATGTTGCGAGGAAAACGTTGAGATAATAGACATTTTGGTTAGAGCTGACAGAAAATAACTTTGTACTTCAAGTTTAAAGTGGGTGACGGGGCACCCTGGGGTGCCGTGACGGCAGTCCAGGGGTGCCGCGAAATAATTTGATAATATTTGGAATGTATTTGGATATTTAAAAATATATTTAGTATCATTTTAAACTTGAAGTACAAAGTTATTTTCAGTCAGTTCTAACCAAAATGGCTATTATCTTGCTTTCCTCGCAACATAATTGCTAAAATATGCTATAAATATAAGGTGCTGGGAGTGAAAATTAGGAATATAATAATGTAGGGGTGCCTTGTATGAAAGAAAGATATTTATAGGGGTGCCCGGAGCCAAAGACGTTTGGGAAGCCCTGGACTAGAGGCCTGGTCGGATTATATAAGGTTTTGTGTGCTGTATAGATTTGTATTATCGACCAAAGCCGAGAAGAAGCTTCTATTTTTTTAAGTGTCACAGGATATGGGGCCGGGGTCGTCTGGGCCGTCTGGGACACGAGACCTTCTGTGCAAGTGTGGTTGCTGTCTCGGTCCTTGGTGTTGTTCGGCCGCTACCGGTTTGAAGTCCAGGTTGTGGTGTTGGACAGACTTTGGCCACAGTCTTGTTCTATCAAAAGACAATACAGTCCTTCGATAGAGGAGACAGCCCCAAGGAGATGG
Source organism: Nannobrachium achirus (assembly GCF_963921795.1). Taxonomy (NCBI): domain Eukaryota; kingdom Metazoa; phylum Chordata; class Actinopteri; order Myctophiformes; family Myctophidae; genus Nannobrachium; species Nannobrachium achirus. The sequence goes on along the minus strand of NC_137813.1, from coordinate 4,408,766 downwards.
ATCGGAGTGTCACTGTGATGTCACTGTGGAGTGGGCTAGCTGATGACACTCAAAAAAGCACCAGCATCTACCAATTCAAAAGGAAACTGAAAAAAGTATTATTTGACAGTTACAAACAGGAAGAACAACTACTCAATTGATGGAAATGTGACTGTTTATCATACGCTGTATTATAATATAAACTTGACAATACTGAAGTAACTATAGAACCAATGATAAACGTATAGCCTATTATAAAGTATACCAATTAATATATCATTACCAAATTTCCTATAATCATAATGAGAGTATATAATAAAATAAAATATTATCATACCGCCCACTCCTTGTGCCCGTAGAGCTCTTTGCTGTCTTGACTCTCACATGGGATAGTCACAGGGGTGGGAGGGATGTTGTATGATGTATGATGTGTGCTAATCTTAATCTATGTTGTCCATTAATCATTATTATCACCACTATTTCTATTATCTTGCAAACTGAGCCAGGGGTAGGGCTCCATAAGCACTATGCTTCTCCCTTCCCCTTTTCCAGCATCTGGGGACACTCAGTCATATGGACTTGACAACATGTGCAATGTGCATTGGACTTTTCTTACTACTTTATTATGAATGTGATTGTCTTGCTCAAACGCATCAATGCACATTGCATATTTACCTGTTGTCCAATGAGCTGGAAATACAATGAAAATGAATGAATGAAATGAATCTCCATTTGGCTAACACAAAGTCAGCCAAGTTATTAGCCAAACAAATCTGTGCAAATGCGTTTTCTGTCTCCGGCCGGGCCGGTTTGAGCCAACACAACGATGACTCCTGCCCTTGAGGGGTGAGTTGATTTTGAGTGTTCCTGCACTCTTCATCCCTCTCAGATTATAGTAGTAAAATAAGATAACAACTACATTATAATAACACTCGTCATCCCAGCACAACGAATTGGACGACCCCTCTCAGATTATAGTAGTAAGATAAGATAACAACTACATTATAATAACACTCAACAATCATAATCCATGATCCACACAGCCTCTCCATCAGTCCTCCTCCTCACCTCTGCATCAAATGCAATCATCATCAAGTCATGTATTCACGTTATTCCTGGCCCCGCCCCCGGCTTCCTGTTCATATCCTGAGAGAGGCGGAGGCTGAAAAAGCTGGCCTGAAAAACATCATTTGGTTTCCTGTTGTCCTTGCATTAAAGTGTCAGTAGTTGGCGTTCTGGGCTCTGAATGTACCTGGGTTGCCATGTCTGCTTATAATAATCAATTTGTGTCTCTAAAAAATAGTGTAAGCTTACTTTCTAATATTTTTTAAACCAGTGGTTCTCAAATCTTTTCACATCAAGGACCCCAGATTAACATATTTTGTCCACAGTCACAGACCCCCATCTGAAAATACGTGGTGCCAGGGCCCTCCACACAGATTTATGTTGTTAAAATGTTTCAAAAATATTCAAAAAACATTTTCCCCCTCAATATTTTTTAAATAGCAAATATACAAGCACACAATGTGTCGCAATGTGACACATTGTGAGCTTGCTGATCTGCTATTTTCAATTGTAAATGTAAAGTAGTATAGCCTAGTTGCTTCTGTTGGGCTTATTTCTTTGGCAAAATCTGGCAACAGACATTTCTGTGTCACTTGTGACAAGATGTTTTTTGAAGCAGCACACAGAGAAAAACTCTCTAGCGCCCTCTGTAAAAGAAAATGGCAGCCTCCATAGAGAGGGCCAGGAATATGGTGAATACTGTACTGTAATCATCTGTTTGGACTCTCTAGTATTTTTCCATTGACGGCACACCTTAGACCAGGGCTGGGTAGGGCATTCACGAATAGTGATTTTTAGTATTCGAATTATTCTACCTCAAAGTATTCGAATAGTCGAATATTTGACAGGACTGGCCAAACTGTCAAATATTAAGTAAGCAAGAGGCAAACATTGTGAACTGAAGTAAGAGGGTCATGTTTGCACGTTTTGGAATTATAACAGCTGAAATCAATAATATATCAGTATTCTGATATCATCCTGCGGGCCGCATTAAGTGAAGATGGGGGCCGCATGTGGCCCCCGGGCCGCCAGTTGCCCATGTAGAAGTTCTCATCAGGAAAGACTTCAACAGCTGTTCCCCTTCATGGAAACCACAGCCGCTGCCACTGAGTTAATATGCTTATGCATAGCTGTAGCCTCACATAGCCAGACCAATCTGCTGCCTTGTGTTAGCAATGGCAGATAGAGTGTAGCTGAGCTATGCTAGCATAGCTGCGACTGCGGTTTTCCCGGTGAACCTGAGCGCAACGGTGGGGGCGGGGAGTGTGGGGAGAACACACCACTGACTATTACCGATGATGGAGAGGTTATATAGCTTCATGTAATGAGAGGCACTCTTGCTGATTTCGTAAGAGACTCGTCGCCAATTGCAAGATATTTAAAAGTTATTTGGGGCCATGATGATTTAACCTCTTCTTCCCACTACAAGACTAAGGATTTATATTGTCTGTGTTATTGTTTACAACCACAATTATTCACGTGTGGCAAGATTGCGGTTCCACTAGTTTTACTAGTAGGCTAGTATAGGCCTTTTCAGAAGTTAATTTAATGTTTTCCATTTAATGATTTCCTTTATCCTCATCTAATCTTGCGCTAATGCACGCAACTGTTTTCGCCAGGTTATAAGGCCTAGTAGGCTTTTCAGAAAGTTAACGCCCTGCCCTGCCTCACGGACCCGACGGTGCGTGACCCAAGTCTCCTGTGACCTACAGTACACTGACCCAAGTCTCCTGTGACCTACAGTACACTGACCCAAGTCTCCTGTGACCTACAGTACACTGACCCAAGTCTCCTGTGACCTACAGTACACTGACCCGACGGTGCCTGACCCAAGTCTCCTGTGACCTCCAGTACACGGAGGAGGGTCAGCTGGTTTTCAGAAGAAGGCGGAAAAATCTAATCTCTAATCTCCACCCACGTCATGTACCATTGCAGGTACATAGCGTGCCACACGAGAACTATCGTCACACTGCATTCTTCTTTAATCACTCATCATGGAGATAATTATCGGTTTTGATCAGTATTTGTTGGCACACCTTAGACTTTCTCATCAAGACTACAGCACGTGTTCACCTTGGAAACCACAACTATTAAAGCTACGTTGATAAACTAGTTTAGCTGGTAGAAGTGAATCTCCTCGTGTCCTCAAGTAACCCTGTCATCTGAAAAGACATCTGTCGATACCATAGCATTTAATTTTCTTTCATTATTTTCCTTTGCTTTGTTTTGTGTGTGAAATTTTGATTTGTGTAACATTGTTATAACCCTTGAAGTAATTTACCTTGGTATAAAAGTGTATTATTATTTTGTTGGCAGCAGTGGCCCGTGTTTGATGCTGACTCCTCCTCCTCTTGAGACGCAGAGTGATCTGATTGGATGCCTGAAAGGACCAGTGATATGAATGTTCTGTCTATAAAACCCTTTGTAATCCATGGAAACGTTGTGCTGTACAACAACATCAAACCTGGGAAGACAGATTTATGCCCTCCAAGACTTCGTCCTTCTTTGTTTGCCAAATCTCAGCCTCATTCTCTACTCACTGCCTACCAGGCCGTGCAGGAAACTACGCTGTATCTCTGCGGAGTACAGCCTGCCTGCCTGCCTGCCTGCCTGCCCGCCTGCCCGCCTGCCCGCCTGCCTGCCTACCTGCCTCCCTGCCTCCCTGCCTGCCTGCCTGCCTGCCCGCCTGCCCGCCTGCCCGCCTGCCTGTCTGCCTGCCTGCCTGAATGACTGATTGTTGTAAAAAAATGGCTCAGAAGGAAGATGGGTTACAGTTGACTTGTTCTATCTGTCTGGGTCTCCTGAAGGATCCAGTGACTGCTCCCTGTGGACACAGCTACTGCAGGAGGTGTATCGAGGGCTTCTGGGAGCAGGATGATCAGAGAGGGAGGTTCAGCTGTCCACTGTGCAGACACACCTTCATCCCAAGACCTGTTCTGAAGAAAAACACCATGTTGGCTGAGGTGGTGGAGAGCCTGGAGAAGACAGGTGAGACGAGAGAGAGAGAGATGAAACGTCTTATTACAAAAACATTACATATTATGATATATTCATGGAAGTGGAAGATTTTTTTTTTATATATATATTTTGCCTCCTGATGTGCGTCCAACTCCTAAATATAACTGATGAGTGGTATATTTATTAATTTATAATAGTATAATTTTACTTATTTATAATAGAAATATACACTAAAATATGCTAAAATACTGTACGGTAATGAAAAGAAGAGTTAGGTTTCAAGACAGGTACAATAGCTCATAATTTTGTAGCAGCTTCAAAAAGCTGCAGGTAATGTGCAGAATATACAATCACTGATCAATAGCAGCAGTGCAATGTGCAAGAAGAGTTAAGCTTAAATATACACAGAATATTTATTAGAATAGAAAAAAAAAAAAGAAGCATAGGAAAATTATAAATGATTCCATGAAAATATGATGAGTTTGCTTGCAATCAGAGCTTTGGCTATAGTTAGCTAAAGTATAGACGGTGTCAGGCAGACTCGCCGAAAAGATATTGGCCAAAATGCATTTGGTCCTTTTGCCGTAGTGAAGAGTCTTTTCGCCTACAGTATCTGCATGTACGATTCACCTACGACACCTGACCGTGGAAGAGACATTTCCCTTTCCCTCAATTCTGCTGTCCATGTTTGCAAATTATCCCTTTGTCATTTAAATATCATCCCGTATTTTCCTAAATGCTCCATACACATCTGCCCCACACCTGAACACTGAATTTAACAATAATGAACAAAATAAAAACTCAGGAAATATATTAAAGACAGCTAAACTGTTCCGGTGGGAGAGGCGCGCAGATCCTACCGCGAGCATAAACTTTGCTCTGTGCCAAATTATGCTTGTCTGTCTGTCTGTCTGTCTGTCTGTCTGTCTGTCTGTCTGTCTGTCTGTCTGTCTGTCTGCCCACAGCGTGGCAGCCCAGCCAGTGCGCTGCACCGCGTGTCATCGTTGCCTAGTTAAAGACACCCGACTTAACATCATTTTTATGTCTAGTTTACATAAAAAGTAGGAATTTAAAATAAGGATGTAATGTGAGTACTGTGTGTATGGTATAGACATAGTGAAGGCTGTAATGTGAGTACTGTGTGTATGGTATAGACATAGTGAAGGCTGTAATGTGAGTACTGTGTGTATGGTATAGACATAGTGAAGGATGTAATGTGAGTACTGTGTGTATGGTATAGACATAGACATAGTGAAGGCTGTAATGTGAGTACTGTGTGTATGGTATAGACACAGTGAAGGATGTAATGTGAGTACTGTGTGTATGGTATAGACATAGTGAAGGCTGTAATGTGAGTACTGTGTGTATGGTATAGACACAGTGAAGGATGTAATGTGAGTACTGTGTGTATGGTATAGACATAGTGAAGGCTGTAATGTGAGTACTGTGTGTATGGTATAGACACAGTGAAGGATGTAATGTGAGTACTGTGTGTATGGTATAGACACAGTGAAGGATGTAATGTGAGTACTGTGTGTATGGTATAGACATAGTGAAGGATGTAATGTGAGTACTGTGTGTATGGTATAGACACAGTGAAGGATGTAATGTGAGTACTGTGTGTATGGTATAGACATAGTGAAGGATGTAATGTGAGTACTGTGTGTATGGTATAGACATAGTGAAGGATGTAATGTGAGTACTGTGTGTATGCAAATAGGTTGTTAGGTTGTCATTCAGTGTTTTTAATAACTACGTATGACCCTGTGAACATCTTGAGAGTTGAGGAAACAATAATCCTTTGAATGAAACAATAATATTGTGATGCCTAGATTGCCTACAGATTGTTTAAGCCCAAGTGGGGAAACACGCATAACACTTTAAGCACTTTAACCCTGGTGTCCTGGTTTTGAGCACGTCATTATTGGCAGACATTTTCATTCATTGCTATTGCTGTGATAGAAAAACTACAAGGACTTGTAGATTGATATTTTTAAAGGGCCTACACCATGCTTTTAAAACTATATTTTTTGTATAAATATATGCTCAAAATTGAGTATTAGACAGGTTTTAACCCTCAACAAACACTCTGACCATTCTTTTTGTTTGTTCTAGCTCTACTATAATGAGGCTCTCCAGCTGCAATACCAAAACGGCCTCTGTTTGCTCAGGGGCGCATCTAGTGGGGTTTTTCCACCCCTCCCCCCTCCCCTCCTCTTCACTCCTCCCCGGACCCCACGTTGACAACAAATAATGTTAATATTGGGCCAATACAAAAATAGGATAATGTTGCAGCTCTGATTATAGCCTACTGTAGGCCTATGTTGTATGTTATAGGCCTACTGTCAAATGACACAGGGCGACCGTTGCTAGACCAGACATTTAGACCAGACATTACAGAAAGTTAATCTACATTAGACAATCAACCCCACCTGCATTGTATTTATGTATAAAAAAAAGTAAAAAAAAAAAAAAAAATGTTTTGAAAAAAAATGTTTGAGAAAAAAAAGAAAAGTTTTTTGAAAAAAACGTTTTTTGAAAAAAGTTTTTTGAAAAAAAAAGTTTTTGAAAAAAAAAGTTTTTTGAAAAAAAAGTTTTTGAAAAAAAAGTTTTGAAAAAGTTTTTTGAAAAAAAAGTTTTTAAAAAGTTTTTTGAAAAAAAAAATCTTTTTGAAAAAAAAAAGTTTTTTGAAAAAAAAAGTTTTTTGAAAAAAAAGTTTTTTGAAAAAAAAGTTTTTTGAAAAAAAAAGTTTTTTGAAAAAAAAAGTTTTTTGAAAAAAAAAGTTTTTTGAAAAAAAAGTTTTTAAAAAGTTTTTTGAAAAAAAAAAATCTTTTTGAAGAAAAAAAAGTTTTTGAAAAAAAAAAGTTGAAAAAAATTTTTTTGGAAAATTTTTTTTTTTGAAAATAATTTTTTTTTTTGACTCTGAAAAAAAAACCGGAATCCGTGTGACGTCACACGGATCAACTCTCAGAACAGCACTGTTCTGAGAACCCGTGGAAAGCTTTTCATCTCTGTCTTCCCAAAACCAGAGAAAGACACAATGTTCAGAAATAGGACTTTGTGAGGATAGAAGGTGCCAGTGGGACCCCAAAAAAAGGTTTTAAAATAGAAAAAGTGAAAATTCATGGTGTAGGTCCTTTAAGGCTGTCCGAGTTAACTCATTTAATCGCAAATTAACTCACCGTTATGCTAATCTCAATTAATTATTTTAATCGCAATTAATCCCATATTTATTTATTTAACCATTTGGCCTACCCGTGGTTTAGGACAGTGGTTCTCAACATTATTGTTATTTCAGCAATTATTTTGGGGGGTCCCCAGTTGATCAGCTTAATGTGGGGGGTCCCCAGATGATCAGCTTAATGTGCAACATTGTTTTCTCTTCCAACAGTAAACAAACCAACATACATATAAGGGTACCTGCACATTTATAAAGTGACAATATATTGACTTTTAATTATTTTTAATTCTAAAATATGTTTTTTTAATAGGGGTATAAAAGACTTGAGAACAGATAAAAACTGATGACTTATTTGTGATTAATTGTGCGATTAACTAGATAAATCATGTGATTAATCATGAGTAAAATATTTAATCCTTGGACAGCACTGATATTTTTACATGTAATAATCATATCACTAAAGTATAAAATAGGATATTTGATTATTATTATTGCCATACTTTAGATAAGTAGGATGGATGGACAATTGGACATGGATCTGTCCCATTTAGCGCCACCTTCAGGCCGATTTTTTAAAACACATTTTTGGACATTGCTCCTACAGATTTTGCCCTAAAATCACACAAATCGGTACAGAGTATGTCTACACTCATGTCATCAACATGGATATGTCCCGTTTAGCGCCACCTTCTGGCCGATTTTTTAAAACACATTTTTGGACACTACTCCTACAAATTTTGCCCTAAAATCACGCAAATCTGTACACACTATGTCTACACTCATGTCATCAACATGGATCTGTCCCATATAGCGCCACCATCAGGCCCATTTTCTCAAACACATTTTTGGACACTGCTCCTACAGATTTTGCCCTAAAATCACACAAATCGCTACACATTATGTCTACACTCATCTCATCAACATGGATCTGTCCCATACAGCGCCACCATCAGGCCGATTTTTTCAAACACATTTTTGGACACAGCTCCTACACATTTTGCCTTAAAATCACGCTTTACAGTAACACTACTAGTGTTACATAAGTCATATCTGCCCATCAATGATTGTGGTGCATCTTGGGAATGGGCGTATTGTGTATAAAAATACATATTTAGCCACTTGCACACATGCCCCATGCAAAAAAAAAAAAAAAAAAAAAACGTCTAATCAGGCTTTTGTGAACACCCTGGACAGATTTTAATTAGCTTGATTCAATATTTAGATATTTGATAGATTAATCAAAAACACCCATCTTTTTTTTTACTGGTGACTCACACTACCCTCCTAATACGTGTTTTTTCGAGAAACTTTTACATTTATTTTTGATAATCTTTTATTGTATTTATTTCTTTTCAATTTTCCCAAGTTCCCACAGGGATTTCTTATAGCCTTTGTTGCAATTTGTCCTAGGTTTTTACTGCACTATGGTAAGGGAAGAAAAACAAGCCAAAAAGAAAAAAACTAAACAATATTCATCAGGCAGCGGAGACATGCTGACTCCTATAGGCTATACCTACCACATATGAGGTTACAGGCACATACACATGAAACAAATGTTTTATCAGGTTGATTAAAAACACGTGTATCAATCTATCAACAGGACTCAAAGATGCTCCTCCTGATCCTCCTGGACCAGGAGACCATAAGAAACACCAGCCTCAGGAGAACATCTGCTCTCTTCACGACAAGAAGAAGAAGGTTTTCTGTCGCACCGATCAGCAGTTTATCTGCTCTCTGTGCTCCATGGACGAACACAAAGGTCACGATACCGTCTCAACCATAGCAGAATGGATTGAGAGACAGAAAGAGCTCGGTTCGAGTCTGCAGAACATCCAGCAGAGAATCCAGGAGAGAGAGAAAGACGTGAAGGTGCTTCAGCAGGGGGTGGAGTCCATCAAGCACTGTGCTGACAGAGCAGTGGAGGACAGTGACACCATCTTCACTGAGCTCATCTCTTCCATGGAGAGAAGAGGATCTGAGGTGAGGCAGCAGATCAGAGAGCAGCAGGAACGTCAAGTGAGCGGCGCTGAAGAAGTGAGGAGGCGAGTGGAGCAGGAGCTCTCTGAACTGAGGAGGAGACATGCTGAGCTGCAGCAGCTGTCACTCACAGAGGATCACATACACTTTCTACAGCGTTTCACCTCCTCTCTCTCAAGGATCAGTGAATCTACACACCCAGTCAGCAGCCACGTCCGTCCTCTGAGATGCTTTGAAGATGTGACCGCGGCCGTGTCCAAGATGAGGGACAAGCTAGAGGACGTTCTCACAGAGGAAGGGACAAACGTCTCAGAGACAGTGAACAAAGTGGATGTTTTACTGTCAACACCACCAGAGCCCAAGACCAGAGCTGAGTTCTTACAATATTCACGTCCAATCACACTGGATCCAAACACAGCTCGTCAATACCTGTCTCTGTCTAAAGAGAACAGGAAAGTAACACGGATGGACAAACCACAACCATATCCTGATCACCCAGAGAGATTCACTGCATGGCAGCAGGTTCTGAGTAGAGAGGCTCTGACTGGACGCTGTTACTGGGAGGCAGAGTGGAGTGGAGACAGGGTTGATATAGCAGTCTCATATAAAGATATCAGCAGAAAAGGGTCTGGTAATGAAAGTGGATTTGGACTCAATGATAAATCATGGTCTCTATGGGCTGATACCAAACAAGGTTATCAGTTCAGACACAGAGACAGTAAAACTCCCCTCCCAGGCTGTGTCTCCTCCAGAGTAGGAGTGTACGTGGACCACGGTGCAGGTACTCTGTCCTTCTACAGAGTGTCTGCAGACACCATGACTCTTCTTCACACAGAACACAACACCTTCACACACAACCTCCATGCTGGACTTTGGCTTTCAACTGGATCCACTGCTGAGTTGTGTGACCTCAAGTAGATCACTCTGCTGTTTAGTCTCTCATGTCAGGAGTCAGGAATCGTTTCTTTATTATTTCACTGTTTGTCTCTCAGCCTGCTTTGTGAGCTTGTAGATCAGCTATTTTTGCTATGGGTCGTATGATGAAATATAATAGGGGCTTAAAGTGGTTAATAATCTATTTTAATATTTTGTTGTCTTGTATTCATACACCTTCTTGATTTGTCTTGTTATGATGTATTCATTACTTTATGGATTTGATATTCCACGTGAAATATAGATTTTATTTTTCCATATTTTCTTATTCTCAAAACAACGGTTGTTTGTTAGTTTTCCTGTTGTTTTGAGTTATTTTGGGTTTATTTTCTATGCAGAGGTTAGATGTTTATTTACAGTTAAACACCAGGTTTATGTTCTGCTAAAATATCATCATCCTTTTTAAATGCACTCCAAAGACGCTCCACGTATTGGAAAGGCTTCACTTCATACCACATCCCTCACTGGCAAGTCTTTGTTGTTCCACTGCCTTTACCAGTACATTAAACATTAGTGTGTGTAAATAGTGTGTATTAATGTTTTATGAGTGTACTTTATGTCTTTATATCTGCACTGGACAGAGAGTCAGTGAATGACATGTGATTTATGCTCAGTGGTGTAAAGTAAATGAGTACATTTACTCAAGTACTGTGATTAATGGTGGAGGGTTGGTGACGATCTAAAACACTGATTCTCAGTCTGTTCAGGCCACAACTAATTAATCATATTTGAACTGAGGACCCCCCAAATTAATCATATTTGAACTGAGGACCCCCACCCTGACAACCACAGTATTTGTTTTGTTTTGTTGTTGCTATTAAAAAGGCATTTAAAGCTAAACAAAAAAAGAAAAAAAAAAAAAAAAAAACTATGTTGCACATTAAGCTAATCATCTTGGGACATCTGCCAAAATCATGAGGGACCCCCTGGGGGGTCCCGACCCACAGCTTGTGAACTACTGCTCTAAGACAGTATAAATAATCATGTGAATAAAGTGACATTAAATAATAATATTTATAATAAAGTGACATTAAAGATAAACAAACCGATCTCTGATCACTGGTTTGTTCTTTATTCTAACAGTCTGTGTAGAAAGGTTGACTCAGCAACTCTGAACGTACTGTACAAACAACACTTAAAGGTTAAGATAGATAATATGTTATTTGATCTACATGACTGCTTTGTCCAGGGTGCAGAGACACACGTCCAGGGCTGCTGCAGAATACTTTGATCATATTTGTTATAAAAAATACTTCAGTTTAACCTCTTATGCCTCTTTCACATACAGAGCAGCAAAGCTAAAGTTTAGCTTGGTAATTCAATGTTATCTCTATGGAAACCAGATCCATGCTCGAAAAAAAGCTTGGAAATGAAAAGCTTGCTTTCTTTCTGTCCTCTGAAAAGCCATACGTCTATGTAATAATATAATATGCAGTATAATAAGCAGCCACTCATCTGTCTATATAATAATATAATATATAATATGCATTATAACATCTGTCTGTATAATAATATAATATAATATATAATATGCAGTATAACATCTGTCTGTATAATAATATAATATAATATATAATATGCAGTATAACATCTGTCTGTATAATAATATAATATAATATATAATATTCAGTATAACACGCAGCCACTCACCTTTGCAGCCCTTTTGCTCCTGCAGTGTAAGATGGAAGCACAGTCAGTACTGATAAAACACAATGATTGAATTATTGAAATCACAAACATGGACTTGGACCATGATGTCACATGTAATGCCTGTCTCAGGACTGCCCCCTAGCTGTCAGAATACAGAGGACAGCTTCACAGTCTCCATGTTTTCTAACCCATGCTGAATCCAAGAACCCCTTTTAATCCACAACAACATTTTGACTAGAAAATACTGACATCAAAAGTCCAGTTTTTATGTCAATATGTTGGCAATAAAAGCAAGCAGCCTGTTTTCTATTCAGTAAAATTCATACTTAATTTGGTTTAAAGCTTTACAGAGCAGCAGCTTCACATCCATTTGTCAATGTTTTATCATTAAACATAACAGTAAATTAAAAAAGGAATTGCTGATCTACAAGCGCACAATGTGCAGTGATGTGTTGTCAGCATGTAGATAGGCTCCTCCCCCCCCCCCAAATAAAACTAGATGTAATGTTTTTGATAAATGTTATTTTAAAATGTGTAGCGCAGTGGAATAGAGTAGACACTATGGCACATCAGGAGTCCATTTGGGGCTGTGTAAAATGTTGATGGAAATGTCTAACAGGCTGGCAGGGTCATGACCCTGAATTAAGGCCCATTCCCACTGGGCCAGATAAACAGATACAAAAATGTGTTTATCAAGTGGATGGTAAGATATCTGTCACATATCTTTTATCCATCCACTTGAATGGAGAAAGATATTTTTGTATGTGTTTATCTGGCCCAGTGGGAATGGGCCTTAAGACATATTTATTTATGGTTGTATTACAGTATCTATTAACCTTTAACCCCTGCATTCTAATAACACATCATTTATCTTATTTACATGATGATATTTCATTGTCTCCACCAGGCCAAAAGGCAGCGTCTCTATTGTCATGTGATCAAGACAGATCTGTCCGATATTAAATATTCCATCCTGATTGGCTAACATTGGCTTCCAAAGTTTGCAGGATTGATCCGTTGTGAACAAAATGCCTCAAATCATGAACACAGCTTGTGATTTCTGGACACACATTCTGCACACACACATTCCTACTACAGTAGGTCAAGGAACAAATCCCATCCTTTTCACATTGGGCTGTTATAGCGCCACCAGCAGGTAGATTTTAGCAAAACACATTTTTGGAACAAAATGCCTCAAGTCATGCATGCAGCGTCCAAAGACATGGAGACAGGACACCCTTTAAACATTGACCTATAGCGCCACCAGGAGGCCACAATAACCTACCTGACCTGGCAGAGTGTGCTCGGAAGAACACTGCTTCTTGTTTACGGTGATTTTTAATTTATTTTTGTAACTGTTTTATAACCTACTCTTTATTATCTTTATTATTATTTTACTCGTAGCTGCAGCTATTATTAATGGAAATGTTTAATTTATTCCTAGATCGGTGGGTCTGGAACTTTGTAATTTCAAGGACCCCATAACACTGAGAGTGTACAAAGAGAGTGAACCAAATGGGGTCCATTTGGTTCCATTTGTACACTCTCAGAGTTACAGACCTGTAAGGGTCCATTTGGTTCCATTTGTACACTCTCAGAGTTACAGACCTGTAAGGGTCCATTTGGTTCCATTTGTACACTCTCAGAGTTACAGACCTGCGAGGGTCCATTTGGTTCCATTTGTACACTCTCAGAGTTACAGACCTGTAAGGGTCCATTTGGTTCCATTTGTACACTCTCAGAGTTACAGACCTGTAAGGGTCCATTTGGTTCCATTTGTACACTAGTCGGGGGCCTTAGGGTTTTTTCGTGCTAATCAGTCTATAAGTGCCACATTTTGCACAGATGTAGCCCAATGCATGCTCTAATGACTTAGCAAGGGCGCCCAAGTCGGCGACCTTCGGGGTCGTTACAGCGGCCAAATCAAGTTGGGCTCCCATCGACTTTCTACAGGAGGAAAATACCCAGAAAAAAATCTGATTTTAAGTAGAATGTGAGGGGTCTAACTAGGGCAGGGGTGGGCAACTTTGATGCTGGAAAGGGCCACTATATTTTCTCACACACTCCAGAGGGCCAATTTGCATAATTATACAGTCAAAAATAGCAAAGATAGCAGATCTACAAGCTCAAAACGCATCGAACTGTGACGCGTTTTGAGCTTTTAGATCTGCTATTTTTGTATTTTTTTTTTATTGGTATCCTGAAAAGTATATTCTTTATTTAATTTCAAATGCATGTACAGGTTCTTATGTTACTTAAGTTACTTCTTATTTTATGAACTTAATCACAAATGCATTGGACATAAAGAAAAGGGTAGTTGTAGGCTACCATCAAGAAGATACTAATATACAGTCGACCGAAGTAATTAAAGCGGATCATGTTTGCACGTTTGGAATTATAACAGCTGAAATCAATGATATATCAGTATTCTGATATTAACCTGCGGGCCGCATTAAGTGAATTTGGGGTCCGCATGTGGCCCCCGGGCCGCCAGTTGCCCATGTATGAACTTGGGGTTTGTCATGATTTTGAATCCATTGCAGGTCCTATAAGGCCTCCAACTACACTCTCAGGGCTCTATTTTAATTATGCCTTAACTTAAAGTCCATACTGTCTCCGACCACCAAAGTCTTCGTCGGAGAGTTCCGACTTTCCGACGTGCAGCTTTCTGAACTCTAATTCAGGGTAATGCTTTTCAAAAGATGAGAGTGACGTCATTTTGTAGTTGAACCGAACCTTTCAGAAGAACAGTTCGGTGGTTGGAGACAGCATGGACAAGCCTTTAAGTTAAGGCATAAGAGCTGGTACAATCAAAATACTGCCCTCAAAAGTTAAAGACCTGTTTGGGTCCATTTGGTCTCAGTTTTTCTTTTTTATAACAACTTGTCACTTCTGGGGTGTCTGACACAAAATATTTTCAGATGGGGGTTCGAGGCCAAATATGTTTCATTTTGGGGTTCCTTGACATGAAAAACGTTATTAACACCTGGAGTAGCTAAACACGTTCAGGGACATTTTAACGTTTCCCCCCCGGGGAGTGCCGTGGGACCGTTCAGGAACGTGTTAACTGGTTACCATGGTAACCAACAGTCAGCACTCTACCAGGGGCAGGAGTGAGGGAAAAGACTCAGTTTCCCATGATGCCTAGCGACATTATGTAGTCAGGATATCCTCTCATCCATTCACTTGTATTCATCATGGCTGCAGAAACATGGATATATCTCGGATTCTTTTCCCAAATCCTGCGTTTGGTCAAAACGGACTGCTTTCTATGGACCATAACTTACACACAGATCATCATGTTTTCTATGGACCATAACTTACACACAGATCATCATGTTTTCTATGGACCATAACTTACACACAGATCATCATGTTTTCTATGGACCATAACTTACACACAGATCACCATGTTATCTATGGACCATAACTTACACACAGATCATCATGTTTTCTATGGACCATAACTTACACACAGATCATCATGTTTTCTATGGACCATAACTTACACACAGATCATCATGTTTTCTATGGACCATAACTTACACACAGATCATCATGTTTTCTATGGACCATAACTTACACACAGATCATCATGTTTTCTATGGACCATAACTTACACACAGATCACCATGTTATCTATGGACCATAACTTACACACAGATCATCACGTTTTCTATGGACCATAACTTACACACAGATCATCATGTTTTCTATGGACCATAACTTACACACAGATCATCATGTTTTCTATGGACCATAACTTACACACAGATCATCATGTTTTCTATGGACCATAACTTACACACAGATCATCATGTTTTCTATGGACCATAACTTACACACAGATCATCATGTTTTCTATGGACCATAACTTACACACAGATCACCATGTTATCTATGGACCATAACTTACACACAGATCATCACGTTTTCTATGGACCATAACTTACACACAGATCATCATGTTTTCTATGGACCATAACTTACACACAGATCATCATGTTTTCTATGGACCATAACTTACACACAGATCATCATGTTTTCTATGGACCATAACTTACACACAGATCATCATGTTTTCTATGGACCATAACTTACACACAGATCATCATGTTTTCTATGGACCATAACTTACACACAGATCATCATGTTTTCTATGGACCATAACTTACACACAGATCATCATGTTTTCTATGGACCATAACTCATCGTGGTTGTATTTTCTCTTCTGGTTCGTCTCCTGTGAACATAATGGACACATGGTGTTTACACGGAGCCCTCGAACATCAGGTAAAAACTATAAAGTTAATCTGCATTAGTTTGATTAATGGCTGTCAAAGTAGAGATGTGTGCTGTTGCAGGGTAGCTGCATGTGCTTGATTGCATCAGGTGTGGACTGCAAGACAGATGAAGTTAGTTTGTTTGTTTGTTTCCTAGTAGCTGCCAGGGTCATGCTCAAGCTCCCTCAGCCCTGTGTTCCCTCACTGAGGTTTAGCTGCCTTGTGCCTACATTCAGATTATGGAAAAAACATCCTTTCAGTCCATTCAAGCTGTTTGCAAAGGTCTGGTTTAGGTCTGGTTTAGGTCTGGTTCAGGTCTGGTTCAGGTCTGGTTCAGGTCTGGTTTAGGTTTGGTTTAGGTCTGGTTCAGGTCTGGTTCAGGTCTGGTTTAGGTTTGGTTCAGGTCTAGTTTAGGTCTGGTTCAGGTCTGGTTTAGGTCTGGTTTAGGTTTGGTTTAGGTCTAGTTTGGGTCTGGTTTAGGTTTGGTTCAGGTCTGGTTTAGGTTTGGTTTAGGTCTGGTTTAGGTCTGGTTTAGGTTTGGTTTAGGTCTAGTTTAGGTCTGGTTTAGGTCTGGTTCAGGTCTGGTTCAGCCTCAGGTCTGGTTCAGGTCTGGTTTAGGTCTGGTTGAAACTTGTTGAGAGTCAACTGTCAATCTGTGTGTTGTCATTCATGATGCCCTGGCTCTGCTGCAGTGAATACAAAGCTATCCAAGACAGGCAAGCAGGCTTCACAACATTGTGTGGTCAATTTAAATATTCAAAGACGTGTTAATCTGAAACACAGATTAACAGTTTTCACTAGTTTAGTACATTTTTTAGATGATAAATACAAAACGTTTTGGACATACAAGGTTTCCACCCGACAACGACAATATGCTAAATAGTTATAAGGTGCTGGGAGTGAAAATTATAATGTAGGGGTGCCTCGGATTAAAAAAATATTCATGGGGTGCCCTGAGACAAAAGTTTGGGAACCCCTGCTCTAGAGCATAGAGCAGCTTCTCCTTTTAACTGGTGTTTTAAACTATTTTCATTCTGAACTAAAGATTGGGGAAAATCCTTGTCATCTTTTATGTATCAAGAATCTTGAGTTTTTGGTTAAGTTGAATATGTGAAAGGTCTTTTAATCGTAATATAAACTAAGCCCGGGACACGGCCTGCTGGCCACACTTATTTTAATGCAAAAGACCGTCAGCATGCGTTTATTATTAATTAGGCTGCTGCCAGGTCCTACCTGGTTTAATCCACTTTCCATTAACCCATTTAGACTGGGAACGCATTAGTACGCCTTGTTTTGTGCTTTAACTATTGAAAAATAGCAGAAATACAAGCTCACAGCGCAGCACCGAGTGCCACGCTGCGAGCTTGTAGATCTGCCATTTGTGACGCCCCTACAGTATATGAACCAGTAAGACCCTAATCAGGAGATAAGCGACCGTAGGTGGCTTATCTCCACAAATAGGGCAAAAATGTGTTTTTCCCAAATCTTCCTGATCCATGTTGATGACATGAGTGTAGACATGCTGTGTAGTGATATTCGTGATTTTAGGGCAAAAACTGTAGGAGCAGTGTCCAAAAATGTCGGGTCAACGGGTGCGGAGATATAAGCAGGGAAAAAGTGTGACGTGTGAGCACATTTGGTCATTTTTTACATCTGGGGGTCCCCCAGGGACCTGGGGGTCCCTGGGGCTCCGGGGCTCCTTGGAGGTTGTAGTTTGGCAGTCAAGGAGTGTGTGTGCAAAAGTTGGCATGGATGGAGGCAACGGTTGCGGAGATATGAGCAGGGCAAAAGTGTGACTGACTGACTGACTGACGGACTGACTGACTGACTGACAGACAGCCTGGGGACTATGGCAAGCAGCACCTCATGCTGCAGCCTGTAGCACTCTGAGCACTGAGCAGCGCTGAATCTTTATCATAGGTGGATCCATGATTTAGCTGGGGATCGATTGATGCATTGTAGTTTGGACTTGGATCTTGGATCACCTGACTAGCTAGTCAAGTGACCTGCTGCGTTTCGGTGAGTTCGGTCATTCGGCGACCATGGCTACACTTGGGAAAAGTACTCACATTCTGTACTTAAGTAAAAGTAAAAGTACTTGCGAAAAAAACGACTTTGGTAAAAGTAAAAGTACTCATTCCAAATAATTACTCAAGTAAAAAGTAAAAAGTATGTGCTTTGAAAAGTACTTTTAAAGTAAAAGTAAAAGTATTTTTACCGTATATTTCTAGAATTTGAAGGATATTAAAATTAAAAGATCCCCACCAAACACACGTCTATGATTTGAAATCTAAATGCAGCATTGTTTTTTTTTTAGACTGAGTAGGTCTACCAGTTATAGTCAGATAATATAGTACAATCATTATTATTATAAAAAATAAATGTAGGCTATAACCCACAATGTTGTAACCCTTTTTTTAAGTGTCAATTGACCACCAAGTAATCCTACACCATTATGACTGGTGTTAAAATACAGATAAGGTTTCCTAATAAGAATGTCGTTTTCATTGTTCAATTATAATTATAATACATCTCACATCCACAGACAGACAGATTTCTGACTGTTACTGTAAGATGTTTTGCATGTCTGTCACTGGACCCCAATGTAAATAAGCCATACTGTAGTCATGCTTTTGCTATGCGAACTGCTAATCAAGTATTCAATCAATCAATTCAAACACACGCATGCATGCAAGCGCATGAGGGCACGCGCGCGCGTGCCGCGAACACACACACACACACACACACACACACACACACACACACACACACACACACACACACACACACACACACACACACACACACGCTAAAGGCTTTTGCGAGGCAAACAGTAGTGCTTTGGGGGCCGGACGCGACCGGACGCCGTGTGGCCGGAAATATTTCCCCACATGCACGCGCACGGACGGCACCGAACGGTGCACGACCGTGTAAACGCGTGCATACCCCCCACGAGAGCCGCGACAACCCCCCACCCCAAGAATCCGCGATAAGTTATCGCGGATAACTACAAGCAATACTTTAATCAGTGCAGTGGCGAAATTAAACCTTATTCCCCATGGGTTTTCGGATCAAGGGGGCCCTGATCAAAGGGGCCCGGGTCTGTTGTCTTTGCGCGATTTAAGCGCAAACTACAATGATTACCCCTAATAGATTGGAAATTACTAAATATATATAATATCCTAGTATGAATTTATGTAGATATGGGCGCATTGGGCGTATATTTTTATTTAGGCCTATTAAAAACAAATTTTATTTTCGCCACTAGGGGTGGCCCTTGGGTTTTTAAAACCCAAAAACCCTATCAAATTACGCTTGTGAATCAGTGGCTACTACTATGCATAACAGGTTTCTAGTGGTGAATGTGTGAGCTCAAGCCTCTATTCATATGGATATATAGCCTACTTAGGTTTCCAGCTGTGACTGCATGTGCATGTGTCGATGTGTGTGTGTCCTCATCCATTACTGTGGTATTTAGTGTTTGAGATTCGTTCAAGGCAAACTTTGTTTCTCTATCCTACTGCAGCGCTGTATTTTCTAAATGAATTTAAAGAAAGTAGAACATAAAATCTTAAGTAACAATGCAAATGTAATTAAGACTAGAAAACTATTGTTTTCCCACCATTAGATCTGCTGACATCCTTTCTATCTAAATAGCCTCTAGAGGCGCGTGCACGCGCGTGCACGTGACGTCAATAAATGACCGTCCGCCCGGAAAAAAAAATCCCAAAGCACCACTGGAGGCAAAGATGACCGAAGCTACAGTTGTGCAGACTGCAGACCATTTTTTCCACACAACTTGACAGAAGCACTACTTTATCTAGCTTGCCCGTTTCAAGGCTACACTTTATCCAGCATGAGTTAAAAAGCACTGCCACTGACTCACCTAAACTTCGGAGCTTCAAAAAGAACGCATTTCCAACGCGTGTGCATTACATGGCCAAAGTCGTGTGTTCATAATCCAGAGTTATAGAATCCACGTGAATCGTGTTGACATGTTTGAAAGCCACGACGAGATGAATGGTTTACACAGCATTGTCATGATGGTAGAATTAAACCAGACTCTAAAAAAACGCGGATTTCAAAATAAGAGCACAAGGTATGAGGCTATTATGTAGCCTATATGATTAGTTTTATGTGTTAGTCTACTTACAGGAAGTAAATAGACCGGTGCTTGCCCTCCCTTGCCTACTTGACACAGTGTGAATCTCTCACTCTGGCCAGCAGCAGAGCGTCATCGCAGCCTGTATGCATGATGATCAAGCGCTCTAATCATTTTGTTTGATCTGCCACGCATCGGCGCAACATTAACATACCGGTATAAAACCAATGTAGCGAGCCTGTTTTGAAAATGTAGCGAAGTAAAAGTACAGATACTTGTGTTCAAATGTAACGGATAAAAGTAAAAGTACTCAGAAAAATAATTACTCAGTAAAGTACAAAGTACTGAAAAATGTACTTCGTTACAGTAACAAAGTATTTGTACTTCGTTACTTCCCATCTCACACACCCCTCTTATTTTAATGTTTCTGTGAATCTGCTCTGATCTCATAAATGGGCCCTAGGGAATCCTCAAGATGGATAACTTTAAAGGGATATTCCACTTTCAACAGGGAGCAGTGGAAGGGCCTCTCTCCCCACACACCCATTGTAACTTCAAACTACATTTTAACCATGATAGATTCATTAACTAGACCAGGTCACCTGGTTCTGCCAGACCCGCAATGAAAATCAGAATGCAAGGAAGGGGGGGGGGGGGGGGGGGGTGGATCAATCTTAGTCTGGCCTCTCTCCTTTGACCTGTCCGGCAAGCGTGACACTGGCAGGAGTGCAAGACTCCAGCTGGTATAGCTCGTGGGATCCTTATTTAAGGGGAACTCTGACAGAGTTGGGGCGGAACATTTTCAACACTTAATAGCAAGAGCTTGTAGATCGGCTGTTTTCACTAGTATGGCACTGAACTAACACATGAACACACAGGATTGTATAGGCTGAGCAGCTGGAAATGTTTCTGAACTTGTAGATGGGCTGAGGAATTTATAGTGTCAGCAGCTCGTCAGCCAACTCAACTCAGCTGGTCCTGTACAGGTGACGGCACTCAAGGCAATCAGCCGAGCAAGGGAAGGGAGGGGCAGATGAGCAGTCAGAGGCAAACACAGGCACACTGAGGAAAAGAGGGACCGACAGACCGACAGACCGACAGACCGACAAAGCCTTTTGTAGGCCGACCCCCTGGGTCTGGCAAAAACACAAATATTTTTTTCATATTACCCTCCTAATACGTGAGCAGGCCGTGTTTTCTTTTTTTTTACATTTATTTTTAATAATTATTTGGGAAAAGGGAATAAAATGAAATACAAAAACATAATTATTAAAAATAAATGAAAAAAGTTATCGAAAAAACACGGCCTGCTCACATATTAGGAGGGTAGCATGAGTCACCAGAAAAAATAATGGGTGTTTTGAATGAATCTATCATGGTTAAAATGAAGTTTGAAGTTACAATGTGCGGGGAGAGGCCCTGGGCCTGGAGGGCCTGGTAACATTTACATCAAATATCTAAATATTCAATCAAGCAAATTAAAAACTGTTCAGGGTGTTCATAAAAGCCTGATTAGATGTTAAAATGACCAAAAGTTGTTTTTGAAAGTGAAATATCCCTTTAAGCCCTGAGTTTATCCAATCAGGATGGAGATGTAGTCTACTTGCCAGCCCATAGAGCCCCATTGTGAACCCGGACATATTGAGTACACCAAGGTTTTATGTTGAGTAAGGGTCCCCAGCATGTAGAAACTGCCGGATGCCAACTTGCATTATGTTGAGCAATTTTCATAATTTGCATAATCTATCTATAAATGCGAGAAGTCTCTGCGTGTGTGTAACGGACCCAGGAGGAGGAACCTTTATTGTGAAAGGACTCTGGAACACCGGTCTTTGGAACACAGGAAGTGCACAAGGCATTGGGCTGATTGTAGCAAAAGGCACGGCCGATTGGCAGCCAGGGTCAGCTGTGGGGGGAAAAGTTTGATGTTGCTGGTGGGAGCGACAGTGCACTTTTAACTTGAACTGGAAATGGGAAAACGAGACTAAATGAATGGACCACCAACAGAGGCAAGTGTGAGCAACAAAACAATGAAATGCATTTATTGGAAATGAAAACATCATGGTATTAATTTTATTATGACGGTTTTAGTTGGTACACAGAAGGACGGACATGCCACTGGAAGGGACTGGGAGCCCATAACCCAGTACGCAAATAGCGCCATCTTGGATATGGCGCAATGCATTCCGGGTATTCGCAAAGGTCTCTGGGATTGTTTGGGTCCATGCGCATCCAACGCTAGGGGCGCATCTCAGAGCCACAATTGGGTTTGATGATAGTCTTTGGAGGATGACGGACGCAGATGACTAATATAGTAATTTAAATGTTCCTCAGACGCTATCTATTAGACCGTGACATTGTTGTGTCAAATGCATTAAAGAAGGATTTATTTGCCTGTTGCCGTGCAGCATGTATTTTAAATCTGCAACCACCAAAACAATACGCTACAGATTACAGAAATAGAGGACCAGAGGAGGTCCAAACTAATTTTAGATGGGGGTATAATTTGTCTTCCCGATCCTGATACCCTCCGAAACGGCTGGGAAGACGTCATGCTATCCACAGTTGTTACAAAGTGCTAGAAGTAAGTCTAATAGTCCGTTATTGTCTCCAGGTTGGCAGAGGTAGCGCCCAGGATTACATTAGATAATATAATTAATTGACACCGAACATGGGTTACAACATCGTGGGATAAAAACAAACAAACAAATAAATATTACGTCTATTAATAAGAATCAAATCGCGTTTGCTGCAATAAATAGGCATATATGCCATTGACTGTTAAAATATTAAATTGGCTCTTAATTATAAAGACCACCGGCTATGTGGCCAAATGCTGTTATTAGGCTATTTTATAATTTAAGCCTATTATTGTTATTATTATTATTATTTCGATAAAGTAGAACAACCATTAAAAATTCATAATCATTTAAAGTTTGTATCGTGCTCGGACTCTGTCCTGACAGCTTGCTGCTGCTGCTGTTATAGATCAGCCTATTTGTCGTACGATGGTGTTGCGCGCTGAAAATATCAGAGCTACAGGCTCACAACACGTCTCAACTCGCCAGGTTGAGAGCTTGTATATCTGCCATTTAGATATGCAGAAACACCGTCGTACGGCGAAGGCTCGAAGCACATTTTCTCCAATTTATCAGCGCGGTGTACGGGACTTCTTGGTTCGCTTGGAGTCGGGGTTTAGGTTTACTGTTATGACAAAAAGAACCGGGCGTGATCTGAACCGGACCCGGTTGAGGATAATAAAACAGGGATACAAACTTCTATGGGTCGTGGAATCAGTGCCACTTGGATACGAGCAAGAACAGTGACTGTCTGTGTCTGATCACAGCAATGGATGGATTAAGTGCCAAGAAAAGTGGTGAAAGTTGGTGACGATGCAGGCAAGTTGCTTGCGCCATCATGACATAACATTAACAAAACATGTTTGCATATTAAGGTTGAATGAGATGTAAAAGCCCAAATCATATGAATTGGTAGGCTACTGTGCGACCGCATCGCGCAAGCAGTTCCCTTGCGCCCACTTTATTCACTTTATTTTTTGGCAAGCCCTCAGTCTGAGTCTGCACGAGTAGATTAATATAGACATTATTTTGTTAATTATAAAAACAGTAACAGATTGCATCTGGAAGAAGTGCAGCGCTATAACATAAAACAGTTTAATAATCGGCACGTAGAGAGCAAAGACGCGTACACTCAAAGCATATCCCAGGCAGCTGAGACGCTCATGGACCCATTTACTCCCAGATAGCTTTGCGTTTACCCCCAATGCAACGCGAAATATCCAAGATGGCGGTATTTGCGAACTGGGTTATGTTGGACAGTTTAGCACCTAGCTGGAGAGGGAACAAGGTGAACAGTACTTTTATTGTTGTTGGTTTATAATGTTTTTGTTGGTTTGTATTATTGTTTGTACTTTCTATGTTGTATTTGTAGGTTTGATATGACATGGGCCTTTTTGGTTAATGTATTGTGGACAAGTGTTTATTATTGCTCATATTGATTTTGTGTTTTATGCCTTTGTTTTTAGTTTCACGTTGATAAATAAAGGAACTTCTTATCATCAGTCGGACTTCAACCATTATTCCAGCCGGGGTTTGCTACAGTGAAACTTGACCCTGATGACTTCATTCACCCTCATCAAACTCTGCTATTCCCCTACAAGAGATCCCCATCCCCCCAGTCTCAGATTTGCCAGATTGCAACCTACTCAGTAAGCCTTCTTTACGGTGACCGCATGGACAATAGGTACACAACACACAACATAAACACTTAAAGGGACATTACAAACATTTAGGAACACAATACAAATACAGGTTCATACAGAAGACTGAACTGAACATTCTTTCTTACGCCCCCTTTGTTTTGGACATTGCGTTTTAAAGGGGTTTTCATGATTTCAAGGTTTGCATGATTTAATGTGTTCAAGGTTTTAAAAAGGTTTCTTTGTGTCTCCATTTGTTTTAAGGTTTATATACAATGTGTTGATGCTTTCATCGATGGTTCATAAATGTTTTTAAGGTGTTAAAGGGTTTCTTGTGAATTCATTTGGTTGGTTTTTGGTGCTTATATTTTGCGTATTTGCACAATGCCAGGAACTGTGTGTACGACTGAAGAGTCTGAGTCTGAGATAGACTCACAATTAAAAATGGAAATTGAAAAGGTCACAAAGGAAATTAAGGAGTTAAAGGACGCCCGTCAACAGGAACTGGAAACAGAAAAAGGACACAAACTCAAGGAAACCATTCAAATAAAAGAGAAAATGTTAACTGATTTACAAAATCAAGTCATTGAACATGAATCTGAAGAACCTCAACGTACTGGTCGTAAAGCAGTCCACGATCTACGACCCAAGATTGCCCACCAAAGGGAAATGGCAAAGAAAAAAGTAAAAACGCTCCTCAGCATGTATGACAAATGGAAACCCATGGTGTGCACAGCAAGGAATCAACTAAAGTCCCATATTCCTGAAAATGAACTAGGTTTTTTGATTGACTCTCTTGTAAAGGCTAAGGAGGACATTGTGACCCTTTACTCTGACATCCGGAAATGTACCTCTCCAGATATGGAGCTTAGGAGACGTGTTGATGCATGTGAATCCATTTCCAATGATGTTCTAAAAATGGCTTATGAAAGGATGGTCCATGATGAATTTGATGCAACAGAAGACAATCAACGGCTTTGTGAACTGCTTAACCGTGATCCTACGCACTCCATTTTTGGCCCCCCATCAGTAGCAGGTTCCAAGTGTGGTAGCTGTCACACTAAAGAACCTGTGGAGGCCAGCCGGGTAGAGGCAGCAGCCGACCTTGCTGCAAAGGAGGCAGAATACGAGGCACGAGAGGAAGAGCTGAAAAGGAGAAATAGTATACGCGATCTGGAAGAACGTCAAAGGAGGGATCTTGAGGCTCAAAAGGAAGAGCTGGAGCGGCTACAAGCAGAAAGGGAGGTAAAAATGGCTCGAGCAAAATTGAATGTTTATAATCAGGCACTACAGGAGGAGGTGGCCCTTCAGAATGACTGCATTGTCATGACTAATAGAGAGAATGTGATCTCACAAGCAACCCATCACTCAGAGACCACTACACCAAATGTGCATCCAGATGTGCTCTCTCTCACTCAGGCTCTACAGAGCAGTATGGTCCTGAACAGACTTCCAATACCTGAACCATTTGTATTTTATGGAGATCCGATTAATTTTATAGAATGGAAGGCTTCCTTCACTTCACTGATTGGTCAGAGAGCCATCTCTTCAGCTGAAAAGCTGTACTATCTGAAGAGATATGTGGGCGGACAAGCTCGTAGGGTACTTGAGGGCACCTTTTATAGGAGTGATGAAGAGGCTTATGGAGAAGCATGGAACAGACTAAATCAACGCTATGGTCAGCCATTTGTCATTCAAAGGGCCTTTAGAGAGCGACTAGCTAATTGGCCAAAAATTCACATTAAGGATGCGATGGGTCTCCGAGAGTTTTCAGACTTTTTAAATGCATGTCACGATGCCATTCCTCATGTTAAAGGTCTGGACATCCTAAATGATTGTGAGGAAAACCAAAAGCTTATTAAGAAATTACCTGACTCGACAACTGCCCTATGGAACAGACAGGTAACCCAAAGCTTGTGTGAAAAGCAAGAGTTTCCCAGTTTTAAAGATTTTGCTGCCTTTGTGTCAAGAGAGGCTGAGATTGCTTGTAATCCAATAACATCCTTCCATGCTCTCAGGTCCTCTGATCCCAATGTTGAGAAGCAGAATTCATGGGAAACAAAGGGGAACAAAGCCAGTGTTCTTAGTACCCAAACAGTTATGGAAAATAAATCCTCAGAATGGACTTCCAAATCTCCATGTGTACTCTGCGAGGATCACAAGCACAGGCTTCATGGCTGTTTTGAATTCACCGCGATGTCGTTGGAAGATCGCCGGACTTGTATAAGGGAGAAAAGACTTTGTTATGGTTGCCTAGAATCTAGCCATTTGGTTAAGGAATGTCAGCATCGCCATTTCTGTGAGGTGTGCAGGGCAAGACACCCTACATGTCTCCACGATTTTAGTTATGGGACAGAAAGACTCGGACCTTTTATACATTCAGAATAAGTTGTCAATGCAGCTCAATTTGAAAGACCGGTCACTTAAGGTGGGAGGATATACACTCATTTCTTTTTCTGACTAAACCTGAACCTACAATCATCCAAATAGTTTGTCTCTTTTTATTTGGGCTTGTACACCAACTTGTTTTGATGGGTTTTTGTTTCGACAAGAAATCATTTGTGATTATAAGTTTTCCAACTTTTATTTCACTGCATGATTTGGTGGGAGTGTAACGGACCCAGGAGGAGGAACCTTTATTGTGAAAGGACTCTGGAACACCGGTCTTTGGAACACAGGAAGTGCACAAGGCATTGGGCTGATTGTAGCTAAAGGCACGGCCGATTGGCAGCCAGGGTCAGCTGTGGGGGGAAAAGTTTGATGTTGCTGGTGGGAGCGACAGTGCACTTTTAACTTGAACTGGAAATGGGAAAACGAGACTAAATGAATGGACCACCAACAGAGGCAAGTGTGAGCAACAAAACAATGAAATGCATTTATTGGAAATGAAAACATCATGGTATTAATTTTATTATGACGGTTTTAGTTGGTACACAGAAGGACGGACATGCCACTGGAAGGGACTGGGAGCCCATGTTGGACAGTTTAGCACCTAGCTGGAGAGGGAACAAGGTGAACAGTACTTTTATTGTTGTTGGTTTATAATGTTTTTGTTGGTTTGTATTATTGTTTGTACTTTCTATGTTGTATTTGTAGGTTTGATATGACATGGGCCTTTTTGGTTAATGTATTGTGGACAAGTGTTTATTATTGCTCATATTGATTTTGTGTTTTATGCCTTTGTTTTTAGTTTCACGTTGATAAATAAAGGAACTTCTTATCATCAGTCGGACTTCAACCATTATTCCAGCCGGGGTTTGCTACATGTGTGTCTGTCTGTCTGTCTGTCTGTGTGTCTGTAATCCGCGTATCTCGAGAACCGTTCGTCCCACCGGCTTCAGATTCGGCATGCGTGTTCCCCGCCGCGGCACGGAGTGCAGTGCCGGGTCTCGACCCGACCCGACGCGCGGTTTTCCCGAACCGGCGCGAAACGTTCGGAATCTCCTTATGCAGGGTTGATTGTTGAAATCAGGCTGTTCCGGAGGAAATCCGCGAAAGCTCTGACTCATTGTGACATCACTTCATAAAAGGCTCTGACATCACGTACGCCACATGAGTCAACAAAAAATCTCTGAATATCTCCATATATAGCATATATGGGCATAAAATGGACGCAGAATCACAAAGATCTCCATATACGGGCATAAAGGGACACAGACAGACGGATACAGAGATCTCCATAAATGGGCATAAAATGGACGCAAATGGCATATATGGGCATAAAATTTACGCAGAATCACAAAGATCTCCATATACGGGCATAAAGGGACACAGACAGACAGATACAGAGATCTCCATATATGGGCATGAAATGGACGCAAATAGACAGATATCTCCATATATGGGCATATATGGGCATAAAATGGACCCAGAACTATATCTGCAGTGATCTCCATATATGGACATAAAATGGACACTGACAGACAGACAGACAGACAGATAACAGATATCTCCATATATGGGCATAAATGGACACAGGCAAACAGATGGTCAAAACGGGTCCTATGACAACAGGTATAATGGGGTTTGCATTAAAGGGCGGGGCATTCATTCCCTATTTACATCGTTCCCGAGTTGGCCAGGTCTTCTAGTTAGCTTTAATTAGCATAATCCCCTATAATAATGGATAATATGTAAAAAACTGATTGGCCGATTTGAACAATATTGGAGTGGTTTTGGGGGTTATTGAGGATGCTGAATCCATTTTCTAAATTCAAAATGGCCGTTTTAAACCGGAAATTGCCTTATACCAATACCAGTATATGGCCATTTCTGGTTTAAACGGCCATTTTGAATTTAGAAAATGTCAGAATTGGATTCAGCATTCTCAATAACCCCCAAAACCACTCCAATATTGTTCAAATCAGCCAATCATTTTTTGACATATCCATTATTATGGGGGATTATGCTAAATAAATCGAATTGCAAATTATGAAAATTGCTCAACATATGCAAGTTAGCATCCGGCAGTTTCTAAATGCTGGGAACCCATACTCAACATTTCTAACATAAAACCTTGGTGTACTCAATATGCCAGGGTTCAGATTCTGGCAAGTGGACTAATGTCAGACAAGATACACATTAAAGAAGTGTAACTGGAACACTATAAAAATGGTTACTGATGGAAATATTTGTAATTCCTTTATAAAGTTATCCTTTCACAGAAGACTCAGCTTCCACCCACAAGAGTAAAATCACAGTTTAGAGTCAGAGTCCAAGAAAGAGGCAGCACACCAATAAGTCTGTTTGAAATAATTGTATTAACAGGATAGTTCAGAGTTCAACGTACAGTAAGGCAAGTCGATAGTTCACCCATAGTTGCTTTCTGACCAGACAAAACATCATTTCACAGATATATGGAGTTACAGAATACATTAGTCACATTCTGATTGGACAATTAAACATACCAAGGGATATCAGATGTTTTGGTGTCTTGGGCCCAGGATCCAGAAGGACATATGCCACTGTGTTATCCAGTGTCCTGGGCATTATGACCTTATTGAGATATCATTTGTCTGGTCAACTTCCTTTGTACAGACCTGGAGTGGAGCATATCTCATCACGTGCATTAGTTATTTGTTCAAAAACCTTGTCACTTTTAACACTGAAGTTGGTGTTTTAAATATAATAGATATTAAGATGTTTTTTACCCATCAGTTACTCTCTCCTAATTGGCTGGAATTGTGTCACTTACCTGAACATGTATTTTCTGTGCTGGAGAGACAGGGAGAGCCCTGTTATTGAACAAACACTTTATCAATGATTACTGATGAGTAATGACTAATCAATCAACTGCAACAAGGAAAATAATAATGACTTTCAATTCAGCAGGTGTGTGTGTGTGTGTGTGTGTGTGTGTGTGTGTGTGTGTGTGTGTGTGTGTGTGTGTGTGTGTGTGTGTGTGTGTGTGTGTGTGTGTGTGTGTGTGTGTGTGTGTGTGTGTCACTACTGTCCAGATCACACTCATGATGACACTCATTAAAGTTAATTGCATCAAGGTAATTATGTTGTGTTTCTGTATCAAATACAACTACAGCTAATCTAAGATTCATCGAATACAACTACAGTTAAGATCCATCAAATACAACTACAGTTAATCTAAGATCCATCAAATACAACTACAGCTGAGCTAGCAGAAGATTGACAGCCCCGCCCCCAGGGTGTGTGGACTGAACAAAACAAAACAAAACAACTAACTATTATCATTTAAGTAACTGCTTGTCAGTCCAATTTGTGAATTCAATTGTACCTTCTAAATATGTTCATTGATATTGAAAACAGTAGCCTGTGTTGTTGTCTTTCAATTCAATATGTAATAATTAGTTAATCTCATGTCATGCTGGTCATTAATAATTATTAGCTGTGCATTATTGTGTGTTTACAGTCAGTGCATACAGTAGTAGTCTGTATGCCTGTATGTAGACACAGGGTGGCATGTCTGTATGCCTGTATGTAGACACAGGGTGGCATGTCTGTATGCCTGTATGTAGACACAGGGTGGCATGTCTGTATGCCTGTATGTAGACACAGGGTGGCATGTCTGTATGCCTGTATGTAGGCACAGGGTGGCATGTCTGTATGCCTGTATGTAGACACAGGGTGGCATGTCTGTATGCCTGTATGTAGACACAGGGTGGCATGTCTGTATGCCTGTATGTAAGCACAGGGTGGCATGTCTGTATGCCTGTATGTAGACACAGGGTGGCATGTATGTATGCCTGTATGTAGGCACAGGGTGGCATGTCTGTATGCCTGTATGTAGACACAGGGTGGCATGTCTGTATGCCTGTATGTAGGCACAGGGTGGCATGTCTGTACCACCCTGTGCCCACACCTCTCAGTGAAGCCACCCAAACCCTCTTCCGTCTCCTGTCTGTGTGTCCTGAGCGACGCCCTGGGGGTGAATGAAGCTGAACCCCATATTTATTATACAGTCCTATAGAACCCTCCACTGTATACAGTACATGCTTATATAACTATAACATATACAGTCCTATAGAACCCTCCACTGTATACAGTACATGCTTATATAACTATAACGTATACAGTCCTTTAGAGCCCTCCACTATATACATGCTTATATATTCAACTCCTGGTGGAATGCCTTCGTTTTGGCTTACTGTCATGTTTGCTCTAACGATTATGTTTTTCATTTAAGTGGTGACAATGCATTAAGATGTGTTTTCATTTAAGGCCGGTATAGTGTCACGTTATGCGTTTCAAACAAACTACAGAGTGGAACTCATACATGTAGACAGATTGAAATCAAAGGATCAGTCATATAGGCTATACGAATGATAAAGTAGAAAAAATACGCAGTTTATGGATTAGCTATTCATTTATAGTCAGATATTCCTGCAGTGGAGACGTTCACAGACCAAAAGCTCAAGGCTAGAAGGTAGTGGAGAATCTGGGGTTGTCAGAATTGGCCAAAAATGTTATAATAGTTTGATAATTCCTTTTAAAACACCACATGGATTTGATGCATTTTAATGTATTTATATTTTTGAGCGGTGCAAACCGCTCCTATGAACCGCTCTTTTACCAAAATTATAATGTCACTAATGATGATGACATGAGTTAGCTAGACCAATGAAACACTTCGATTCTGTTGATTTGTCCATGATGTCATAGGCACAGAGGCACCCGATTGGTTCACCCTATTTAGAACGCGTTTAGGCCAGAGAAAATACGTCATAAAAAACAATGTCATAGACACGGAGGCACCCGATTGGTTCACCCTTTAGGCCAGAGAAAATAAACATGGTGCCCAATCAAATGCTTACTTGATAATGAATTGACCAAACTGAAAGACCATTGAATTTGAATTTCAAAATTGTATTAGATGAATATCACTCATAAGCGGAGAAAATATCCACACTTTTAGACAGACTGTGGATAATTTCACAGGTTATAAATGACAGGCAGCTAATACAAGTTTAAAATACAAATGAACAGCCTTTGAAAAACCTCTTAGGTCTTGGTCTTGGCCTTAAGCTCTAGAGGCAAATAAGGTCAAATCTGTCTGTAGCTCTACTTATTTTGGAAAAGATAAGTATCAACACGCTTCCCCTCTGCTCCGAGGCTCCACCATGGTCACCTTGTCCTTTGGTTTCCTCTCCCAGTAACTACCCCCACAGACAGATCCACTATGGGTAGACAGATCTACTATGGGTAAACAGGACACCCCCACATAGAGTGCCTGATTAATTGTGGACCACGGGTGTCCCTGTCCTGATCTCGGTCCTGACACTTGTCTATTGCCGTCCCTTTTGACTGGATCTTATGTTATATTTACTCTATACCAGGGGTCTTCAACAGGGGGTCCGTGACCCCTAGGGGGTCCGCGGAGGTACTGCAGGGGGTCCGCGAAATTATTGCTTAAAAAAAAAAAAAAAAAAAAGTTTTCAAAAAATGTTTTTTTTCCCTTCTTTTTTTTGCCTTTTTACACATTTATGTTAAAAAAATAAATCATGATTCTATCCATTTTGAATAGCTTGAATACATGATTACTATGCAATTGACAGATTGTTGATATTATTGACATTTGTTCTCAGTTAATAAGTAGTATGTTTAGAAATGGTAGTGGTACGGCCCACCCTGCTCGCTGTAACTTGTACTTGTTTAAAATAAAAAATATGTCATAGCCCCGACCCCCCCACGCCCACCCTAAGAGGTGGTAGGGGGTCCCTGCTCCATCTCCCCATCAGTTTGGGGGTCCCCGGCCTGAAAACGTTGAAGACCCCTGCTCTATACCATCTATTGTGATGTAGACATGACATCATGTACATGGTTGAATAGAATTGGTTTATATTGATGATGTATATTGTGAATGTTAACCTAGTGATTGTGAATGCTAACTTGTCGATGCGGATAAATGCTGACTTGGTGATTGTGAATACTAAACTGCTAGTGTTGAATTTGGCTAATGTATGGTTAGAACAGCTAGCTATTGATTGATCATGCATGGCCACACACACACACACACACACACACACACACACACACACACACACACACACACACACACACACACACACACACACACACACACACACACACACACACACACACACAGCCTAAAGGCATCACTGCCTTGTCCAACATGCTGGACGCCCCAAAGCTGACATTCTCTAGCTGGTTGAGACTCAGTGCCATCACTCATAGAAAGGTTGATGGGAATGACCTGTCCACATGTTTACAGGGAGAATCATTCTCTCTGCAGCTTTCAAATGTTTAAATCAGCACCATTTGGTTCCATTTGTACACTCTCAGAGTTACAGACCTGTAAGGGTCCATTTGGTTCCATTTGTACACTCTCAGAGTTACAGAGCTGTACTTATATGTTATATGTTATTATTATAATTGTATTGCCCCCTGGAGTCACTATTACACCAACCAGGTACAGTATGTTGCACTGGGTGGGTGTTATTTAATTCTCCAAATCTAACCCTCAATAATGAATATGTAATTTTGAGGCAGAAACAATAGCCTACATGGATCATTTTGGTGCAGGGTCTGGGGGTCCTCCCCCAGAAACATTTTAAAAGAATATTATGTTATTTCCTGTATTCTGTTGCATTCTACAGGGAGTGTGATACTTTTATCAGGCTTAGGATGGGAAACCTGAGACTTGGTAGCGCGTGCCTTGGGGAGTTTGGGGGAGGGAGCTGGGGGTTTTGGGGCTGACAGGTTAGTCACATAACTTCTGAGACGGCTTTCCTCTTACACATGGATACATATTTACATGTCGTTAAGCTGCAAGTAACACGTCTTGGATGGATGTCGGATGTCTCAGTGACACTTGAGTTGACGCAGTTTTCCACTTTGTGACGGTGTCCTGAACCCACAACGGCTGGTGATATGACGGCGTGAGAAATACGATGTGTGGCATGAGAGCGTGAGAAGAGGGTTATTTGCGTGAGTCTCACGCTCATTGCGTGAGGGTTGGCAGCTCTGATTGTAACTCTATTGAAACATTTTGCACAGTGTACTTTGCACAGTCAAGATGAACAGAATACTATTAAGACGCCTCAGGGCGACATGCGACCATGAAGGGTGAGGTCACGCCAATTCTTGGCAATCTGGCCAGTGATGTATATGGGACCAGTTACTCATATAGATGGAGACCCCTGCATGAAAGTGAACAATGTTATGTCAAAACATGCCCATATACTGTATGGGCATTACCAATGGGCATTCATGTCCTTAATATTGATAACATTGGGACAGTGATCTCCATATATGGGCATAATTAATAAAGCCATAGGCGATAGGTCACCTGTGATATCACCTGTGATGTCACAGTGACAGTATGGATATCCAGGGTTTGATCTTTGATGAGGTGATGTCACGTGACATCACTTCCTGTACGGAAGGACGGAAGGACAAGCTACGATATTTCTCATGGTATACTGCGACCTTTGTAATTAATTATTTTGGAGCAGATTCCAATAGTATTAACATTATTAAAAGGCTGTGTGTGTGTGTGTGTGTGTGTGTGTGTGTGTGTGTGTGTGTGTGTGTGTGTGTGTGTGTGTGTGTGTGTGTGTGTGTGTGTGTGTGTGTGTGTGTGTGTGTGTGTGCCTGTAATTTCCCCCTTGGGATAATAAAGGTGTCTGGCTGTCTCTCCGCTCCCATAGTTGAACAGCAGCATGTTATAGTTTCAGAGAGAGCTTGAAAATGTATCTTTTTCTCTCTTTCTCTCTCTCTCGGACTTTAAGGCCATCGGAAAATCACCACGCGCCCGTTAAATTACGGATCGCAAACAAACTTTAACAAGATAGATAGATACCTTTATTATCCCAAGGGAGAAAATCAGTTGCCCAGAGGCAGCACAGCAGTATAAGGTTATCTATACTATAATTTTGCGAATGTCTGTCTGAGTGTCTGTCTGTCTGTCTGTCTGTCTGTCTGTCTGTCTGTCTGTCTGTCTGTCTGTCTGAGTGTCTGTCACAGCATTTCTCCTCAGTGGCTGGAGCAATTGATCTGAAATCGCATCACCATTAGCATATGAACACACCTGACATAACTGTGAAGCCCGTTTGTCACTTTCACAAATAATATGCTGTATATTAGCATTTGTATGGTGTAACTACTATCTATTCTGCATCTAGCATGAGGCATATCTATTCTGCATCTAGCATGGGGCAACATGTTTAACCAGCCCTGTGTGTGTGTGTGTGTGTGTGTGTGTGTGTGTGTGTGTGTGTGTGTGTGTGTGTGTGTGTGTGTGTGTGTGTGTGTGTGTGTGTGGGGGGGGGGGGGGGGGGGGTGTTGGCTGGCCCTCTTTCAGATGTTGTCATGTAGATCGGTACACAGTATCTCTGTAGCCTTTAAACGAAACGGGTATTTCTTACATTGATGGTCCTACATATTATCATGCAAGCACCAGAAAGTTACTTTCCATCCCTCATATACTGTGTGCACAGTGCACATCCCATAACCCACACACTGCACATCATTTCGGAGCTCATATCTGTGAACGGGTAAGGGCTAGTATATATATATATATATATATATATATATATATATATATATATATATATATTATATATATATATATATATATATATATATATATATATATATATATATATAAAGAGTCCTAAAGTACAACTGGCAATATAACACAGTGCCCAAATCAAAGTGACCATAACAGTCAATGTTAGTTAGTGCCACAAGTATCTCACCATCATGTCAAACACAAGCAGAAATACTCAAAAACTAACACTCAACGGCCACCGTGCGGGGGTCCCTCGCCGGCGTCGCCGCTGACCACGGGGCCGCTGACCATCGCCGGCGACCCTCCACCGGGGTGTCTCTCCTCAGGGGGGGTCCCCGGGGGTCCCTCGCCGCTGATATTTATTATTAAAAGAAACTATTAACTAATTATTAAGAAAAGTGTTATTTTGCTGTCTCTAAAAACGACTGGGCACCAGTGGCAGTGTTGGGTGGCGAAAACAGCCGATCTACAAGCCCAGATGTGCGCATCGCAAGTCTGTCTGCTGTTTTTGGCCTTATTGTGTGATGTCATTCTCAGGCGCAGGACCCCACCCTGATTCTCAGCCTGGGGCAGATCCTGAACCCACACCGGGCTGACAGGTTAGAGTTTAGACAATGGACAGCTTCTGGATCCTCCAAGAAGGTCGGTGTCTTTTTCCAAAACGCTGTGATTGGTTGAGGAGGACATCAAAGAGCCCCTTGAGGGTTGGTAAACAATCCTTCAGCATTCCTATACCTTTCTTTCCCCATGGCAGGAGAGCCTGCTCTAGTAGTCTAGTTAACTTCCAACCACACACCATCTGAGCAGCACTGTCTACCACACAGGCCGACCACAGAAGCTCCAGTGAAAGGTAAGCTTGGAATCCAGTGGTTTTCAACCCTTTTCTCATCAAGGTCCATTATTTATTCAGCATTTGAGCCACAGAACCACCATTTGATGACATTTAGTAGGGGTGTAACGATATAGTAACTGTATCGAAATATCGTTTTTAACTTAAAAAATCGAAGTATATCGAAATGAAAACAGCTAAAATCGAATCGAATCGTTTTATTTTGTATCGTATCGAATCGGCAGTGCAAAGAATCGATTGTATCGATACTACCTACTTGTGCATTGTATTTAGCATTTTTAAATGAAAAAATTAAAAGGAGGGGTTTAATTACTTTTCCTTTCCATATAGCTACACTGGTCTATCGATAAATGTGTGTAATCTCTGGGTTCATGTCAAGGTGCAGGTTTGTTAATATACAATTGTCCATGTATTTGGCAGATAATCACTGTGTATTACGTATTTATATCCATAATAATACATGTTTCCCTTAAAAACCCAAAAACCTAAAAAAATCTACACCTTTCACACAGATTTAATTTTGTTGCTAAATAGTTACTATATCGATTTTAAATCATTTAATCGAATCGTATCGTATCACCATGAATGAACCAATATCGTCCATGTATCGCATCGTCAACCATGTATCGTGATATGTATCGAATCGATATTACAATGTATCGTTACACCCCTAACATTTAGCCTCTCAGACCCAAGAATTGTTTGTCTTTGGATCTGATTTTGCCCACAATTCCTCCATGCTGTATTGATGTTGGTACCATAGGAGAGATAACAGGCAAACCTTGATCAAAATAACAATTGTTCTACATTCTCTAATTGTGTAGACTTCTTTTAAATTCAGTAATGCAGATGTGTAACAGTAATTTAAAGGACAACTTTTTTTTTTTTTTTTTAGATTGTAATTAGGGTTAGAAAAGATGAGTGTTAACATGTCTACTGCTACACAATAAGCCGGCAATTTCTTTGTTACTATTTACACCAGCGCCCACAAATCACATCTGCCCATGAAAGTTTGCGGATCTTGGGAATGGGCTTATTGTGGACCCTGGACCCCTGGAACCCCCTCAAGGACCACTGGTTGAAAACCACTGATTTAATCTATGACTCTGTTTTAAATGCTGCTCTTCAGTGTGCAGCAAATGCTTAGTTGTGTCTCAATGTATGTTATGTGTTGTCATTTGAACAATATGACATCTGATATGGGAGTGTCAGGTTGAGCCTGTTGTGTCAGTTTTACAAGTCTGAGTGTTCAGTTTTGAGAAACATGTTAACAAAGGTGGAAAACTCTGTGTGTGTGTGTGTGTGTGTGTGTGTGTGTGTGTGTGTGTGTGTGTGTGTGTGTGTGTGTGTGTGTGTGTGTGTGTGTGTGTGTGTGTGTGTGTGTGTGTGTCAGGGCCGGTTCTACGAGGGTGCTGAGGCCTGCTTTGCACCCTCATTTTGGCCAGGGAGCACCCCCACCTCTCAGTAATTCCCGAAATCTGCATTATAATACAGTAGATCAGCATTGGCTGGCCACAACCGGTTTGGCACACACTCCCATTGGTATGCAAATTTAGCCTTTTGTTTTCACCTGGCCGATTTGAGTTGGGTATCCTTCACTTGAAACATAGCACCCTCAGCCACCCTCAGCCATAATATTTCTAGTGGAGTCAATGGGACAGTGAATATACAAATGGCCATAACTTTTTTTTCGCGATGTTTCCGGCAGAGCAGGCCTCTCATTCTGTGGACCTTAACTCATTTGCTGCCATTTAACAATACCTTCGTACTCCAATCCTGCCAAACTGTCTCCATAGACTTCCATGTAATTCATAGTGCACGGATCATGCACACCCATGCCTAGATAATGCACCACGTGTGTCCACATTGCTCACAGCTTTCAAACAAAAGAATCCGAATGGAAATCCGTTCAGGCATTCATGAGATAGCAGCCACTATGTTTTACACTGTTGTGAGCTTGGAGGTCTGCTACCTGAGTTGTATGGGGGTTGTATGGGGGTTAAACAAGCAATTTCGCGATCGCTATCATGCCTACTAACGTTTTTGGGGTCCAAAAAAAAAAAAAAAAATGAAAAAAATGAAAAAAAAAAAAAAAATCAAAATGGCGGCCATTCTCGGGTTCCTCGGGCGTGGCAGGGAGGGACATCCCAAAATTCTCGGGTTCCTCGGGCTTGGCAGGGTATGAGTTTGACCAAATAGATAAAACAGAAATAAAAAGTAATAAAAAGCCGGCCGGCCTAATATAGTTCATGGCCGGCAGAATCTACCGGCCGGCCGGCCTAATGTACCGGCCGGCCGTCTGAATTTACTAGCGGCCGTCCGAGGTACTACCGGCCGGCCGGCCGGATATACCGGCCGGCCGCGGCCGCGGCCAACGGCCGGCCGGACTTTGGCACTCGCCCTTACTGCACACACACACACACACACACACACACACACACTGCTGACAGTATGTCTACTCTAGACCACCCTGGGCAGACTATGCGCTGTGCGTTGCATAAACGGAAGTGGTGGAAGGAAGTGCTGTGGTTAAGGGAAGTTAGGAGCTGCGTTCTCTGAGCAAATATAGAATATCCGTTGTTAGAGCTAACAATTCGCCTTCAAAATAAAATACTAGTAATTAATGCCTTTGAAAAACGTTGAATTTGCAAATTATATGCTCATTAAAAAATATAAATTAAGCATTTGAACAAAGCCATATAACAAACAATATGTTTATGTGTAAAACAAATGTTTTTAATAACAAAAAAATATATCTCCTCTGTGAGTGTGTGTGTGTGTGTGTGTGCGTGCGTGCGTGCGTGCGTGCGTGTTTGTGACAAGCAGTGTTAATTTTGATGGCAAAATTTGATGTAGTTCTAGTCATAATATTTTGAATAAAATTCAATGTAGTTTTATTCATACTTTAGTCAACGATTTGAGTCAACACATGCAACATGAATATTAATATTATCTAACATATGAATAGCAAATATAATAATTATGTAAACAAAACAAACAACATGTATTTACACATCACTGTTGGTAGCTGTCCAATAAGTCTCTGAAGCCTTCTATGAGAACTATTTTTAGTAAATACCACTGAACCACCTTGTCTGCTCTTGTTATGACCACGTCATTGTGTGAAGGTTGATGTAAAACTGTGTTTTTTGCTTTGGGAGGTTGTTGTGACCGTAGGAAACTTGCAGCTCATGTCTCTCTGTCTGTCTGTCTGTCTGTCTGTCTGTCTGTCTGTCTGTCTGTCTGTCTGTCTGTCTGTCTGTCTGTCTGTCTGTCTGTCACACCTCATGCTCTGACATCATAGATGTGACATCATGAATGTCTAACGATTCACATTGTGTTAGCAATGGCAGATAAGAGTCTAGCTGAGCTAGGCTAGAGTGACAACAGCACTAGTGAACATAGGAATGAACCTGGCTGGATGCATATCTATGCTCTTATGTGTGAACTGTTAAGTACTGTGAGAAGAGAGTGTCACAGTCTAGGATGTCCCTGGAAGAAAAATATTTCACATGGGGGCAAATACATATAATAATCGTGGGAGTCCTTGACATGAAAAGGTTTGAGAACACTGGCAGAAACATAGGTTTTTCTGAAAACCGTTTGTATATAACACTTTCAGGTCTTAACAACAATCATGTGTATCATCCTAGACCTAGGAGGAGGAGAGAAGGAGAGAGGGAGTTGGACGTTCCAGAGACGAGAAGATGAGCGGCCATGAAGAGGGGAGCGACTCTGAGAGAATAGAGATGGAGGAGACGACCCCACTTCAAGATGGTGGAAACGCCAGGGAGGAGGGGCTCAACGAGGAAGACCAACACCAAGATGAAGGACTCACCAATGACAACACAACTGCATCTGAACAGGTGAGTTATTGATGACAATGAAAAGTCTCTCATCTGCCCTACTAACTGTCCATGAGGTCAGGTTTAGCTTCCTGGCCTTTCATACTAATTCACACCTTTCTGAGACTAATTATTCAAAAAACTACAGATTACAGAAAAAAAACACTGAATGTTGAAATGTCAGTTTTTCTTTTGTTTTTTTGTTTTTTTGTGTAATTGAGGTCAGGAAACGTGAAAAAAGCCTAAGAATAAAAAAAAGAAAATGATCACATCTTAAAGGGGATGATAGAAGCTACGCTGATTCGTTTGATTAAA
This sequence comes from Nannobrachium achirus, assembly GCF_963921795.1. NCBI lineage: Eukaryota > Metazoa > Chordata > Actinopteri > Myctophiformes > Myctophidae > Nannobrachium > Nannobrachium achirus. The sequence continues at coordinate 4,368,404 of NC_137813.1, read as the reverse complement.
TTAACGACCAAACACGTCCATGAATAATTCAGCTAGAAAAAAATAAAAATAAAATAGATAGATAACCTGTCCTTGTTTTACCTCCACTGTGTCCAACAGGATGAAGCTCTGAAGGCCTGCATGACGTTCGCACTGCTCAATGACAAGACACAGTTTGTAGGTCAGTTCATTGAGAAGAAGTTCATCCTGACTTATGGCTTCCTGGAGAAACTCTACAGCAGAGTGAAAAAAGACACACTGCTCTACAAGCTGCTACTGGAGCGCCTGAAAGAGAGACTGGGAACCTCATGGGAACCTGATCCATCTGACCCTCTGAAAGAGATCAGCCTGTTTGAGGTGGGTTTAACTTACTACTTAATGTGATAAGGTTGGTGGAGGGGAATTAAACTAACAGCATCTACTTGTTGTAATATAAAGAGTAATTCATTGGTGATTAATACAATCTTGATAATTCTGTTGAACAAATGATATACTGATGAATCTTTTTTCAGAGAGAGAGAGAGAGAGAGAGAGAGAGAGAGAGAGAGAGAGAGAGAGAGAGAGAGAGAGAGAGAGAGAATCAGACTGGAAATATGTCCTTTGTGAAAGGATTTCATGGTTTTGCCTCTTCTCTGTCTCCCCAGGTGTCAGGTGTCTTGAAGAAGTTCATGGGTGAAGAGAAGCCTTTCTACCTCCGTGTTCTGGGTCTAAAAGACTTCATCTATGACTTTAAGGCGTTGAAGGCTTTGAAGGTATATAGTACTGTTACTGTATGTTGTTTCATCCACTCTTTAAACATGAAACCTAGTGTCCTTATTCTACTGTTGAACACTAATATGCATTGTTGTGACCTGGTAGATCGACTATTTTCTGCAAATATATTTACTTTAGAGGAAAATAAATAGGGCCCCCTAGTAATGACCCCTGCGGGACTCGGGTATTAGGGTTTAAGAGGATAATAGCAGTTTCATAGATAGCCACCCTCTATGCTGTATTATTATAATGATATGTTACACTGTTTGTTTATCAAATTAAATTACTGCTTTCTTAACACAAGTCAATGAAGACCTGATCAGTAATATCAATATAAATGTAAACAATTAGCCCTGGAGAAATATATATTATTGCCCCTCTCTTCTCTTAACATCTGTTTATGTTGATAATGTTTGTAACCATTGGAGTAAAATGGACATAGCCACATACATTGTGATTTATGTATCATGTATGTATAAGTATTTTCGGTATATGGTAAAATATTTACAAATCAAACTCTTTAGCAATATAAGCCTAATGTATCTGTTCAAAACAATCCTGCGTTGGGCATTTAAAGCTCATCTTCCATTTCCTCTTCATAGTTCTGTTCTTCTCTCCTTAGTGTGCCAAAGAGCTGCTGAAAGGAGACTGTTCATACAGGAACCAGCCCTGTGAATCCCCCTGGACTGATCTGTTTATCTGGGCTGTCCTACAGAACCACAGTGACATGGCTGTCTTCTTCTGGGAGAAGGTAAAACATCTGAAGCACAGATAACGCTGAAGGATTTATGTATTTATTTATTTACTTACTTACTTAAGCCATGTTTCCACAGAGACAAAGTTCTGGATGTTTTTTAAAATGTTCTGGCAATTTTGAAATCCACGGCCACTTATTTTGTGTGGCGGAGGTTTTGTGTTCTAAATTTCACAGCATTTTTTGTCGAAAGTACTGTGAGAATAACATTTTCCCTAATATGAAACAGGCAGAAATTAAAGTACTGGGAACTTGGATTAGAGTCATGACGTTGACTGATGGAAACAGAGTGTCGGTTTAGACAGCGTTCTAACAGTCCTTATGGTCGAACTGAGTGAGTTATTTGTTGTTTGTTTAAATCAAATGAAGGCAGGCTGCAACAGAAATGACACAAGTGATAGAATTGTTCTAACCCGTGAGGGACAATGTATGGATTCAATAACTCTTGAAGTTGTAAAGTTGTTGTAAACAGTCTGCCATCACTTCTAAATTAATCCCCCGTTTCAGCTTGAGGTGTTATCATTTTTAAAGTTTCTTTGTGTGATGATTAAACGTGTTTTACCGAGCAGACAGCCAGAGGAGGTTTGGATAGTAAGAGTATAATAACAAAAGCTTTTTATAACAAAGCTTTTTGTTTTTAACTTTACATTGTTTGGCAACAAACTGCAATACCAGCACAGTGTCTAGACTAACAGGTTTAGAACTGACAATAAAACATTTTACTACGTAGGCCTACATCTAATAAATTAATTGATTTTACTATAAATAAACTGAGCTTTGACAACTCATTCAAATTATTCCTTACTAAAAACTATCAAAATATAAGAATTATCTCTGCCTCTGTCAAAGATCTGTCAACTAAAAACATCTGGCATAAAATGAATTACAAAGTCCTGACGTGCACTACAGTGTACATATAATAGTAAGTTGTTTTTACTAAGAAAATAAATAAGCTCAGCTCTGAAAACTCACTCAAATTACTCTTTAGATGTTTACTTGCTAAAAACAATCAACATATAACAGTCAAAATGCACTTAAAATATTAATATCATGCTTAAAGTGCGGGCAGCCATTTTGTCATGTTCCAATCCCACTTCCCATGATTCCAGGGCAAAACCCCACACATGTGACATCATTTGAAAGTACAGATGTCCTCTGTAATGCACAACAGGACTCAACTCACTGGCATGTATAGTATGGGAGGAATTCACACAAAACCAATGTGTACTACAGAGGACAAAAACCAATTAGCTGGGTCTCAGGAGGATACCATCTTTTTTTTTTATACGGGTTGCGGGGCAGGCGGATTCGTTGATTTGTATATTGTTCTGCGGCGCGGGCGGGCGGTTTACCTTCCGTGCAGGCTACCTTCCGTGCGGGCTGTGGGCCGTGCGGGTTATGAAAAAAAAACTGACCCGCGCATCACTACTGATTAGATAATAAAATGACCAAACGTTTTTCTTTTTTTAAAGTGAAGTATCCCTTTAAACAATGTTTAAACAACGTTAAACTCACTTTGCCACTCGATTTGCCATTGACTTTATGCATGCACATACCCTCTATACCGTCCTGTTCCCTCTCGCCTCAGGCGTCTTACTGATCTATATATGTAGCAAGTGACGGTCATGGTCCGAATTTATAAAGTCTCTCTATCCCCATGTCCCTCTGTCTGTCTGTCTGTCTGTCTGTCTGTCTGTCTGTCTGTCTGCCCCTCTGTCTCTGTCTTTCTGTCCTTCTGTCTTTCTGTCCATCTCCCAGGCTGAGGAGCCAGTGCTGAATGCGCTGGGTGCCAGTCAGATCCTAAAAGTGTGGTCAACGTTTGCATATCAGAAAGAGAACAAACTCTCCATGGAAAAGCTGTCACAGAAGTTTGAGGACAAGGCACATGGTGAGACCTTGAATACATCATCAAAATGAAGTTTTTAGGTTGTGGCTCCAATGGGAGACTATGTCAACTTTGGAAACATTGGAACATGGAATGGAAATATATTTCATATATACATATGAATATAGCCATTCTAATTATTTAAATACATCATACATTATTTCTTAATCATCTTTCCTGTGTGCTGTCTACCTAACCTCAGGTATGTTGGACTCATGTTACCAGAGCGATGAGAGTCACTCCTTTGAGCTGCTCCACAGAAAGTCTCCAGTATGGGACACCACCTGCTTCCACATGGGCATAGCTGCTGATTCCTACAACTTCTTGAAACACTATGGATTAAAGGTTGGTCCATCTCTGACTGGCTGGTTCAGCTGGTATCCTCAACTATCTTTTTTCAGTTGAGTTTCAGACACTTTAACTGGTAGCGTGCCCAGAATTATTCAACATTTAATCGGCAGGTGCCCATGGCAACCCGCCATTTTACCTATCTTTGAGGTCCTCCTGGAGAAAATGTAATCCAATTATATCCTGTTTATCACGATAATGTATTCTTTCAGTCATGACAGTTTCAAACAATCGTGGGCCACAGAGCTTTTGCGTTTTAAACATGAAGGTGATTTAAAAGCTAGATTAGGAGAAAAATGCACTTTTCTGCAGCAGTGTAACAGGCATTGTTGGTCTATCAGGGAGACAGCACTTCCCGGTCACGTGATCCCATGATGCATTTCGGGAAATGGAGTGTTTTTCGTCACCGCGGTAGCCTGGTACAGTAGCCACAGTACAGTATAGTTTATCGGACAATCAAAGAGATTGACGTCGTGGACCTCTAATGAGTTAATCACATTAACTTATTATAAAATTAAATTCAAAGTATGAGATGTGAAAATCGTGGATGTACATATGGAATCCAGACTGACTTTTTTAACTTCACATCTCTGGTTCTCTTACTATCTCACAAGCGATGGTGGCCAAAGCTGGAACTGCAGGCGGGGTGAAAAATACATGCATGAGCATAAGAGCGCGCCGCTGGGGTCTGCTATGGGGTTCAATGGACGTTTATGACGTTCATGACATAATTACGTCTCAACGTCAAACATGTTGGCAACTACACAGTTGCCAATTTCCCCAAGAATGCACCTGGATTCAGCTACTTCTGCATGCTTCAAAACGTTTTGAAATGTTGTATTGTTAAAAGAAAAGAAAATACTGGAATTGTAAGAATTGTGGATTTTTTGGGGTAATTTTTTCTGGAAAAATAATTTGTGTTGAGAAAATCGTGAACCTTGGATCGTGATTCGAATCGTATCGTGAGTTGAGTGAATTGTGACAGGCCTAATTCATACATACATACATACATACATACATTTATTTAACTCCAATGGGGGTCCTTGACAATGAAAAAGGTTTGATATAAAAACATTAACTGTTAGGACATTAGTAGAACTCATGACCCTACAGAAACAGCTAAAACAAACCGTTCTGCTTCTCAGGCCACTCTGTCTCGGGCTTGGTGGGGTGACATGGAGAAGGACCAAAGTGTGTGGAAAATCCTTCTCACCCTTTTCTGCCCCCTGCTGATCTGCACCAACCTCATCTACTTGAGGTTAGCACTCTTCCTTACATGTCTAACACAATAATACACTTACTTAAACTTACTAAAACTATATATTAATTCACTTTGTTTAAGACTAAGTTGAGTGTGTTTATGTGGATGCTCCACCCTGCAGGGAACCAGATGGATTACAACAACTAGCTGATAAGTATAGCGGGAAGCCCAAGCCTTCCTTTCTCATATCAAGATGGCGTCAGTTCGGGAGTGCTCCCGTCGCTTCCTTTGTAGGAAATGCAGTGATGTACTTCCCCTTCCTCCTCCTGTTTGCCTACGTGCTGCTGGTGGACTTCAAGCCACCGCCCCCGAGTGGGCCGTCCATCTGGGAATATATGCTGTACTTCTGGGTGTTCACCTTCTTATGTCAGGAGATCAATGAGGTGAGTGGAAGGAGGGGTGGGTGGGTGTGTGTGTGTGTGTGTGTGTGTGTGTGTGTGTGTGTGTGTGTGTGTGTGTGTGTGTGTTAGGGATGTCACTAACGGTTTATTTAGTAACCGGTTAGCCGTCAGCATTAACCGGTTAATTAAAGTTTTTCATTTTTTTCAACTTTTTTTTTTTTTTTTTTTTTTGCGCTACGCTGTTGAGATGAGGCCCAAATGCGCCCAAAACATGATTGCCCCCGCCCCGGGATCAAATCCAGCAAGTAATCCTAGCCATAAAACACTGGGGGATGCGCTCTCTCTCTCCTCGTCATGCTGTTGTTTGGAGACAGGGCAGTGTATTCTGGTTGGAGAAATCACTCACGGAAAACTTTCACCACCATCCATCCATCCATCCATCCATCTTCAACCGCTTATCCGTAATCGGGTCGCGGGGGTAACAGTTCCAACTGAGACTTCCAGATGTCCTTATCCTGAGCAACTTCCTCCACTCCCTCTGGGAGTATATCGAGGCGTTCCCAGGCCAGTTTGGATATATTTTCCTTGCATCTGGTCTGCCACGGGGTCTCCTCCCAGTGGGACGTGCATCGAGGACCTTCCTAGGAAGGCGCTCAGGGGGCATCCGTACTAGATGCCCGAACCACCTAAGCTGACTCCTTTCCAAGTGTAGGAGCAGCGGTTCTACTCCAAGTCTCTCTCGGGTGATTGAACTTCTCACCCTATCTCTAAGGGAGATACCAGCCACCCGTCTGAGAAAACTCATTTCGGCCACTTGTACCAAATGTGATAACAATAAATGTACCCCCATTCATTCTGAATGAAACGGGTCCCCATCCGGAATCAATGGGGGTAAATTTACTCTAATCAAATTTTTGTCTTAGGAATGCGACAAAAAACTTAAAATATTATTGAACTCTAGTCTCCATGGCGTGACTAATCAATAGAAAAAAAGTCATGTTGGGGGTGAACTACTCCTTTAAAGGCCGGATGACAGCCAAAGAAGTTTAACAATATGATACAGTAGGTCACGTGGTCTTTCTCCAAACAGTCTGAAAAGGAGGCGGGGCCGTATCAGTTAGTAGTGAATGTATACTTCGTCCGTCGTGCGGTGCCGCGCACAACGTGATGCGCTGTTGTTAGCTTGTAGCAGCGCCGCACCGCAAGGCTATTTTCGATAGCTATTGTGTGTACACACACACACACACACACACACACACAGGATACACACACAGTGTATGAGCCACGGACCTCAGTCCTCCAGTGTGCTCCGGCTGCTAAAAGGGCTCAGAGCTGCAGAGGAGCAGTTAGCTGGACCCTCGTTCTAAGCTTTGCTCCGGTGTCCCGGTCAGGTGCTCCAGTTAGGTTTAGGGGAAGAGACAGCAGGGTATGGCCGACAAAACCGTCTCAGGGACGGGGAGAAGCGTGTTGGACCCTCGTAACTAATCTCTGACACCTTTTTTGAAGAAGACTTGTATTTTTTTACCGGTCTAACCACTGATTTTATAGCGAATGCTGTATAATTTTTACCCCTAGAACTGATAGTTTTAAAGTTGGTTTAGAAAGTCGGAAACACACCTCGGACAGCTTTTGTTGGAGCAGTTTCAAAAGATAATGATATGGATACTCGACTCCGCCCCTCCCCCCATATTAGCCCAATCAAATTAATTTATTGTAGTTACTGTACAGAAAGTACTACTTTCAGTACAGTAACTACAATAAATTAATTTGATTGGGTAATTTAACATGGGGGTACATGACATCATTAAAAAAATAATTAGCTGTTTTGGCCATGTCACCCGACCTTCGAGTATCTCGGGGTCTTGTTCACGTTCACCATGACAACACTAATATAGTACCTTGGCATAATAATATCTTTGGCTATCATCTTGAAGTTGGCTGTCAAATAATCTTTTCTGCGCGTGTGTTACGTTTTGAGAGCTTCCAACCAATAACAGTGTGAGGGTGTGGGTATTTATAAACAGCTTTTTATTTTTCATTTTGAATCTTTCATTTTTGTCACTGTTTAGTTACTTACTAAGTTCAATAATTTCACTGCCTGCAACATTACGTACACACGCACGCACGCACGCACGCACGCACGCACGCACGCACGCACGCACGCACGCACGCACGCACGCACACACACACACACACACACACACACACACACACACACACACACACACACACACACACACTTCATCTTGGTGACTAAATTGCACTGTATTTTCTGTTTTTGCTTTAAATATATCAGACCGTAAGAACTAAACTAAACTAAACTAAACTAAACTAAACTTTGTGTTTATGAACTTTCAGGCATTTTTCATGCACAACATGACTTTCAGCAGGAGGATGAAGCTGTACATGGAGGATGTCTCGAACAAGTATGACTGCACTGCCATCATTCTGTTCTTTATTGGTCTCATCTGCAGGTTGGTACAAATGATTAATTATTAGGTACTGTAGTATTTATAGTTACTTACTTATACTATAGTCCTCAAAGCAAGGACAGACAAGTAAACATTAAGCGGGTGATTACTCTGGCATCAGGAGTCGTGGAACTCAAGTGTTCATTAGACTCCAGCAACAAGCAATCACATTGGTACAACATTACAACTTTAACGTTACTCAACACAATCATATACAATGACAATGAAAAGGCAGCCTCTGCCTGTGCAGATACACATGCATGGTTGGTCTCTGACAGTTATAAAGTACAGAGAATTTATCGGGCTATTAGACGTCTAAACAGCTAGGCTACAACCGTGTTATAACTGAAAGGTCTAAAAGTGAAAGTTCTTTAGATGGCTAGGCTTAGATTAGACGTTGATTAGTTGTTTTTAAGCATCTATATATAGACTGTCTATAGGTGCTGAAATGACCTTGTTTCAACGTCTAGGCCAGGGGTTCTTTCGGGGGGTTGCCAGATGTTACGAACCATGGCTGTCTAGGAGTATGGCCCACAACATAAAGTGGACAGGACACCAATTTATTAAAAGACTACAGTGTTTATTTACAATATAGCCATATTAAAAGCATGATGGTATCAAAAGTTATCAAAGTTCTCAATGATGTTTCATATAATAGTTACAATAGTTGGACAATTAGACACAATAGCTATTTAAATAACAAATAGATATGATGACTCTTACATGCTGATGGGCAAAGCTCAGTGTAGGAAATCCAAATAAGAGAAAACAAGGAACAAACTAAATAGGCTATTAACAAAGACAAACTGACAAGCAACAAGCTCTTTCCGAAGGAGCTAAACACAAGGCAAATAAGCCGGCGGGGAGAGAGCAGGAGGTGAGCCATTCCTCCTCCATGGATACGTGGTGTGCTGACTGCGCTCTCTCCCAGAGCCAGGCTCAAACTGAGTCTTTTAAAATCAAGCAATCAGTGTCAGTGGGCGTTGCCAGAATCCGTCGCCCGTCGCCCCCCAGGCAGTCGCCCCTCCCTGGCCAGATCTCCACGCCCCCGTTTCCATGGCAACCTCCACCGACTGATCTATAGGCAAAAGGAAACACATGTCAGATTCTGTAAGAAGGCAGCATGCAAGGAGGAGAAGTGTGTGTGTGTGTGTGTGTGTGTGTGTGTGTGTGTGTGTGTGTGTGTGTGTGTGTGTGTGTGTGTGTGTGTGTGTGTGTGTGTGTGTGTGTGTGTGTGTGTGTGTGTGTGTGGAAGATGCAATATTAAGATACCATTCAGAGAGACCGGGTTTGTGTTTTACCAGTCCACCATCTTTATTCACGACTAACTCTAGTCCCTGCAAGGGGGCAGACTTAAATCACAACACCTCCCCTCTACTCTTAAAAACACAAAGAAAAAAAGAAAAAACAAGTTATCAACTGTGGGAGGAAATGGCTAACATCTGGTATAATAATGCAATCGTTTTTTTTTTACCCATGTCTGAACATCATGGAAAACACACTGAGTCATCACTGTTAAAATTAGTCACTTTGACTCTCAAATAACATCAGTCCTCATATCTGGAGAGAGTTTTAATAATGTTCTTTCGTATATCATCAGATGGCCAACTCAGTGTCCTGCAGCCACGCCCTCGTCTCTGGTCCTAAATCGAAAAGACCAGCTTCTGAGGGTGGGCTGTATAGGGGGCAACCGGTGATAATGTGCTTGGCAGTCTGTTCAGGCTCGCCACACTTGCATGCCGCACTGTCCGTTAGGCCCCACTTCTTCATAGAAGACTTGAAGCGCCCGACTCCAGTGCGCAGACGGTTCAGCGCATAGATGGCGTGGCATATTTTCTCCTTACATCACCTCCTGGGTCCTGGATGTATCGCTGGATACGGGAGGGCCCAGCCGTCTCCCATGAACGTTTCCAAGATGCTGCCAGCCAGGTGTCTCTCGATAAGTCCTCAGGGATAGGCTGTAGCATCTCTTGTGCTGCCTTGTTGTACGGATGGCGAGACTTGAGCCTGCCTGATGTTGCCGGTGTTGTTGTGGCTTTGTGCAGGATGTGCTCCAGACAGGGGCGCAGTATTCTGCTACGGGAAGGACCAGGGCTTGCGTAGATATGCGTAGGGTCCGGGGGGAAGCTCCCCAAGTTGAACCTGCAAGGTGTCTGATGAGCGAGACCCTTGCTGTTGTTTTGGCCTTCACTTCATCCAGATTTTGCTTGTAGGAGAGTGTTCGGTCCAAGCATATGCCAAGGTACTTGGGGGCTTGCTGGAATTCCAGGCGGTGGTTGCCAACATGCACATCGAGTTCCCTTTTTGCTTCCCGATTGTAGAGGTGGTAAGCTGCAGACACTGTTTTGCCCATGCTGAGCTGAAGATGCCACTTCTGGAGATAGTAGCCAGGATGCCCTCGTCTCGTTTGAGGCCATCTTCCATCGCCTTCCGTGTTGGCCTTCGAAGCATGATGGCCAAGTCGTCCGCATAGCCATACTTGGTAGATGTTGTTTTTGGCAGGTCATGGATGTAGATGTTAAACAACATTGGTGAAAGGACAGATCCTTGCGGGACATCGTTCTTCAACCTTCTGAGCCTGCTGGTCTGGCCATCGCTGGTCTGTAGGATGAAGCTGTAGAGCAACAGCTGCCTATGGGCGTGTTGCGATATTGAGTCATATCAGCTTTTACCAGTATGCGTTTGACTATTTGAACGCTCTTCTCCACTAGGCCGTTTGCCTGGGGGTGCCTTGGTGACACTGTAGTGTGCTTGAAGCCCCACTCTCTAATGAACTTCTTGTATTCTTGTCCGTATTGAGGTAAGTTGTCAGATTTTATGACCTCAGCTAATCCATGTCTCGCCAGTATGGCCTTTGTCTTTTGAATCACGGTCACTGCTCTGGTGTCTGGTAGTTGTTCCACTTTTCAGTGCCTGGAAAAGTAATCCACTATTATCGGTAAATCACGACCATGCCATGAAAACAAGTCAGTCCCTAGAATTTGCCATGGACGTTCTGGCGTCTCATCAGGCATCATCTTGTTGTGCATTTCTGTGTGTGAGGCAGATGCTGCATTTTGATACCATATCCTCAATTTCTTCATTCATTCCTGGCCAGAACAGGAGCTCTCTCGCTCTGAGTTTAACTTTTCCATCCCAAAGTGTCCAGCATGTATTGCCTTCAACATCTCTTTTCGCAGTGTTAGTGGTATTATTGCGACCGTCAGGCCATCAAGGAGGAGCATTTTTGGGATGGCTCCATATCTGACAATGTTCAGGGACCCAAACTCTACAAGTCTACCAAATGTCATGGTTTTATGCTTTTGCTGATATCATCTGCAGATGGGATGTGAACCCCCAACCTTCTGCATGAAAGGCATTTGCTCCAACCACTACACAGCCATAGATATTGTTTCAGTCATGTTTGTTTGAAAAATGGCAGCACACACACATACGCACATGCTAATTTCACCAAGCTGTTGATTACATGTTTCTGATCGCAGTTCTGTGTGGAAGCAGTCACTCGCACAGACACACGCCATGCACGATCGCTCGCGCACACACACGCAATGTTTGTTGCCATTCTGTGTGCTAATGGCTAGCAATATGATGCGCACGGATGAAGCCACAAGTAGGCGGATCCGCTGATCTCTAGCGATTGGTTTAGGGGAAGTCAAAGTCCCTCCCCCTGTAAATCGTTCAGACAGGGAACAATGTCAGACTCAAGCTTCAGATGAGTCTGAAATCAGGCTAAAAAACACGGAACAGTGATATGATCATTCAAATCATATAAAAAAGTTTAGTTCAAATGTATTTGTTTTTGTGTGCTTCAGGATGTTTGAGTGGTCCTATGAGTTTGGACGATGTGTCCTGTGTATCGACTACATGGTCTTCACAGTGCGTCTCATTCACATCTTCGCTGTAAGCAAACAGATGGGACCAAAACTCATCATTGCTCTCATTGCTGGCAATATGGTAAGATATAAGACACATATTAATGTTCTTTTATCACGCTGTGAGTGTTGTATTGATTACTGATATTAATGAACTCTAGCCCTGTCTGTGACCTCTCCCTCGAGAGATCACAGACATACTAAATAAACACAACATTTCTTGTTTCAGATGGGAGATGTCTTCTCATTCGTCTTAGTCCTGGCTGTGTGGATAGTGTCATATGGTGTAGCCACTCAGGGGCTACTGTATCCATACGATTCCAACCTAGATCGTATCTTCCGTCGCGTGTTCTACAGACCTTACCTGCACACCTTTGGAGAGTTGAATCTGGAGGAAATAGATGGTGCGTGTGTGTGTGTGTGTGTGTGTGTGTGTGTGTGTGTGTGTGTGTGTGTGTGTGTGTGTGTGTGTGTGTGTTACGACCTTAGGGTCATATTGGGCATTTGTCCAGTATGTTGCTCTACAGTATGTATCTCTTTTCCCCTCAGAGTGTGTGTGAGACTGTGTGGTGCTGATTGAGTGAGTGGTTGCCAACTGGTGTGAGTGGTGGCTGAGTGTGATTGTTAATTAACAGGTGGAGCTACTGTTGGTGATTGGCTCAGGTGACAAGGCTGGTATCTATAAAGATGGCTGCCAACAGTCCCTCAGATGTCTTCCTCCCAGCCAGCCTCAAAACAGCACCAGTTCTGTTTGTAGTGGTTTTAGCTTTGTTAGTGTGTTTCAGTGTTATGGGGTTTAACATGCCTAGGGGCCTAGGGGCGGCATAGCTCAGGGGTAGAGAAACTGGTAGAGAAACTGGTATTAGAGCACGAAGGGTATAAATCCCGAAGGGTTCCCAGTTCAAATCCGGGCTCCCCCTGAGTTAATGTCGAAGGGTCCTTGGGCAAGACTCTGAACCCCTAATTGCCTCCGGTGAGTAGGTTGGTTCCTTGCATGGCTTCCTCCGCCACCGGTGTATGAATGTGTGTGTGAATGGGTGAATGTAATGCACAATCTATGTAAAGCGCTTTGGATTAAAAGCGCTATATAAATGCACCATTTACCATTTACCATTTAACATGGGGTATTTTACAGCCAATTGGTATGGTAGGGGTGCGTGGCCTTTCTTTTGGTTTTGAACTCTTTCTGTTAGCATAGGGTTTTTAACTGAGCTTTGTACAGGGCCCACCCTGAGGTAATTTTTACCCCTTTATGAATACTGTAGTAATGGACCTTTAACTGGTGTTGATGTCATTGTTTTGGGACTGGGTAGGAGGGAGTCCATTTTGTTTGTTGCAGCTTAGGCTCCCCTAGGCCGGGCCATAAGGCGTGCGTGTGTGTGCGTCCGTGCGTGCGCGTGTTCTGCACAAAATGTGTTTGGTTAGTTACCACAGCTTTATAGCATTTGTTATTGTCAAAATATAGAGATTTAACTTGATAACTACAACATTTAGTTTTAACTATATACTGTATATCACTTACAATACCTTAAAATGCCATCGCCCATTAACTTGCCTGACACTGGTTCCCCTGACACATCACTGTGACATCACAGGTGACATCACAGTGAGGTCGCCTTTCGCCCTTAAGCGTCTTACTGGTCTATTAATATAATAATAATAATTATTAGTAGTATAACAATAATAATGATTGATTTATTGATTGATTGAAGACTTTGTTAGATGAGCTGGTAGATCAACTAAAAAGAGATGCTTTTTGGCTTATTTACACAGGAAACCTTTATGTATCTCATATAACACGAAGATGCTGTTATTTTAATCAAAGGGGGATTAGATTGGGACATGGCCCACAACTGTACTTCCAACGTGACAGAGATAGAGGGCGGTGCTGAGCCATGCAGGAACGAGTACTGGCTGAGTAACTGTCTGGTGATCATTCTGCTGGTGGTTTTCCTGCTGGTCACCGTCGTACTGCTCCTCAACCTGCTCATCGCCATGCTCAGGTAGGATCCCTGTTGTATCTGTTAGCCACCTTCCTTCTGTCTGTTTGTTTATCTCTCTGTGCTTATATATATACATATATATATATATATATATATATATATATATGTATATATATATACAGGGTTGTTAGGGTTACTTTTAAAAAGGAATCCCCTACAGTTACAAGTTACTTGCAAAGAAAATGTAGTCAGTAACGTAATCTGATTATCACAATTTAAAAAGTAACTGCTAGTTACTTTCAGTTACTTTTGGATTACTTTTTAGCAAAACTCTATTTAATTAAATAAAACAAGTTTTACCATTGATAACTAGACAAGAATATTGAGCCTATGAAATTAGGAAAAGGACAACAGAATTTTACTTAAACAAAGTGGCAGTACTTTACGTTGATTCGACTTGATTATTTTATTGTTTGGCGTTATAACTTATTTGTAAAATTGATGAGGGCAAGGGGAGAATGTAATCCAGCATGTAACCCCCATCATTCAGATCCGTTACTGTAATCCAGATTACACATTTTAAAATGTAACCTGAGACTTTACAAGTTACCAGTTTTTTGTAATCTGATTACGTAATCCCGTTACTTAACAACCCTGTATATATATATATATATATATATATAGTTTGGTTAACTCAGTTAGAATGAGCTAGGAGCGCTCGTTTTGTAGTTCACCACCTGATCAATTCACTTTGATAGTCACTTATCAACACACCCAGTAGCGGGAAGGGGGGGGGGGGGGGCTACGGGGGCTACAGCCCCCCCTGGTGGCTGGTCAGCCCCCCCTCCAGGCGCATGAGCAGACTCAGCGCCGTTACCGAGTTATAGAATAGTAAATCTTCGTCCCCCCGACTTTCGGCACCTCCGCGCGGTCCAAGAGGATACACCCAAGCCCTCCCTACCTCCTTGCCCAACCCTGGCCCCCACCGTTGTGCTTAGGTTGCTAAGGAAACGGCAGGTCTACCCGGAAGCAGTCTCAGTTTCAATACACAACCCGCGGTGCAGGCATGTAAACAGAAACATGATTACTTTATGGTGGACTGTGTGTTTTGCTTCATTAATTTGCAACACATCACTTACCAAGGGATTATTGCATGACATCATGGACAAGGATTTGTACTTGTGTTAATTTTGGGTAAAATCTGAAGGAGTAATATCCAAAAATGTGTCTTACATAAGTCGGCCTCCTGGTGGGTAGGGAGTGCGCTTACAAAGTTTGAAACTGATAGGTCGAGTTACAGTATAGGTAAAACCACAAATTGGCCTGTTATAGCGCCACCATGAGGCTGATTTCAAATAATTGAATAATTTGAAGTGGCATTTCTTCCTCGGCCTAGTGGGAACGTGTGTGCGCGATTTCATGTTAATTGCACTCTGCGTTTGTGATTTGAGGCATTTTGTCCAAAACTGACCAATCTTACAAACTTTGAAAGCCAATCTCAGCCAATCAGGATGGAATATGGACAATCAGACAGATCCATGTCGATCACATGACTGTAGAGATAGTGTCTACCGATTTGCGTGATTTTTGGACAAAATCTCTAGGAGTACTGGCCAAAAGGTAGTTTTGCACAAATTGGCCTGCTGGTGGCGCTAGAACAGGCCCATGTGAAAAATGTGGGGCAGAGGTTCTGAATTGGCATCCAGGGAGTGCGCTTACAAAGTTTGAAACTGATCGGTGAGTTATAGGTAAAACCACGAATCGGCCTGTTATAGCGCCACCATGAGGCTGATTTCAAAAATTGGAAGTGGCATTTCTTCCTTGGCCTAGTGGGAACGTGTGTGTGCGATTTCATGTTAATTGCACTCTGCGTTTGTGATTTGAGGCATTTTGTCCAAAACTGACCAATCTTACAAACTTTGAAAGCCAATCTCAGCCAATCAGGATGGAATATGGACAATCAGACAGATCCATGTCGATCACATGACTGCAGAGATACTGTCTACCAATTTGTGTGATTTTTGGACAACATCTGTAGGAGTAGTGTACAGAAATGTGTTTTGCAAACATCGGCCTCATGGTGGCGCTAGAACTGGGCCATTTGAAAAATGTGGAGCAGATGTGGAGCAGGGCATCCAGGGAGTGTGTGTGCTCATTTTGGCAGCGACCGGGCCAATGGCGCCGGAGATTAGCTGGTAACAAACTTGGAGGACGGACGGACGCACGCACGGACGGACGGACAGACAGGGGCGAAAACATACTCTCCCCCTGCCTTCGGCTGGTGGAGACAAAAATAATTATTAAAAATAAATGAAAAAAGTTATGGAAAAATCATGGCCTGTACACATATTAAGAGGGTAGTATCAGTCACCAGAAAATAATAATTGAATGAATCTATCATGGTTAAAATTAAGTTTGAAGTTACAATCGGTGTTTGTGGGGAGAGGCCCTGGGCCTGGAGGGCCTGGTAACATTTACATCAAATATCTAAATATTGAATCAAGCAAATTAAAAACTGTCCAGGGTGTTCATAAAAGCCTGATTAGACCAAAGTTTTTTTGGAGGTGGAATATCCCTTTAAGGCCGCCGCTGTTACTTGTTAGAAACACATTGAAATAGCTTATTACAAATATGACCACTATCGCCCAAAACTTCAACACACATTTTCACTAGGAACAATATTTATATTTATTTATTATTGTCTCCACCAGCCGAAAGGCATGGGAGAGAATATGTTTTCGCCCGTCTGTGTGTCCGTCTGTCCGTCCGCCTCGGGCGCCGTTGGCCTGGTCGCTGCCAAACTGTGCACACACACTCCCTGGATATCAAGTCAGAGCCTCTGCCCCACATTTTTCACATGGGCCTGTTATAGCGCCACCAGGAGGCCCATTTTTGCAAAACTAACTTTTTTAGATTTTGTCCAAAAATCATGCAAATCTCTACAGTCATGTGATCGACATCCATATTCCATCCTGATTGGCTAAGATTGGTTTCCAAAGTTTGCAGGATTGTTTTGAATAAAATGCCTCAAATCATGAACACAGTGTGCAATTTTGGTGCAATTGTGCACGCACATTCCCACTAGGCCGAAGAAGAAATGCCACTTTAAAATGTTCAAATCAGCGTCATGGTGGCACTATAACAGGCCAATTCTTGTTTTAACCTATAACTCAACCGATCAGTGGAAAACTTTGTATGCGCACTCCCTAGAGGCTAAGGATAAAACCTTTGCCCTGCATTTTTCACATCTGCATTTTATATCGCCACCAGGAGGCCGACTTATGTAAACATATGTTTTCCTATTATTCCTTCAGATTTTATCCAAAGATCATGCAAATCAGTGCACAGTATCTCTATAGTCATGTGATCAAGACAGGATCTGTCCGATATTTCATATCCCATCCTAATTGTCAAACATTGGCGTCCAAAGTTTGCAGGATTGGTCCATTTTGAACAAAATGACTTAAATCATGAACTCGGCTTGTGCTTACAGAGATTAGACATTCCCACTAGGTCAAGGAACAAATGCCACTCTTTTCACATTGGCCTGTTATAGCGCCACCAGCAGGTTGACTTTTGCCAAACTAATTTTTTGAACAAAATGGCTCAAATCATGCATGCAGCCGCTGCATGATCACATTGCCGTTAAAGGCAGAAGAAGACATGGAACCCTTCTCACATTGGCCTATTATAGCGCCACCAGGAGGCCACAATAACATATCTGACCTGGTGGAGACCTGGCTTGTGATTGGAAACCTTTAGTACTTTTTAAAAAGACACCATATGATGAATGCAAGATCCAATCAACCCTGAATATGATTTAATATTTTCTTGGTGTTTTGTCTCCTCAACCCTCCCTGCAGTAAAACCTTCGATGATGTGCTGAAGGAGAGCGACATCTACTGGAACGTTCATCAGTACAACCTCATCATAGAGTACCAGTCTAATCCTCGTTTGGCTCCTCCTTTCATAATCATCAACCACCTTTGTCTCTTCTTCTCTTTTTTAAAGAAGAAATTACACAGGGAGCCTCCCAGCACAACCGCCAGGCATCGGACAGATGGTCAGTATTTTATTTTGGATCAAATATTATTTATATGTAGGAAAAGGTTATTGTGTGATTTGACCGTGATCTTGAACAAAGCAGAATCAATGCTAACTGTCTATTTTATTGTGAGCAGCTGTATGAATGAATGAATGAATGAATGAAAGAATGAATGAATGCACAATGTTACAATTGGTGTTTAATGCCCAGTATCCGGGCTTCTAGTCTAGTGGGATTTCTGAAAAATGTGATTGTGAGAGGCATTTTGGGGTAAAAGTTCAAAATTCAAGGGTGCTGAATCTGAAAAAAAAAAAAAAAAAGTTTTTGACCTTCTAATTTGCATAACAAAATAGCTGCCGAATTGTCAATTTTGAACTATTTCTTTAAGGGATATTTCACTTTAAAAAAATGTTTTAGTAATTGTATCCTCTAATCAAGCTTATGGGAATATCCAGGGCAGTTTTTGAGTTGTTTGATTCAGTTTAGATTTAGATATTTGCCAGACACGCCCCTTCCTATACAAACCCATTGTAACTTCAAACACCATTTTAACCATGATAGATTTAATGTGTTTTGTCAATTGTCAATAACCTTTTTCTTTTATTTTGAATAATTTCTTAATTGTATTTTTTTCTTCATTTTCCCAAATAATTATTACAAATAAACTAAAAGGGTTATCGAAAAAACACTGCCTGTTCATGTATTAAGAGGGCATCAGGAGTCACCAGAAAAAAGGATGGGTGTTTTAATTGAATTTATCATGGTTAAAATGTTTTATTTTTATTTAAAAGGGATATTTCACTTAAATACAAAAACATTTTAACCATGATAGATTCAATGAAAACACCCATCCTTTTTTCTGGTGACTCCTGACGCCCTCCTAATACACAAACAGGCAGTGTTTTTTCGATAACTTTTTTTGTTTATTTTTAATAATTATTTGGGAAAAAAATACAATTAAAGTATCAAAAATAAATGAAATGAAATTATTGATAAAACACAACCTGCTCATGTATTAGGAGTGTCAGGAGTCACCAGACGGGTGTTTTCATTAAATCTATCATGGTTAAAATGGCGTTTGAAGTTACAATGGGTTTGTATAGTAAGGGGGTGTGTCTGATCAAAATTAATATCAAATATCTAAATCTAAACTGAATCAAAACTAAAAAACTGTCCTGGGTGTTCGCAAAAGCCTGATTATATGATAAAATTATGAAAAGTTTTTAGAAAGAGAAATATTGCTTGAATAAATAGTTAAAAATGTACAATTCGGCAGCCACTTTGTTATGCAAATTAGAAGGGAAAAAACTCAAGATCTTCATTGGGAAACAGGTTTTTCAGATTCGGCACCCTTGAATGATGTAAAATGGCCTGGTTCCCCACTTTTACCCCAAATGCCTCTAACCTTATAAGGCCTTTTTTCAGAAATTCCGCCTGACTATTCCCGGGCAGAGCGTAATGTCCCTCTTAGTTAGGGAAAGTTAGCCTCTAGCTACATCAATCTGGGAACTAAATCTAAATGACTAGCTTTCTTCACAAATGTGTTCTACTAGGTGTCAACTATCACCTCTGAACTTTGTCAAATCCAACTCCCTTGACATACTTTGTGGGAGCCAATCAAAGTTTTGGGTATCCCGAGGGCCTGGGATTAAAGGGGCAAAAATAAAAAATGGCCAATATGAACGTATGAGGTGTGTAATTTTGGTATTTTTGGGCTGCTGAATCCATTCCAACCATTAGTTTTCAGTTAAAATGACTCCTTGGCCATGAAATAGGCCACACCTAATTTTGTGTGTCCATATAATATTGGCAATAAAAAAAAAGGTTGGAGTAGTGTTTGAATTCATGAAAACTATTCAAGATCAGGTGGGTAATCACACATGACACACAGGATAACATGATACAATCTGACAAGGAACATTCAAAAACAGGGTTTAAAACATAGGGATTAACAGGACACAGGTGAACTCGAATGACATGATTGGCTAAGCCTTAGCCAATTAGGCCTTTTTTATGGCCAAGGAGCAATTTTTACTTATAACTAATGGTTGGAATGGATTCAGCAGCCCAACAATACCCTAATTACACACTTCATACGTTCATATTGGCCATGTTTTATTTTCCCCCCTTTAATCCCAGGCCCTGGGTATCCCGATACCCCCAACTTTGATTGGCTCCCACAAAGTATGTCAAGGGAGTTGGGTTTGACAAAGTTCAGAGGTGATAGTTGACACCTAGTAGAACACATTTGTGAAGAAAGCTAGTCATTTAGATTTAGTTCCCAGATTGATGTAGCTAGAGGCTAACTTTCCCTAACTATCTCGGGAGACTGCTTCGGGACCTGTCATCCCAGGGGTTGTTTTATTCTTGTTAAATTATTACTAAAAAAGCCAACTTTTTAGAAATGACTACTAATTATTACTAGAAAGGTCTACTACAGCACATAGGTAATTAGGCTACCTGTCACATTATCCCAGTAAGGGCGAGTGCCAAAGTGCGGCCGGCCCTCGGCCGCGGCGGCCGGGCTGCTAGTATATTCGGCCGGCCGCTAGTAAATTCGGCACTTTGGCACTCGCCCTCCCTCCATTATCCTCGCCTCCTTTTTTAACAGGGAAAATATATATCAGAATGCTCAGAAAGCCCAAAAAGGCCAACACCAAATTAATCTCTCTGACTTGCACTGCCTCTAAGATGTGTGCACATCTCTTCTTGCTGCTTCTCAGCATGAATGGAAGTTTGGTTTGGCTAACAATATCACAGGACACGGCAGACAGAGAGTGCCGTGGAATTCTAAAGCCACGTCCCATACACGAGATAAACTGGTTTGATTAAATATAACGTGGCGTGGCAACGTAAAAAGCTCATCGCTAATTAATACTGGGTTCCGACCGTCCCTTTACCATTACAGAGACACAGCCTGCATGCTTTATGTGATGTTTTCCTGCAGCAAATAACAGAAAATTATAGATAACAAGTTGTTGGCAATTATGCTGTGAAGAATATAAATCCACATTACATGATCCAGCTGCTGTACTGTAAGTATTATTTTTGTGGTCTACCTTGCTTTCTTTGGGGTGAACTGTGAAGAACGATCTTCCAAATGTTATATCCCCCAAAATGGGAAGCTTGATTATAGTTTGTCGTGCAAGTGTCTTGCATCATGCTGAAAATAGCCGATCTGCAAGCTCACATAGTGTCTGTGAGCGTGCTGTGGCACTGGAAATTCTGACGATAGGCTATGCAATTTGAATCCACGGTTTTCATTTTAACAGGAATTTAACCAGGATAAGGTTAGAAAGTTCCCAGGATTTAAAATCAGCTAAATCCAGGAAAATCTTAAACAGTAGTACAATGAAGCACAAATCGTTCCTGAGGATTTTTTTCATGAAAACACGTCTAATTTGGACAACACTCTGTAACTGTGGCTTTAATACAGCATCTACCGACCATTACTTTGATGAGTTGTGTAAGGCGGGCCATGGAACAGAGGAACAAAAGGAGTTGATGGTGTTGTACAGGGCGGGACAACTTAAGGACTGGGAGACGAAGCAGAAGCATATGTTCCTCGCAGACCAGTGGTAGTATACCTGATTGCAGACCGGAGCACGGGGCGGAGTGAACGCGGCAAGGGGAGTGAACGCGGCAAGGGGCGTAGTGAACGCGGCAAGGGGCGGAGGCGTTTGATTATTGTCCACGACACTGCAAGCGGCGCGCAGGCCAGCGGACCTTGGTCCTGCTCTTCGCCCCCGAGCGCCGCAGGCGCGAGTGGCCGCGAAGAGCGGGCCAGGGCCGCGCGGCCGGCGGAGCGCCGCGCGAGTTACGAAGCCGTGGTGAATGCAATCGTTATATTTATGCCCAGGCCGTAAGGCCTGGGCAAGCCCACGATAAACATCAGCATTGATGGCTGAATGGATAGCGTCGCCGACTTGAGTGCCAGAGATCACTAGTTCGAATCTCACCGTTGCCCCACTGCACACGTCACCGAAGCCCACGATAACCGCCGCGTTCACTACGCCCCTTGCCGCGGTCACTCCGCCCCGTGCCGTGGCCTGCAATCAGGTAAGGCTCGACCAGTGGGACACGGAGGGAAGCAGTGACTCTGAGAGGATTAAGCAGATTTCTGACAAGTAAGATGATAATGACCAGAGGTGGACACTAATGAAGTACATTTACTGGAGTACTGTTCTGTACTTTACTTGAGTATTTGTATTTTTGGATAACTTTCACTGCACTGCAAGACAAATATTATACTTTTGACTCCACTACATTTCTAGGAAAGGAAACATTACGCATGCAGTGTAGTAGTACCACTTAAGATCTATTTGAAATATAGTGAAAACAGTGGATCTACAAGTTCATGTTATGTGTTGTGAGCTTGTAGATCTACTATTTTCCTCTATTATTGATACTTTTTGAAAAGCTCTGGAAATGCTTTGATTGTTTTCTTATTTTGAACAGTCAGCAATGCACTGATATTAAACTAAATATACTTTGTATTTGGACTCTTGAATACTTAAGGAGGCTTTTTCTTATTTCCACACAACTCAAAGGTATAGGCCTATATTAATGACATGGTTCAATGTTGAAAATGGCATAGGCCTATATACTTTTGAGCATGTATTCCATTACTTTAACTCAGTTACAAAGTGACAAGACTAACTTTCTCTTGTAGGTGTAGTAGTGACCATGAGTAAACCACTGAAATGTGTTGTGTTGTGTTGTGTTGTGTTGTGTTGTGTTGTGTTGTGTTGTGTTGTGTTGTGTTGTGTTGTATTAAACTGTGTGTTGACAGAGTGGACAACATGTGGAAACAGCAGACAGTGGACAACGTACTGATACATCAGACAGGGGACACAGTGGCCAGAGAGGACAGTGTGTCCAGGATGCTGGACCAGCAGACACAAACCATTGACCAGAAGATTCAGCAGATGACTGACAGGTGAGATGATAATGACTTCATGTCAATCACCACATTCATCACCTCAGATCTATAGATATGGATCTGTATGTAATACATACAGTATACTGAACTGTGTGTGTGTGTGTGTGTGTGTGTGTGTGTGTGTGTGTGTGTGTGTGTGTGTGTGTGTGTGTGTGTGTGTGTGTGTGTTCGTTCACAGAATGGAGAGAATGGAGGAGCAACAACAGAATCAACTGAGAGCTTTGGAGACCAAGGTAACGTCCAGATGTTTAATTAAATCTCTTCTCTCCTCAGTCTCTTTTACAGATAAACATTAATGTTTGTTCTGTGATCACTGATTGATTGATTGATTGATTGATTGATTGATTGATTGATTGATTGATTGAATATTTTATTGGACAAAATTGAAGAACACTACAAGTATAGTCAAAACAAAAACAACAAAAAACTAGTACAGTTAAACACCCTGCCTAACAGGAACACCCCAAATAAGTCATTGTACTGTCTTGTTTAAGTTGGAGGTCCTTTATTCAATTCATGGACATAAGAAATAGCAACAAAAAACAATCAATTATCCTCGCAAATATAAAACACTATATGTACAGAGTAGGGGAAAAAGGGGGGTTGGGGTAAGGGGGGAGGGGGCTCACTTCTGGCCTTGCTATGGGAGAAGTGATAACTAGCTCCTCCCCTGGCCTCCTTAGATAAAAAAAAAAAAAAAAAAAAATGACTCCTCAACAGTTTACTACACATGTTGGTTTAATTGTTGACATTCATGTTGTTTTTACTGTTTGTGTCCACTAGATGGAGAACGCTCTCGGACAAATCCTGGATCTGTTGACCAAACCCCGGTCAACCTAAACACCCACTAGGCCAAAGGTCAACCTAAACCCCCACTAGGCCAAAGGTCAACCTAAACCCCCACTAGGGCAAAGGTCAACCTAAACACCCACTAGGCCATGGAAGAAACACCAGCCTTTTCACATTGCCCTGGCCTGTTATAGCACCACCAGGAGGCTGATTTATGTCATAGCACCACCAGGAGGCCGATTTATGTCATAGCACCACCAGGAGGCCAATTGCACAACCACCACAAAACACATGTTTTATATTGCAATACGAGAGTGTGATCTAAACACCTGGATCTAGACCTCTAAACCCTCCACACTCTCCTATCTAACATCAGGGTCTAGAGCTCTAAACCCTCCACACTCTCCTATCTAACATCAGGGTCTAGAGCTCTAAACCCTCCACACTCTCCTATCTAACATCAGGGTCTAGAGCTCTAAACCCTCCACACTCTCCTATCTAACATCAGGGTCTAGAGCTCTAAACCCTCCACACTCTCCTATCTAACATCAGGGTCTAGAGCTCTAAACCCTCCACACTCTCCTATCTAACATCAGGGTCTAGAGCTCTGCAACGTTGTTAGCTAAATCTATGACCATACGTGTCATTTAGATAGCATGTCTAGCCTTTTTTATGTCATAATCTTTTATAACGTTTTTATTGTATAGGTGCTTGGTCTACCTATTTATCTTAGATTAGCCTACTATTTCTTTCTATTTGATGTGTTGATGTTGATGTGTTGATGTATTGATATTACCTTGCTTATTGTAAGTCGCTCTGGATTAAGAGCGTCTGCTAAATGCTTAAATTGTAAATTGTATCTAACATCAGGGTCTAGAGCTCTACAGTGTTGTTATCTAAACCTTCCACACTCTCCTATCTAACATCAGGGTCTAGAGCTCTACAGTGTTGTTAGCTAAGCTGTCAGTTGTCCAGTTTGTCCTGGGTTGGCTCCCATAGTGTCAGTTTGTCCTGGGTTGGCTCCCATAGAGTCAGTTTGTCCTGGGTTGGCTCCCATAGAGTCAGTTTGTCCTGGGTTGGCTCCCATAGAGTCAGTTTGTCCTGGGTAGGCTCCCATAGTGTCAGTTTGTCCTGGGTTGGCTCCCATAGAGTCAGTTTGTCCTGGGTTGGCTCCCATAGAGTCAGTTTGTCCTGGGTTGGCTCCCATAGAGTCAGTTTGTCCTGGGTTGGCTCCCATAGAGTCAGTTTGTCCTGGGTTGGCTCCCATAGTGTCAGTTTGTCCTGGGTTGGCTCCCATAGAGTCAGTTTGTCCTGGGTTGGCTCCCATAGAGTCAGTTTGTCCTGGGTTGGCTCCCATAGAGTCAGTTTGCTTTCCTCTAGTTCCAGGTGTCTGCCAGCCTCATCCTTATCTCTCTGACCTTGTCTGTGACCTGTGGTCCCCATAGAGCAGTGGTTCTCAACCTGTGGGTCGGGACCCAGGGGGTGGGGGGGGGTCACCTTGTTTTTTCACTCAACGGAAAACAAACCAACATAAAGTGTATAGAGGGCATCTGCACATTTCTAAAGTGACAATTTAAGGACTTTTTAGTACCTCTAAAATGACAAATTAAACATTGACCAAATTGTCAAATATTAGAGGCAGAAATTGTGAAAATAGCAGATCTACATGTTCACAATGCCTCGCATTGCGAGGCGTTGTGAGCATGTAGATCTGCTATTAACTGTGTTATACAAAATGTAAAGCCTCAAATCTTAGTGCTTGTCAGGGTGGGGGGGCCCCCAGTTAAAATATGATTATATTGGTTGTCGCGGGCTGAAAAGGTTGAGAACCACTGCCAAAGAGGACCATGTTTCTGATGTGGTCCATGTGACTGCTAGTGCCATTCTGATTGGTCCATCCATGTGACAGTTAGTGCCATTAGTAGCATTCTTGTATAGACTCCATCCAGGACTCTTTATGTTGTGCTGTGAGGGTCCATGTCTCATACAGCAGCACTGACTCCTCTGTGAGGGTCCATGTCTCATACAGCAGTACTGACTCCTCTGTGAGGGTCCATGTCTCATACAGCAGTACTGACTCCACTGTGAGGGTCCATGTCTCATACAGCAGCACTGACTCCACTGTGAGGGTCCATGTCTCATACAGCAGTACTGACTCCTCTGTGAGGGTCCATGTCTCATACAGCAGTACTGACTCCTCTGTGAGGGTCCATGTCTCATACAGCAGTACTGACTCCACTGTGAGGGTCCAAGTCTCATACAGCAGTACTGACTCCTCTGTGAGGGTCCATGTCTCATACAGCAGCACTGACTCCACTGTGAGGGTCCATGTCTCATACAGCAGTACTGACTCCACTGTGAGGGTCCGTGTCTCATACAGCAGTACTGACTCCACTGTGAGGGTCCGTGTCTCATACAGCAGTACTGACTCCACTGTGAGGGTCCGTGTCTCATACAGCAGTACTGACTCCTCTGTGAGGGTCCATGTCTCATACAGCAGTACTGACTCCTCTGTGAGGGTCCATGTCTCATACAGCAGTACTGACTCCACTGTGAGGGTCCATGTCTCATACAGCAGTACTGACTCCACTGTGAGGGTCCATGTCTCATACAGCAGTACTGACTCCACTGTGAGGGTCCATGTCTCATACAGCAGTACTGACTCCACTGTGAGGGTCCATGTCTCATACAGTAGTACTGACTCCACTGTGAGGGTCCATGTCTCATACAGTAGTACTGACTCCACTGTGAGGGTCCATGTCTCATACAGCAGTACTGACTCCACTGTGAGGGTCCATGTCTCATACAGCAGTACTGACTCCACTGTGAGGGTCCATGTCTCATACAGCAGTACTGACTCCTCTGTGAGAGTCCATGTCTGTAGCTTCTCCCATCAGATTTTGTCCTAACATCACACAAATCTGTTCACATGATCTCTGTAGTCATGTGATCAACATAGATCAGTCAGATTTTTCATATTCCATCCTGATTGGCTGATATCGGCATCTAAAGTTTGCAGGCGTGTCCTGTTTTGAACAAAACACCTCAAATCGTGAACGTAGCGTGTGATTGAACATGATTTAATGTGATTGCGATGAAACTTTTCAGCACATTCCCACTAGGCTGAGGATTCAAAGTTTACAGGAGTGTCTCGTTTTGAACAAAATGTCCTGAAGAGCAGGTCAGCTAGTTATATTTTATTAGATTAAGTCTTTATATCTGAATTTCCATTAGATTCATAGACATCTGTCCGTCAGTGATGACTCAGTGGAGACTGTACAGCCCCGCTCTGGAGGGAGATTTTAGATACCTTTTTCTACTTTAGAAACATTTTCTACATTTTAAAATGTGAATCTTTTGTTCTGAAAAAAGTGTGCAGCTTTTATTTTTGAACAATGGGGAGAGGAGATTTTATTTAGGGATGTGGTTTTGGGAAAAACATCAATAGGCTACTGTATATATTGAGCTTTTATTTTGAAAAAGAACAATTTTAGATTTAGTTTGGAAAAAGAAAAAAAAAAACATGTGCTTTTATTTGTCAGGGGAAAAGATGTCCAGATATTTTATTTTGAAAATTCATGTGTAAGGTGTTTAAATTTTAAAATTGTCTGGGATTTTTCAGACAATGTCTGGTGATTTTATTTTGAAAAGAAACTGTGAGGGACTTTCATTAAAACTATGACGATTTTAGTTTATACAAAACATTGCAGTGCTTTTATTTTTGAAAGAAGAAAGCTGGGGCTTTTGTTCAGGGAAAAAAGAATAACAGTGTGATGATTCAATTAAAAAGCTAATGATTTATATATCTTTTATTGTGGAAAAGAAATGTCTGGAGCTTTCATTTTGAAAGACTATTTGGGGATTTGATTTTCTGTGGCTTTTATGAAAATAAAAATAATGAAATGAATAAAAGCTATGGCTGGACTTTTATTATGAAAAACTGTCTGGGTCTGTTGTTATAATTGTCTCCACCAGGCCGAAGGCACGGGGAGATTATGTTTTGCACCCTGTCCGTCCGTCTGCGTGTCTGTGTGTCCGTCCGTCTGTTACCAGCTAATCTCCGGCACCGTTGGTCCAGTCTCTGCCAAACTGTGCACACACACTCCCTGGATGCCAATTCAGAACCTCTGCCCCATTTTTCACATGGGCCTGTTCTAGCGCCACCATGAGGCAGATGTTTGCAAAACACATTTTTGGACTTTCAGCATTTAGGAAAAAAAATTAAATAAAATGTCGGCCTTTGTTCCATTTTGGGGGCTGGGCGGCCAACAAAGTAAATCGTCACTGTCGGGCAGAAACTCAAATCTGTACATTTTTTCGTAAAGCAAAGCCCTGCTTCATCATACAAGGCCGTCGCAGAAAAGTTGTGAAAACAGCAGATCTACAAGCACACAACGCAAGCACAAAACGCCTCGTGGTGCGAGGCGTTGTGTGCTTATAGATCGTTGTGCTGTTTTCACTAATCATTTTTAAAATGATAAATACAAAACAAACGGCTTGGTACTTGTCATGATTTGAAATGGCAAATCTTTGAGTAGCAGCAGCGCTATAGAGAGAGATCTTTCTCTATAGCACGCAATGAGGGCCTCTCCAACTCTTTTTCCCAGGCTGAATCAGGGGCCCAGCACGTCCCTGCCTCTGATGTCTTCCTGTATTAGTTCACAGTATTAATTTGTTCATGAATATTGAACAGTATGTGTTTGGGTGTTTAGCCTTCTGAATACCAAATGGTTTCTCATTATGTTTTAACTTCCTTGCTTTGTGTTAATCTACTGTATGTTTATTGTGTTAATGTGTTCATATTTATTTGAGATGCCTATTAAAGCCTTTATAATATACAATTCCACACAAGTAGATAGTGTTTTAAAATTTTACGTAAGAGTTAATCCAATAATAATTATTGCAAGTTCAGGTGTTCACACAGTTCAGTTTACAGTTTACAGTTTAGGCATTTAGCAGACGCTTTTAATGCAAAGGTTCTTTCTGGAACCAAAAATGGTTCCCCTATGGAATCACTCTGAAGAACCATTTTTGGTTCCAGTTTTAACCTTTATTTTTCTGTGAGCATTTGGCAGATAATCACTGTTTACTTATTTATAGCCATAATAATACATGTTTCCCTTACAAACCTGCACTATCCACACCTTTCTGAACTGTGGACAGTTCAGAAACCTGTGCTACTAGAGACATCATCAGAAAACAAGACTTTACATTTATTACATTTTATATAGACTATTAATGAGAGAAACCTGTTAATAGGCTATCTAAAAACAGTATTTATGGGGTTAACATTCTGTCACTGGGAACGCACAGTTTCAGCCCGGACCAGAGAGAGGGACGGACACAACAACACGGCTGAGCTTCCGGTCACTCCGCAGCATGGTGTTACAGTGATATTGGTGACCTGACAACCGTGTTGACAGACCTTAAAAACAAGGTCGGTGTTTGAACGTAAACCATCGCGGTTCGTTCATCAGCAGAGTTAAAGCTAGTGATATTTAATTAGGCCACGTGTTTAAAAAGACCTCCGTGTAAGTTATGACAAGGTCCACGGTATGGTCACATATTTCCACAGGTCACCGGTCTCACCTAGCCCTGAATACAGGACTCTATGAGAGTCCTGTATTCAGGGCTACGGTCTCACCGTAACACCGCTGTAACAAGTTTAGACTTTCCACCTGAGGAAAACAACACAGCTCAGCAGTTACCGAGAGATTCTGATTACCGTATACAATTATAAGTTACAAACCTAGCAGCTGCCTCTAACCTCCACAGTCGGAGCACTGGTTCCCATGTAAACCATTTTGATTTCAAGGACCCCCAGTTGGACGTGCATTCTAGGCTACGGACCCCCCATGTAATGGCTTTTCTATCTCTGAGACGGTGAGACTCCGATTTATACTGTAAAATGAAATCAATGTTAATTTAACTCTGCGAGTGTAAAAGTCCATTAATTTGGTTCCATTTGTACACGTTGTTTCAGTGTTATATGAGATACATAAAGTGGTTCCTGTGTAAATAAGCCGAAAAGCTTACTAGGATTTCTACTAGGATGAAACTGTACTTTTTCCTATGCAAACTTCTAATAAATTCTTCAATCAATCAGTCAATCAATCAGAGTTAAAGACCCTCCTAACTACCATTTAGCTGGGGATGTTTTTTTTCCAAATCTCACATTATATTAGGACTTGGTCATAAAAAAAAAATCCGTAACAGTCTTAGATTGTATTTATCTTGAATTAGGGATGGGATGGGACGATATGACAATTTTGAATTAGGGATGGGATGGGACGATATGACAATTTCATATCACGATTATTGTGACAAAGGAAATTGAGATTTACGATATTATCGCGATAATCAAAATCCATTATCCTAGGGTGGAATGTTTGCCAAAAAATAGCAGATCTACAAGCTCACAACTTCTATATTATAATAAGTACCTTTTACCAACTATAGAGGGTTTAAGTGGTACCAGCTCGGCAAATAAAAGGTGAATTGATCCCAGTGCATGACGGAGGACGATATCACGATAAATTAAATCTCCACAATACGATTATCGTGAGTGTTTTTATTGCGATAAACGATAATATCGCGTAACGTCCCATCCCTATCTTGAATCCATGCATTCCACAAACAGCTGGCTTGTTGCAGAGATCTTCTCAAAGAACTGCCTCATTCTTAACTGCTTCTGAATACCCTCCTATAGTGGGGCGGTTAACCAAACCAATTGTGCATTTTATGAAAGAAGCATGAAACTTTCTACAGTGTTTCTATATACTATGAAGTTTGTTTTCAGACGTGGAACCACTTCTGAATTGACCTCTGTGGCCCCCAAAATCCAAGATGTCCGTCCAAAAAAGTGTTTTTACCTTTAAAACTCCAAATGCATTGATTTTAAGACCCATAAATGTATTACAGTTGAATATAAAATCAGGCATTGTGGACATTTTGGTACCAGGTACGTGTCTGTATCCATTTCAGTTCTTGAGATACATGTAGAAGGAGGAGGATGGATCGCACACAGTGGCAAGAGTTGTTTTTTCTTTATTGTTGCATTTGCATAGATGAGAAACAAACGTTTCGGCTGTAAGCCTTCTTCAGTGTATCTGATACTGCAGGGTGTCTGTGGTCTATTTATAGAATATGACAAGTGCCCAGGTGGACACCATCAATGCCAATCACCCTGTGAGGAGGATGACAACTCACACCTGAATGGTGATTGCTAACACTGGTTAATGCGTAATAGAGTCAACTCTGCTTTTCATTAAATAACCAATAAAAATACATGTATTTTTCTTTAACAATATCCACAAATACATAATCAAACCATCTCATATTAAACTAATATTTGTCGCTGAGGACATCGGGCAACAAATTGCCTTTCATAAATCAGCTTCAACCATTAGGATAACAAATATATATACACTTGCAATAAACAGCAACTACCATGTGAACGGCGGAACGGAGAAAATGACGATGCCCAATTCTCTTTTGAGACTGAAATGTATATATCCAATTTACCACATTTTTGAAACACAATATTGTATCAAGGGCTAAAAAGCCACGTTATCTTTTACTATCAAAACGTGGGCGGTGTCATTATGTCCAAGCCGATCACAGAAAAGGAGACATGTTACATTCTTCATTCATGCCCAGGGGAAATAGTGTTTTTAAATGGTGAATCCAATAACATTCCCTTTGTAGGAGTAGTTTCTCATGATTACCACCTCTACGGTTAAGCCATACCTTTTCGATACCAATGCATTTGAGATCATCAACTTTGTGGTTCTGTTCACAGAAGTGACGCGCCACGGGTGATGTGACGTCAGCTCTCTTAATGTTGCTTCTGTGTTCATTCAGCCTTATTTTCAGCTTTCGGGATGTTTGCCCTATGTAATATTTATTGCATGGGCAGTATAGCAAATATATTACATGAGTTGTGTTACATGTTATCAACGACTTGATGTTAAACTCTCTATTGGAACGTGGATCATGGAAAGTGTTCGTTTTCACCATATTAGCACAAGAAGTGCAGGACCTACAAGGGAAGTTACCTAGAATTATAGGTTTAGATCTGTTAGAATAACAGTCAGCCTTCACTAACCGGTCTCTCAGACTGGTTGCTCTTTTGAAAGTAAACAATGGAGGATGTTTAAAAACATTATTAAGTGATTTGTCCGACGACAGTATGTGCCAATGTTTCGATACTGTGTCTTTTATCACTGTACTCAGAGGATTATACGTGAGCACATAATTCACAGAATGTGGTTTCTTCAATTTAGTTCGCTTGGTAAATAATTCTTTTCTTTCAACTTTATTTACCGTCTCAACCGCTGCGTGAAGGCATGACTGTGGGTAACCTTTTTCTATGAACCGATTCAACATGTTATCACTCTGAGATGTGTAATCTCCTTCTGAGCTACAAATACGTTTCAATCTATACAATTGACTAACAGGTAGACTGCGCTTCAAAGGTGTTGGGTGGTGGCTATCAAATAGTAACAAATTGTTCTTGTCGGTAGGTTTTCTATATATAGTGGTTTTCAATTCATTCCCAGCCTTTATGATTTCTACATCAAGGAAATGTATTGATTTCACATTCGTTTCCATTGAAAAGGAAATAGATTCAACACAAGAGTTTAAGTATTGGTGGAAGTTATGGAGTGTCTCCATGTCACCAGACCACACCATAAAAATGTCGTCTATAAACCTTGAATATTGTTTAATGTATTGGTTGTACATATTATTGCCATAAATAAAATGTAATCCAATTCAAATTTGCCCATGAACAGGCACGCATATGCGCACGCTGATGGGGATCCCATTGCAGAGCCATATAATTGTTGATAATGACTGTTTTCAAACACAAATACGTTTTTGTTGAGAATGAACTGCATCAATTCAATGATAAATTCATTCGGTGGTCTCTGCTCCACTCGCTTATCAAGAAAGTAGGCGAGTGCATCCAAGCCTAGGGCATGTGATATGTTTGTATATAAAGAAGTTACGTCGAGAGTCACCAGCCAATCGTCATTATTCACATTTTTTATGGTCTCAATTCTGATCAAGTGATCAGAATTGAGACCATAAAAAATGTGGGGAAAAAAAAAAAAAAAATGTGAAAAAAAAAAAAAAAAAAAAAGTGAATAATGACGATTGGCTGGTGACTCTCGACGTAACTTCTTTATATACAAACATATCACATGCCCTAGGCTTGGATGCACTCGCCTACTTTCTTGATAAGCGAGTGGAGCAGAGACCACCGAATGAATTTATCATTGAATTGATGCAGTTCATTCTCAACAAAAACGTATTTGTGTTTGAAAACAGTCATTATCAACAATTATATGGCTCTGCAATGGGATCCCCATCAGCGTGCGCATATGCGTGCCTGTTCATGGGCAAATTTGAATTGGATTACATTTATGGCAATAATATGTACAACCAATACATTAAACAATATTCAAGGTTTATAGACGACATTTTTATGGTGTGGTCTGGTGACATGGAGACACTCCATAACTTCCACCAATACTTAAACTCTTGTGTTGAATCTATTTCCTTTTCAATGGAAACGAATGTGAAATCAATACATTTCCTTGATGTAGAAATCATAAAGGCTGGGAATGAATTGAAAACCACTATATATAGAAAACCTACCGACAAGAACAATTTGTTACTATTTGATAGCCACCACCCAACACCTTTGAAGCGCAGTCTACCTGTTAGTCAATTGTATAGATTGAAACGTATTTGTAGCTCAGAAGGAGATTACACATCTCAGAGTGATAACATGTTGAATCGGTTCATAGAAAAAGGTTACCCACAGTCATGCCTTCACGCAGCGGTTGAGACGGTAAATAAAGTTGAAAGAAAAGAATTATTTACCAAGCGAACTAAATTGAAGAAACCACATTCTGTGAATTATGTGCTCACGTATAATCCTCTGAGTACAGTGATAAAAGACACAGTATCGAAACATTGGCACATACTGTCGTCGGACAAATCACTTAATAATGTTTTTAAACATCCTCCATTGTTTACTTTCAAAAGAGCAACCAGTCTGAGAGACCGGTTAGTGAAGGCTGACTGTTATTCTAACAGATCTAAACCTATAATTCTAGGTAACTTCCCTTGTAGGTCCTGCACTTCTTGTGCTAATATGGTGAAAACGAACACTTTCCATGATCCACGTTCCAATAGAGAGTTTAACATCAAGTCGTTGATAACATGTAACACAACTCATGTAATATATTTGCTATACTGCCCATGCAATAAATATTACATAGGGCAAACATCCCGAAAGCTGAAAATAAGGCTGAATGAACACAGAAGCAACATTAAGAGAGCTGACGTCACATCACCCGTGGCGCGTCACTTCTGTGAACAGAACCACAAAGTTGATGATCTCAAATGCATTGGTATCGAAAAGGTATGGCTTAACCGTAGAGGTGGTAATCATGAGAAACTACTCCTACAAAGGGAATGTTATTGGATTCACCATTTAAAAACACTATTTCCCCTGGGCATGAATGAAGAATGTAACATGTCTCCTTTTCTGTGATCGGCTTGGACATAATGACACCGCCCACGTTTTGATAGTAAAAGATAACGTGGCTTTTTAGCCCTTGATACAATATTGTGTTTCAAAAATGTGGTAAATTGGATATATACATTTCAGTCTCAAAAGAGAATTGGGCATCGTCATTTTCTCCGTTCCGCCGTTCACATGGTAGTTGCTGTTTATTGCAAGTGTATATATATTTGTTATCCTAATGGTTGAAGCTGATTTATGAAAGGCAATTTGTTGCCCGATGTCCTCAGCGACAAATATTAGTTTAATATGAGATGGTTTGATTATGTATTTGTGGATATTGTTAAAGAAAAATACATGTATTTTTATTGGTTATTTAATGAAAAGCAGAGTTGACTCTATTACGCATTAACCAGTGTTAGCAATCACCATTCAGGTGTGAGTTGTCATCCTCCTCACAGGGTGATTGGCATTGATGGTGTCCACCTGGGCACTTGTCATATTCTATAAATAGACCACAGACACCCTGCAGTATCAGATACACTGAAGAAGGCTTACAGCCGAAACGTTTGTTTCTCATCTATGCAAATGCAACAATAAAGAAAAAACAACTCTTGCCACTGTGTGCGATCCATCCTCCTCCTTCTACATGTTGATTTAAAGGGATACCGCACCAGCAGAGTCAGAGCGCGGTGGTAACCAAAAAGTCAGTTCTTGAGATACAGCATATAGGTACACCTGAGTCTGTAAAAGTACCTATATGTTGTATCTCAAAAACTCTAATAGATACAGACACATACTTGGTACCAAAATATCCGCAATGCCCAACTTTATATTCAACTATAATATGTTTATGGGTCTTAAAACCAATGCGTTTGGAGTTATAAAGGAAAAAACACTTTTTTGGACGGACATCTTGGATTTCGGGGGCCGCCATCTTTGTTTTTCACGTGGCTTGGCTTCTTAAATCAAAGAGTGGCCTCCAAAGATGATGTGTACCAATTTTCACGCTTGTATCACCGAGTGAACGATTGCTCTTATTATTTCCTGTACTATGAGGCAAGACTCCTGATCAAGATCTAATTCTTCATTGTCAGTTTCTTCATTGTCAAATTAGTTTTTGTACCAAGCTGCACAGGCACATCCATATGCTCCACTTCAGTAAAGCCCTCTTTTATGACAGAGACAATGCCCTATACTGCACTGGCATGGTTTACACTTGCCTGTAAGTGGAAACCAGTGCACAAACTGTTCCAAGCATCTGGCCTGAAGAGGTTCTTAAGTTTAAAGATGGGGGACCAACCTGCCTTCTTTTCTACCATGTGCCAGACACAATTCATTGGTGAGGGCTTTGGATACCCTTGTTGATAGTGGGTCCTCACTGTATACTTAAAAGTGGTAAAATCAGATTTTGCTGCTATAATGTTGAGTGAATTTCCAAACGTATTACTGCTAATGTGGTAGTGAAATGAAAATGCAAGTAGCAAAGCAAATATTAGTTGATGCTGGCAAAAGTGATAATGAATATAATTGTCTTTGGGTGTGATGGAGGATATGGCTGATTCTGTGTGTGCAGTCATACCTGGTTGTCAGGGGGCCAAAGTTGATATTGACTTGACCTAAGATAACACCTCCTGGAGTCCTGGTTGTATTCTCACAAATCAGTACTGACCATTTATTTTAAATTTGCTGCAATAATGTTGAGCAAAGTTGCATATGTAAATGTACTGCTAATGTGGTAATGTAATGAAAATGCAGGTAGCAAAGCTAATATTAGTTGATGCTGGCAAGAGTAATGGTGAATATTATTTCAAGAGCATGATGCCCTGGTTTGCTGCTTATGATCACAGACATGAGACAGTTATAAACCGTTGGTCCATCACCTACAATGTAGGTGTTTGTGCAACCTTGGCAGAGGATACCAGATCATGTTTTGGACTGACACATGATGATGAAGACACCAAGAATCGAAAGATATCACATCTTCGAATAGGAGAATGTTTATGATCTAGTGTCTCTGACAACTGGTGATGTTGATTCAGAAGATGCACTGAAGGACCTTGGAAATGCTGCAGTCTGGCAAGAAAATTATCACTTAATTTGTTGGGAACCAACTGGTCACAAAGAATAAAGACTTCCATGAAAGACTTCCACGACAGCCTCTCCAAAAACATCCTCAAGCCTCTACAGTGCAGAGTGCTCTCACTGCCATTTCACTATAGGAAAAAAGAGAGCCTGGAAATTGTTCCAGCCCTCAACTTCTCCATTACTTTGGTGAGGATGAAGTACCAAGTACAGCTACTATCTCATTGGCAGTTTGTATGCACACTCTGACCCCAACTCAACAGCAAATCAATTCATGCAGTTTATGTGGCCTGTTTTGAAAACTGAAAGCCAATATTGATACAATGCCGCCAACAAGTGATGCCCTGACTCTGCACATCATGAGGACCCACTATCAACAAGGGTATCCAAAGCCCTCACCAATGAATTGTGTCTGGCACATGGTAGAAGGCAGGTTGGTCCCCCAGCTTTAAACTTAAGAACCTCTTCAGGCCAGATGCTTGGAACAGTTTGTGCACTGGTTTCCACTTACAGGCAAGTGTAAACCAGTGCAGTATAGGGCATTGTCTCTGTCATAAAAGAGGGCTTTACTGAAGTCGAGCATATGGATGTGCCTGTGCAGCTTGGTACAAAAACTAATTTGACAATGAAGAAACTGACAATGAAGAATTAGATCTTGATCAGGAGTCTTGCCTCATAGTACAGGAAATAATAAGAGCAATCGTTCACTCGGTGATACAAGCGTGAAAATTGGTACACATCATCTTTGGAGGCCACACTTTGATTTAAGAAGCAGAGCCACGTGAAAATCAAAGATGTCCGTCCATAAAAGTGTGTTTTCCTTTATAACTCCAAAAGCATTGGTTTTAAGACCCATAAACATATTATAGTTGAATATAAAGTTGGGCATTGCGGATATTTTGGTACCAAGTATGTGTCTGTATCTATTAAAGTCTTTGAGATACAACATATAGGTACTTTTACAGACTCAGGTGTACCTATATGCTGTATCTCAAGAACTGAAATGGATACAGACACGTACCTGGTACCAAAATGTCTGCAATGCCTGATTTTATTATCAACTTTAATACATTTATGGGTCTTAAAATCAATGCATTTGGAGTTATAAAGGTAAAAACCCTTTTTTGGACGGACATCTTGGATTTCGGGGGCCGCAGAGGTCAATTCAGAAGTGGTTCCACGTCTGAAAACAAACTTCATAGTATATAGAAACACTGTAGAAAGTTTCATGCTTCTTTCATAAAATGCACAATACCTTCCATATAATGAGCTTAACAGCCCCACTACTAATACTTGAGCAGGCTGTATTTTTTCAATAACGTTTTTCATTTATTTTTAATAATATTTTATTGTATTTAATTTTTTAAATTTTCCCAAAGAATTATTAAAAATAAATGAAAAACGTTATTGAAAAAACATGGCCTGCTCACGTATTAGGAGGGTAGTATGAGTCGCCAGAAATAATGAAATTAATAAAATAATGGGTGTTTTAATAATCTATCTATAAATGCGAGAAGTCTCTGCGTGTGTGTCTGTCTGTCTGTCTGTCTGTCTGTAATCCGCGTATCTCGAGAACCGTTCGTCCCACCGGCTTCAGATTCGGCACGTGCGTTCCCCGCCGCGGCACGGAGTGCAGTGCCGGGTCTCGACCCGACCCGACGCGCGGTTTTCCCGAACCGGCGCGAAACGTTCGGAATCTCCTTATGCGGGGTTGATTGTTGACATCAGGCTGTTCCAGAGGAAATCGGCGAAAGCTCTGACTCATTGTGACATCACTTCATAAAAGGCTCTGACATCACGTACGCCACATGAGTCAACAAAAAATCTCTGTGAGTGTGTATGTATGTATGTAATCCGCGTATCTCGAGAACCGTTCGTCCCACGGGCACGCGCGTTCTCCATATATGGGCATAAAATGAATGCCCCCATATATGGGCATAAAATGGATTGCAGACAGACAGATACAGATATCTCCATATATGGACATACATGGACAGAGGCAAACAGATGGTCAAAGATCTCCATATATGGGCATAAAATGGACGCAGACAGACAGATACAGATATCTCCATATATGGGCATAAATGGACACAGGCAAACAGATGTTCAAAACGGGTCCTATGACAACAGGTATAATGGGGTTTGCATTAAAGGGGGAACCAGCACTGTGGGCATGAAATGGATGCAGACAGACAGATACAGATATCTCCATATATGAGCATAAATGGACACAGGCAAACAGATGGTCAATTCAGATCCTACAGAGATCTCCATATATGGGCATAAAATGGACGCAGACAGACAGATAACTCCATATATGGGCATAAATGGACACAGGCAAACAGATGGTCAAAACGGGTCCTACAGAGATCTCCATATATGGATATAAAATGGACGTAGACAGACAGATATCCCCATATATGGGCATAAATGGACACACACAAACAGATGGTCAAAACAGATCCTATGACAACAGGTATAATGGGGTTTGCATTAAAGGGCGGGGCATTCATCCCCTATTTACATTGTTCCCGAGTTGAGGTTTGCATTAAAGGGGGAACCGGCACTGTGTCTGCAACACAGTTGGAGGCACAGACAGATACTCCATATATGGGCATAAAATGGACGCAGATAGACAGATATCTCCATATATGGGCATAAAATGGACCCAGAACTATAACTGCAGTGATCTCCATATATGGACATAAAATGGACGCCGACAGACAGACAGACAGATACAGATATCTCCATATATGGGCATAAATGGACACAGGCAGACAGATGGTCAAAACGGGTCCTATGAAAACACGTATAATGGGGTTTGCATTAAAGGGCGGGGCATTCATTCCCTATTTACATTGTTCCGAGTTGGCCAGGTCGCCGACTAGACGCTGCTTCTAGTAATAATAATAATAATAAAACTTTATTTGTATAGCACCTTTCATGACATGAAATGCAGCTCAAAGTGCTTTACAGAGCATTAATGCATCTATCATGGTTAAAATGGAGTTTGAAGTTACAATGGGTGTGTATGTGGAGAGGGCCTGGGCCTGGAGGGCCTGATAACATTTACATCAAATATCTAAATATTGAATTAAGCAAATCAAAAACTGTTCAGGGTGTTCATAAAAGCCTGATTAGACGATAAAATGACCAAAGGTTTTTTTGAAAGTGGAATATCCCTTTAAGGCCCATTCCCACAGGGGGCGCGATAAAAATAAAGATAATTATGTCAGCGTTCATGGCGTTGCCATCCACTTCAACGCACTGAATTGAGGTCTTACAGTGTGATGTCATCTCTGGAAGATTTATTGTACTTTTTGCGTTTTGAATGGTCTTCTTCTTGGAGTCCGTAGCAATCTCAGATGTCCTTCTGCCAATATCGGGCACAGGCCACAGCTGATGTGGTGGGCTCTGCCAGGTCTTCTGGACGGCACTGGGGGGCATCGGCACATTCCAGTAGGTGGGACATTGTCTGCACTGATCCACAGCTGCATGTGTCTTCTGTAGTATAGTTCCAGTTCCATCAGTGCTTTGCACCTCCCTTGTTCCACACGCAGTCTGCTTTGAATGGTGTAATGCTGTCTATTTGATACAAAAAAAAAAGTTGCCAAACGTGCCTTCCTGTTAAGTGAATTTCAAAATGGTGCAAGAACCCTGTCAATTTCATCTTTATCTTTATCTTTTGCCCCTTTTTGGAAAAGTTCTGAACATTTCCTTTTTATATGCCAGTTGAACGTTGCTTTTTTGACTGTTTGGATGTTTATTTTATTTACATTTTGATATGGCTCTAGTCGAATTGTAATAATAACGTGTTGTAGCGTTAATGACAGTAATATCAATATCAATATTAATAAAAATATTAATATTAATAATAAAAAATATATTTTTCAAAAATGATGAAAAATATATTTTTTCTTCTCGTTCACTGTTCAAAACGTAGATTCTTTATATTAGCCTAGGCATTTAAGATTCCAGTACCAATCACATTGATTCAAAACACACAGAAAGAACGTCAAGGTCCACACTGTTTCGCTTAAAATATGAAAAAGTGATTTATTATAAAAATCATAAAATGTACATTCAGACTAGCATAACTATGTCTGATCCTTCAAGCAAAAGATAGATAAATGGGTTCCTAGGGAAGTAGTAGGCATAGTATTTTAAAACCTGTCAAACTGTACAAAATAGATGGCAGGCTACTGTACATGTTATCCAGTGTTGCATAGCGTTCCCCAAAACAATCACCAAAAGAAAAGAAATGAAAGAAATGAAATAATCGAAGATCATTAAACATTCAATATCTAACCCTACTCTATCTTAGTTGCCATTGACACAATGTAAACACTGCCTTACTGTGAGAGGTTCGTTTGCACATGCGCGTAGAGAGGAGAAGAGGAGAGGGTTGGTTGCTAGCGTAGCAGCCTAGCATGTGCTGGAAGGTCGGCCATTGCAGCAGGGCGTTGGCTGTGTCATTGCCATGAGGTCTGACCATGCGGCTTGGATGGAGGCAGCCATCTTTGGAGAGCCACAGGAAGTAGCGTGTGCAGAGCAGGATGGAGAGGCACCCCCCACTGGCTGGAGGAGGCGCTTGCTCAGGAGCAGGAGATCTTGCTGCTGTTGAGTGGTCTTCACCCACGTCTGTTGTCTTCACCGCTGGAGGGGGAGAGAGCTCGCACGCTCCAAATCTCACTGTCTGGGTATCTGGTTGATGTCGTCGTCGGAGTGGGAGAGATAGCGTGCCTCAATCCCACGGACTGGCAGTCCTGATGATGAGTCCGGCAGGACTCTATGTTGAGAGACCAAGTCGTGGTCACCAGGGCGTGGCAGCCCTTGGTGGCTGAGTAGTCTTTAGCCCTCCTTGTGTGTTGTTGGTTCAGTGATTTTTTTTCAAGAGAGAGAGAGAACCAGGAAATGGTCTTTTAAAGTCCAGAGGTGTGGCCTCTCTGTTAGGTCCGCATGAGGAGGAGTTTGGAGCAAAGATCTCTGTCACCTCCCTGTTCTTAAATGAAGTCAAATTAAAACTCCTATCAACATTCTGAGGAAATGTGATTTCCTACATTTGACCAGATATTTGTAATCATCATTATTTTAGACACGTGGAGGTATCAAGCATCATTGTTTTATATCGTTCAGAGGGCAGATGGGTTAAAAAGTTAAATAACCAAAGAAATACATATTCGTACATGTTAAAATCAATGCATAGTTGATGTACATCGTGTTAGAATACAACACATATGTTCATGTTATGGAATGTTATTTCATTAAGCTTTAATTGGCCGCATTCCATGATTCATGATCTTCTACATGTGGTCTGAGAGTTGCAATACTGTTGTGCATGAGGAGAAGAGACCCTGGCAGGATGTCCCTTATCTTGATCGGCAGGGTAATAAAACACTATACTGGCATTGTGGAATGTGGTGTTGGGTGACACCATGGAGTAGAGAGTCAATATTGGGGGAAGAAGGGTACATTCAACCGGTCCTAACACAAAGGGTCCATTTGGTTGAATATGAGTTATGAATACAATTCATAACTGTTCATGTCCATAATTTGTCGTGTCCATATCTAGCGTTCAGGCTACAGACCCCCCCTTTTGTCATCGAAGTCCGACAAAACGGAAGGTTGAAGTCACGACCTTTGGATGACAAAACAAAGATGAGAGCAGTATATAGGCCACAGATGGCAGTAATATTTACACATGTCAGATGGCAACTTTTATTGATCTTCACTAACTGATCTAGCATCACTGGGTACAACTGGAAAAAGATAGTT
This sequence comes from Nannobrachium achirus, assembly GCF_963921795.1. NCBI lineage: Eukaryota > Metazoa > Chordata > Actinopteri > Myctophiformes > Myctophidae > Nannobrachium > Nannobrachium achirus. The sequence continues at coordinate 4,326,624 of NC_137813.1, read as the reverse complement.
CTACATCATGGATTAACAATTCATGAAATGAAAACCATAAATCATAGAACATAAAGTAAAACCCCTGAACATGGATAACAGTAATACGGTAACACCTAGTTCACATAAGGAGGCTTTTGTATCACCCAGTGAAATGGGCCTATAGTATGGGGCCCTTAAAAATAGGATCAAGACAGGAAAGACAGGAAAAACTAAAACAAGATAAAATAATCAAACCAAACTCATAAACAAAACTATACTCGAAATGCCTGTGGAAAAGGTGTGTACATTCAACAGGTTTCTCCGGAGAGAGATAGTTATCAGGCATTACATAGTGTATGATTTTCTTATTGGGAGCTAAAGGTTCCTATCTATGTTTCAAAAAGCATATAAAAAAATGAAAATATGAGATAACAAACAAACAGAAACAAAACAAAAAGTTGCAATCATACAGTACATAGGTGGAGGTCATTCCCACTTTTCCTAAGAGGGAAGGCAATCATGCTTATCGATATTGTTCTTTAAATGTGTTTGTCATTATAATTCTCTTCGTCCTAAATGCCTTAGCAAATATTAGTAGTTTAACAGGCCCATCTCCGTTGCGGCCTGTTATAGATATTGTCATGTATTTGTTAAGATTAAAACTTTGATTGGGTTTGACCGTCTGAGTATACGTTCTGTACTTGGTTATTTGTGATCCGAGCCTGCTTTCTAAGTACAAATATCAGTGGAGCTCACTCCCTTGACCTTGAGTTTGTCAAGGGAGGGCATCTGGTTCTGAGTATTTTGCGTCAGAAATGAACAGGTATAAGATTGTCCCATGGTGGATTAGGGAAAAACACAAGCACACAAGCATATCAATGAGAGATGGTTTTGTAAATAGTGGTCTAGGAAATCTGTGATCAGCAAACCGACTAGATTCTAACTACAATCCCGTGGGATTTGCTTCCATGACCATTTTGGCTCGGGTCTGGATGGATCCGATCCAGACAGCGCTTACAAATTATCATGGGAGCAAACAGATTTATGGTATTCTTCCTAATGCAAGAAACAAAACCATAAAGAGAACAGGGCACACTTAGTATTGCCCAGGTGGGACAAACATAATGCAACTTAATGCACAGTGAATGCGCAACAATACTACATGTGCTTTATTGGATTGAGCTATTATTTTGAAATTACCACTGTGGTTTGAATGACCATCCAAAACCCCCCTTTATGCAAGGCGTCAATGTCCTACCGTGAGTCGTGGACCCCCCCTGTGCGGCTACTGCGTAGCAAACGCAGAGCAGAATAGGCAGCAGCAGCACACTCAAATAGATGAGCGTTGACATAAGGCGCCTCACAAAAAGGGGTGGGGTCTGCAGAGAACTAACGTCAGGGTTTGTGAACAGACAGACATATTGGGTGGGTTTCAAAACAACATATTCCGTGGCGAGATCGGTCGCCCTAGCCTTGGCAGGGTTATCGGTGTCATCCTGACACGCACAAGCCTGTAGTCGTTGGAGGGAGACCTCCCTGTCCAACGTAGGTACTGTCTCGACCATGTGTCGACGTCCTCCCTTTAGAGAAACACCCTTAACAAAGTCAGTCAAATCCACAGGATTTGGCCTGAGTAAGCTAGCGGATAGGGCGAAACCCCCCTCTGAAAGGTTGAGTACAGGACGCAGTCCCAGTAAAAAATCGCGTCCTAAGAGCAACGGGACGTGTTCCAGTTCAGACACATATATCAGGTGCTTCACAGCCATGTGCCCTACCTGAATGAGACATAATAAGGCCTGATGCATTTGAGTACCAGTCATAGCGTACGGTTGAATGGGGTGAGACAACATGTGCATTTCACGGTTGGCACTTTGTGCCCGGTGTTGCAGGTCAAGGAACAAACTCTGTGACATCACACTAATGTCCGCTGTCGTGTCCAACAGCGCTACGTGGGTTACTTCATGTTGTAACTTCACCGGGGGGAATAGCTTCCTATATGCGCTCTTTCGCTGGACTTTGGCTAACCTTTGGGTCTGCCTAGTGTCCGCAGAGGGCACGTGGGGCCTGCGAGCTCTACACGGGAGCTGTTTCGTCTCACGGACGACCGGGTCACGTTGTGTTGCGAGTGTAACACTTTGAGCCATCGACGAGGCTAAGACAACGCAGACGGAAAGGGTGAGATCAGAAAGAAGGACCCCAGGGACGAAGTCCCATGCTGAGTTGTTGACAGCCCCTGCTTTAGTAAGGGCACTTGCCTCGTCATTGAAAACTATGGCAGGTCCCAGAAGGTTTGAGTGGTTTCTGACCTTTTTACCGTATACCTGCATGTCTTGCTTGTTCGCGTTGTGATTGCGGGCAAGAACCAACTCCTTATGCTTGATGGGTTTTAACTCGGCTGTTCGAAAACCGTTTTTACGCCCGTTGGGCAAGTGATGAGTGTAGTCGAGACGGGTGTAGTGTGAATCGGTGCAAAACATTACTCCCTTATTGCCGTGCGCGGAAGCGCACCAAAGAGCGATCAGTATGCTGGAAATCACCGCAACAAGTTTGAAACACAAAGGTCTCGCCGGCGTGTTATCTATCCATACCAATTCTACCTTCGCTTGGCGAGGAGGTTTGCTGTATGAACAGATGTCAACACACACCGTAGGCGAGTCTGTGCACGTGTTGCCTTTCAAACTCCGGTCCTTTTGGGTGACATTGTTTGCCCCAGCGTCTGCTAGGGTGTCAGTCACGCCGTTACACGCAGTGTCTGCGAGGGGGCCCTGGAGAAAGGGGCACACAAGAATTTGTTGCTGTTGGAGGACACCCCCCTCGTTCAACGGTGGCATTGGCTTGACTACGGGTGGGTGTTTCCACGTCAGAGCGTCACACTCCACAAAGTCAGTTAGATTTAACGAGTCTTGCGCGGGTTTTTCAGTAGAGAAGGAGGATTTCTCCTCTGAGAAGGCAAGTACAGATAGTAGTTGCAGAAGTAACAGGACATAGCCCAAGAGAAGTGGGAGGTATTCCATTTCAGATGCATACATTCGACGGATTGCAGCCCTGTGTCTCATCTGAAAAGGACACGAGAAGGTATGAACCATCTGAGTACTAGCCTTAGTATAAGGCCGAACACTGGGGGATTGATACAACCCATTGCCCTCTAGGTGGGCACGCTGTGCCCGGTATTGCAGGTCAAGGAACAAACTTTGAGACATCACACTACTGTCAGCTGCTCTGTCCAACAGCGACTCGTGGGCCCATTCGCATTGCGTTGCGAGTGACAAACCACTGGTTTGTGCTATTAACGAGGCTGTAACAGCTGTGATGTGTATGCATCCGTACCTGTCAATCACTTTAAGAGTGCATGCATTGTAATCAGTGTACAGAATGTGTTCTGTGCATGGTGTGTCCTGTACTGGTGGCACATTTTCGTGGTTCTCAGCTCCTGGGCATTGAGTGGCCATCTGGGCTGGATTGTTGTGCGTTCCAAACGCAGTGTCGTCTCCGGAGAGACACAGAACCTCTTTCAAGGGACACTTAGCATCTGTTACCTGCTGAGATTTAGGGTCATTCACTTTGGCAGCAAGCTCTGACAACAAAGCTGTTGCAGAAAGCGTGGACAGTTGTCCAATATCAAAGGATTGAATTAGGCTTTTATCACTAGGCAAAGGGCTTTCCCGTGTCGTAGGACGGGTTGACAAGCTTCCCGACCGAAGTAAATTGGCCTCGTTCGTACTTCCGTCACTGAGACTCAGTTCGTGGAACGGGCTTAGACTACAGTCACGAGAGACCTCGCCGTCAGGCAAGGAAAAGCAGTTGTGATTGTGAGAGGAGGGCCTGCGGCATCTTCTCCTCTCTCGATCAGGATCGCTCTGTCTCTCTTGAAAAGTTATATCACCTTTCGCTATGAGTTGTAAAGCAAACAATTCAAGCTTGTTGCTGGGCCTTGGACGCTCCGTCTTAAAACCCTGGCAAGCCAGTTTTTTTAGAACTGGGTGAACCGTCCTGGAGTAAGGCCCCAAAATGGGTGGACCGTTAAAGTTAGCAGTCGTTGCTAAGGACTTGATCATCGAAACAAAAGCCTCCATGATTATAGGCGTTGGTTTGACTAACTACAGCTGGAATATCAGGGAGAAATAAATCGAACCCTGATATTTCAAATAAATACGTTTTACTCCAAGCGTTGTTTTGGGTTTATATTCTTTTCCAAACTAATAGCACAACAATTCCTCTAGGTTCATCCAGAAAGTGAAATCAAATTCAACAGCTGTTTCTTACGATGCAAACTGTGAAAACTAATAAGTTCTGTAAATTATGCGTTTAAATAAAAATTCCTCAGTTAGTCTTATAAATTAAATTAATAATCCATATGACTAACGGGGCTTATAAGTAAAAATTCCCTTTTCTTTCAAAAAGAAAAATTTAAAGAATTTAATTGAAATTTAGATCTTAATTAGAATAATTGTTTTCAAATACTGGATAAAGCACAAAGTAAACAGAGCTTACTAACGACCCAATAGCAAGATAGTTGTCTCCAAACCTCGAGAACAAAACTATTAAATAATAGAACAGATTAAACTGGGTTAAAAGAGATAATCCAATGTAATCCTCTTTGACTGGGACGGTTGTTTGACTGAACAGACTAGACTGGACTCAATGGAAGAGTCCCATCCAGTTAATCAATCACTCAAGCGTGTCAGATAGAATTTATAGAAACCTAAGTTCGGAAACACACAAAATGCAAGGTACAGTTTTGGGGAAAAGAACTACAAACTCAGAACTAATGATCGCTTACCAGTGTTGGTCAGACGCTTAAAGAAAATGAAATACTGCTTCTAGCTAACTGATGGAACAAAACTCACTACAGTGTGTTTGCTATGTAGATTACTCACTGTTAAAACAAATCTAGTGCAAATGGCTGGACAATGCTCAGCATGCAAGCAGACCATATAGCCCTCACTGTCATAAACTTACAGGCCTGCGTGCAAAGGGCGCAGGACTGGAGAGACAGTTTTATTGTCTCTCTTCTGTAGTGTTGTTTATGACTGGAGTCAGGGAGGTGCCTTGGCCTGACGGGGAAAAGTTTAAAACAGGTAATCAAATAGCAAAGATGTACTGTAGGTCCAGTGTTTGTCAAAACTCATGCACAGCCAAGCGTGCGTGTTTTGATGGAAGTTGGACAAATGAGCGAGAGAGATGAGTTCCTTCTGAGTTATGGCTAAAGAGTTGTTCGTCAGATGGTCCAGACGAAATGAAAACGACTGGCTGATCTGACAGTATGCGGACACAAAGTGTCCTTAATAGATAAATGAAGGATAAAAGAAATAAAAACAATTGATTGGCTCAATTGTAGGATTTGACAAAGATATTTTCAAACCACGGTGACCGAGATAATGAAGTAATTAATACACTAAACCGGATTACAATAGGTTAATCCAATTTGTCTTTATTGGCTGGAACGATTGTTTGTTTGATTGACTAAACTGGAGCATGAAACAGCCCAAATCAGTGATCAATCAATCAACCGTGTCAGCTATATAATTTCTACAGGTCTCCGAGGTTAGAGAAATATGCCAAATATCCTAGTTTGGGAACTTGATATTAAATAAACCTAGTAGGTTTTAAGTGTTTGCTCTAGGCTCCTATCACTCTTCTTCAAATAATAAAGAACAATCCTTCGTATTTCATCTAGAAAGTGACATTTAAATTTTAATTATTGCGTGAAAAAGTTCCTTGGTTAGTCCCATGAATTAACTTAATAATTTATATGACTAGAAAAGGAGTTCCAAGCGTAGGAGAGAAAATCCTCCTTTTTTCCCAATAAAAGAAAAAAATCAAAAAGGAATTAAATTGAAATTTGAAACTTAATTAAAATAATTGTCCTTGATAACTGATGAAACACAAAGGGCGTAAACCATTAGACCTATTGATAGGTTTGGCAAAAAAATATTTTTCAAGCGTCGATGACCAAAGTGAATAAGTAATTAAAACAAATTAACTTGGATTAAACTTGATTAATCCAATTAATTCATCCAGTAGTTGGAAGAGTGTTTGCCTGACAAAGCTGAACCGGTTCATGTGAGACTGATTCAGTTATCAATCAAACAGTCGTGCCAATTTATAGAATTCACTAAGTCCTCGAGGCTGGGAGAATACAGCCAAACTGAATAGGGAGAGAATAGATAAGATAAGAAAACAAACACTTTAAAACATAGCAGCTCACAGTTACAGCTTGATAGCTTTAAAGGTGCGTGGAGGCGTAAATTATGGTTGGGATATCCTTAATATTACACCGTGGTACAATGTCGAAACGGGTTGAAAAACCCAAAGATCTGAGGTGATGTTAATACTGAGTGTCACACAGAGAAACCTTTGAATTGTCCTCTGGTCTGTGTGTCGTATGGGAGGTACTTAAATCTCACGATAGGCTGCGCGTAAGTTGGGTGTGAGAAAAGAGGGAAGTCACACAAGCATGTGAGACTCCACCTCTATTCAAGATGGCGTCTTTGCCAAATTGTGACTTAGATGGGTCTATCCCTCTTGGGGAGCCGAGCGAAAGTAACCCACTAAGCACATACACACACACACACACACACACACACACACACACACACAGCACTTGGTGACAGGGCGAACACGCCCACACACACACACACACACACACGCACAGTGGGCTCGACAGACTCTAGTCTGGCAGAGCTGGATTAAAATCCGTTTTGAATTAAGAATTGTTGGATTTACAGTAATTCATACTCTGTGCACTATGGCCTATATGGCGAAGTTCGTCAGACATATGTTTACTAATAACTCCTTTTACACTAGAGGGGAGAACAATTCTTAACATAAATCCCTCCTCAATCAAAATGCCATATAGTTATCATATATAGAGAACTCCGGCGAAAACACGCTTCGAATTTAATCGAAGTGGGGGGGTTCCGTTCTAAATATGGTATCAGGCTGGCTTGAGCATCAAGTTATCAACAAGTGTAGCTTTTCACTTAAATCAAAAATCATGCCACTGGGAGATTAGACACTCCCACGTTTTTATGGTGCCGTTATCATAAACACCTAAACACACATGTTACAGTACTCTATGAATCATTCAGAACCGCGGCCGCAACTCTGTCTAATCCATATAGTAAAGATAATGTACAGTAGGACACTGACAATACTATCATTTGTTATGCCTCGGTGCGATACTACTACAGTACGTCCAGCGTATGTAATAGTCTCGACAGACACAGAAAATGGAAAATTACTTTCTGCTCATTTCGAACAAAATATGATTAACACTGGAAATCAGCTAATATCCCGGACGAGCCCCCACTTATGTAGCGTTAATGACAGTAATATCAATATCAATATTAATAAAAATATTAATATTAATAATAAAAAATATATTTTTCAAAAATGATGAAAAATATATTTTTTCTTCTCGTTCACTGTTCAAAACGTAGATTCTTTATATTAGCCTAGGCATTTAAGATTCCAGTACCAATCACATTGATTCAAAACACACAGAAAGAACGTCAAGGTCCACACTGTTTCGCTTAAAATATGAAAAAGTGATTTATTATAAAAATCATAAAATGTACATTCAGACTAGCATAACTATGTCTGATCCTTCAAGCAAAAGATAGATAAATGGGTTCCTAGGGAAGTAGTAGGCATAGTATTTTAAAACCTGTCAAACTGTACAAAATAGATGGCAGGCTACTGTACATGTTATCCAGTGTTGCATAGCGTTCCCCAAAACAATCACCAAAAGAAAAGAAATGAAAGAAATGAAATAATCGAAGATCATTAAACATTCAATATCTAACCCTACTCTATCTTAGTTGCCATTGACACAATGTAAACACTGCCTTACTGTGAGAGGTTCGTTTGCACATGCGCGTAGAGAGGAGAAGAGGAGAGGGTTGGTTGCTAGCGTAGCAGCCTAGCATGTGCTGGAAGGTCGGCCATTGCAGCAGGGCGTTGGCTGTGTCATTGCCATGAGGTCTGACCATGCGGCTTGGATGGAGGCAGCCATCTTTGGAGAGCCACAGGAAGTAGCGTGTGCAGAGCAGGATGGAGAGGCACCCCCCACTGGCTGGAGGAGGCGCTTGCTCAGGAGCAGGAGATCTTGCTGCTGTTGAGTGGTCTTCACCCACGTCTGTTGTCTTCACCGCTGGAGGGGGAGAGAGCTCGCACGCTCCAAATCTCACTGTCTGGGTATCTGGTTGATGTCGTCGTCGGAGTGGGAGAGATAGCGTGCCTCAATCCCACGGACTGGCAGTCCTGATGATGAGTCCGGCAGGACTCTATGTTGAGAGACCAAGTCGTGGTCACCAGGGCGTGGCAGCCCTTGGTGGCTGAGTAGTCTTTAGCCCTCCTTGTGTGTTGTTGGTTCAGTGATTTTTTTTCAAGAGAGAGAGAGAACCAGGAAATGGTCTTTTAAAGTCCAGAGGTGTGGCCTCTCTGTTAGGTCCGCATGAGGAGGAGTTTGGAGCAAAGATCTCTGTCACCTCCCTGTTCTTAAATGAAGTCAAATTAAAACTCCTATCAACATTCTGAGGAAATGTGATTTCCTACATTTGACCAGATATTTGTAATCATCATTATTTTAGACACGTGGAGGTATCAAGCATCATTGTTTTATATCGTTCAGAGGGCAGATGGGTTAAAAAGTTAAATAACCAAAGAAATACATATTCGTACATGTTAAAATCAATGCATAGTTGATGTACATCGTGTTAGAATACAACACATATGTTCATGTTATGGAATGTTATTTCATTAAGCTTTAATTGGCCGCATTCCATGATTCATGATCTTCTACATGTGGTCTGAGAGTTGCAATACTGTTGTGCATGAGGAGAAGAGACCCTGGCAGGATGTCCCTTATCTTGATCGGCAGGGTAATAAAACACTATACTGGCATTGTGGAATGTGGTGTTGGGTGACACCATGGAGTAGAGAGTCAATATTGGGGGAAGAAGGGTACATTCAACCGGTCCTAACACAAAGGGTCCATTTGGTTGAATATGAGTTATGAATACAATTCATAACTGTTCATGTCCATAATTTGTCGTGTCCATATCTAGCGTTCAGGCTACAGTGTTTTATTACGCTGTATGAACTCTGTGTGTGTGTGTGTGTGTGTGTGTGTGTGTGTGTGTGTGCGTGCATAGTGCATCCAGTTAGTCACAGCATCTTACCGCAGCATTCCTACCACTGAGTCCTGAGTCCACAACATCCAATGGACCTCAGTCACCTCACTGATGCACACTGTGAGTCACACACGCACACACACACACACACACACACACTCCGTCTCTCCACTGGCATGTACATTGATACACGTGCACAGGGTGAGCGCATTCCTGCGCACTGCCCTGCATACAGATTGATTGTATCACAAATTATTATAGGCCTTTTGGCCCCTCATACACTTTGCCCTGTTGTGAAGTAACGCAGGGCAACGCATATTTGGAGACTCGGGGGAAGTCGCTGTTGTGCTGCATGTCTGCCGTGGCTAACTAAACATACAGTGGTTGAAAAGGACTCAAAAGTATCAATCCTGCAATATAGAAATACTCTGTTAATAGCAGAGTAAGCAGACACATTGTGAGCTTGTAGATCGGCTCTTTTCAAATGGCCGGAATGTATATAGGGCTTAATGTATGTTTTTTAAACAGATGGGTTGTTTCATTGTTGAATTCAATTCAATAGCCGAATGCTGTCTGCCACGTTAGTAGTTATAGGTGTAGTTGCTCTAGAGATAGGTTACTTAGTAAGGAAATATTTAGTAGTTACTTAGAGATACATTAGAACACATTTGTGTGGTGCAACAGCTGACATTTTATTAATGCGTAAGTCTTGACTTAGAAGTCATTTACGTTACAACTAGGCAAAGTTTTAACTTAGCGTGAGGTGGTGCAACCCCGTCCAGATGCGTTTCCACCTACTGGTCTGGCTCAGCGTTTCATAGTAAAAAATAAGCCACAGATATTCATCAGAAGAATAATAACAAATCCCGGTGAAGGCAAAAGTAAGAGAATATCTGTTCTTACATCGCTCCCTGCTTTCTGTATAATGTCAGTTCATGAGTTTCCTTTGCTTCCTTTGCTTCATGTGTTTTGAATTACCTCGTTGTATACAAATAAAATGTCCTTGCCTTGCATGAAAGCCTGTTGAGTTGCTTTCTGCTGACGTTGGCTCCTCTCTCTCCTCGTTTTAGATCTCTGATTCCTTCCGGAGGTGTGTCAAGAGGAGTCTTCCCCTGAACACCAGGAGAGCAGCCCTCGTTGTCCAGGTGAAACTTGAACTCCCACAGATTAAAGAGGAACCGCAGAAGCATAGCTCCAGTCTGGTCCAGGTTAAAGATGAACAGAAGGAGAATAGCTTCAGTCCGGTCCAGGTGAAACTAGAACCTCCACAGATTAAAGAGGAACAGGAGGAGAGTTGCTCCATTCTGGTCGAGGTGAAAATGGAAATACCTCTACCGATTAAAGAGGAACAGCAGGAGAGTTGCCTCAGTCTGGTCCAGTTTAAAGAGGAACAGCAGGAGAGTTGCCTCAGTCCGGTCCAGGTGAAACTAGAACCTCCACAGATTAAAGAGGATCAGGAGGCCAGCAGCCCTTGTCTGGTGCAGGTGAAAATGGAAATACCTCTACCGATTAAAGAGGAACAGAAGGAGAATAGCATCAGTCTGGTTCAGGTGAAAATAGAAGAACCTCCACAGATTAACTCTCCCCACGCTTCGAACGATAACGCTCGCCCCATTTTTTACAGAACGTCGATGCCAATACGGCGCTCGTTCGGTTCGTTCGTCTGATGACTGTAAGCTGATGAGGCGTCGCGCGGCCGTTTACTGTAAACACATTTTCCGCTGTGATGGTGTAAAAAATCCATTATGCGTTAGATCAACGGAGAACAATTCACTTCCTTGTTGATTTCCTCTGGCCCGGAGGCTCTGTAGCCAGTGACTGCTCTGAATGTACGGCAACACATAGCAGGACAATTCACATTCATTCTCGCATGACGCCGCCCTCTGCTGCCTGGCAGACCAAAGTGCACTATTGCACAACCAAAAAAAATAAAAATAAATAAATAAATGTCTGTCTGTCTATCTACTATAACGTCGCAAAGGTAAGCCGCTTTTTGATGGCGCCAGACCCAATAAATAAATAAATAATCTGGCAGTAGGAGAGTTAAGGAGGAACAGTCAGAAGTACTTCTAAGACCAGAGGAGGCTGCAGGCTCATCGTTGACATTACTAGCAGTGAAAAGAGAAGATGATGACAACAGAGAGACAGAGCCTCTGGCCAGCACCTCAACTGAACACATGAAAACACAAGCTGATGTAGAGCACTGTGGAACATCACAACCAACTGGTGATGAGCAGCTCCTGTCTTCACACCGTTCTGAATCTGATACTGATGACAGTGACGACTGGGAGACCAGGGACGATGAGTCCGCTTTAAACACACTGAAATCACACAAGACTCAACACGTGGGAGGACGGCACAAGCTGTCCCAGGACCTGAAATCGTCAAAACAAACTCGCTCTGTCAAGAGCCACACAGGGAAGAAAGGCTTTAGTTGTACAGTGTGTGGCAAAAGGTTTAATCGAAAGGGACTTCTGAAGACTCACACAATGATTCACACAGGGGAAAAGCCCTTTTCTTGTACAGTCTGTGGTAAAGGCTTTGCTCAAAAGAGTTCTATAAAAAGACACACAATGTCTCATACAGGGGAAAAGCCATTTGCTTGTACTGTTTGCAGTATAGGTTTTGCTCATAAGAGTTATCTAAAAAAACATATGATCATTCACACAGCGGAAAAGCCCTTTTCTTGTACAGTCTGTGGTAAAGGCTGTGTTAGCACAAGTGATCTAAAAATACACATGATGTCTCATACAGGCGAAAGGCCATTTTCTTGTACTGTTTGTGGCAAAGGCTGTTGTCAAAAGAGTGATCTAAAAATACATATGATGTCTCATACAGGGGAAAAGCCTTTTCCTTGTACAGTTTGTGGTAAAGGCTGTGTTCAAAAAAGTGATCTAAAAATACACATGATGTCTCATACAGGCGAAAGGCCATTTTCTTGTACAGTTTGTGGTAAAGGCTGTGTTCAAAAAAGTGATCTAAAAAGACACATGGCGATTCATACAGGGTGAAAGCCTTTAGTTTAAGTTTGTCTCACACACAGACACACACACACATGACCCCTCAGTCTAATCATGACAAGGACACTAAGGCCGAGGAATCACATAAACCTGACAATACCAACATGTTTGAATAAAATAAACATTAACAGTTTCTTGTGAATGGGTTTTAGTTTTGTCCTTGTTTCCATTGTGGTCCTATCATATCAAGTCATCATGGTTAATGGTCTGCGTTGCTTCTCTGGGTTGTTGTCTGCACTGCACACACAGTGGAGGAGTGTTTACTAATGCAGTGGTTCTCAACCTTTTCAGGCCGCGACCCCCAAAATAATAATATTTTAACTGGGGACCCCCCCACCCTGACGAGCACTGAGAGTTGAGGCATTACATTTTGTATAACACGGTTCTATCGTGAAAATAGCAGATCTACATGCTCGCAACGCGAGGCGTTGTGAGCATCTGCTATTTTCACAAATCTGCCTCTAATATTTGACGATTTGGCCAATGTTTAATTTGTCATGTTAGTTATTAAAAAATCCTTAAATTGTCACCTTAGAAATGTGCAGATGCCCTCTATACACTTTAACCTTATGTTGGTTTGTTTACTGTTGAGTGAGAAAACAATGTTGCACATTAAGTTAATCATCTGGGGACCCCCCCCCCCTAAATAATTTGGAGACCCCCCTGGGGGTCCCGACCCACAGGTTGAGAACCACTGTACTAAATGAATGACACTGTTTCAGCCTTTCTTTTTCAGAGCCACCAAACACATGCGATAACAGTATCTCTGCTTTTTCTAATTACTTCTTCCTTTACCATACTATATCAGGTGCCCCCCAAAGGACTTTTGACCCTGATCATGACATTCGGTAGGTTGTTTTTAAGACACCGCCTTTGGTGTAACACCTTACAATGTCCAGTCAAAGCTTTTAGAGTTGCATGCAGGTGATAACAGGTCTCTTGTTCTAGGTCATGTTCTACTTGCCCAAAGGTCATCCCCACTTGCCCGAAAAGGACATCATATATTATAAAATAGTAGGTAACATTTGAATTACCGTTCCATGTAACCTTTTGTTTTTTACTTTCTGAGGTTGTGTGATAAAAATAGCGTGGGTATGAATTAGAGCTGGGATCGGGCCGATTTATTTCAGCCCAAACCCGAAACGTTACCAAAAGCTTTTTGTCCATCCCGAATCGACGTCCAACCATTAAAGGAGTAGTTCACCCCCAAAATGACTTTTTTCTATTGATTACTCACCCCATGGAGACTTGAGTTCAATAATATGTTTTGTTTTTTGTCACATTCCTAAGCCAAAAATGTGATTACAATAAATGTACCCCCATTGATTCTGGATGGGGACCCATCCCATCCAAAATCAATGGGGGTAGATTTACTAAAATATCTTTGCCATAGGAATGCGACAAATACAATATTATATTATTGAACTCAAGTCTCCATGGCATGAGTAATAAATGGGGGTGAACTACTCCTTTAATTATTAAAAGCGACCCTTTTATTTTTCCCACCACTTTTTCCCCTTCTTTCTTTTTCTTTGTATTGAGGAAGCCACTGATTTACTCTGACTAGCAAACTTGTTCTAATGTGCGGTGCATGCAGCTTGCCTGCTTGTTACCCTTAATATGAATATTAAGCCACACTGTGGCCTGTGAAAGTGTTTTAAATAGTACATTGATTATTAAATATATAAACAATAACATGCACTGCACGTCTGGCTGCAGTGACTCACTACACACTCATTCTGCAAGTTTTTGTGCCTAGAAAATAGACGATCTGGAAGCTCACAATACGTTGCAGATGCAAGGCGTTGTGAGCTTGTTCGTCGGCCACTTTTGGCAAGTATAAGCCGGGATTTAATTGTGTGTGTGTGTGTGTGTGTGTGTGTGTGTGTGTGTGTGTGTGTGTGTGTGTGTGTGAGATTGTGTGAGATTGTGTGTGTGTGTGTGTGTGTGTGTGTGTGTGTGTGTGTGTGTGTGTGTGTGTGTGTGTGTGTGTGTGTGTGTGTGTGTGTGTGTGAGATTGTGTGTGTGTGTGTGTGTGTGTGTGTGTGTGTGTGTGTGTGTGTGTGTGTGTGTGTGTTGGGACAGTAGTTTGGGTAACACGGCGCCAACAAGCTCCATTCAGCGGAGAACAATCAAACTAGTCCAGGCGATTCGGGCAGTATTTTGATGGAATCGTGCACTTTATGAAAGAAGCATGAAATTTGGCAGACAGTTAGAACATGCCATATGGAACATTTTTGGCTGTAGGGGCATCGCAGATTTGTCTCGGGAAACTTGTGCGAGCCAATTAAAGTTGGGCTCTCATAGACTTTATTATACAATACAAAAATATTATTATTTTACTGTATAGTAAAGTCTATGAGAGCCCAACTTTGATTGGCTCCCACAAGTTTCGAAAGACAAATCTGCGATGCCCCGATAGCCAAAAATGTTCCATATGGCATGTTCTAACTGTCTGCCAAATTTCATGCTTCTTTCATAAAGTGCACGATTTTTGCCTGAAATGCTCGGACTAAACCACAACAACACGTTTACCTCAGTGTTTTGGTTTTCGAGGACGATAAAAAAAAAAGGCTAACATTTTGCGTTTCGACGACATAGTAAGTTGTCTTTTGATCGGCCAGCGATCGATCAGAGCATCGGTAGCAGTCATTTTTTGTAATACACTGAAATGATTCTTCAGGTATTTTTATGTGTTATTGCTCAGGTGATATTAGGTACTTATAGGTATAGAGTTCAGTGTAATAGTACATTGTCGTTATAAAAGTAAAAGTCTGATAGTTCAGTGTGTCGTTATGAAAGTAAAAGTCTAATAGTTGAGTGTGTTTTCAACCTGTAAATACGTCAAGAAGCAAAAGGCGCTGGTGTGGCCACTCCTGGTTTACTAGGACGGGGTTCAATTCCCTGCGGTGTCCTGCTGATTGCACTTACAGGAATGATGTTTTGGGGGTTGATTGTACTTTGTGTAGTCATTTAGAGATAGTAGTTAAATAAAGTTAAATATGTTATGTGCAGGCATTGACACTAAGGCTCAGGGCAGGTGAAGTTTGCTTTCAGGTTGCCCGACAGGGCAAGTGCTCATTTGAGAGGGTACACAAATGTCTATAAACACAACACGAGATATCTGTCTAAACACCTGAACATGGCCAGTGCGCTGTGTCTTCTGGTCTGTGGAATGTAAAATAAGAGCACTATTTACCTACAATGTGCTGTTTTTACTGTTGCTACATTTAAAAATATAGAATAACAAGTGTGAAACCATAGACATATTCAATCATAGCTAAAGTATTTGGTTTTTGGATTTGGAGGTATTGAGGTATGACATTTTATCGCACAGCCCCAGAAAGTAAAGAAATAAGTGTTAAATTGAGCGGTAATTAAAATCGTACCTATCATTTTATAATGGACAATTTACTTTTCGGGCAAGTGGGCATTACCTTAGGGCAAGTAGAACATGACATGTACTTGCCCGATGGGCAAGTACATGTCATGTCATGTACATGTCATGTACATGTCATGGTCTGAGACCTTAGTGTCAACCCCTGTATGTGTCTTCAAAGTGTCTATTTGTAGACGTAGAACATATATAATTTAAAGATAGAACTACAACATAATCTAGAAATATATATCTATAAGCTATACAACATACTAAAATGGGTACTCAAGGAAATCTTTGTTCATAATTTCTTCATCAATTTAAAGGTATTTAAGTTCAAAACATGACAATGACAGAATTTGTGATGAGTCATACTGTTACATGCCATTGTTAGCATAAATGCTAACTCTTATCATGCTCCGCAAAACATGGTCTCCTACACAGTTATCGCACTTTGAACAATCTAGGGTTAGATTTAGAATTAAGGAGAAAGTAGCAAACCACGCGTTCGCCTCGACGAGCTATACAACATACTAAAAGACGGGCGCTTAAAGCCTATTGGTTTCCAAGTTATCACACTTTGAAAAATCTAGAATTAGATTTAGAATTAAGGAGAACATTTCTAAGACATTTTAAGTGTACCTTCAACTCGCTAAGTGTGTGCAATCTTGTTTAGTGGTTGGCATTAGCATTTGTTAGCATTAGCATTTGTTAGCATTAGCATTTGTCAAAAAAAGTAGGGTTCCAGGGGTCGCACAGCAATGTGTCGTACATCCACACGTTCATCTCGATGAGCTATACAACATACTAAAAGATAGGCACTATCGGAAAATTAAGACTTAAAAATCTATGTTTTGACGACGTCTTATGTAATTTTGGGGGTTTTGAAGACAATCTAAAAAAAATTAATTAACTTCATATCCACACGTTTGTCTTGACGAGCTATACAACATATAGCGCTTAAAACTTATTAGCTATAGTTTTTTGAACAATCTAGGATTAGATTTAGTCAGGACAGGTTTTCTTCCGTGGCTTACATCTCAAAACAATAACAAATGCACGTTGTGCTCTAGCCTCTAGTCTCTCTGCAGCTGCGCACTGTCTGCCAGACGAGCGCTTGTCTTGCAGGGCTGCGGGGGAGAGAGGAAGGGGGGCGGGGCCGCTTCAGCTCTGTGTGTGACAGCAGGCAGCAGGGGCAAAACTGTCTGTCTGTCTGTCTGTCTGCTCTGCACTACATCAGGACATGCATCAGTGATCACGCACGCAGCACGCTCGCAACATCGCATGCGTGATATTATTTAGGCGAAGCAATTTTTTTGACAAAACATTTGTCAAAAAAGTAGGGTTCCAGGGGTCGCACAGCAATGTGTCACACATCCACAGTTTCTTCTCGACGAGCTATACAACATACTAAAAGATAGGCACTATCGGAAAATTAAGACTTAAAATCTATGTTTTGACAGTAATTTTGGGGGTTTTGAAGACAATCTGAAGAAAATGAATTAATTTCATATCCACGCGTTTGTCTCAAAGAGCTTTACAACATACAAAGAGACAGGCGCTTAAAACCTATTGGTTTCCGAGTTATCGCACTTTGAAAAATCTAGGATTGCATTTGTCGTAAAAGAGTAGGGTTCCAGGGGTCACATAACAATGTGTCACACATCCACACGTTCGTCTCGACGAGCTATACAACATACCAAAAGATAGGCACTATCGGAAATTTAAGACTTAAAATCTATGTTTTGACGCCTTACTATAGTCTTATGTAATTTTGGGGGTTTTGAAAACAATCTGAAAAAATGAATTAATTTCATATCCACGCGTTCGTCTCGACGAGCTATACAACATACTAAAAGACGGGCGCTTAAAACCTATTGGTTTCTGAGTTATCGCACTTTGAAAAATCTAGGATTGCATTTGTCGTAAAAAAGTAGGGTTCCAGGGGTCGCATAGCAATGTGTCACACATACACACGTTCGTCTCGACGAGCTATACAACATTCCAAAAGATTGGCACTATCGGAAATTTTGGACTTAAAATCTATGTTCTGGCGCCTTACTATAGTCTTATGTAATTTTGGGGGTTTTGAAGTCAATCTAAAAAAAATGAATACATTTCATATCCACGCGTTCGTCTCGAAGAGCTATACAACATACTAAAAGACGGGCGCTTAAAACCTATTGGTTTCTGAGTTATCGCACTTTGAAAAATCTAGGATTACATTTGTCGTAAAAAAGTAGGGTTCCAGGGGTCGCATAGCAATGTGTCACACATACACACGTTCGTCTCGACGAGCTATACAACATTCCAAAAGATTGGCACTATCGGAAATTTTGGACTTAAAATCTATGTTTTGGCGCCTTACTATAGTCTTATGTAATTTTGGGGGTTTTGAAGTCAATCTGAAAAAAATGAATAAATGTCATATCCACGCGTTCGTCTCGAAGAGCTATACAACATACTAAAAGGCGGGCGCTTAAAACCTATTGTTTTCCGAGTTATCGCACTTTGAAAAATCTAGCAGTTGTTAGCATTAGCATTTGTTAGCATTAGCATTTGTCGAAAAAAAGTAGGGTTCCAGGGGTCACACAGCAATGTGTCACACAAACACACGTTCGTCTCGACGAGCTATACAACATACCAAAAGAATGGCACTATCGGAAATTTTGGACTTAAAATCTATGTTTTGACGCCTTTATATGCCCTACAAAGGCAGAGTGCAGTAACTACGTTTTGGGACACACCGACTTATTTGTGTCGCCCAACGGTCAAATTAGCCTTCTTGATATTGGGGGATGAACAATTACCTCAAGAACAGATGTACAATCAGTGTAATATCACTTTTATATCTTTATCTCATTTGGCTGATAAGCTGTAACACTTTTAAACCCATTTTCTGGTGAAATTCGAAAACGTAGTTACTGCACTCTGCCTTTGTAGGGCAGTGGAATAGTCTTATGTAATTTTGGGGGTTTTGAAGTCAATCTGAAAAAAATGAATAAATGTCATATCCACGTGTTCGTCTCGAAGAGCTATACAACATACTAAAAGGCGGGCGCTTAAGACCTATTGGTTTCCGAGTTATCGCACTTTGAAAAATCTAGCAGTTGTTAGCATTAGCATTTGTTAGCATTAACATTTGTCGAAAAAAAGTAGGGTTCCAGGGGTCACACAGCAATGTGTCACACATACACACGTTTGTCTCGACGAGCTATACAACATACCAAAAGATTGGCACTATCGGAAATTTAAGACTTAAAATCTATGTTTTGACGCCTTACTATATAGTCTTATGTAATTTTGGGGGTTTTGATGTCAATCTGAAAAAAATAAAAAATAAATGTCATATCCACGCGTTCGTCTTTAAGAGCTATACAACGTACTAAAAGGCGGGTGTTTAAAACCTATTGGTTTCCGAGTTATTGCACTTTGAGAAATCTAGCAGTTGTTAGCATTAGCATTTGTTAGCATTAGCTTTTGTCGAAAAAAAGTAGGGTTCCAGGGGTCACACAGTAATGTGTCACACATACACAAGTTCGTCTCGACGAGCTATACAACATACCAAAAGATTGGCACTATCGGAAATTTTTGACTTAAAATCTATGTTTTGACGCCGTACTATATAGTCATATGTAATTTTGGGGGTTTTGAAGTCAATCTTAAAAAAATGAATAAATGTCATATCCACACGTTCGTCTCAAAGAGCTATACAACATACTAAAAGGCGGGCGCTTAAGACCTATTGGTTTCCGAGTTATCGCACTTTGAAAAATCTAGCAGTTGTTAGCATTAGCATTTGTTAGCATTAACATTTGTCGAAAAAAAGTAGGGTTCCAGGGGTCACACAGCAATGTGTCACACATACACACGTTCGTCTCGACGAGCTATACAACATACCAAAAGATTGGCACTATCGGAAATTTAAGACTTAAAATCTATGTTTTGACGCCTTACTATAGTCTTATGTAATTTTGGGGGTTTTGAAGTCAATCTGAAAAAAATGAATAAATGTCATATCCACGCGTTCGTCTCGAAGAGCTATACAACATACTAAAAGGCGGGCGCTTAAAACCTATTGTTTTCCGAGTTATCGCACTTTGAAAAATCTAGGATTACATTTGTCATAAAAAAGTAGGGTTCCAGGGGTCGCATAGCAATTTGTCACACATACACACGTTCGTCTCGACGAGCTATACAACATACCAAAAGATTAGCACTATCGAAAATTTTGGACTTAAAATCTATGTTTTGGCGCCTTACTATATGATCTTATGTAATTTTGGGGGTTTTGAAGTCAATCTAAAAAAAATGAATACATTTCATATCCACGCGTTCGTCTTTAAGAGCTATACAACGTACTAAAAGGCGGGTGTTTAAAACCTATTGGTTTCCGAGTTATTGCACTTTGAGAAATCTAGCAGTTGTTAGCATTAGCATTTGTTAGCATTAGCATTTGTCGAAAAAAAGTAGGGTTCCAGGGGTCACACAGTAATGTGTCACACATACACAAGTTCGTCTCGACGAGCTATACAACATACCAAAAGATTGGCACTATCGGAAATTTTGGACTTAAAATCTATGTTTTGACGCCGTACTATATAGTCATATGTAATTTTGGGGGTTTTGAAGTCAATCTTAAAAAAATGAATAAATGTCATATCCACAAGTTCGTCTCAAAGAGCTATACAACATACTAAAAGGCGGGCGCTTAAGACCTATTGGTTTCCGAGTTATCGCACTTTGAAAAATCTAGCAGTTGTTAGCATTAGCATTTGTTAGCATTAACATTTGTCGAAAAAAAGTAGGGTTCCAGGGGTCACACAGCAATGTGTCACACATACACACGTTCGTCTCGACGAGCTATACAACATACCAAAAGATTGGCACTATCGGAAATTTAAGACTTAAAATCTATGTTTTGACGCCTTACTATAGTCTTATGTAATTTTGGGGGTTTTGAAGTCAATCTGAAAAAAATGAATAAATGTCATATCCACGCGTTCGTCTCGAAGAGCTATACAACATACTAAAAGGCGGGCGCTTAAAACCTATTGTTTTCCGAGTTATCGCACTTTGAAAAATCTAGCAGTTGTTAGCATTAGCATTTGTTAGCATTAGCATTTGTCGAAAAAAAGTAGGGTTCCAGGGGTCACACAGCAATGTGTCACACATACACACGTTCGTCTCGACGAGCTATACAACATACCAAAAGATTGGCACTATCGGAAATTTAAGACTTAAAATCTATGTTTTGACGGGGGTTTTGAAAACAATCTAAAAAAAATGAATTCATTTCATATCCACGCGTTCGTCTCGAAGAGCTATACAACATACTAAAAGACGGGCACTTAAAACCTATTGGTTTCTGAGTTATCGCACTTTGAAAAATCTAGGATTACATTTGTCATAAAAAAGTAGGGTTCCAGGGGTCGCATAGCAATTTGTCACACATACACACGTTCGTCTCGACGAGCTATACAACATACCAAAAGATTGGCACTATCGGAAATTTTGGACTTAAAATCTATGTTTTGGCGCCTTACTATATGATCTTATGTAATTTTGGGGGTTTTGAAGTCAATCTAAAAAAAATGAATACATTTCATATCCACGCGTTCGTCTCAAAGAGCTATACAACATATTGAAAGGCGGGCGCTTAAAACCTATTGGTTTCCGAGTTATCGCACTTTGAAAAATCTAGCAGTTGTTAGCATTAGCATTTGTTAGCCTTAGCATTTGTCGAAAAAAAGTAGGGTTCCAGGGGTCACACAGCAATGTGTCACACATACACACGTTCGTCTCGACGAGCTATACAACATACCAAAAGATTGGCACTATCGGAAATTTTGGACTTAAAATCTATGTTTTGATGCCTTACTATAGTCTTATGTAATTTTGGGGGTTTTGAAGTCAATCTGAAAAAAATGAATAAATGTCATATCCACGCGTTCGTCTCGAAGAGCTATACAACATACTAAAAGGCGGGCGCTTAAAACTTATTGTTTTCCGAATTATCGCACTTTGAAAAATCTAGCAGTTGTTAGCATTAGCATTTGTTAGCATTAGCATTTGTAGAAAAAAAGTAGGGTTACAGGGGTCACACAGCAATGTGTCACACATACACGCGTTCGTCTCGACGAGCTATACAACATACCAAAAGATTGTCACTATCGGAAATTTAAGACTTAAAATCTATGTTTTGACGCCTTACTACAGTCTTATGTAATTTTGGGGGTTTTGAAAACAATCTGAAAAAAATGAATTAATTTCATATCTACGCGTTCGTCTCGAAGAGCTATACAACATACTAAAAGACGGGCGCTTAAAACCTATTGGTTTCTGAGTTATCGCACTTTGAAAAATCTAGGATTACATTTGTCGTAAAAAAGTAGGGTTCCAGGGGTCGCATAGCAATTTGTCACACATACACACGTTCGTCTCGACGAGCTATACAACATACCAAAAGAATGGCACTATCGGAAATTTTGGACTTAAAATCTATGTTTTGAAGCCTTACTATAGTCTTATGTAATTTTGGGGGTTTTGAAGTCAATCTGAAAAAAATGAATAAATGTCATATCCACGCGTTCGTCTCGAAGAGCTATACAACATACTAAAAGGCGGGCGCTTAAAACCTATTGGTTTCCGAGTTATCGCACTTTGAAAAATCTAGCAGTTGTTAGCATTAGCATTTGTTAGCATTAGCATTTGTCGAAAAAAAGTAGGGTTCCAGGGGTCACACAGCAATGTGTCACACATACACACGTTCGTCTCGACGAGCTATACAACATACCAAAAGAATGGCACTATCGGAAATTTAGGACTTAAAATCTATGTTTTGACGCCTTACTATAGTCTTATGTAATTTTGGGGGTTTTGAAGTCAATCTGAAAAAAACGAATAAATGTCATATCCACGCGTTCGTCTCGAAGAGCTATACAACACACTAAAAGGCGGGCGCTTAAAACCTATTGGTTTCCGAGTTATCGCACTTTGAAAAATCTAGCAGTTGTTAGCATTAGTATTTGTTAGCATTAGCATTTGTCGAAAAAAAGTAGGGTTCCAGGGGTCACACAGCAATGTGTCACACATACACACGTTCGTCTCGACGAGCTATACAACATACCAAAAGATTGACACTATCGGAAATTTTGGACTTAAAATCTATGTTTTGACGCCTTAGTCTTATGTAATTTTGGGGGTTTTGAAGTCAATCTAAAAAAATGAATACATTTCATATCCACGCGTTCGTCTCGAAGAGCTATACAACATACTAAGAGACAGGCGCTTAAAACCTATTAGTTTCCGAGTTATCGCACTTTGAAAAATCTAGGATTGCATTTGTCGGAAAAAAAAGTAGGGTTCCAGGGGTCGCACAGCAATGTGTCACACATCCACACGTTCGTCTCGACGAGCTATACAACATACCAAAAGCTAGGCACTATCGAAAATGTCAGACTTAAAATCTATGTTTTGATGCCTTACTATAGTCTTATGTAATTTTGGGGGTTTTGAAGACAATCTGAAAAAAAAAAGAATTAATTTCATATCCACGCGTTCGTCTCGAAGAGCTATACAACATACAAAGAGACAGGCGCTTAAACCCTATTGGTTTCAGAGTTTTCGCACTTTGAAAAATCTAGGATTAGATTTAGAAATAAGGAGACATTTTCAAAGACATTTTAAGTGTGCCTGCAGCTCCCTAAGTGTGTGATGTGCTGGTGTTTAGTTAGGCAGCGTTTTAATGATATCAGACAGTGGTATCTAATGCAAAACATCAATACGACCTCTATATGTATAGAACTACAATTATACTCCACCCCCAAATCAACATTCCTGTAAGTGCAATCAGCAGGACACCACAGGGACTTGAACCCCATCCTAGTAAACCAGGAGTGCCACACCAGTGTCTTTTGCTTCTTGCACAGGTTGAAAAAAAAAAAACTCAACAATTTTACTTTCATAACGACACTACACACTGAACTAAGGACAAATTTACCTATTATTACCTGAGCAATTTCAGTGTATTACAAACAACCGTTACCTTAACTAATGTTAACACTTTTAGTGTGCCGATCCCAAAGTATTTCTGGAAATACATATGCGTTACACGTTGTTTCATTCACCGCAACATTTCATCATCCTCCGCAACACATGGTCTCACACACCGCCAAGTGTCTTTTTCTTCTTGATGTAAAAGTACATTTTTTGTAAAAGTACATTTTCTTCTTTAGTATAGTTGTTTTTTTAAACTTTCATATAATTTAGATTCATTGTGCACGCAAAGAAATATTCATACGCTTTTTGTGTAAATTTAGATTATGGCATACAGCTCATGAAAATCAAAAATCCACATCTCAAAATATTAGAATATTCCACACGACCACTCAAAAGAAGGATTTACAATACAGAAATGTCAAACTTCTGAAAGGTTATGTTAATATGCACTCTATTAGTAGAATAAGTTTGAATAAATGTCCATCAATGGGGCGTGGCATGAAGGTGGTCAACCTACGGAAGCACAAAGTGCTCCAAAACTTTTGGATAGATGGCTGTGTTGACTCTAAACTTGATCAAACACAGTGTGGGCAAAACCAGCATTGCATTCCGTAGGTTGACAAGCTTTATTGAGATGATTTCCTTTAGCCAGAAGCACTTGGCACCTGCAAAACTACTAGTCACTGGTGTACTGGCCTGAACCCGACAGAAAATCTATGTTGTGTTGTCAAGAGGAAGATGAGACACCAGACTCAACCACAAAGATGAGCCTAAGGCCTCTATCAAAGCAAACCTGGGCTTCCATAACACCTCAGCAGTACCACAGGCTGACCACCTTCATGCCACGCCCCATTGATGAAGACAGTAGTTCAAAAGTATTCCATACCAAGAACTGAGTGCATAAATTAACATACCTTTCAGAAGTCTGACATGTATGTGTTATAAATACTTCTTTTTAGTGGTCACGAAAGAAAGATCTAGGCATGCTTCAGTTCGCTAAGACCCTCAGAGGGGCTGATGATTGTTGGACTGACCATCGTCCCATCTTCTCTCTGAGAATTAGCCTGAAGTCAAAACCCAGACTGCATGCAACCCCCCCCCCCCCTCCCTCCCTCCCCTGCACTCAAAGATCCAGATCCGGACGCATTTTCATAATAAATTGTCGGCTGTCAATTCGGGTCGGACATATTTGTTGATATAGCCTCTGCCTACCTATGACATGCAAAACAAAAAGAAAAGAAAATCACACAATAAAAAAAAAACATTAAAAACTTCAGTATAACCCTAAGAACAGAATGGACATAAAAAGGAATTAAAAACAGATGAGATTGAACATAAGCAAAAAGCAAGGGTAAAGAAGTGGGACTTGAGCAGTGCTTTAAAGGTGATACACCATGCATTTAAAAAGTATTTATGTCATATTGTCCCAAAAACGTTTTTCAAAAGGTTTGAGGCTAAATTACCACTCCTGAATAGAGAGCCCCTCTCATTTTTGAATGGCTCTCAGAGCATTTCAGCTGCAGTACCACCTTTGGCCTGAACTGCGCCCCCCCCCCCCCCCCCCCCCCCAAAAAAAATGTTTTTGAAAAAAAAAAATGTTTTTGAAAAATGATTTTCTTTGTTTTTTTTTTTTTTTTTTTTAATGATGACGTCACAATCGGCAGATGACGTCACAATCGGCAGCAAATCTGGACAGCCTGTTTTGAGAACCCGTGGGATACTTTTAACCTTCGCCTTCTCAAAACCAGAGAAAGACACAACGGTCTGAAATGGGACTTTGTGAGGATAGAAGGTGCTAGTGGGACCCCAAAAAAAGGTTTTAAAATAGGAAAAGTGAAATTTCATGGTGTATCACCTTTAAAGCGGTCTACAGAGGGAGCCCGTCTGAGTGCTGGGAGGTTACATAGTATTGTTTAGCATAGCATCAACTATTGATGAAAATAATATATATTGACCTCAAAGAATGCAGATATGCTCATATTCACATTCTTCTGAAGCCAAAGCCTTTAGAGTAGGTAATGTAGGATTGAGTCTGGCATTCATTTTATGTTTCTCTTTTGCATAGACTTGCACTATTATTTGAATGTCATGTCAAACTTAAATATATAATTAAATTTTGATTGAAGACTGAAATGGTCTCAAGATATTAATTTTATTTTGATACATTTAGGCTCGTCTTTCAAATGTATTAGTTTTTGATGCTTGGACTGGAAGGAAGATCAGAATTTGAAGTGTTTCAGGTATTAATAAAAGTTATGTTGACAATTGATTGATGTATCTCACAGCAAATAGTTTTACATTTGATATGTTGAATTGAGTTGAATTAAAGTCACAAGACTCATTTGTATTTTCATATATTCAAAATGTGTTCATAAATGCATATATTTGTGCCAGATCCACCACAGTATTATTATATGTATGCAATGATTGCTTGAATTTGTGTACCAACCTAAAATGCAACACAGAGCAAAAAATAAAGAAAAACATGTGTAAATAACAAAATGAGCAGGGCACCACAGGGAATTGAACCCCGTTCCAGTAAACCAGAAGTCCCACACCAGTGCCTTTTTTTTTGTTATTTAAAAAAAAAAAAAAAATCACATACATTTCAGTTAAGTCTTCACAATTTACATTGTAGGCATTTATCAGACACCATTTATCCAGAGTTGACTTACAATTACCAAGGTAAACCGATACATGGAATGCACAGAGACAATGTAGCGCCTCAGTAAACTAGAATCACAGGTTAACCAAGAAATGGCAGTTTAAACAATATCAAAATGCGGGACATTGTATTGTCCAATCTTAAAAAGGACAGGTGAGGTAACATTGAACTAAAAGTAATTTTGGGGTTACAGAAAAGGTTATGAAAATCCATTGAACTGGGGGGAAAAAAACAAGTTTACTTTAGGTGACAAAAGTTCTCAGACCTAGAACAATATTCCGTTTGCCTATAGTATTGATTTTATAAAAACAAATGAAAATAAAACTGTTGGTCACAGAATTCCTAGACACAGCTGTACAGTTAGTTAATGAGCATATATCTATTACAATACAATTATAATTAAATAGCACCCTTCAAAATAAAATATTTGATGTGGTGTACAATAAGAGTAAAAGTAACAATACATGGAATTTAAGTGTTTTAACAATATATGTAATTAATAAAAAAGTTATCAATTTGATTCAGTTGAGACCCCATGTTATAAAAAAAAACGCATAATACTGGTCAAAATAAGTACAGAGCTTGAACACAACAATCTTCACAAAGACTGTAGCCTAAAATAAAACATTGGTTTTTCCATCCAAAATATAATCTTAAATTGAGGAGACAATTTTAACAGACCATACATTGATAGTCATGTTGACCTCTTTAAACAATTGAAACAATAAATACTGTCCACAAAAACATTAAGGAAAATTCCTTAAAATAAACTAAGAAATATTTGTATTAAATGTAGTTCTTGCTCATAAAGTGGTCTAGGTGCTAAAAGTGAAAAGTGCAGCAGCAAATGTTAAGGTCGTAGGGCCATCGTCAGTGCCTCGCCTACTGACCGCTGTGGATTATGAAGCTTTAACCACAAATAATGCATAAATCACATCAATGCACATCACACACTGGCCGCATATGGGCAATATGTGATGTGGACTGGCGTGACGAGCTTTCCCCGCAGACGCAACGCAAACAACGTGAAATAAGAGAATGCAAATCACACAACGCAACGCAAGTGACGCGAAATTATACAAGACATGAGATCACATCAATCCACATCACATACCCCTAACCGCCCTAGCCCTAACCCTATGTTTGTATGT
Source organism: Nannobrachium achirus (assembly GCF_963921795.1). Taxonomy (NCBI): domain Eukaryota; kingdom Metazoa; phylum Chordata; class Actinopteri; order Myctophiformes; family Myctophidae; genus Nannobrachium; species Nannobrachium achirus. Next base: position 4,299,313 of record NC_137813.1, on the reverse strand, counting down.
GATGTGGACTGAAGCTTTACTCGTAAATGTGAAACGACGCGACACATCAATCCACATCACATACTGGGCCCTAATGCATATTCGCATGTGATGTGGACTGGCGTGATGAAGCTTTCCCCGCATATTATTATAGTTGGTGTCATAGCACTGACCGTGGTCCTATGACCTAAACGTTTGCAGCTGCACTTTTCACTTTGAGCACTTGGAGCACTTTATGAACAATGTAATAAATAAAAATCATAGTTTTCTTAAGGCTTTTCTTTTTCCAAAATATCTTTTTTTTTACCATTATTTCAAAAGACTAATAAATTGCATTTACAGATTTATTCTTTTTTTTACATTTATTTTGAACATAATCCAAGAAATTCCATTGAAAATAATGAAAATTAGAGTATTGAACAGCAGATCTACCAGCTAAGCTTGTAGATCTGCTGTTTTCCCTAGGTGACACCATGTCAGCAGCCTTCTTTTCTTCGGAACTTCAAAGTCTTCTGAAAATGACGAGTAAGAATGACAAATGACGCAACGCATTGATTGCAAATGAAATGTAGCAGCAGTCATCGCTTTTCTCTACTGCCAAATTACGAGCATCGTCCGAAAATAAATAAACACAAACTTCTCACATAAATGCACATCACATACTGGTCGTATGTGATGTGGACTGACGTGATGAAGCTTTCACCGCAAGTGACCGCAATACAGCAACATTTGAATGGCATTACACAACATACTATGGAAGACATTAAAGGACCTACACCATGAATTTTCACTTTTTCTATTTTAAAACCTTTTTTTGGGGTCCCACTGGCACCTTCTATCCTCACAAAGTCCTATTTCTATACATTGTGTCGTTCTCTGGTTTTGGGAAGACAGAGATGAAAAGCTTTCCACAGGTTCTCAGAACAGTGCTGTTCTGAGAGTTGATCCGTGTGACGTTTTCAAAAAAAAAAATCTTTCAAAACTTTTTTTTTTTCAAAAAAATGCAATGCATAGGAGAGCAACCATTGATCATTCTCTAATTGTAGAGCCTTCTTGTAAATTAAAATAGATGTTTAATATTATAACACTTGAGTGTACAATGAAACCAAATGGAAACACTTAAAGATCTACAAGGGTCCATTTGGTTACACACTCCATTTAGCTGGGGAACACCTGGAACCCAAGGACCACTGGTGGTCCCCGGACCACTGGTTGAAAACCACTGCCCTCCCTAACAGCATAGATGGATGTAAACACAGTGTTAAGGGGGCTACATGCTACAAATGAATCCATCCATCCATCCATCCATTGATCCATCCATCCAAACGCAACTCGACGCGGATCTGTGTCTGGTGAAACAACACGAGACACGACGTGAATGACGACCCGCATCACATCCCTCCACATCACAGACTGGGCCTAGACTGAGTTTGCATGTGATGTGGACTGACGTTAATGATGGCCGCCACCCCGCCCGCGCAGTCATGACAAATGCACAACCCTGCAAATATTCAGACTCGCAAACGACGCGCTGCAAGCGATGTGAAATGACAACACACGGTACGGTAGCACATAGCATGTAGCCTCCTTAAACAAGCAGCAGCAGCAGCGGGAATCAGATAGCTCACCCAGCCGGCATACCTCCATTGCGTTCTTTACCTGCCACAGGCTGCCAAAAGTTGAGTTCTGAAAAACAGGAGAACAAAAGGCAACATTTAGTATTTTTTTTTAATAGCCAAAGTATAAAATAATAGTTAAAATGGTTAACAATAAAATACAATATGATTTCCTGGTTTTAATGGGTTAATTGTATTCGTTTGGCATTGATCATTGGAACCTTTTTTTTTCTCCTTCTCACTTTTAGGCCTCATAAACAAAAGTTGCAAAAGGCATAAACCACAGACAATAATCTTAATTATGGTTTCCATAATTCTTACCATTACGTCAGACATTTTCTAAAACAGTGGAAACAGCTGACCTACAAGGCTCAGAACGTGTCGTGATGAGACGTTTTGAGCTTGTAGGTCTGCCATTTCCACTCTGATAACTCCATTATTAATGCATTGAGTTGAAAGCATAAAAGTAATTACATTATTTATCATTTGTCATATCTGCCTTGTGCAACTTTTGTTTAAGAAGCCTAATAAACAAATACATATTCCTTATTAGTGTTCCAATGTTCAATATCCAATTATTGCCTTACGAATGCAAACAAAAAAAACACGCTGTGAGCTTGTATATCTGCTATTTTTCAATAATCATTTGTGTGACAATAAGGGGACAGTTCACCCAAATGGCTTTCTATTGATTACAATACTCACCCCATGCACACTTTAATTCATGGATATTAATGTTTTTTTTTTCTTCTTTTTTTATTTATAATCGGATGAATCTTGGGTTGCAATACTTCCCATAGGGATCCAATGAATCAAATGTTTTTTTTTTGTTTTTTTCTTCTTTTTTTACTATCTGATTGTATTAAACGTCAAACTCTACAATATTGCGGCTCTATGGAAAGCTTGCCTTATCCTCTTACTATCTGCAAAGTGTTGGTTTCATAAAAATCCACCATAGAATTGTTATGATTTATTTTCTGTCAATAAATTCAGTTCAGGTGATTATTTTTTCTAAGTGCTGGAGTTTGGGAGCGCTCGTGGGAAGTCACTCAGCGGTCCTGTGTACCAGCTGGTTCTAAATGTCACATAATGCAGGAGGCAGCGGGACATGGCGTTATAGAAGACGAGCGCTTCCGAAGTTCAAGACTTAGAAAAAAAAATGTCTTCTCGGATTTATTGACAGATATAACTCATAACAATTCTACGGTGGATTTTTATGAAACAAACACTTTGCAGATAGTAAGAGGATAAGGCAAGTTTTCCATAGAGCCGCAATATTGGTGAGTTTGACGTTGTTTAATACAATCAGAAAGCAAAAAACGTTTTGATGCAACCCTAGTTCAACAGATTATTAAAAAAAAATCTAGTGTTGCAATTTGCGGCTACACTGCAGTCAGCACATTACTGGCTTAGGCTCGGTTGTGACAAAAACAAATAAATCTATGAATTCAAGTCTCCATGTAGTCAGGGAATATTCTCAGAATAATAACAAATCTGAGAATAAATTCCTTATCAAGACATTTCTTCACCAAATGTGTTTGTAAAGGTGTGTAGGAACACATCTCACAAAGATTCCCCTGGGGACTCTGACCATTATAGTCGGGGATCCACATGCCCGAAAGCTCAAGGAATAGGGTTGAACCTGTGATGTTCTGCCGCACTTTTTATTTCTGTTTTATCTATTAGTTTGGTCATTAAGGTCCACAGAATGAGAGGCCTGCTCTGCCGTAAACATCGCGAAAAAAAGTTATGGACATTTGTATATTCACTGTCCCATTGACTCCACTAGAAATATTAAAAAAAGAAAAGAAATCTGCTTTAAGTAGCATGTGAGGGGTCAAACTAGGGGTTCTTTGTCATTCTGAATCCATTGCAAGCATTTGTTTTGCATGAAAAACATTCCTTGGGCAAAATATTGTCAACTAAACACTGTGAAAAGTGATGAGTCATCACTTTTTTCCACTTTTCACAGTTCTGGGTGGCCAAAATCTTGCCCAAGGAATGTTTTTCATGCAAAACAAATGCTTGCAATGGATTCAGAATCATGAAGAACCTCTAGTTTGACCCCTCACATGCTACTTAAAGCAGATTTATTTTTATTTTTTAAATATTTCTATTGGAGTCAATGGGACAGAAATATACAAATGTCCATAACTTTTTTTCGCGATGTTTCCGGCAGAGCAGGCCTCTCATTCTGTGGACCTTAATGACCATACTAATAGGTAAAACAGAAATAAAAAGTGCGGCAGAACATCACAGGTCCTCTCCCATGTTGGTGACTGGATCCCCGGCTATTAACTTGTGAGATAGATAGAGATGGATATCAAATCCCCCAAGGGAAATTGAATTTCAGTCTGTGTTAGTGTTACTAGACACCTTTAGGAAAAAAAAGGAATGTATTAACAGATTAGTGAGTAATAGAAAGGAAAAAGAAATGGGTTGAACTGTCCCTTTAATCGTCAACTTGCATTACAGTTAACTTTAGATTCTTTTATATCTTTAATATGTTGAATCAATGCCAACCATTGACAGCCCAGACGTCCAAACAGAAAAGTCTCTGACACATTTATGGGTCACGGCTAGAGTAAAAATCCAAATGCATTTTCCTACGTTTAATTTTTAAAAATAAAATTGTATTGTTTTAATACATTTGAAAACAAACATACATCTAAGAAATTCCACAATTTCCTAAAACATATATACAGTAATTAAGTAGTGAACGCGTTGCTTCGTGCAGCGCTGTGAGCTTGTAGATCTGCTATTTTCACTAGTTTGGGTCCCGGGCAAATGTACAATTTCTCTTGTGGGTCTTGAGATAAAAAGCTTGGGAACCATCATGGTATTAAACTATGTTAAACTCAACATTGCTGCTGTACGGAAAGCTTGAATTATCCTCTTTCTATCTGCAAAGTGTCTTTTTTTATAAAAAACCCACCGCAATCATGTTATGAGTTACTTTCTGTTAAGTGCAGTTGATTTATTTTTCTATTAGTTTGAGTTTTGAAGCGCTTGTTTTGAATAACACAACGTCCTGCTGCCTCCTGCATTATGTGACATTCAGAAACGAGCGCTTCCAAACTCCAACACTTAATAATCACCTGCATAGAATGTCTTACTGTGGGCTTTTATCAAACAAACACTTTGCAGATAGAATCTTTCCAACAGCTGCAACTTGGTGATTTTAACGTTGTTTGATACAATCAGAGACTTTTCTGCTTGGAAGCCACACTGGCCACAATATGACTTCCGGTTGGTTCTAGCGGAAGTGGCGGAAGTGCTGTGTTTGACGGAAGTTACGTCATGCGTTGTAGTCTTCCGTTGAAATTCTCACGGCGGAAGTTGAACAGTCTCTGCCTGATAGTCCCAGAGTGGGACTGAGTTACTAGGGCCCAAGATGGAGGGGCCCTTGTAACTTTAGCGATTGAAAAACAGCAGACATACAAGGTTGCGAGCTTGTAGATCTGCCATTTTTGCTTCTGGGGGGGGTCGCTGGAACTAAATATTTTGAGATGGGGGTCCGTGGCCAAATACATATCATTTTGGGGGTCCTTCAGATGAAAAAGTTTGAGCACCACTGACATGGAAACATAGGTTTCTTGCACACATTTTCACGATTTTTCAAAAATAGCAGATCTACAAGCTCGCAGCGCGGCACTCGGTGCCACGCTGTGAGCTTGTATATCTGCCATTTTTCAATAGTTAACATTCATGGGGGGCCCAAAGTGAATCCTTGTACCCAGGGCCCAGAATTTGGTGTGACGCCCCTGCTTGGAAGTATGGGCTGTCAATGGTTAATGTTGCAACTCTAGATTCAACATAATGTTTTAATTGCGTCTAGTTTACAGTAGAAGTCGCCAGGTGTAATCCAGGTACGTACCTTTCCGGGTGTTCCGCTGCTCGGTTGAAGATAGCTGGTATTGAATAGAGCCACGTAGGTTGAAGAATCCATACAGCGAGCCAAACCCTGAGACATTGCTAGAAGCCATGACTCAGTGTTTTAAACTGGCTGTATGAAGTTTAGTCCACTCTGCAGAAGGTCACCTGCAACACACACACATATATAACACCAACATTAGATTCATATTTCACCCACATTGTATACATTTTATAGAATTACTAGATTATTAAGATACAAATTTTTCCTCCAGTTTGTATTAAGGCTATAGTGTTAAAGGAGGACTTCACCACTTTTCAACCTATCTTCATATAATTGGTCCTCGCTATTGTTTATGATAAAAAAAGCACTGTTTGTCCTACTCTGTCTCATACAGCAGGAGGGCTGTTTTATTGTTTATGATAAAACAGCCTGTTTGTCCTACTCTGTCTCATACAGGAGGAGGGCTGTTTTATTGTTTATGATAAAACAGCCTGTTTGTCCTACTCTGTCTCATACAGGAGGAGGGCTGTTTTATTGTTTATGATAAAACAGCACTGTTTGTCCTACTCTGTCTCATACAGGAGGAGGGCTGTTTTATTGTTTATGATAAAACAGCACTGTTTGTCCTACTCTGTCTCATACAGGAGGAGGGCTGTGGGCGGGTCAGGAACCCGTCTACCAGTGACATCATCGATGGGGAATCCAAGCTAATAGAAACCGTAGGCTTTTCCATTACTGAAAGGTTACAATATTATAAGGAAGCCATTGTTCTCATATTTTTTTTTATTATTATTATTATTATTATTTTCCCTTCCAAATGATGTCACTGCCTATGAGAGACAGACGAGTAGAAAGAAATTGTGCCATTTTATCATGAACAGTGAGGACCAATTACAGTATATGAAGATGGGTTGAAAAGTGGTGAAGTCCTCCTTTAAAGGACAACTTTGTTTTTTTTACAACAAGGGTTCATATTTTAGATGGCAATAAAAAGAATAGATAAGTGTTAAAATGTTTCCTTTTATTTCTTTCTATCGTTTTAGCCTTTTTACCAGTGTTGATTTCAGTATGTGGGGGCATGCGTACAAGTGGCTAAATGTGTATTTTTAGACACAATACACCAACACGGAGCTAGAAAGGAACGCCCATAAACGTCACATCCGCTTTGAGCGTGGGGGAAAATAGAGCGCCTTTCCCCATTGACTTAATACAGCGTATACAGTATACTATCGTTTAAATCACGTTCAGAGCGATTTTTTTGGACGATAAAACACTCGACAGCCAAGAAAAATCCATCAGAAGGACTTCTGGAACGCAATCGTTCACTAACTGGTTCACTTTCCGTCGGAAAGTTCACTTATTATTAAGATAACAAGCCTATTATGAATGACTGGCTAACGCACCGCTGTGCTCTACGGAGCTAATGTAGCTCGCCACCTTGTCTAAACTACTCCTCCTGCCTCTTCAAAACCTCTGGAATAAAACGGGACCCAATTTTACTCTTTACGTTGACCACATATTCAGTCTACGACACCAAATTGCCAATCTATGCAGTGCCAAAAATCAACAAGCTCGCAATTGGGTTATGTTCTCCCTGGCATATAGGACATAGAAGTCGGAGTAAAGTGGTTTGTAATCAGAGTCAGATTAATATATTCCCCGCAAATTACACAAGCACTGACTGAGATGGGGAGATCTGTCCGTTTTTGTAGGCTATCTCCAAGTTACACAAGCATGAGATGAGATCGGAGATCTGTTTTTCTCTCCATCTACTCTACTCCGTGTTACAAAAACATGTTTGCACATGCAGTGTTCAATAGAGACACTAATATTAATATGAGATATGATCAATTAAACGTGCCACAATATTAAACCATTCCCATTGCCTAATACACTTACAATGGCATCCTCCTCCTGTGTCCTTCCCGTGTTCCATGAACATCATTGCTGAATTAATGGCCTTCGTTTTTTGATATCGAATCATGTTCATGAAAATGTGAAAGTGTGTCTCTTACCAGGTGATTAAATCAGTCAGATAACCATGGCATTGATCCGACCAGTCCTATAAGGACAATAATTAATCCCGATGCTACTGCAGATAGTTTTTTGCCCATTTGCAGTAAGGAATCAATGTAATTAAGTGGTTTATAATCAGACTCAGATTATCCCCCGTGCATGCGTCAAAGTTGCACAATATAGCACCCTGTCTATGCTACAAAACCTGTTTACATTATGTCTTTAACCTGGTAGAGACACAATTACAATATATGATCAATTAAACTTACTATAATATCAAAAAACAACGGTCGTTAAGTCGTCAATGATGTTTATAGAACACGTCGTAGTGAGTAGGATAGAGACCTGATCTTTGAATGGCAGGATCGACGCCAGTTTAAAAGTATTTTCTGCAGGTTTGAAACTAGGATAGGATTGTGTTGCGTCGTGTCAGTGTGTAAATCCTTGCATGATAACAAGCTGTTAATGGCTGTAGACAACTGGAATTCATTTAATGTGCTCTATAACCATCATTGAATAATTGTGCTTTTCGTTTTTTGATATGATAGGTTTAATTTATCATGTAGAAAATGTAACAGTGTCTAATACCAGACGGATAGTCTAGATAACCCATGGTCTTTGATGATGCGACCAGTCCTTAATAATATCAGACAATTTTTAATCCCAATGCTGTTTAATTTTAAATGCATCATTTTTTGTCCATTGGCAACCAAGGAATCAATGTAAGACATTGCAATTAATTAAAACATCGCTATACTATTAAAAAATCGGATTTGAAAAACACGGAAAACCCCATTCTACTAATGGGGGTTGTTAAATATTTCCCCCACGCTTGACTCCGCCCCCAGCTATGACGCACTGATGACAAAGCTCCGTGTTGGTGTATAAGCCGGTGATTTCTTTAATACTATTTACAGTAACACTGCTAGCCTCCATAAGTCACACCTGAAAGATTGCGGGGCTTGTTGTGTCTAAAAATACATATTTAGCCAATTGCACGCATGCCCCCAACCACTGAAATCAAAATCATTAAAATGGCTAAAACAATAGAAAGCAGTAAATTAAAACATTTTAAAACACAAAAACAAAGTTGTCCTTTAAAGGGATACTTTTGGTAATTTTAACATCTAATCAGGCTTTTATGAACACCCTGAACAGTTTTAAATTTGCTTGATTCAATATTTTGATATTTGAGGTAAATGCCATTAGGCTCTGGGGCTCCAGGGCCAAGGGTATTAGAAGTAACCAGAAAAAAAATAATAATAATGGGTGTATTTAATGAATCTATCATGGTTAAAATGGAGTTTGAAGTTACAGTGGGTGTGTATGGGGAGCAGCCCTGAGCCTGGAGGGCCTGATAACATTTACATCAAATATCAAAATATTGAATTAAGCAAATTAAAATCTGTTCAGGGTGTTCATTCATAAAAGCCTGATAAAATATCCTGGATATTACACTTTCAAAAAAACTTTGTCATTCAGGCTTTTGGGAACACCCAGGACAGTTTTTGAATTTCTTCATTCAGTATTTAGATATTTGATATTAATTTCCCCCTTCCAGGACCTTCCTATACACACCCATTATAACTTCAAATTCCATTTTAACCGTGATAGATTCAATGAAAACAACTGTCCTTTTTTCTAGTGACTCCTGACACCCCCCGAATATGTGAGCAGGCCGTGTTTTTTCGATAACATTTTTCATTGATTTCTATTAATCTTTTGGGGGAAAAAATTATTAAATACAATAAAAGATAATAAAATAATAATAAAAGACAATACAATAAATGAAAAAAGGTTATCGAAAAAACACAGCCTGCTCACGTATTTGGAGGGTGTCATGAGTCACCAGAAAAAAGAACAGTTGTTTTCATTGCATCTACCATGGTTAAAATGGAGTTTGAAGTTATAATGGGTTTGTATAGGAAGGTCCTAGAAGGGGGGAAATGGGGGGAAATGAATATCAAATATCTAAATACTGAATGAAGAAATTCAAAAACTGTCCTGGGTGTTCCCAAAAGCCTGATTAGATGATAAAATGACAAAAGTTTTTTTTTAAAGTGAAATATGCCTTTAAGTACATGTTTGTTGCCATCAGACAGAAAGCCTTTTTCTCCTTCCAAGTCATTTGTGTTTTTCGTATAAACGTACGTCCTACTTTATCATATGTTAGCGTCACACAAAAGCGGTAGCAGATCTACAAGCTCTAAACTTGGTGCGAAGCCACAAGATGTGAGCTTGTAGATCTGCTACTTCTGAATTTGAATCACTTTACAGCCATCAGACGACATCATAGTTTAATAGATAGTTATTGACTTATATTATAGTTTCATAGATATAGTTATTGATTTATATTAGTTTCATTGATAGTTATTGATTTTAATATCGATATTTATTTTAGATTCACCTTATTCTTCTGCCAAAATGTTTTTATTTTTTATCTTCCATTAGAAATTCTGTTGGCTCAGTTATCTCTCCTATCCTTAGGCTTTTAAAAGTACGTTTTATTTTATGTTTTATGAAAAGTATGAAAATGTGAAGTGCTATAATATATAATACAAATAAAGTTTCATTATTATCCCATTCCTTTCTATGGCATTCTTGAACACTACCCCAAAACAGTGTTTGGAGTCAGTTCCATGTTCAAGTCTCAAACAACCCCATAAATGTATAAATGTATAAATTCTAAATATAAAGTCTCAAACATCTCCAATAATGTATAAATTATAAATATAAAGTGTTAATCCCAAAGCTACAGATACTATGCCACCACACGGACCCGTTGTGTTCAGTAATATTCTGTATCATTCAATAACTCTGAAATATCACTGTATTCTTCAGTGGCGCTGTTGCAGGTGGACGCCGGTATTACACCCCAGGTAAACCAAGAAACAACGGCACTCAGACACAGACGGCATTTAAACACTTCTTTACTAAACTATACTGAACATTAACTGAACACCAACGACCCGGATGGACGGATAACGTCTTTGGCTTTAAGATAATCACTTTACATTTAGAATCCATGCATGAATGGAGGCGCACGAGGCTTAAACACAGAACTGCTTAAGACTACAGCTGAACGCCGGCATTACACTCAAGGAAATGGAAGAGCGTTCAGACTCGACACAGGATTAAATCACTATAAATTAAACCCCATCAGGAACACAACAGAGCCGAACGGCAGGGGAACAGCAATAGCTTTGTCTTTAAACACTTTGTTGTAATTGTGTTCATTTATGGAGATTTACCAGCCGTTTAAAAACTACTAACACAACATCAGACTCAATCACCTGTGGGGGAAAAAAAGTACTCTAAAAGTATCAATACTGCAATATAGAAACACTGTTACAAGATAAAGTCCGGAATTCAAAATGTACAAAATGTAAAAGTACAAAAGTGTTGGCATCAAAATGTATTTATTTTAAAGTAGCCTACAATGTTTGAAAATAGCAGATCTACAAGCTCACAACGTGTCGCGTTGTGAGCTTGTGGATCTGCCATTTTCAAATATCCAAGGTATAACATGGGGCTAAAGTGGTTTATGTAGGCTAAGTTTTATATTAATGGCCTATTATAATTTATATCTGCAAAAGGCTTAACTAAAAGTTTTCAAATAAATGTAGTGGAGTAAAAGTACAATATTTGGGTCCAAGATGTAGTGGAGTAGAAGTAAAAGTAGCCTATTGGAAATGGAAGTGCTCAAGTAAATGGTAAATTGTCAAAATTGTACTTTAGTACATTACACCACTGTCCGAGGCTATAAAGTTTAATTAACGGCGTGGTTAGATTAGAATAGATCTCCAAGCCCTCACACAGTGAGTGTGTTTTAACTAAGGTGACAACATAGTTTGAAACTCCCTCTGCTGTGGTCAAATAAAACAGTTGGAAACTCCTCCTATGATTACAGTTTATATCATTATTGTTAGATACTGGAGGATAAAAACTAAATCAAACATAAGTAGAGTTTTACCTTCTGCAGGAGCAGCGTTTCACACCAAAGCGTTCCAAACGGCGTCCTCACTGCACATGCGTCATATTTAAACCCCCACTGCACATCCGGTCTGAAGCCCCGCCTACTGGATCCGGTGTGTTGAACACGTTCACATCAGGCCACATGGATGTTTCCGTTTCCGTCTCCAGACCGGATCTTCAATCTGCACGGTGAACTGCCCCCCTCCCCCTCCCAGTCTGCTTAATGTCATCATCAACACTGAATCGCCTGCACCTGTGTGTGTGTGTGTGTGTGTGTGTGTGTGTGTGTGTGTGTGTGTGTGTGTGTGTGTGTGTGTGTGTGTGTGTGTGTGTGTGTGTGTGTGACTATGTGTGCACGCACACGAAAAGTACTCAAACCTTTTTTTTATTTTTATGACATTTTCATTTTAATAATAAAATAAAAAAAATCACTTCAATCAAGTAAAAGTAGCCAATAGCATAAATCATATAAAAATAGCTTACTCTGTTATTTTGCTTGAGTAATAATTATCATTTTAACATAATTATCACTATTATTGTATTAATAATAATATGATAATACTTATTTTAACATTGTAGGAGAGAAACCGTTAGCAGCCATGCAGGTCCACGCAAACAAACCCAGAATAAGAGAATCAGTCCGTCAGTCAAACTGTATTATCTGATGTTGTTTCAGAGCTGTGCTTTCAAAGCTTTTTAAAATGAATACAGGAAAACTCCACCTAATACAAACTCGACCCAAACTCTCTCACTCGTTTCCCAACGGGTCTGTGGCCTTAAAGGAGGACTTCACCACTTTTCAACCTATCTTCATATAATTGGTCCTCACAAAAATATAGCTTTTCCCTTTTTTTCTCAGAGGAGGGCTGTGGGCAGGTCAGAAACCCATCGTCTTGTGACATCATCGATTGGGAATCCAGGCTAATAGAAACTGCAGGCTTTCTATTCCTGAAAAGTTGCAATGTTAAAGTGGAAGCCATTGTTCTCGCGATAATACAAATCTAAATATTTTTTTCAGAAATATTGATTATTTTTTTATTTTTCTGGAAAATGATGATGTCACAAGACGATGGATTCTGAACTTCCCACAGCTCTCCTAGGAGACTTGGACCGAGTAGAAAAAAATTGCGCTATTTTATTATTTTATTTTATTTTATTTTATTTTATTTTATGTATTAGTGAGGGCCTATTATATGAAGATAGGTTGAAAAGTGGTGAAGTCCTCCTTTAAGCTAGATGCAGAATAGACCAAAATCACATCTTTGCTTCTTGGGGGTCCCTGGAACAAAATAGTTTGCGATAGGGGTCCATCCGTGGAACAAAATATTTTGAGATGGGGGTCCGTGGCCAAAAACACATTTTGGGGGTCCTTAACCACAGGCACGTTCAACAAATGTCTTCTAAATCATAACAATTTTCTGATGTTGCTATCAGTGTTTCTCAAACGTTGTCATGTCAAGGACCCCCAGAATGATATGTATTTATTTGACCAAAACACATTTTGGTAACAGATAAACATTTATCTGCCCCAAAAACACCCAAAAAACTGTGAAAAATGATGACTCATTACTAAACCATCGTTTTGTGGGGCCATTTCTAGCCCAATGAAAGTTTTTTGTGCAAAACAAATGCTTGCAATGGATTCAGAATCATGACAAACCTCAATAGACCCCTCAAATCCTACTTAAAGCAGATTTATTTTCTGGGTATTTTCCTCCTGTATAGAAAGTCGATGGGAGCCCAACTTGATATGGATAATTCTATGGGTAAAATTCAAAATAGGTTAGGTCCTAAAGAAGCCACAAAAAAAGTTTGGCGCTTTTATCCGCTTCGTTTCGATAATTTTGTTAAGCCAACCCACTACAACAGCAGACTGGAAGATCATGGACTGAGCGGAGTGGGACATAGTGACCAGAAAGGGGTTGTTTGGCATGGGGTAATTTATATGATGTACTCATTGTACTGTATGCTTTTAATGGAAGATGTAGATGTTAAAGTGAGGCAGCTTTCTGCAATGGTGCACTGCACTCTACTCGCCCCATGGTAAGTGTTTGTGTTAGTATTACGTGCACGTAATGGTTAGATAATAATAATAATATTAATAAAACTTTATTTGTATAGCACCTTTCATGACATGAAATGTAGCTCAAAGCGCTTTACAGAGCATAAAATGAAGCACAAGTGCTTAACAGATAAAAAGTAAAATAAAATAAAAAATACAGAATAAAAAGAAATAATTAAAACGATTACAATAAAGCAGAGAAATAAAAACATAAAACATTGAAGAACAATTTCAGAACAGTGCGTACGTCAATTAGCAGCACAGGGATTTAAACATTCAGCTAAAAGCAAGAGTAAAGAAATAGGTCTTGAGCTGTGCTTTAAAGCTATCCACAGATGATTGTTTTTAATTTACCTTTTAAACTTTGGAAACCACAGATGTATTTATAGGGGTGCCATCGTGAAGTATCCTCCACTATGCCCATGAAGCTAGAGCAAGGGTCTTCAACAGGGGGTCCTCAGAGTTACTACAGGGGGTCCTAAAATCAGAAACCTTTTTTCTCCTTTTTTATATTAACCATAGTGTTCATATTCTGGGAACTTTAGCCAAAAATAGCAGATCTACAAGCTCACAACACTTCGCGCTGCGAGGCCTTGTGAGCTTGTAGATCGGCTATTTTCGGCAAAGAGGGGAAAAAGAGCAGAATAGCACAGAATGAAAGGTCAGGTTTATTAAGTATATCACTTGGTTAAATATCTGAAAACACAAATTGACATGAATCCAAAATACACTGATGATCGTGCTGTCAAACGATGAAACTATATCTAGAATCTATGAACAGGTTGTGGGGGTCCCTGCTTCATATCTCTCAACTAAGGGGTCCTTGGCCTGAAAACATTGAAGAACCCTGAGCTAGAGGGAGCCATGGACACACTGATCACAGTGTTCTACAACTCCTCTGGGAAAGAAGAGGTACAAAACAATACAAGTCTGTTCGGTCGGATATTTCGACGACCTTTCTTTCACCAGGTGCTCGCACGACTTTCGTCTGACTTTTCTTTTTAAATATATCAACCTTTGATCAAACGGAACTCTGGTTTAGTTCGTTCTCATTATCCTTAGCACCAAATGCCTTTCTTGCAGAAATACGTTTCTTTCATTCAATGTCCTTTAATATACTGCATGGTGGATGTAAATACACAAATATTCTTCTGTCACTTGATAACCAAAAACCACTGTGTTGTATGCAGCAAGCACATATAAACTCCCAAATATTCCATATCCCATAATATGGCTACTGATAACCTTGAGCCTCTTCGGACAGCAAATAATAAATTGGCGAACGGCCGGGCGGGCGAACAGACTTGTTACCATACCAACTGGACAAGGGAGAGCTGAAGGAGCGGCTGACTTCCTAACGGTACCATGAAACAGATGTTTCCAGATGTTTTGCTATTTCCAAAATATGTTTTTATTTGATTCTTTTTATATATATATATTGAAAACCTTTCAAAAAAGATTTGAAAACATACCAAAAAATAATGATGTCAGGTTGGAAGCGGTTAACAAATATACAAAATCTTCTCATTACATAAATAAAATAATCATGATTCAAGTGACAAAGTTTAGAAACAACACTACTGCTTTCTCAAATTATCTTTTTTTTTTCTGACAAAAAGTTGACATTTTGCAGGCTGAGAGAATAATAATAACATTATTAATAAACTATTCTTGACTCATGACATGAGGGACAAAACAGCAGTGTGATCTACTTGAGGTCACACAACTCAGCAGTGTCTACAGGCTTAAGTCCAGCATGGAGGTTGTGTGTGAAGGTGGTGTGTTCTGTGTGAAGGAGAGTCATGGTGTCTGCAGACACACTGTAGAAGGACAGAGTACCTGCACCGTGGTCCACGTACACTCCTACTCTGGAGGAGACAGGAGGACCTGGGATGGGAGTTTCAATTTTCCTGTGTCTGAAAAAAGAACCTTGTCTGGCATTGGTAGATATAGAGCAACATAAAGACCATGATTTATCATTGTATCCAAATATACATTCATGACCAGACCCTGTTCTGCTGATATCTTTATATGAGACTGCTATATGAACACAGTGTCCACTCCACTCTGCCTCCCAGTAACAGCGTCCAGTCAGAGCCTCTCTACTCAGAACCTGATCATAATAAGTGAATCTCTCTGGGTGATCAGGATATGATAGATATCTGTCCATCCGTGTTACTTTCCTGTTCCCTTTAGACAGAGACAGGCGTTTATGAACTGTGTTTGGATCCAGTGTGATTGGACATGAATATCGTAAGAACTCAGCTCTGGTCTTGGGCTCTGGTGGTGTTGACAGTAAAACATCCACTCTGTTCACTGTCTCTGAGAAGTTTGTCCCTTCCTCTGTGAGAATGTCCTCTAGCTTGTCCCTCATCTTGGACACGGCCGCGGTCACATCTTCAAAGTATCTCAGAGGACGGACGTGGCTGCTGACTGGGTGTGTAGATTCACTGATCCTTGAGAGAGAGGAGGTGAAACGCTGTAGAAAGTGGATGTGATCCTCTGTGAGTGACAGCTGCTGCAGCTCAGCATGTCTCCTCCTCAGTTCAGAGAGCTCCTGCTCCACTCGCCTCCTCACTTCTTCAGCGCCGCTCACTTGACGTTCCTGCTGCTCTCTGATCTGCTGCCTCACCTCAGATCCTCTTCTCTCCATGGAAGAGATGAGCTGAGTGAAGATGGTGTCACTGTCCTCCACTGCTCTGTCAGCACAGTGCTTGATGGACTCCACCTCCTGCTGAAGCACCTTCACGTCTTTCTCTCTCTCCTGGATTCTCTTCTGGATGTTCTGCAGACTCGAACCGAGCTCTTTCTGTCTCTCAGTCCATTCTGCTTCAGCTGAGGTCGTATCGTGACCTTTGTGTTCTTCCACGGAGCACAGATAACAGATACACTGCTTATCGGTACGACAGAAAATCTCTCTGACTTTGTTGTGACGAGAGCAGATGTTCTCCTGAAACTCCTTGGAGGCTTTGACCAGCTTGTGTTTCTTAAAGGCAGGAGACTGATAGTGAGGCTGGAGGTGAGGGTCACAGTAAGACACCAGACACTGAAGACAAGTCTTCACAGCTTTCAGTCTCCTCCCAGTGCAGACATCACAGGCCACATCTCCAGGTCCAGCATAGCAGTGATCAGGAGGAGCATCTTGGAGTCCTGTCGATAGATTGATAATATGTATTCATCAATCTGATAAAAGAGTATTTCATGTGTGTGTGCCATATTGGGTAGCCTATAGGAGTCAGCATGTCTCCTCTGTCTGATAACTATTGTTTTTGTCACCGTCTCTCTGCCTTACCACTGATCTGTGTCTTAACTAGGGCTTTCACTTCAAGTATTTTTTACAGATCGACTAGTTGAAGCCACTGGTAGTCGACTAGTCGACTAGTCGTTAACATATTATGTCATAATAAAGAGCGTTGTGGCACGGCTTCTCACAGCAGCCAAGTTACCATGATAACGGATACTCACAAACCCCACGTGTGCAAGTTTGCGCACCATAACAAGACCAGCATTTCACAATCGCCACATCCATTTTTAGCTGCTACAGTAATAGAAACCCATGCTTGGACTCACCAATAGCTGCTGTCTCTCGTAAACAAATCACATATATCCATTTGCATTGGTCGGCTAGCCATGCAGGCTAGGCTTTAGTAGGCTAGCTCGCTAACACTCCTCTGTCTTTTAATTACTTCTAATCAAACGAACGTGCAGGATCGGTCGGTCTGTTGTAGCAAGAACTGGGCTGTCCTCACTTGCTGCTTTGATCGCGCTACGGTGTTATACTGTTAAACTAGTCTCAACTCACTGCTGTGTGCAGACGCGCGAGTTTCAGCACTTTGGTGACCTCTGTGTGAACTCACGGTGCAGAAATTATTAACCCTTGCTAGGGAGATGCAGCAATTTGTGTGTGTGTGTGTGTGACTGGATAATAATATTCCGTTTGTAATGGTTGTTAGAAATAAAACAACTATAATCGAATTGAAATGAGTTTGCTAGACCTTCATAAAAAAAAACTAAAAAAAACGAAAATATTTTTGTTTTTAATTTTTTTCGACTTTTCAACTAGTACCTACAAGATCGACTAGTGGTTATACTAGTCGACTAGTCAACTAGTCGACTAGTTGGTGAAAGCCCTAGTCTTAACATACAGTATGTTTCACCACACTGATCAGTGTCAGACTGTGTTTAACATACAGTATGTTTCACTGCCTTGTTATAAATATTGTGCAACAAAACAACTCTTGTTGCCAAGAGTCACAAGACAGACGTGCAGCTGTGATGGCAATGACGTCATGAGGAGGATGAACCACCGTTTACATTTCTGTACTCGCTGTTTAAACTTCTGAAGAAAAGTTATCACCAGTAAATCTCCATAATCGGGAGATAAACGACCGTCACATCGCATACACAAACTTTAGACGGCAATCGTAGCCAATCAGGAGGGAATATGGGAAATCCATGTTGATGACATGACTTTAGAGATAGTGTACCGCTTTGCGTGATTTTAGGGCAAAATCTGTACGAGCAGTGTTCAAAAATGTGTTTTGCAAAAACTGGCCTGATGGTGGTGCTTGAAGAGGGTCATGTGAGAAATCAGGGGAGGAGGTTGTGATTTGCCATCCAATTCGCAGGATTTTAGGCCAAAATCTGAGTTGGGCAAAAGTGTGACGTGACGTGTGACGGACTGACAGACTGACAGCCGGTGAACCTTAGGCCCATGGGAGTGTCGCCACTCCGACAATAAGAAGTCACTGTCGGAATGGAGATATGTCTGAATGGAGACATGTTCCCGGTTTGGTAAATGTATATCTGTCTGACAGTGAGCTGTATTTACAATATGATTTAACTGTCTCACCTGTCTTCTTCAGGCTCTCCACCACCTCAGCCAACATGGTGTTCTTCTTCAGAACAGGTCTTGGGATGAAGGTGTGTCTGCACTGTGGACAGCTGAACCTCCCTCTCTGATCATCCTGCTCCCAGAAGCCCTCGATACACCTCCTGCAGTAGCTGTGTCCACAGGGAACAGTCACTGGATCCTTCAGGAGATCCAGACAGACAGAACAACACAACTGTTCCCGATCCAGTTGAACTCCCTGCTGCGCCATTTCAGTACGACTGACTGTCTGTCTGTCTGTCTGTATGACTATCAGTTCACTGAACTGGCAAACAGAAGAGACGAGTTTAGTTAGGTTTCGTTTCCTGAGAAATCACATGACATGGGAGGTTCTTCCTGCAGTTGTTTTGTGTGTGTGTGTGTGTGTGTGTGTGTGTGTGTGTGTGTGTGTGTGTGTGTGTGTGTGTGTGTGTGTGTGTGTGTGTGTGTGTGCGTGCGTGCGTGCGTGCGTGTGGTGATTCACAGTGATTCACTGGTATAAAATGCTTCATGTTGAAACATGAGTCAGTAGTTTTCTTCTATTGTTCCATCTCCATTAGCCTAAAACATGCATGCACGCGCGTGCGCACACACACACACACACACACACACACACACACACACACACACACACACACACACACACACACACACACACACACACACACACACACACACACACCCTTACATCTAAATGAACCAATTAGCCCAATTCACGGCCCGCCCACTAAGCATCCCACGGGTGCTGAAGTCACATTTTGAAGGGGTAAATCCTACCATAGCCTATGGAGTTAGCACAGAAATCGCAAATTTAATGCAATTTCCGAATAGTAAAGTATAAAATACGGCTAGCATGATCAAGAACACAAGATACTAAACGGCACAAAGCACTATAATTTACTTTACTGTTAGAAATAATGATTTGTTGGCTTTAAGTCCAGTATAGTTTCCCCTTCTAAATTGAAGTCAGCACCCGGGGAAAACTGAGAAACGGAAGTAGGTGGGCGGGCCGTGAATAAGGCTAATAGCAGCTCACAGCACTAAACTCCTCCCCTCCATAGAGCCTCACTGTAGCTGTGATCCACAGTCAGTCTGAGAGAAGAGATGAGAGAGAAGAGCTCACAACAGCAGCAAAGAAAGAAAGAAAGAAAGAAAGAAAGAAAGACAGAAAGAAATAAAGAAGGTGCTTGTATCCAAAAGACATTTGATACATTTGAAAACTTTTCAAAAATATTCACGTCAGGTTGACCAATTGAGGATTGGTCAAGCATACATGCCAATTTGGCCCTCCAGACAAAATCATTCATTCATTCATTCAGAATTCATAAAAATATAGAACTAAAGCACATAGTAAGTATAGATCTAGAACACAGAATGTATAGATCTAGAACACAGATTTCATAGCTCTAGTACACATAGAATAAAAATTCACCGCTTCACTTCAAACCGAGGTTTGATTTTTTTCCCCTCTAAAAGTTTACATTTTTCGGGCTGAGAGAAAAACAATAAAATAATAAAAAGGCAGGTTGAGAACCACTGCCCTACAGCAACGTCTCAGAATTAGGCCATGCAAAAATTACTTTTCATTTACTAATGAAAAACTAATGAATTTACTTATTATGCATGGCAGCAAATCATCATGGCATCAACTCAGATTAGCAGATCATTAACCCTGTTACAACCTGGCATCTGTTCTGGACGTGTTATTGTAGGCTTTGCAGACAAACCAAGTATTCAGTTTCACATTAGTGATATCAAATATATCTTTTGCAGAAGACAGTAAAGTGACAATTTAAGGACTTTTACAACCTTAGTACTAACAAAAAAAAAATCAAACCTTGGTTCGAAGTGAAGCTGTGAATTTTTATTCTATGTGTTCTAGAGCTATGAACTCTGTGTTCTAGATCTATACATTCTGTGTTCCAGATCTATACTTTCTATGTGCTTTAGTTCTATATTTTTATGAATTCTGAATGAATTAATGATTTTATCTGGAGGGCCGAATTGTCATGTGAAGCTTGACCAATCATCAGACCGGGACGCACCAGACACACAAAGCCACTCCTTGGAAGCGGCTTTCACCGCTTCAAAAAAAGAAAATAAATGAAATGGAAACAATGCCTTGTGAGCTTGTAGATCGGCTATTTTCCACAATATTTATTTTCACAATATTATCTGTGGAACTGAGTCAAACTAAATGTAATGCCTCAACTCAAATAGGCTATGATTGTTTTGGGGGTCCCCAGGTCAAATATGATTATTTAGGGGGTCCTTAGATACAGTAGAACTACATTATTTACAGTGTAAAATTATACTCAGACCACACACTGTAAAATAATTCGCTGTAAATTTACAGTAAATTACTGGATAATAATTGCATTACTTTCACAGTAATTTTCACAGTAAATATTGCGCAGTAAATTACTGTAATTTCACAGCTGTGAAATTTTTGTAATTTACTGTGATTTAGCAGTATGTATTGCAGTTATTTACTGTAATATTACAGTAGTTGCCTGTATTTTTACACTATTACTGTGAATGTAATGCAGCTCAGTAGGCAGTAATTTACTGTAAATTTACAGTAAATTGTATCTAATACAGTAAGATATTGTAAATTTGAATTTATAGGCCCATTCCCACTGGGCCAGATAACAGATAAAAAAAGCTCTTTCTCCAGATATGTTTCCATTCAAAGTGGATGGTAGATACAGATAAAAAATATCTGCCACAGATATTTCTTTTATCTGTGACAGATATTCTTTATCTGTATCTATCATCCACTTTGAATGGAAAAATATCTGAAGAAAGAGATTTCTTTTATCTGTTATCTGGCTCAGTGGGAATGGGCCTTAACTGTGATATTACCATACATACACAAACATGCTAAAAGAAAAAAAAGAAAGAAAGAAAAACAACTTCATCAGACCGGGACGCACCAGACACACAAAGCCACTCCTTGGAAGCGGCTTTCACCGCTTCAAAAAAAGAAAATAAATGAAATGGAAACAATGCCTTGTGAGCTTGTAGATCGGCTATTTTCCACAATATTTATTTTCACAATATTATCTGTGGAACTGAGTCAAACTAAATGTAATGCCTCAACTCAAATAGGCTATGATTGTTTTGGGGGTCCCCAGGTCAAATATGATTATTTAGGGGGTCCTTAGATACAGTAGAACTACATTATTTACAGTGTAAAATTATACTCAGACCACATGGCTGTAGATCTTAACTATCTACAGTGCCATGTGCACAACTCGTCTTATAGAGTGCAACGATGCAGCTGTCGGCTGAAAACTCCTGTAGACGCATGAGAAGTGTGAACTGCAAATAAAAGATAATATTCCCATTAAAAGATTCCCATTAAAAGATCCCGTTACAATTTCCCATTGCGTCTACACAGAGAATGGCGCTACAAAGCGCTATATGCAATTCATTGTGCCATTATGGAGATCCCTGACGTCATCGATATGGTGTCATAGCTCTGACATCAGCAATCAATTTACCATATATGGGAGAACAACAGGCAACGGGCATCACTGATTGGCCAAGCTTCCCATGATGTTTGTGTCGCTGTACCCGTATAAGTGTCCGCACGTGCAAAAAACGTGCATTTCGCTACAGGACCCAGACTGTATTATGCTGCACAGGAACTGCATTCTTTTACAGAGCTACACTGAATTAATCCACTTCAATCCACGGTGCTGCAGGGGTGTGAAATGTTTTACTGGACCGCCCGTCTCAACGGAGAAGCCAACAGAGACTGTAAACGTGCTGCTGTTGCCGTGAACGACAAGCTGTACTCCTTTGGACGGTACAACCGTGATCAGTTTGACGTTCACATCTTCAACACGGTGTCTTTGCGCTGGCGGAGGTTGTTGCCCCCGGTGACGCCTGGGAGAGGAGAACGTCCCCTGGACGTTTCCTCCAGCTGCTGGGGCCACACAGCTGCACTGATAGAGGATATCGTGTACATCTGGGGAGGGTACAACCACGCTACCAGGGAGTACTACAACGAGCTTTATGCGTTTGACGTCGACGCCCACAGATGGTTCCAGCCAAGGATCTCCGGGGCCGTTCCAGAGGGGAGGTACCACCACTCAGCCTGTGTCTTGGGGAGGGTCATGTATGTCCATGGAGGATACAACCTGCTCAATGGACATACTAACGACGTGTACAAGCTGGACACCGCCGCGATGGTCTGGTCTTTGATTGACGCCGGAGCACCCGAGTCGTCGTTCCACTCTGCCACCGTCATCGGGACAAAGATGTTTGTTTTTGGGGGCCGAGGGCTCCGGAGGGACCACTACAACAACGTCAGAGTGTTTGACACAGAGACCAACTGCTGGCTGAGCAGCACACCTTCTGCACAGCCTCTCCCAGCTGCTCCCAGGGACCAACTGCTGGCTGCACAGCTTCTTCCGGAAGGGCGCAGGCTTCATTCAGCCTTTGCCTACAACGGAGCGCTGTACGTATTTGGTGGTGAGAGCTTGGACCATGGCAGCTTCAACGATCTGTGGAAATTCAATCCAGAGACGTTTTCCTGGTTGGAGGTTAAGCCGAAGGGGGAAGGACCGTTATGGATGACATGTGAATGCTGCTGCATGGTGGGAGAACGTATCTTCATCTTTGGAGTTTATCTGAGATACACAGGTCATATCTTAGACTTGAGTCCCAGTCTGAAGACGTTATGCAAGCTGGCGACTCTTCAGTACGGTCTGGAGCAGTCTGAACTCACACACGACATCAGGTGGGAACTGGCAGCCATGACTGATAGAACCCGAAGACCAGGGGTGAAAGTGGGCCGGAACGGGCTGGAACTGCCTTCTGCTAAAAGAGTCTGTGGCGGAGAAGAGGGGGGAGAGAGGAGTCAGAGTACTGTTTAAAGCCCATATAACCTGCTACGAACGCATGTCCAACAAGAAAACAGGCAACACCACATCAACATGGGTGTTCGTTTTCTCATGAAGTGCTTCTAAATCACTCCGGTGTGTGTGTGACAACGTAGTCCGTTGAGTCTGTGGCGGAGAAGAGGGGGGAGAGAGGAGTCAGAGTACTGTTTAAAGCCCATATAACCTGCAGCGAACGCATGTCCAACAAGAAAACAGTGACAACACCAAATCAACATGGGTGTTCGTTTTCTCATGAAGTGCTTCTAAATCACTCCGGTGTGTTTGTGTCAACGTAGTCCGTTATGCCAACTGTGTTTATTTACTCGCACCGATTTGCACAGTAAGGTTTTGTTCAGTCGCAAGCGGCGTCATCGCTGTCTGTGGTGTGCATGCGTGCGCGATTAGACATGGGCCCTTTGTAGTTTGTTGATCCAGTCCAGAACGGATACGGAAACGGCCTTTACTGAATACAGTAGGCGGACTCTATACCAGAACAGATCACTGAGCACTGAGCAGTAAATAGATTACAGAGAAACACCATGCTTAATGACTATTCCAGAACAATCACTTGTGTTCACCTCACGACCAAACCAACACTTTTGACTTCAGGTGCACTGGCTAAATGCAACCAACATTCAAAACCTTTTTTTTTTTTGGTTGGATAACAAATTATAAGAATAGTTTGTTTAGTGATGAGTTATAGTTATGTTTAATTTAATATACAACAAAGGTAATTGTTGCATTTTATATTGTAATTTTTTGTTTTAAAATGAACATCTGTGGTACACCATTGACACAATTTTGCTATACATTATATCAAGGGCTTTATGTGCTTGTTATTTCAAAACAGTCTAACAAAAAAAGAGAACAGGGCATCGATGGTGACTTGACTATGACTGCATAATGTTGCTCTGACTATCTGAATGTCTTTCTTTGTTGATGCTGCTATGCATAGGCAGGGACACATGCCATTACCGTATCCGTCTGTGTAGGTGTAACTTATGCAAAACATTTCTTTTTATATTACTCCTTAAGATTTTATCAAAATTTCACCCACATCAGTACACATCTATAGTCATGTGATCAGGACAAATCTGTTTGGTTTTTCATATTCCATTCTGATTGGCAAAGATTGACATCTAAATCAGGGGTTCCCAAACTTGTTTCTCAGGGCACCCCATATTTTTGTTTTTAATCCGAGGCACCCCTACATTATATTTTCACTAACAGCACCTTATATTTATAGCATATCGTCATTATCGTTGTTGTCGGGTGGAAACCTTGTATGTCCAAAACCGTTCGTTTTGTATTTACCATCTATAAAATGTACTAAACTAGGGAAAACAGCAGATCTACAAGCACACTGCGAGGCGTTGTGTGCTTGTAGATCAGCTGTTTTCACTAGATTTGTGCGACGGTCTTGTATGATGAAGCAGGGCTTTGCTTTACCAAAAGACGTACACATTTGAAACTTGGAGATACAAGGTTTCTGCCCGACAGTGACGATATTATAGTGATTATGTTGCGAGGAAAACGTTGAGATAATAGCCATTTTGGTTAGAACTGACTGGAAATAACTTTGTACTTCAAGTTTAAAATGATACTAAACATTTTTTCAAGTGTCCAAATAAATTCCCAATATTATCAAATTACCTTGCGGCACCCCAGGGTGCCCCGTCACCCACTTTGAAAACCCCTGATCTAAAGGTTGCAGGAGTGGCCTGTTTTTAAATAAATAAATTACTTTTTGCCCCAAATCAGAGTTTGCCATTGCCCTATAATAGCACCACCAGGAGGCAGATTTTTGCAAAACTCTTTTTTTTTTTTTTTTTACATTATAACACCTACAGTACATATTTTGTCCTACCATCTGTTTGGAAACCAGTGTTCTGAAGCTCCTGTGTGTGCTGGGTTTGACAACACCAGGTTGGGCCACCCAACCAGTGTTCTGAAGCTCCTGTGTGTGCTGGGTTTGACAACACCAGGTTGGGCCACCCAACCAGTGTTCTGAAGCTCCTGTGTGTGCTGGGTTTGACAACACCAGGTTGGGCCACCCAACCAGTGTTCTGAAGCTCCTGTGTGTGCTGGGTTTGACAACACCAGGTTGGGCCACCCAACCAGTGTTCTGAAGCTCCTGTGTGTGCTGGGTTTGACAACACCAGGTTGGGCCACCCAACCAGTGTTCTGAAGCTCCTGTGTGTGCTGGGTTTGACAACACCAGGTTGGGCCACCCAACCAGTGTTCTGAAGCTCCTGTGTGTGCTGGGTTTGACAACACCAGGTTGGGCCACCCAACCAGTGTTCTGAAGCTCCTGTGTGTGCTGGGTTTGACAACACCAGGTTGGGCCACCCAACCAGTGTTCTGAAGCTCCTGTGTGTGCTGGGTTTGACAACACCAGGTTGGGCCACCCAACCAGTGTTCTGAAGCTCCTGTGTGTGCTGGGTTTGACAACACCAGGTTGGGCCACCCAACCAGTGTTCTGAAGCTCCTGTGTGTGCTGGGTTTGACAACACCAGGTTGGGCCACCCAACCAGTGTTCTGAAGCTCCTGTGTGTGCTGGGTTTGACAACACCAGGTTGGGCCACCCAACCAGTGTTCTGAAGCTCCTGTGTGTGCTGGGTTTGACAACACCAGGTTGGGCCACCCAACCAGTGTTCTGAAGCTCCTGTGTGTGCTGGGTTTGACAACACCAGGTTGGGCCACCCAACCAGTGTTCTGAAGCTCCTGTGTGTGCTGGGTTTGACAACACCAGGTTGGGCCACCCAACCAGTGTTCTGAAGCTCCTGTGTGTGCTGGGTTTGACAACACCAGGTTGGGCCACCCAACCAGTGTTCTGAAGCTCCTGTGTGTGCTGGGTTTGACAACACCAGGTTGGGCCACCCAACCAGTGTTCTGAAGCTCCTGTGTGTGCTGGGTTTGACAACACCAGGTTGGGCCACCCAACCAGTGCAACTCCTGACCTGCAAAGCTGTGAGAATTAATTTGCATCTTGAGATTATTTTCTTCACAATCAATTATTGAGATATTTTTCTTCACACAGACCCTTGACAGAGGTGGAGAAAAAATCAAACCTCGGTTCGAAGTGAAGCGGTGAATTTTTATTCTACGTGTTCTAGAGCAATGAAATCTGTGTTCTAGATCTATACATTCTGTGTTCTAGATCTATACTTTCTATGTGCTTTAGTTCTATATTTTTATGAATTCTGAATGATTTTGTCTGGGGGGCCAAATTGTCATGTGAAGCTTGACCAATCCTCAATTCTGCAGCACGGGAGTCCCGTGGACATGCACGGGACAGACAAAACTAACCAATCACAGCGCAGAGATGCACGGGACAGGTACGGGCCACACAAAGCCACTACTTTTTCACCGCTTCAAAAAAGAAAGACCTTTACACCACATTAACAAAGCAAATCTTTAATTATCCCTCTTTTTTTACACATCGATTCTGTGTTTTTAAGACCAAA
Source organism: Nannobrachium achirus (assembly GCF_963921795.1). Lineage (NCBI taxonomy): Eukaryota > Metazoa > Chordata > Actinopteri > Myctophiformes > Myctophidae > Nannobrachium > Nannobrachium achirus. The sequence continues at coordinate 4,272,559 of NC_137813.1, read as the reverse complement.
GAAAAAAATATATAAGCACACTTAAAAAAAACTAGTGCATGTATACAAATAACAAATAATGCATACTTACAAATTACACATGTACATGTAACAGCCACAGGTAATGTTTTGTATTTCCTCAACAGTTTCCAGTGGTTTGTAAATAATATATATATACCATAACAGAACTGAGGAGAAATCTAAAGCTTTTATGTCTTTGCATGTAAAACAAACCAAGACTGATACTAAAACATAAGATGAGGACCAGTGAGTGAAAAGCACTCAGAACGGCTCCTGTCAGATATTCGTCATGGAAAAAGGATATGAATAGAAAACAAAAGGCCCTCTTTAGGCCCACAGAGAACCCCAGACAACACCTCATACAGTAGGAGTGTGTTTTTATTCCCATGGAGAGCCTGGTTGAGGCCCTGCTTCCAAAGCTCCTTGCATCTACAGCAGTGGTTCTCAACCTTTTCTGGCCGCAACCCCCCAAAATAATCACATATTAACTCCATACCCTCTCAACCTGACTCGCACTATGAGCCGAGGCATTACATGTTGTATAACACGGTTCTATTGTGAAAATGGACTATCTACATGCTCACAACTGTGAGCAGCTATTTTCACAATTTCTGCCTCTAATATTTGAAAATGTGTGTCCAATTTGTTCAATTAGTCATTTTAGAGGTACTAAAAAGTCCTTAAATTGTCACTTTAGAAATGTGCAGATACCCTCAATAAATGCACTTAAACTTTACGTTGGTTTGTTTACTATTGAATGAGGAAACATGTTGCACATTAATAAGTTAATCCTCTGGGGACCCCTCAAAATAAGTTGGGGGTTCCGACCCACAGGTTGAGATCTACTGTATAGCAAGCTGGCAGCAGCACTCTGCTCTCGCCGCACATCGTACACAGATTACACAAATCAAGCTGGCAGCAGCACTCTGCTCTCGCCGCGCATCGTACACAGATTACACACATCAAGCTGGCAGCAGCACTCTGCTCTCGCCGCGCATCGTACACAGATTACACACATCAAGCTGGCAGCAGCACTCTGCTCTCGCCGCGCATCGTACACAGATTACACACATCAAGCTTGGTTAATGCTTTGTCGTACGACTGTCGCTTCTCAAACGGGTTTCGTACAGTCGCTGGCAGGGGCAGAAACCTCTGTATCTCCGTATTATACGTTTTCTTTTGTGTGTGTGATTTTCCCATAAATGAATGCCCCTACCGGATCGTACAACAATTGTCACGCGGAAACATCAAAAGCAGCAGATCTACAAGCCTGAAACGCGGCGCGAAACGACACGTTTTGAGCCTGTAGATCTTCTACTTTTGAATACTGAAAAGTTGCAGTTTTGGACATACAAAGTTTCCACCCGACAGAGACGATTATGTCTAGACAAGAGTCGACATAACGTGAAGGACAGCCAAGTGATCACAAGTTATTCTTTTTTGTTTTCCTCGGTTTTATGAAAAGCACTTTGTAACTCGATAACTGTAACTGTAACTTGATAACTGTAACTTGATAAGTGCTGCATAAATAATAGTTACTGAATTATTATTCTTTGTAGTACACATGACTGTATAGTTTCCCTCAAAAGCTGGGTTTAAATGCTGAATATTATGTCAGTTACAAAAGAAAAAGAGGAATCCATTCAGGATGTCAGCTCCTGTAGCCTAAAACAGATCCATTCAGGATGTCAGCTCCTGTAGCCTAAAACAGGTTCAGATGAAACAACATTCAGCTCAACTGGACAGGTACTAACCTATACCGTATCATTATGTAACAATGTAGCTCAGGTGAGACGTGATGAGATCATCTTCTACTGTACCTGATGAAACAATAACTGGCATGAACAGATCAATAAAGTGCTGTTAAAGAAAACACTGTCGATGAGCTTACATTTTCTTAAGTTGTTTGGCTATTTCTTTTTTTTTCTTTTTCTTCATAAAAGCCCAAAGACAGAATAGGGCTTAAGTGTACTCTAAACTGTTCCTCGTTTTGCTGGGGACCCCCTGGGACCCTCCCAAGGACCCCCAGTGTGTGTAACAGAGGTGTGTAACAGAGGTGTGCGTGTGCAGCTGCTTGTAGGAGGAACTGTTTTGGTTTCTGCTCAGGTTTGGCTTCCGGGCAACATTTTCATTTTCCACGTTAAAGCATCGACACACAAAGACGACGGAGCCCAAAGAGAGACAGAGTCACAATATTACAAAATGTGGCAAAAAGTATGAACTAAAATACATTCAACCAGATAAAAAATAATATGTTTTAAAGTGGGATTGGCCCGTGTTGTTGTAACGACACGCGTTAGCTGACAGTTCAAAAATGCTGCTCAACGTATTTAAACGCTTATTTAGCCTATTCATATCATTGGGCGTTAAGCAATGATATGTACATGTATATTATTATATGTTTGTTTTAAATGATAATCTAGCCTTCTCCTAGAATCTCTAATCCAATCAGAACTGGGAAATAAAATAGAATGGAATTCCAAAAAATGGAGCCTAGTGGAACCCTTATACATATCCTGTACCTTAAATATTATCTTACATTTCAGCACTCTTTTATTAATCTTTTATTTATTTATTTGTTGTTGACCTCTTTTTTTACTCTTTTCTTTCCATATTTCTCTGGAGATATTACTGACACGAAGGGGAAATTACTTACTAATTTACAGATTAAACAAAGAAATGACCAGATCTCACACAGACAATAAAACGTGCTAAACAGTCTCCAGGACATGACTGAGTCAGAATGAGGCCAGGTTATCGTGGCAATAAGTTCTGTTTGCACACAGGACAGTTGCGTTTTTTTCGTTTGCGGCATGAATAAAACGCATTGGATTTGGTGTACAAGGCTGTGCAGAATCGGCGCTGCGGATCCAAAAAGGAGTCATAAAAGGAGCGATGAGTTTTTTACCGCATGCGACAAGACGCACGAATCGAACTGGTTTCGATCGAGAAAAAAACGCACGGCGGCAGCCACTCGTCGCACGGCTAATTCGGAGCCGGTGTGCATGAGGTCATAGAGAATCATTGTTTTCTTTTCAAAAAATAATATTGTCCGTTTTATCCGTGCGGTTAAACGCGCCTGTGTGCAAAGGGCTTAACATAGCAGTGTTAACTGTTATCTATAAGATGGCAGGATTTACCCATGTTTATCATTTGCTAGATGAATGACCCGCCAGCCAGACAGACGGTACCGCCGTGGACTAAAGCTGGAAGCCTTGGCTTAACCACTGGAGTCCCTCAGGGCTCTATACTAGTGTCTTTTCACTTTTCATGTTATTGTGGGGAAAGCCTTTCGCTACAAATAGCAGAGCGACGAGCTCCAGACGGGGGGTTTAAACGGTTAAGATGAATATTATTATTCAACGTCTCCCGGGGATCAATCAGCACAGCTCAATAACGGTGCAAAGAAAAACAGTTAAATAATAATAGTAATAATAAATAAGTAGTAAAATACAAAAATCCAATGGCGCTAAGGACACAAATGTGAGATTCAAACCGGTCCATTAAACTTAATTTTCTTCCACAAAAAGCAGTAGATGTTTAAGAACATCTTAATGTCTGCGACGGTCTAAATATTGTCAGTTTGCTCTCTCTGTGTGTCTATGTGTGTGTGTGTGTGTGTGTGTGTGTGTGTGGGGGGGGGGGGGGGGGGGGGGTGTCATGACCTCTGACCCCTCTTGCTTGGTTTGTTTGGCTCTACATGGAACAGGGTCGGGGTGATCTGAGTTCCCAGAAGTTCTTTTTTGGGGGAGGCAGGACGACTTAAAGCACGCAAGATCGATTTATACTCGAGTCGTACGACGGATTCGCACCGTTTTACTGTAGCTGATCTACGAGCTCCCGATGCGTTGCAACGAGACGCATTGAGAGCTTGCAGATCTGCTGATTCTCGTCAGTTTGAGTTTCCCAGAGCGTTGGGGGTCGCGTGGAGGGGATGCAGGGGGGCGTGTTGGATTAGCAGTACCAGCGCATGTCGAGGAGGATCCTTGTTGACCCTTTTCTTTTGTCAGCTTTTCCCCCCCTCAAAAAAATGTAAAAACTGGGAGCAGAATTGTCATATCCGCACCCGACAGCAAAAAGTCAGCATCTGTCATTTGATACAAAAAAACTACAACGCAAATCTCCCCTTGAGGAAGTGGACTAGAACATTGCACTGTAAAAAATAACTCCCTCTCTCCATTACATTCTGTTCTTTTGACGGGGCGATCGACTCTTGCCGCCACCACAGCGGCAACGAGAGCCGCGTTACAAGAAGAGAAACCTTTTCGACGGAGCGAGATATGAAACGGTGGATAAATGAACCAAAACCTTGGCTATGGAGGAGGAACGAGAACGACGATGACGAATGTTGTGATCTTTGTCCTAGAAAACAGCAGCAGATTGAGGTGTAGTTTCCCTCCCCAACCTGGAGGGGGCGATACTGGCCTGCGTGGAGGGCTGTCCGACTGAGGAGGCCGACACCTTTGTTGTTAGACGTTGGAGTGTAAACAACACATTTCCTGCCAGGTAGTTTTTAATGTCACTCAGAAATGCAACTCCGCCATCATGACCACGATGAGCTGTTTGTAACATCCAGCAATCAAGTCTTCTTTCACCCGGTAAAGAAAAATTGCGACCACAAACGATCTGTTCTTTAGTTATGGTCTGTTGAAAAAAAAGAAAAAAAAAGAATCCGAGATAAATCCACTTTTCTGAATCCTCTACCATTGGTCTGTAATGGAGTGGCCTCATCTCCCGAAGGATCATGGGAAGTTGAGTCCCTGCGGGGTGTATCAGACGGCCGTCTGGTAATAAACAACGAAAAGACCGATTTACGCGCTTTGGCATATATGGCGGCCAAGCGAGGTCAAATCTGAAAACCCGTTTTTGGCGTATACAGTGGCCGAAGTGTCGAGTGTGGAACAACAAAAACAAAAATCTAGTTCCCTCTCTCTCCGTATTGTCTGTCTGTGTCTCTCTCTCTCTCTCTCTCTCTCTCTCTCTCTAGCTCTGTCTCCGCCTGTGGACGGGGAGCCCAAAGAGCAGATGGAGGGAGGATTCGTGTCTCTAGGGTTCTGGGTGTGGTTGGTTCAGACCAACCCGGGGTCTGTAGGGTTCTGGGTGTGGTTGGTTCAGACCAACCCGGGGTCTGTAGGGTTCTGGGTGTGGTTGGTTGAGGAAGTTCAGACCAGCCCAGAGTCTTTGGCCATCCTGTAGAAGATTCCTCTCTGAGACACCAGGTTGGAGGGAGTGTCGAACTCTGCCATCTCCCCCTTGTCCAGAACCAGAACCCTGGCAAGGAGAGGAGAGAGGAGTTACAACCAGACAGAACAGTGGGAGAAATACAACAATGTGAGAACACAGCAGCAGGATTTGTGAACTGTTGTGATAAAAGAACGCTAGAGAATGGAATACAACCACCCTAAGGACTACTAACCAGGCATTGGGTGACATCTAGACCTACTGCACATATAAACCAGTAAGACTCCCTAATCGGGAGACAAGCGACCGTCATGTCGCATACACAAACTTTAGAAGGCAGTCGTAGCCAATCAGGAGGGAATATGGGAAATGGGACAGATCCATGTTGATGACATGACTCTAGAGATACTATGTACCACTTTGCGCGATGTTAGGCCAAAATCTGTAGGAGCAGTGACCAAAAATGTGTTTTGCAAGAATCAGCCTCATCGTGGCGCTAGAGGAGGGCCATGTGAGACATGAGGGGTGGGGGTTGTTGTTTGGCAGCCAAGGAGTGTGTGTGCAAAGTTTGGCATGGATAGGGGCAACGGTGGCTGAGATATGAGTAGGGGAAAAGTGTGACGTGACGGACAGACTGACACCCTGACAGCCGGGGGAGGTTTTGATAGTAACTATGACCTGACATCGCAACAAAGCTGCTAACTTTAAACACATTTAATTTGGGTATTTTTTTCTTCTTCTGTATACTACTTAAAATTGTTTTGAGGGAAAATGCTGCTTTTTGTCCCAAAGTAACTGCAAAAGATTGCTGTGTGTGTGTGTGTGTGTGTGTGTGCGTGCGTTCGTGCGTGCGTGTGTGCGTGTGTGTGTGTGTACCTGGTATAGTCCATAATAGTATTCAGTCTATGGGCGATGGTCAGGACAGTGCAGTGTGTGTGTGTGTGTGTGTGTGTGTGTACCTGGTATAGTCCATAATAGTATTCAGTCTATGTGCGATGGTCAGGACAGTGCAGTGTGTGTGTGTGTGTGTGTGTGCGTGCGTGCGTGCGTGCGTGCGTGCGTGTGTGTGTACCTGGTATAGTCCATAATAGTATTCAGTCTATGGGCGATGGTCAGGACAGTGCAGTGTGTGTGTGTGTGTGTGTACCTGGTATAGTCCATAATAGTATTCAGTCTATGAGCGATGGTCAGGACAGTGCAGTCTTCAAACTGTGTCCGTATGGTGCTCTGGATCAGGTTGTCCGTCTCCATGTCCACTGCAGCCGTGGCCTCGTCCAGCACCAGGATCTTAGTCTTCCTCAGCAGAGCTCTGGCCAGACACACCAGCTGCCTCTGACCCAGACTGGACACAGAGACGGAGCGTCAGAGAGGGACACAGACACAAGAGTTTCTGTAGTGTGAGGCGGCTTGATGTACCAGTACTGTACTGTACTGTACTGTACTGTACTGTACTGTACTGTACTGTACTGTACTGTACACCCCCTGGACATGACGCTAGAGAGGGGATAAGACATAGTGGACCATGTACAGTACAGAGCCGACTGCTACTGTAAGTATTAGATTACTATAATTACAGAGAGTTTGTTCGTTTAAGGGCGGTGCTATTAATGTGTCAATGTCATCAAGCGTCCCGCTAGCCAATCACAGCATGTCCTGCAAAACTTGGCCAATGGGATCCTAACAAAATTAGCCCCGGACACAATACTGAGAGATACAAGAAATCACCAATCCCATACATGTGCAGATTCTTAAAGGATAGGGTTAGGGTTATTTCTCAGAAAAGTACATTTTCGAATACAAGAATACATCGTTTCAAATATGCTGTTTTCATAAAAAAAAAAGGCATTGGGAATAAAAGAAAGGGCACGTCAATAACATTCATTTGGTGTCGGACTCGGGCTTATTATAGCCTATTGTAGAACCGTTATGGGATGCTTTAGGAAGACCGGGCTGTTATGTGGACATGTTGCCCCGTGCAGGGCTCTATGATGAGTGACATCAGTACCGGAATTACCCTAATTGAAGTGAAAATCCATTTGACAAATGTCCTTTTTTTATCTTCTGATTTCGAAAAGCCCTAACAGGCAGACAGTACCTGAGGTTCTCTCCTCCCTCAGAACACTCGTGGTTCAGTTTGTCAGACAGGCAGACAGACAGGCAGTCAGACAGGCAGGCAGGCAGGCAGACAGACAGACAGACAGACAGACAGACAGACAGACAGACAGACAGACAGACAGACAGACAGACAGGCAGGCAGGCAGGCAGGCAGGCAGGCAGGCAGGCAGGCAGGCAGACAGACAGACAGACAGACAGACAGACAGACAGACAGACAGACAGACAGACAGACAGACAGACAGACAGACAGACAGTACCTGAGGTTCTCTCCTCCCTCAGAACACTCGTGGTTCAGTTTGTCAGGCAGAGCAGACACAAAGCTGTGGAGGTGAGCCAGTTCCAGAGACCTCCACACCTCCTCGTCAGAGTAGAGGTCGAACGGGTCCAGGTTCATCCTGAGAGAGCCTGAGAACAACACTGGATCCTGTTGGAGGGAGACAGGACAACATGCACTCTTACACACTGTGTGTGTGTGTGTGTGTGTGTGTGTGTGTGTGTGTGTGTGTGTGTGTGTGTGTGTGTGTGTGTGTGTGTGTGTGTGTGTGTGTGTTTCAGGATCAAAAGGATGCAACATAATTATTGTTTTCCCTACAAAAAATAAAGTTACTATTTTATACATAGCAACATTGGACACGAAAGGCAAGGAAACAGTATACGTATTCATTGCGACTGACACTGTGATTCTATGGGTTTGCCACTCTGACATCACTGTGATGTCACATAACACTGTTATGCCCATATAAGGAGTTCCCTGATGTCATACTGCTCCTGATGTCCTGGCATCATGGGCAGCCCATATCTAACAGGACTTCATATGGGATTGGGAATGCCCATGTATGGAGGTCACATTGGCCACATACCACACTAACGGCTGGTTCTACAGACAGGTATCCACATGATGGTGGTACTGTTAAGTTGTACTGACCCGTGGTATGATGGTGATACTGTTTAGTTGTACTGACCTGAGGTATGATGGTGATACTGTTTAGTTGTACTGACCTGTGGTATGGTGGTGACACTGTTTAGTTGTACTGACCTGTGGTATGGTGGTGACAGTTTAGTTGTACTGACCTGTGGTATGGTGGTGACACTGTTTAGTTGTACTGACCTGAGGTATGATGGTGATTCTAGAGCGCAGTTCGTGCAGTCCCAGAGTAGAGATGTCCACCCCATCGATGAGGATGCGTCCCTCTGACGCCTCGATGATACGGAACAGACCCAGCGTCAGGGAGGACTTCCCTGCTCCTGTTCTCCCCACGATGCCCACCTGATGGGCACAGCAACACAATGAGCATATGGACAGTAATCATTGCTATAGAGTGTTTGTTCAGTTACAGTGTTAAATAGCTCTATATTGTGACAGTAATCATTGCTATCGAGCAAGGGTCTTCAACAGGGGGTCCGGGACCCCTAGGCCCTAGGGGGTCCCCAGAGATACTACAGGGGGGCCTCCAAATCTTTGTGTGACTCTTTGTATAGAGAGTAACAGTGTTAAATAGCTCTATATTGTGACAGTAATCATTGTAGACATACAGTAATGGACACGATCTACATTAGTATGATTAAAAGCAGCAACAATGTGACCTCTATGGAAAACGGGGTCCTCTATGTCTCTATGTCTATGCTCTACTGTACCCGACCCGACATTTAGGGTAGGGCCTAAAATGTATACTAGTTAGTCTTTAGGGCCCAGTTAAGGCTGGGCCTTCAATTTCAGGCCTGTTGAACTCTCTACTGTACCTTCTCCCCTCCCTGGATGGTGACGTTGATGTTCCTGATGGCCAGCTCCTGGTCCTCTCTGTAGCGCAGCCCGAACCCTCTGATCTCTATGAGGCCTGCAGTGGGCCAGCCTGGAGGCAGCGTGGAGGGGGAGTGACTCCACTCCGCCTGACACACACACACACACACACACACACACACACACACACACACACACACACACACACACACACACACACACACACACACACACACACACACACACACACACACACACGATATTATGCGATAAACCACCAAGATCTCAGCTGGAACAGTGGTTCTCAAAGTGGATTCCAGGGACTCTGTGGGTTCCTTCAGGGGGGTCTAAACTGACCCATACAAGTCTAAATCTTGCCAGAGTTAACGGGAGACCTTAAAATGTGAAAGTTTGAGAAACACTGATCTACAAAAGGCTTTCTGTCCCTAAAACCAAAAATAAATGTGCCGAAGGAGCATTTAGTTTTTATGCTCCACGTATCTGGGGAAAAAAATAATAATAATCTGAAAACTGCACGTCTGCTGCCAAATAAAGACCTTATTATTTTGTTCAGCTGCTTTTGATGGAGTTCTTTTCTGCAATTGTAACATTATAATTGTTATTTAACATCATAATTGTGTATATTTGCTTGATGTGTTGTGTAAAACACATTGGATTGCCGTGTTGTTGAAATGTGCTCTATAAATAAAACTGTCTCACATTTCTCTCGTCTTAAATTTCTCCCCATGAGATGCCAACCCCCGATTCTTAACCCAAACAAGTACAGTAAAAGTCCTTGTAGAAGTAAGGGATCGCAAGGAGTCCTCAAGTGGTGTTCATTTATCTTGAGTAACCATAACCCTAGTGTCAGTTACTCCCATACATCTCAGATTATCAACTGAAACCAGACCTCCACTGTTTTATACCTCTTTCTCTGTGTCTGCGTACTCTTTGACTCTGTTTTATACCTCTTTCTCTGTGTCTGCGTACTCTTTGACTCTCTGTTTTATACCTCTTTCTCTGTGTCTGCGTACTCTTTGACTCTCTGTTTTATACCTCTTTCTCTGTGTCTGTGTACTCTTTGACTCTCTGTTCCATACCTCTTTCTCTGTGTCTGTGTACTCTTTGACTCTCTGTTTTATACCTCTTTCTCTGTGTCTGCGTACTCTCTGACTCTCTGTTTTATACCTCTTTCTCTGTGTCTGCGTACTCTTTGACTCTCTGTTTTATACCTCTTTCTCTGTGTCTGCGTACTCTCTGACTCTCTGTTTTATACCTCTTTCTCTGTGTCTGCGTACTCTTTGACTCTCTGTTTTATACCTCTTTCTCTGTGTCTGCGTACTCTCTGACTCTCTGTTTTATACCTCTTTCTCTGTGTCTGCGTACTCTCTGACTCTCTGTTTTATACCTCTTTCTCTGTGTCTGCGTACTCTTTGACTCTCTGTTTTATACCTCTTTCTCTGTGTCTGCGTACTCTCTGACTCTCTGTTTTATACCTCTTTCTCTGTGTCTGCGTACTCTTTGACTCTCTGTTCCATACCTCTTTCTCTGTGTCTGCGTACTCTTTGACTCTGTTTTATACCTCTTTCCCTGTGTCTGCGTACTCTTTGACTCTGTTCCATACCTCTTTCTCTGTGTCTGCGTACTCTTTGACTCTCTGTTCCATACCTCTTTCTCTGTGTCTGCGTACTCTTTGACTCTCTGTTTTATACCTCTTTCTCTGTGTCTGCATACTCTTTGACTCTCTGTTTTATACCTCTTTCTCTGTGTCTGCATACTCTTTGACTCTCTGTTCCATACCTCTTTCTCTGTGTCTGCATACTCTTTGACTCTCTGTTCCATACCTCTTTCTCTGTGTCTGCATACTCTCTGACTCTCTGTTCCATACCTCTTTCCCTGTGTCTGCATACTCTTTGACTCTCTGTTTTATACCTCTTTCTCTGTGTCTGCGTACTCTTTGACTCTCTGTTTTATACCTCTTTCTCTGTGTCTGCGTACTCTTTGACTCTCTGTTTTATACCTCTTTCTCTGTGTCTGCGTACTCTTTGACTCTCTGTTTTATACCTCTTTCTCTGTGTCTGCGTACTCTTTGACTCTCTGTTTTATACCTCTTTCTCTGTGTCTGCATACTCTTTGACTCTCTGTTTTATACCTCTTTCTCTGTGTCTGCGTACTCTTTGACTCTCTGTTTTATACCTCTTTCCCTGTGTCTGCGTACTCTTTGACTCTGTTCCATACCTCTTTCTCTGTGTCTGCGTACTCTTTGACTCTCTGTTCCATACCTCTTTCCCTGTGTCTGCGTACTCTTTGACTCTCTGTTTTATACCTCTTTCTCTGTGTCTGCATACTCTTTGACTCTCTGTTTTATACCTCTTTCTCTGTGTCTGCATACTCTTTGACTCTCTGTTCCATACCTCTTTCTCTGTGTCTGCATACTCTTTGACTCTCTGTTCCATACCTCTTTCTCTGTGTCTGCGTACTCTTTGACTCTCTGTTTTATACCTCTTTCTCTGTGTCTGCGTACTCTCTGACTCTCTGTTTTATACCTCTTTCTCTGTGTCTGCGTACTCTCTGACTCTCTGTTTTATACCTCTTTCTCTGTGTCTGCGTACTCTCTGACTCTCTGTTTTATACCTCTTTCTCTGTGTCTGCGTACTCTTTGACTCTCTGTTTTATACCTCTTTCTCTGTGTCTGCGTACTCTCTGACTCTCTGTTTTATACCTCTTTCTCTGTGTCTGCGTACTCTCTGACTCTCTGTTTTATACCTCTTTCTCTGTGTCTGCGTACTCTTTGACTCTCTGTTTTATACCTCTTTCTCTGTGTCTGCGTACTCTCTGACTCTCTGTTTTATACCTCTTTCTCTGTGTCTGCGTACTCTTTGACTCTCTGTTCCATACCTCTTTCTCTGTGTCTGCGTACTCTTTGACTCTGTTTTATACCTCTTTCCCTGTGTCTGCGTACTCTTTGACTCTGTTCCATACCTCTTTCTCTGTGTCTGCGTACTCTTTGACTCTCTGTTCCATACCTCTTTCTCTGTGTCTGCGTACTCTTTGACTCTCTGTTTTATACCTCTTTCTCTGTGTCTGCATACTCTTTGACTCTCTGTTTTATACCTCTTTCTCTGTGTCTGCATACTCTTTGACTCTCTGTTCCATACCTCTTTCTCTGTGTCTGCATACTCTTTGACTCTCTGTTCCATACCTCTTTCTCTGTGTCTGCATACTCTCTGACTCTCTGTTCCATACCTCTTTCCCTGTGTCTGCATACTCTTTGACTCTCTGTTTTATACCTCTTTCTCTGTGTCTGCGTACTCTTTGACTCTCTGTTTTATACCTCTTTCTCTGTGTCTGCGTACTCTTTGACTCTCTGTTTTATACCTCTTTCTCTGTGTCTGCGTACTCTTTGACTCTCTGTTTTATACCTCTTTCTCTGTGTCTGCGTACTCTTTGACTCTCTGTTTTATACCTCTTTCTCTGTGTCTGCATACTCTTTGACTCTCTGTTTTATACCTCTTTCTCTGTTTCTGCGTACTCTTTGACTCTCTGTTTTATACCTCTTTCCCTGTGTCTGCGTACTCTTTGACTCTGTTCCATACCTCTTTCTCTGTGTCTGCGTACTCTTTGACTCTCTGTTTTATACCTCTTTCTCTGTGTCTGCATACTCTTTGACTCTCTGTTCCATACCTCTTTCTCTGTGTCTGCGTACTCTTTGACTCTCTGTTTTATACCTCTTTCTCTGTGTCTGCGTACTCTTTGACTCTCTGTTTTATACCTCTTTCTCTGAGTCTGCATACTCTCTGACTCTCTGTTCCATACCTCTTTCTCTGTGTCTGCGTACTCTTTGACTCTCTGTTCCATACCTCTTTCTATGTGTCTGCGTACTCTTTGACTCTCTGTTTTATACCTCTTTATCTGTGTCTGCGTACTCTTTGACTCTCTGTTTTATACCTCTTTCTCTGTGTCTGCATACTCTTTGACTCTCTGTTTTATACCTCTTTCTCTGTGTCTGCGTACTCTTTGACTCTCTGTTTTATACCTCTTTCTCTGTGTCTGCGTACTCTTTGACTCTCTGTTTTATACCTCTTTCTCTGTGTCTGCGTACTCTTTGACTCTCTGTTTTATACCTCTTTCTCTGTGTCTGCGTACTCTTTGACTCTCTGTTTTATACCTCTTTCTCTGTGTCTGCGTACTCTTTGACTCTCTGTTTTATACCTCTTTCTCTGTGTCTGCGTACTCTTTGACTCTCTGTTTTATACCTCTTTCTCTGTGTCTGTGTACTCTTTGACTCTCTGTTCCATACCTCTTTCTCTGTGTCTGCGTACTCTTTGACTCTCTGTTTTATACCTCTTTCTCTGTGTCTGCGAACTCTTTGACTCTCTGTTTTATACCTCTTTCTCTGTGTCTGCGTACTCTTTGACTCTCTGTTTTATACCTCTTTCTCTGTGTCTGCGTACTCTGACTCTCTGTTCCATACCTCTTTCTCTGTGTCTGCGTACTCTTTGACTCTCTGTTTTATACCTCTTTCTCTGTGTCTGCATACTCTTTGACTCTCTGTTCCATACCTCTTTCTCTGTGTCTGCGTACTCTTTGACTCTCTGTTTTATACCTCTTTCTCTGTGTCTGCGTACTCTTTGACTCTCTGTTTTATACCTCTTTCTCTGAGTCTGCATACTCTCTGACTCTCTGTTCCATACCTCTTTCTCTGTGTCTGCGTACTCTTTGACTCTCTGTTCCATACCTCTTTCTATGTGTCTGCGTACTCTTTGACTCTCTGTTTTATACCTCTTTATCTGTGTCTGCGTACTCTTTGACTCTCTGTTTTATACCTCTTTCTCTGTGTCTGCATACTCTTTGACTCTCTGTTTTATACCTCTTTCTCTGTGTCTGCGTACTCTTTGACTCTCTGTTTTATACCTCTTTCTCTGTGTCTGCGTACTCTTTGACTCTCTGTTTTATACCTCTTTCTCTGTGTCTGCGTACTCTTTGACTCTCTGTTTTATACCTCTTTCTCTGTGTCTGCGTACTCTTTGACTCTCTGTTTTATACCTCTTTCTCTGTGTCTGTGTACTCTTTGACTCTCTGTTTTATACCTCTTTCTCTGTGTCTGCGTACTCTTTGACTCTCTGTTTTATACCTCTTTCTCTGTGTCTGCATACTCTTTGACTCTCTGTTTTATACCTCTTTCTCTGTGTCTGCGTACTCTTTGACTCTGTTTTATACCTCTTTCTCTGTGTCTGCATACTCTTTGACTCTCTGTTTTATACCTCTTTCTCTGTGTCTGCATACTCTTTGACTCTCTGTTTTATACCTCTTTCTCTGTGTCTGTGTACTCTTTGACTCTCTGTTCCATACCTCTTTCTCTGTGTCTGTGTACTCTTTGACTCTCTGTTTTATACCTCTTTCTCTGTGTCTGCATACTCTTTGACTCTCTGTTCCATACCTCTTTCTCTGTGTCTGCGTACTCTTTGACTCTCTGTTTTATACCTCTTTCTCTGTGTCTGCGTACTCTTTGACTCTCTGTTTTATACCTCTTTCTCTGTGTCTGCGTACTCTTTGACTCTCTGTTTTATACCTCTTTCTCTGTGTCTGCGTACTCTGACTCTCTGTTCCATACCTCTTTCTCTGTGTCTGCGTACTCTTTGACTCTCTGTTTTATACCTCTTTCTCTGTGTCTGCATACTCTTTGACTCTCTGTTCCATACCTCTTTCTCTGTGTCTGCGTACTCTTTGACTCTCTGTTTTATACCTCTTTCTCTGTGTCTGCGTACTCTTTGACTCTCTGTTTTATACCTCTTTCTCTGAGTCTGCATACTCTCTGACTCTCTGTTCCATACCTCTTTCTCTGTGTCTGCGTACTCTTTGACTCTCTGTTCCATACCTCTTTCTATGTGTCTGCGTACTCTTTGACTCTCTGTTTTATACCTCTTTATCTGTGTCTGCGTACTCTTTGACTCTCTGTTTTATACCTCTTTCTCTGTGTCTGCATACTCTTTGACTCTCTGTTTTATACCTCTTTCTCTGTGTCTGCGTACTCTTTGACTCTCTGTTTTATACCTCTTTCTCTGTGTCTGCATACTCTTTGACTCTCTGTTTTATACCTCTTTCTCTGTGTCTGCGTACTCTTTGACTCTCTGTTTTATACCTCTTTCGCTGTGTCTGCGTACTCTTTGACTCTCTGTTTTATACCTCTTTCTCTGTGTCTGTGTACTCTTTGACTCTCTGTTTTATACCTCTTTCTCTGTGTCTGCGTACTCTTTGACTCTCTGTTTTATACCTCTTTCTCTGTGTCTGCGTACTCTTTGACTCTCTGTTTTATACCTCTTTCTCTGTGTCTGCGTACTCTTTGACTCTGTTCCATACCTCTTTATCTGTGTCTGCGTACTCTTTGACTCTCTGTTTTATACCTCTTTCTATGTGTCTGCGTACTCTTTGACTCTCTGTTTTATACCTCTTTCTCTGTGTCTGCGTACTCTTTGACTCTCTGTTTTATACCTCTTTCTCTGTGTCTGCATACTCTTTGACTCTCTGTTTTATACCTCTTTCTCTGTGTCTGCGTACTCTTTGACTCTGTTTTATACCTCTTTCTCTGTGTCTGCGTACTCTTTGACTCTCTGTTTTATACCTCTTTCTCTGTGTCTGCGTACTCTTTGACTCTCTGTTTTATACCTCTTTCTCTGTGTCTGCGTACTCTTTGACTCTCTGTTTTATACCTCTTTATCTGTGTCTGCGTACTCTTTGACTCTCTGTTTTATACCTCTTTCTCTGTGTCTGCATACTCTTTGACTCTCTGTTTTATACCTCTTTCTCTGTGTCTGCGTACTCTTTGACTCTCTGTTTTATACCTCTTTCTCTGTGTCTGCGTACTCTTTGACTCTCTGTTTTATACCTCTTTCTCTGTGTCTGCATACTCTTTGACTCTCTGTTCCATACCTCTTTCTCTGTGTCTGCGTACTCTTTGACTCTCTGTTCCATACCTCTTTCTATGTGTCTGCGTACTCTTTGACTCTCTGTTTTATACCTCTTTATCTGTGTCTGCGTACTCTTTGACTCTCTGTTTTATACCTCTTTCTCTGTGTCTGCATACTCTTTGACTCTCTGTTTTATACCTCTTTCTCTGTGTCTGCGTACTCTTTGACTCTCTGTTTTATACCTCTTTCTCTGTGTCTGCATACTCTTTGACTCTCTGTTTTATACCTCTTTCTCTGTGTCTGCGTACTCTTTGACTCTCTGTTTTATACCTCTTTCTCTGTGTCTGCGTACTCTTTGACTCTCTGTTTTATACCTCTTTCTCTGTGTCTGTGTACTCTTTGACTCTCTGTTTTATACCTCTTTCTCTGTGTCTGCGTACTCTTTGACTCTCTGTTTTATACCTCTTTCTCTGTGTCTGCGTACTCTTTGACTCTCTGTTTTATACCTCTTTCTCTGTGTCTGCGTACTCTTTGACTCTGTTCCATACCTCTTTATCTGTGTCTGCGTACTCTTTGACTCTCTGTTTTATACCTCTTTCTATGTGTCTGCGTACTCTTTGACTCTCTGTTTTATACCTCTTTCTCTGTGTCTGCGTACTCTTTGACTCTCTGTTTTATACCTCTTTCTCTGTGTCTGCATACTCTTTGACTCTCTGTTATATATCTCTTTCTCTGTGTCTGCGTACTCTTTGACTCTGTTTTATACCTCTTTCTCTGTGTCTGCGTACTCTGACTCTCTGTTTTATACCTCTTTCTCTGTGTCTGCGTACTCTTTGACTCTCTGTTTTATACCTCTTTCTCTGTGTCTGCGTACTCTTTGACTCTCTGTTTTATACCTCTTTCTCTGTGTCTGCGTACTCTTTGACTCTCTGTTTTATACCTCTTTATCTGTGTCTGCGTACTCTTTGACTCTCTGTTTTATACCTCTTTCTCTGTGTCTGCATACTCTTTGACTCTCTGTTTTATACCTCTTTCTCTGTGTCTGCGTACTCTTTGACTCTGTTTTATACCTCTTTCTCTGTGTCTGCGTACTCTTTGACTCTCTCCACAGCTACGATGTTGGTCTCCACGTCAGAAGACATCCTCACCAGCCAGGACAGAGAGGCTGTCAGCTACGACCACAAGAGTCATGGGGACAGGAAATACATCAGTGGATGTTTCAAATGTAACACCACCGAAATACACTACGAACACACGATAAGGGTGAAAAACAAACAATGAATAATATAAATGATGATTAATCAGTGGCTATTTGAGCATTCACTCAGTTACAGTAAGTGGAGTTAATGTTTGTCTTTGTTCCATGTTATAACATAATAACATCCATATAATGACATTTAAAGTTCAAGATGTATGTTAGATAACTCTAATTCTAAAGCAATTATGACATTTATAATACAATCTAAAGATAATAAACAGATATAATTAAGAAAACATTCCTTTGCTGCCCTAGTGATGAAAATGAATGACTGTGATGTGATGTGAGCGTGCATGTGTGTGTATATGTGTGCATGTGAGTGCGTGCGGTGTGTGTGTGCAGGCCTACCTGCAGAGCGTAGGATATGGACAGGCCCATGATCCCAGGACTCAGACTCTCTCTGGCCATCACAGCAAACAGAGCAGCAAACGACACGATGCAGTTCCCTACGAACTCCAGACGCACTGCCATCCACCTGCACGCACACACGTGCACGCACACGCACACACACACACACATGTACACACGCACGCGCGCGCACCTGTTAACTCCAGCTTTTAAAATTTTGAGTTTTGAGTTTTTTCCCCCTGTACATTAACCTCCCTACTTGATCTTATTACAGTGTCACGCAAAAAGCAGCAAAAGTAGCAGATCGACAAGCTTGAAACGCAGCGCGAAGCCACACGTTTTGAGCTTGTAGATCTGCTACTGAATCCAGAAAAGTAACAGTTTTGGACAGAGACGATCAAAAGTAGCAGGAATCCAGCTTGTATCAACGATGACATGAGATGACACACACTCTCACTGGGAGAAATTACACTGAAGACATATACCTGTATGTCTCAATTATTACATCATTGTTGAAATAATAATAATGTTGAAAAAGGTTCATATATAACATTTTCAAGCTTGCAGATCGGATATTTCCACCATCAATGTGACCAGTACAAAGTATGAAGTTCTCAAATGTCAGTAATTTCTTTTTATATTTAGTTTATGTGTCATATCTGCCATGTGCAAAGCCAAACAGAAATGATGATGAAACTATGAAATTGTTAATCGCAATTATTTGTGTGACAATGAATCACTACGGAATCGCTACGTAAAACGTCATAATCGTGACAGCCCTAGTAGTAGGCCCTCTGGTGCTGGGTCCACTCACCTGTTGGCTACTATACTAGGGTAGTAGGCTATCTCACCTGTTGGCTACTATACTGGGGTAGTAGGCTATCTCTCACCTGTTGGCTACTATACTAGGGTAGTAGGCTATCTCACCTGTTGGCTACTATACTAGGGTAGTAGGCTATCTCACCTGTTGGCTACTATACTAGGGTAGTAGGCTATCTCACATGTTGGCTACTATACTAGGGTAGTAGGCTATCTCACCTGTTGGCTACTATACTGGGGTAGTAGGCTATCTCACCTGTTGGCTACTATACTAGGGTAGTAGGCTATCTCACATGTTGGCTACTATACTAGGGTAGTAGGCTATCTCACCTGTTGGCTACTATACTGGGGTAGTAGGCTATCTCTCACCTGTTGGCTACTATACTAGGGTAGTAGGCTATCTCACATGTTGGCTACTATACTAGGGTAGTAGGCTATCTCACATGTTGGCTACTATACTGGGGTAGTAGGCCATCTCACCTGTTGGCTACTATACTGGGGTAGTAGGCCATCTCACCTGTTGGCTACTATACTGGGGTAGTAGGCCATCTCACCTGTTGGCTACTATACTAGGGTAGTAGGCTATCTCACATGTTGGCTACTATACTAGGGTAGTAGGCTATCTCACCTGTTGGCTACTATACTAGGGTAGTAGGCCATCTCACCTGTTGGCTACTATACTAGGGTAGTAGGCCATCTCACCTGTTGGCTACTATACTGGGGTAGTAGGCTCTCTGGTTGTGGTCGACGCGGTGGTCGCTCTCGCGGATGAAGCGCTCCTGCTCTCCGAAGGCCCTGATGACGCTGGTTCCCAGAAGGGTCTCGCTGAAGTGGGTGTAGACCGGAGAGCGGCTCACAGACTCCAGACGCTTCAGCTGTCGAGACGACGCCACGTAAAACCTCTGGGAGGGAGAGAGAGGAGGAGTGGTTAAGATCTCTGACATCACGGAAATCACTTCACTTATAACACATGATCAAAAAGAGAAAAGTAAATAAATACGTTTGAGCAAAGTCAGGCATCTCGTTTCTCCGTATTCCTGCGGTTGCACGTGACCGTTGGCAGCCAATAGCATTCCTAATAGGGTAGTAATGGGTACCATGATGGCGACACCCATACAGTACAAGGGCAAAGAAAAGCTAATTTTCGCAGCATAGAAACCAATGGGTTCACACCGTCCATATTTTTTACAGTCTAAGCTCCAGACCCACCTGTACTAACCTCACACACCAGGCTTTCTGGGGGAAAGCCTGGTGTTCGTTCACACCTGGCCGTTTGGTGTCCGCCCAACGCGGAAACCACTAGAAGAAGCAGCGTCGCTTTGATTTGGTTCCCTCCGTTTGTTTCCCCAATCCCTATTAAAATGCTGGAGTAGCCTAGTGTAGTCTTGCCAGTTGCTACGAGTTGGAATAAAAGATGCATATACCAAACGATTTTTTCAAAAGCAAAACTACTCCGCATCAAGGAGTTTATTAGGTAGGCCCCTAAAAGTATGTCCTTGAGCGCAGGGGAATTATTTTGGGTTAAAACTGAATCCGGTTTGATCTTTCCGGCCAAATTGTAGTCCTTTGATCACTACAACATGACGTGTTGTGGTTTCCGCTCCAGACCGGTTACAACCCCGAAAAGTGAAGTGATCCCAGACTAACCTGTACAAAGAGGTAGAGCAGCCCCAGAGGATGAACCCACCTGTACAAAGAGATAGAGCAGCCCCAGAGGAGGATGACCCACCTGTACAAAGAGGTAGAGCAGCCCCAGAGGATGAACCCACCTGTACAAAGAGGTAGAGCAGCCCCAGAGGATGACCCACCTGTACAAAGAGGTAGAGCAGCCCCAGAGGATGATGACCCACCTGTACAAAGAGGTAGAGCAGCCCCAGAGGATGACCCACCTGTACAAAGAGGTAGAGCAGCCCCAGAGGATGATGACCCACCTGTACAAAGAGATAGAGCAGCCCAGAGGATGACGACCCACCTGTACAAAGAGGTAGAACAGCCCCAGAGGATGACCCACCTGTACAAAGAGGTAGAGCAGCCCCAGAGGATGATGACCCACCTGTACAAAGAGATAGAGCAGGCCCAGAGGATGACCCACCTGTACAAAGAGATAGAGCAGCCCCAGAGGATGATGACCCACCTGTACAAAGAGATAGAGCAGCCCCAGAGGATGATGACCCACCTGTACAAAGAGGTAGAGCAGCCCAGAGGATGACCCACCTGTACAAAGAGATAGAGCAGCCCAGAGGATGACCCACCTGTACAAAGAGATAGAGCAGCCCCAGAGGATGACCCACCTGTACAAAGAGATAGAGCAGCCCCAGAGGATGATGACCCACCTGTACAAAGAGATAGAGCAGCCCCAGAGGATGATGACCCACCTGTACAAAGAGGTAGAGCAGCCCAGAGGATGACCCACCTGTACAAAGAGATAGAGCAGCCCAGAGGATGACCCACCTGTACAAAGAGATAGAGCAGCCCCAGAGGATGACCCACCTGTACAAAGAGGTAGAGCAGCCCCAGAGGATGATGACCCACCTGTACAAAGAGGTAGAGCAGCCCCAGAGGATGACCCACCTGTACAAAGAGGTAGAGCAGCCCCAGAGGATGATGACCCACCTGTACAAAGAGGTAGAGCAGCCCCAGAGGATGACCCACCTGTACAAAGAGGTAGAGCAGCCCCAGAGGATGACCCACCTGTACAAAGAGATAGAGCAGGCCCAGAGGATGACCCACCTGTACAAAGAGATAGAGCAGCCCCAGAGGATGACCCACCTGTACAAAGAGATAGAGCAGCCCAGAGGATGACCCACCTGTACAAAGAGGTAGAGCAGCCCCAGAGGATGACCCACCTGTACAAAGAGGTAGAGCAGCCCAGAGGATGACCCACCTGTACAAAGAGATAGAGCAGCCCAGAGGATGACCCACCTGTACAAAGAGATAGAGCAGCCCCAGAGGATGACCCACCTGTACAAAGAGATAGAGCAGGCCCAGCGGGGGGATGACGACGGCCACCAGGGGCGTGGCCACCAGGATCATGGCGCAGCCCCCCAGCACGTTGAACATGGAGCCCATGAACATCTTGATGATGCCGGGCAGCACCGAGTCGATGGTGTCCGTCTCCTTGGCGAAGCGGTTCACCAGGTTGCCGCTGGGCGTGCGCTCGAAGAAGGACATGGGCGAGCGCAGCACGTTGAACAGCATGGACTGGTGCAGGTAGCGAGATGCCAGGATGCCCCCGATGGACACCGAGATGGAGTAGCAGAACACCGCCATACCTGAGGAGAGAGGAGAGGAGTTAGATTATAACTGTTATGTCTGAGGGGAGAGGAGAGGAGTTAGATTATAACTGTTATGTCTGGGAGAGGAGAGGAGAGGAGTTAGATTATAACTGTTATGTCTGGGAGAGGAGAGGAGTTAGATTATAACTGTCATGTCTGGGAGAGGAGAGGAGAGGAGAGGAGTTAGATTATAACTGTCATGTCTGGGAGAGGAGAGGAGAGGAGAGGAGTTAGATTATAACTGTCATGTCTGGGAGAGGAGAGGAGAGGAGAGGAGTTAGATTATAACTGTCATGTCTGGGAGAGGAGAGGAGAGGAGAGGAGTTAGATTATAACTGTCATGTCTGGGGGAGGAGAGGAGAGGAGTTAGATTATAACTGTTATGTCTGGGGAGGAGGTGAGGGGAGAGGAGGGATTCATTAGTCATACATGTAAATGTAAACAGCACAGTACAGTGAGACATCTAGGCTAAAAGGATAACACAAAAAGGTTTCGGGGACTTGTTTCCATTATGGTCCTATGTGTTCAATTCATCGACATAGCATACAATATTTACACAACAATGCATGTCATCAACAAATACAAACATTGATGTGAATTGACCTGCCCTTGTAGTCTCCTGATTTTTCAGGCCAATTTCAGAAGAAACAAGGATGATAACCCAAAGTGTTTTATTGTTAGAAAATTATATGACACCATGTAAGTGTTTATATAGCTTGTCTATCGTGTGTCACTGTCGCCTATGAAGCACCACATCAGAAAGATTACAAGAAATTGAACAAAAATATAATGTAAAGTAAAATGCAGCATCCAAAAAGGTCTCTATTTGGAGGGATGAAAACATAAATGACCAAAAAGCTATATTTTGATTGACAGGGAAGGTTCCGGATCCAATCAAATAGGTGACCCCACGGGTCATGAAACATACAGTAGCCTGACCCCCAGACCACCATCGCTCCCCTCCTGACCTTGTGAGAAGCCCAAGGCTCCGTACACCCCCAGGGCTCCGTACACCCCCACACCCACCTTGAGAGAAGCCCAGGGCTCCGTACACCCCCACACCCACCTTGAGAGAAGCCCAAGGCTCCGTACACCCCCAGGTCTCCGTACACCCCCACACCCACCTTGAGAGAAGCCCAAGGCTCCGTACACCCCCACACCCACCTTGAGAGAAGCCCAGGGCTCCGTACACCCCCAGGGCTCCGTACACCCCCAGGTCTCCGTACACCCCCACACCCACCTTGAGTGAAGCCCAGGGCTCCGTACACCCCCAGCCTCATCTGGCGGTAGGGCTGCGTTCCGTTGACCACGGGGTCGTCGGTCCACAGGCTCAGCCAGTAGTTGGACAGCAGAGAGGCGGTGTGGTGGACGAGGAAGAGGAAGAGGCTGATGAAGGACAGCAGAACCCCGATGGCCTTCATGTACTCCCAGAACACTGCTAGCTTCACCTAGAGATTATTAATAATAATAATAATAATATTAATAACCCTTCATGTACTCCCAGAACACTGCTAGCTTCACCTGGACATTAATAATAATATGAATAATATTAATAACCCTTCATGTACTCCCAGAACACTGCTAGCTTCACCTGGACATTAATAATAATATTAATAATATTAATAACCCTTCATGTACTCCCAGAACACTGCTAGCTTCACCTGGACATTAATAATAATATGAATAATATTAATAACCCTTCATGTACTCCCAGAACACTGCTAGCTTCACCTGGACATTAATAATAATATTAATAATATTAATAACCCTTCATGTACTCCCAGAACACTGCTAGCTTCACCTGGACATTAATAATAATATGAATAATAATATTAATAACCCTTCATGTACTCCCAGAACACTGCTAGTTTCACCTGAACATTATTAATAATAATAATAATGATAATAACCCTTCATGTACTCCCAGAACACTGCCAGCTTCACCTGAACATTAATAATAATATTAATAATAATATTAATAACCCTTCATGTACTCCCAGAACACTGCTAGTTTCACCTGAACATTATTAATAATAATAATAATGATAATAACCCTTCATGTACTCCCAGAACACTGCTAGCTTCACCTGAACATTAATAATAATATTAATAACCCTTCATGTACTCCCAGAACACTGCTAGCTTCACCTGGACATTAATAATAATAAAAATAATAATAATAATCCTTCATGTACTCCCAGAACACTGCCAGCTTCACCTAGAGATTATTAATAATAATAATAATAATATTAATAACCCTTCATGTACTCCCAGAACACTGCTAGTTTCACAAAGTAAATTGTCCGTTATAAAATGATAGGTAAAATTATGTTTAACGTTCAATTTAACACTTCTATTTTTTTACTTTTTATGACAAATACCTAACATAGCAATGAATATGACAATGGGTTATTTTATATGTTTAAGTGCAGCAACAGTGAAAACAGCACATTATAGGTAAACAGTGCTCTTATTTTACAATGCACAGACTCAGACACAGCTCTGGTGTATACAGTAGGTATTTAGTATATGTCCCTGCAAGACCCGAATTAATTTCTACTGGCCAATTTATTTATTTTTAAATCAGATGGTGTTGTAGGAGTCCTAAATCACAGGAAAATATAATTTAAAAAAATGTATAATGTTTTTGTAAGGTTTTATAGCCATAAATCATAAATCATGCTCTAATTTGCATTTTGGGGATATTAACATATGCACGTGTTCTAGACATTCTAATGATCACGAAAAAAAATATTACAGGCATTTTACTTATGTTTTAGTGAGGATTAGCTTCAGTTAAAAAGTGAGATCCAGACGCTGGAATTTCAACTTCTCTGGGAGGTGTGAATGTCATTCTCTGTGGGGGGTATTTATATGCAAATATCCTGGCCAATGGCATTGTAATACTAAACAATAGGATTTAATGGTGATGTTAATGTGAAAAAAGAACAGGAAAACTAATTATAACATTTTTTTTTAAATGATTTCAAAATGTTGCCAAAAAGCAATGCTGGGCCTTGCAGGGATATGTTTCTATTTGAATTCATGGACTATAGTGCCATCCAAAGGCTGACCATAGTAACAACAGCGGGATCAGCTAATTATATTAATCCAAGGTGATTGAAGAACGATGATGCATTGATGCACATAACCAATTTACTGAATGTTGGTGGCCACTTATTTTTGATGAAATAAATACATAAAATACAATCTAAACACCTGATTTAGTAATTTAATTTCCGAATCTGGGGGCTATTGCAGCCGGTAAGAATATGTGTATATTAAGTTGTAGTCTATTTGGTTAGGGACAGCTAAGTACAAGTTTAACGTGACATCACTTTAATTTAATAAATGTTTTAATGTTTTATTTTTGTATTTGTTAATGTTCTAATGGGCTTAACAGATGTTATGTTGAGGAAATTACATGCTGCTTCTGACAATCAGAAGTTCTGAATGATGTCAATTTGTAGTTCTATCACCTCTCTTTATCAAGAAATGCTCTGAATGATGTCAATTTGTAGTTTCTATCGTACGTCTGAAGGAGCATGTGCTGCTGGGTTTTAGTATGCGTAGACTAGAGGCTACAGTATGTATTGCGTTGTTAGTTGCTAGTACAATGAACTTTAGATGTTATCTAGATTGCAGAGGATCAGTGGACAGTAAATATGAATTTGAAATGGCAAACAGTGATCCATGTTCAGATTCTGCTCAAATAGTTGAAAAATATTTTAATGAGCACTAAGGTTACAGAGAAATGTCCACTGGAACTTCTGGAAGCTTGTTATTATGAAAGTTTTATAGCTAAGTGCTATCAGCAACTATTATCTGTTTACCCCGTGACTGCGTCTTGCAAGGTTATGAGGCTATCACGTTGACAAAATCTGTCCACAGACATAAAAACAGAAAAGAATAGCAGTCACACTGTCATCATAGCTGCTAATGAAATCAAACATGGACGCTCTCACTAAGCAGTAAGCCTGGCTACGCGAGGCCATCTCTCTCCACGTACCTTCCCAGTGTTGGCCTTGTCCGCCTCCATCAGCTTCCCCACCTCATCGTTCTTAGCCTTCTTCCCCAGAACCTCCTCTCCTCCTCCTCCGCTCTTCTGAGCCAGTTTGGTTGAACTGCCGCTCTGCTGGACTCCTTGACTGTAGAGGAGGTTTAGAATACATAGAACGTTAGTGCTGTCGCCTCACAGCTAGAAGGTCCTGGGTTCGATTAACGCTGGGGACGCTGTGGGTGCTGGGGGCGTGTTCTCTCCCCTCCACGTCATCAGTACCCATACCCTAGGTGGGGTTGGCGAAAGGGCCTTTCTATGTGGAGTTTTCATGGTCTCCCCGTGTCTCCTAAGGTTGATACCCTCACAAATAACATGCAGTAATCCTCATCTCTATACTGCCTCCCCCTGGCCAGCCGGCACGCCTGATGGAGGGGAAAAAATGATTGGAATAATGTGTTCCTTCCACGCGCTACGTCCAACCGGGGAAATCCCCCCTGTCAGGTGAAAAGAAGCGACTTGGAATACTCATGCATAGAAGGAAGCATGAGGCCAGGTTGGCAGAGGAATTGTAGCGCCCAGGATTATGTTAGATAGTTGAAACCGGGTGAAAAGGGGTTACAAAATAGTGTGATAAAAATGTAAGATAAAACATTACACTACAATGCAACTGGCAATAACAAACTTTGTATTTACCTACTGTATGTATTTTTTGCACTGTTTATTTTATTTTTATTTACTTTTTTTTACTATATCTACTGCATAGTACTGTGTTCTATCCGTCTGTCACAGTACTGTGTTCTATCCGGCTGTCATTCAATGTTATATGAGATACTTCAATAGTTTCCTATGGAAATAAGCTTAGTCTTTTCTAGGATCTCCTTTTAGTTGACCTTGTACCAGTGAACTGTACCGTCATGAAACTGTACTTTTTTTTTCTATGGAAACTTCTAATAAAGTCTTCAATCAATCTTCAATCAATCAATGTAAACTCCTTGACTGTAGAGAGGAGGTTTACATAGAACATTACACTAACAGATACAAACATGTAACTCATGCATCAACAATAATACATCATGATAAAACGCCTCTTGAAAATGGTATTATTATTCTTATATATAAAAGTACACATGAGTAAAATTATTTAGTTTTGGTTCCATCGTAGCAGTAATAATGCTATGATAGTATGATAAAATAGCAAAGAATATGCTTTTCTAGAGGTCCAAAGTCACTTTACATAAAAAAAAATGATAATAATATAATAATAATAATAATAATAATAAAATGACTGTACCCTAATATAAACTGAAACGGTCTTTTGACATGTTGTATATTTAATAGGGCTGGGATGCGATTAAAAAAAATATCGAATTAATTACAGGCTTTGTAATTGATTAATCGCAATTAATCGCATTTTAATCGCATATTAATATTTGACCCGAGAAGCATTTCTTTCAAGTAAAACTCATTTTGTTGTACGAGTGAATCAACGAGTGAGTTTTTTCAATCTAAATTCCGCATCCACTGGGCCAAGCAAAGTGCTCTGATCGGCTACTTCTCCATTTGTGTTTGTTGTCTCTTCTTGGTTGGTGCAACGCTATGATCGGTATGCCCGAAAGTGAAGGTTCTGTGGTGCGATTAAAATGCGTTATTTTTAATTAATTAATCACAATTAATCAGTTAAAGTCCCAGCCCTAATATTAAAAATAAATAAAAGAAAAAGAAACAATGTTTCTAATCATTGACGTGTGTCAGATTTCCAGAAACTCACCCAATGACAGCAGCAGGCCCTCCGTTCTCCATTCCTTTCTTTGGTCCAGAAGCTGAAAATATGGAAAAAGTGGAATCAGCATTTATGATAATACATAGTGAACAGTGTGCAGTAATAATAACATCCAATAGACAGACTATGGGTTGCTCTGCAGTGAATTCAAACAACACCACACCATGCTGCTTTTCTTCCCTAAGGGTCCGATGGTCAAACTGTTAATTCAACCCATCACCTTCACACAGAACAACACAGCACACCAGCACTGGACGGATTAGAGACCGGGCCAATGGGGCCGGTGCCCAGGGGCCCCGTTACAAGAGGGCCCCTGGCCCTCCTAGATCTAAACCCTGTACATCTAGACCCACAAGGGCCTTACAATCTGAGTACTGTGTTTGCGTGTAACCACAGTTACTGACCATGCTGGCCTGCGTTGGGGGGCCCTTAATTGGCCCAGGGGCCCCTGTGTGTGAGTCTTAAGCCCTTTGCACACAGGCGCGATTTGCTGCATGAATCCACACTGCGGATCCAAAAAGGAGTCATAAAAAGAGTCGAAAGAGTTTTTACCGCATGCGACAAGACACACGAATCGAACTGGGTTCAATTGGGGAAAGAAACGCACTGCCGCAGCCACCTGCCGCATGGCAAATTAGGAGCCGGTGTGCATGAGGTCATAGAGAATCATTGTTTTCTTAAAAAAATGAAAAAGTCAGATTTATCCGTGCAAAAAAAAACGCGTCTGTGTGCAAAGGGCTTTAATGGGGCCCTGCAAACCACTACAACACATCCTAGCAGGAGTCTGTCAAGCCAACAACATGGGAACCAGTGGGTGCGTTTTATGTGCTCGTACTCGTACTCGTCTTCTTCCGCTTTTCCGGTCAGGGTCCGGGTCGCGGGGGCAGTATCCTCAGCAGGGAAGCCCAGACAGTCCTCTCCCCAGCCACTTCCACCAGCTCCTCCGGGGGGATCCCGAGGCGTTCCCAGGCCAGCTGAGAGATATAATCTCTCCAGCGTGTTCTGGGTCGACCCCGAGGTCTCCTCCCGGTTGGACGTGCCCGGAACACTTCCCCAGGGAAGCGTCCGGGAGGCATCCTAACCAGATGCCCGACCCACCTCAACTGGCTCCTCTCGACGTGTAGGAGCAGCGGCTCTACTCCGAGTCCCTCCCGGATGTCTGAGTTCCTCACCCTATCTCTAAGGCTTAGCCCAGACACCCTGCGGAGGAAACTCATTTCGGCCGCTTGTACTCGCGACCTCATTCTTTCGGTCATTACCCAAAGCTCATGACCATAGGTGAGGATTGGGACGTAGACTGACCGGTAAATCGAGAGCTTTGCCTTGCGGCTCAGCTCTCTTTTCACCACAACGGACCGGTGCAGCGTCCGCATTACTGCGGACGCTGCCCCGATCCGCCTGTCAATCTCCCGCTCCCTCCTTCCATCACTCGTGAACAAGATCCCGTTTTATGTGAACTAGTAATAATTAATGCTATTACTATTATCACTATTATCATTATTAATATGAATACTACTACTACTACTACTACTACTACTGTACTGTACTGTACTGTACACACATGAACCGACTATCATTTAAATGACAGTCTTCTTAATCCGGTTAATTTGAAATACAGTATGTATTTCTAAATTATGCTTAAAGTGCTGTGCATAATCCAGGTTAGCACAGCTGTTCTGTTTGGGATGCCATCATCTTTAGAGAATGTTCAGGGTCAGGTCAGCCGTCCTCCTGGACAGTCTGGACTGTTTAAACTAACATGATGCAAGCAGACACTGCAGCCAGTCTGGACCCAATGAACCATGAAACCCTCCTTGCTGAGCTGCAACAAAGAGCCATGCATGGATATGAACCTGGTCATCTGACCCTGGGAGAGGAGGCACATCTCCATCCATCAGTCCTCCGTCTCTGAGGCTCAATGGAACAGGAACCACTTCTGTCTACTCACTCTGTGAGCTGTATTTTCATCCATGCCTTACTCCTTATCCCTAAACGTCTGCCTTTTTTTTTTTTTTACTATTTTGAAGAAGAAAAAAAAAAAACACTATAAAATACTTCAAATAGCCGAACTACATCGACATGTTGTGAGCTTGTAGATCAGCTATTTGAAATGTCTTAAAACGTTTTTTAAACAGTAAAAAAATGCAAAAGAGTTTAGGGATACGGCATGGACAAAAATAGAGCCTCATGTCTCAGTCAAGACGTAGGTTTGTTAACAATGTGGAGTTTCAACATAAGGGGAAATGTAGCCTTCCCCATCCCAGGACATAATGATGCTACACATTGCCAAACAATATATATCTGCTGATGACATTATCAACAGGTTTTCTCCATTTATTTTCAGAGTGAGTAGACTGAATAGTACTAGGACCCATACATAGGACCCATAATACAAGGAGGTAGAGTTGAATAAGTGGCACAAAGTCTGACATGCAAATACATGCTGAGAATGGCTGTATTATGCACTGTACTGAATAAAGGACGGGACAGCATTATATAGTGTGTGGGGACATTACCCAACACAACACATTATCTTTAGAGCCCTGACTTTATGATAAGTGAACATGAAGAGTCCTGCCAACACAGGCTGATTAGAAATCCATTCCTTCTCATATCTCCATGCACGTACCAAGCACCACAGGGGAACAAGACAAGGAAATGTGTTTTCCACTGATGTCAGACATACTAATCTGTTTGCTCGTTGCGTGGACGTGGAGTGACATAGCAAGTGAAAGGAGTTCATTTGAGAGCGTGAAGCAGTGGAAAGAGAAAGTGACGTCAGTTAACCAAACTGCTCCAGAGGCACAGAACACTCTAACAACGTTATGTTTTGGGTCCTCGGCTGGCACAGTGGCAAAGAGCCGGACCACTACTGCGGAGGCTGTGGGTTCAAATCCTGCGCGATGCAGCCGACTTTATCGAGGGTCTCTACGAACACAATTGGTGTTCGGGTAGGGGTGCAGGGGTGTCAATTGGGTATGGCATGGGTATGCACTACTTAAAATAAATGTATCTTAAAATAAATGTATCTTAAAATAAATGTATCTTAAAATAAATGTATCATGCCTGTTGCTAAGGTATGGCAACATGACTGGTGTATTGTACACCAGTCATGTTGCCATACCTTAGCTTTTTCTGAACTGACACCACTGGTAGGGTGATATTTGTCAGCAAGGAGTGTTGGGCGGGAGGAGTAGGACGAAGGCCCTGTGTCCTCCCGGTGGGGGCTCCTCACTGGGAGGTGAGTCAGTAGGATAGTAGGATAGTAGATACAACAGTAGTGACAACACAACATGTATGGGGAGGAATTAGTTAGCATAACGACTACACTGGGGAGAAAAAAAAGGGGTAAAAAAGCAACACATGCTACGGTACGCAACGCTGCACAAGACCAGTAAACAGATTGTGATGTCTACGATCAGGGAAACAAAATGCCTCTTTTTAACCAAGTCCTCCTAAGGGACCAATGAACACTACGACCAGCCAAACCTTCATCTCTCCCCTCCTCATCATCCTCCTCCCTTCCCTCTTCTGAATGAAGGGCAGGCGAGGGAGAGACAACACAGGGGGGAGGGGGGGGGGACAAAGAGAGAAAGACACATGGACACATGTAAAGAAGACAGACAGAATAAATCATAAAACAAACATGAAGAAGGGACTGAACATCAACTGAATGGGGATGAGTTGTTAAAGCTATACTGTGTAAGATGCTCAACTAGTGGTCAGTAGCCCTATAGCAAACCGCGGTCGCGTTCGCGTCTTTCGCCCGTTTTTCGTACCTTCACACCCCCGCGTCTGCCTCCACAACGCCGAGAGCTATCTTTAGAGGGGTCCCTGGTTCCTGTGCGTTCAGGCATTCCGGAGAAACGGACTACTTCACCCTGCCTGGTAGGCGAGATTACCTTTTGAGTAAAGAGACACACGGGCGACTACAAATATGGCGACCCCACTTCAAGATGCGCTGTGATTGGCCGGTAGTGTACCATGTGTGCATGATCGGCGATGTGATTGGGCAACGTATACACAACGTATACAGATGATGCAGATTACGTCATTTTGGCGCGAAATCCGGTCCACGGCCAGGATCATAGAAAACATATAAAGAGAAGGCTTCAGAAGCTGAAAATAACGGAGTGGGTGTTCTAAAACTTTAGCGATTTAACAGTTAGGACAATTTTAAGATTTGTTTTATAAAAAAAGTTACATGGTACAACTTTAAGTTCTGACGACAAGAAATTATTTGATTGTTTTTATACATCTGTTCGCTCCACTGCTCTGAGGTCTTTTAAAACCACTGCCAGGTATATCATTAATTAATTCAGTGGACTCTGCCCGGGGTTTTAACGGTTTTTAACCTTATTTCCGTGAATGCACCATCATCCAAATGTAATTAAGAGTTTTTGCATCAGTGCAGACTGAGTGCCGCAGACCGCAAAAACATTGCTGAAATTGACTGCACACGGAAACACTGCCAATTATGATATGTTACTGTGATATGTTACTGTGATATGTTACTGTGATATGTTACTGTGATATGTTACTGCCAATTATGATATGTTACTGTGCCTGTCGAAGGCAAGTCCCAAAGTAGTGGAGTATAACCCTGTATCACAGTAGATGTAAAACTTCTTGAATCTTGAAAATATGTTGTTTCATATAACGCCAGTAGGTGGCAGCATCGTCTAACAGTTAGCACCAATAGAGGAGGTGATGAAACCATGTTTGTTAAATCACCTGCTCTGAGACCCGAGGTCAGAAAGAGGATGACAACGAACAACAACATGAAGAAAATGAGACATAAAGAAGATGACAAGGATCATAATGGAACCAGCAGACAGCAGAGTGATGAAGCCAACACCAGACTCCATCATTCTGTGGACAGTTTAATTAAACAACCCATTTAGAACGGGTACACATTAACTATTGAAAAATAGCAGATATACAGCGAGCTTGTAGATCTGCTATTTTTGAAAAATGGTGAAAATTAGAATTTTGACCCGATTTTATAAGTGTCTTTTGAATCCTTCTAAGGTTTTTGGAAAAACCTATGTTTCTATGTCAGCAATCTGGCCAGCCATCGTCAAAGAAAAGGTCCTTTTCACTTAACTGGAGCTCAGTTAGTCTGTTCTTGAGAGACTACTATGTCAGTGGTTCTCAAACCTTTTCATGTGAAGGACCCCCAAACTGATATTTATTTGGCCACGGACCTGCAAATATCTAGTTCCAGGGACCCCCCAGAAGCAAAATTCAAGTTACAAACGTTTGCTTTAAAAATACACATATTCAAAGATTTGCACACATTTTCACGACTTTTTCCAAAAATAGCAGATCTACAAGCTCGCAGCGCGGCACTCGGTGCCGCGCTGTGAGCTTGTATATCTGCTATTTTTCAATAGCTAGAGCATTCAATAATTCTAGGCCTAAATGGGTTAATCCTACTGTGTTTGGCCAGGTGTAGGAACGTGCACTGAGGTCTGACTCACTGGCGTCGTCGGGCCCCTGCTCTGCGTTGGCGTAGGTGTGCAGGAACTCAGCGAAGGCCCCCTGGCGGGCCAGCAGCTCCAGGTAGGAGCCCATCTCAGTGATCTCTCCTTCCACCAGCACCAGGATGAGGTCCACCTGGGGCAGGAAGCTCAGCCCGTGGGTCACCAGAACACGCGTCTGTGGAGGACCAGGTCACATCATCATCACACACTCACTGAGAGGGGAGTAGGGTTCTACGGCAGGGGTCTACGGCAGGGGTTTTCAAAGTGGGTGACGGGGCACCCTGGGGTGCCGTGATGCCAGTCCCAGGGTGCCTCGAGATCATTTGATAATATTTGGAATTTATTTGGGACACTTGAAAAAATATTTAGTATCATTTTAAACTTGAAGTACAAAGTTATTTTCAGTCAGTTCTAACCAAAATGGCTGTTATCTCAATGTTTTCCTCGCAACATAATCACTAAAATATCATCAATGTCGGGCAGAAACCTTGTATCTTCAAGTTTCAAATGTCTGTCTTTTGGTAAAGCAAAGCCCTGCTTCATCATACAAGACTGTCGCACGAAACTAGTGAAAACAGCAGATCTACAAGCACACAACGCCTCGCATCTGCTTTTTATAAATACATTTTATTTTATACATTTTATAGATGATAAATACAAAACGAACGGTTTTGGACATACGAGGTTTCCACCCGACAACGACGATATGCTATAAATATAAGGTGCTAGGAGTGAAAATTATAATGTAGGGATGCCTCAGATTAAAAATATATTCATGGGGTGACCTGAGACAAAAAGGTTTGGGAACCCCTGCTCTACGGCACGCCTCAGCCTACAGGGCTGGTCCGGTTCGTTACAGGAGCAGAGGAGAGAGAGACAATTCAAGCCTTTTCTCCAGGTGACAGTAGGCATAAAAGATAATTATCTTTTGTACTGAATAACACCTGAATAAAAAGGCTTGAATTGTCCGAACTGCTCCATTGTTTATCCAATGTGCTTTACAGAGATTATGCATTACATTCACCCATTCACACACACACATTCATTACATTCACCCATTCACACACACATTCATTACATTCACCCATTCACACACACATTCATTACATTCACCCATTCACACACACATTCATTACATTCACCCATTCACACACACATTCATACACCGGTGTCAGAGGAAACCATGCAAGGCACCAACCTGCTCATCAGGAGCAACTAGGGGTTCAGAGTCTTGCTCAAGGACTCTTCCACACTGACTCTGGGGGAGCCCGGGATCGAACTGGGAACCCTTTGGGAACCTGCTGTGTTCCAATGACAGTCTCTCTACCCCTGAGCCACTGCCGCCCACTGAAAGGGCGTGTTTTCTATGGCAGACATGCTGACCTTGCTTTGTCTGGGATAAAGTGACGTGCGCCTGCTTGCAGCCAGTCTGTTTACATTATGTAGCTGGCTAGATAGCCAGCTAATGTTAGCTATAGCCCAACGTGCACCGCACGCCATTGTCAAGTACTTTGCTGGAACTTTGAAACAGCTGATAATCTGTTAAGTCCACCACCGAGCTGCTGGGTTAGGGCACTGGACTGGTGCACAGCATGGATGTTTGCACTGGTGCATTTCATGTGAGCCGTTTGTGTCTGCTTGAAGCTTTGAAAGTCTTGTTTTAGGGCAGGGGTGGCAACTTTGATGATGGCGTGGGCCACTATATTTCCACCTTCACTCCAGAGGGCCACTATATTTCCACCTTCACTCCAGAGGGCCACTATATGTCCACCTTCACTCCAGAGGGCCACATTGCATATTGCTACATCCTACTTTGTCATATCTCATAGAAAAGAAGCAAAAATAGCAGATCTACAAGCTCAAAACACATTGCGCTGCGATGCGTTTTGAGCATGTTTGTTGATCGGCTATTTTTGCCTCTTTTGAATTGGAATCATGAATTTTTTTGTTATTTTTTTATTGGAATCCTGAAATATAACATTTTGATTCAATTTCAAAGGCATTCAGTTATATACTCATGTTAACTTCATGAACCTAAATACAAATACATTGGACAAAAATACATTTTAATACTACTATACTAGTCATTAAGCTACTAATATACACTGATGGAATTAAAGCAGGTCATGTTTGGAATTGTTAACAGCTGAAATCAATAATATATCAGTATTCCGGTATTAACCCGCGGGCCGCATTAAGTGAAGGTGGGGGCCGCATGTGGCCCCCGGGCCGCCAGTTGCCCATGTATGTTTTAGGGCGTGTGCT
This sequence comes from Nannobrachium achirus, assembly GCF_963921795.1. Taxonomy (NCBI): domain Eukaryota; kingdom Metazoa; phylum Chordata; class Actinopteri; order Myctophiformes; family Myctophidae; genus Nannobrachium; species Nannobrachium achirus. The sequence continues at coordinate 4,237,386 of NC_137813.1, read as the reverse complement.
TTGGGTGTTCACGCACACGCACGCGCGCACACACACACACACACACACACACAGAGATAACCGTGTGTACACTGTCTTTATCAGTGATCAGAACACAAACACAGTGTTATCATGCATCACACATGCTGCTCCGAGCAGAACACGTTTAGTTACTGACTGTACAACACCTCTGACAAACCTACGCTTCATGTCCCATGATGCAGTGCTTCTATTAGCCTATCCCGTGCTGCTGAGTCATCACAGAGAGTTGCTGTGACCCACAGGAGTAAAGCCACCTCGCTGTGATGTAGCCTGTCTTTTTTCACACAATCTTTGTAACCCACTTTTTTTTTCACCCGGTGTCAATTATCTAATGTGATCCTGGGCACTACACTCCCTCTGCCAACCTGGGGAGAGCAATGGACTGACCTCATGCTCCTTACTATGTACAAGGAGGTCATGCCACTTCTTATCAGCTGACAGGGGGAGTTTTCCCTGGTTGGACGTAGCGCGTGGAAGGAACACGTTATTCCAACCAGTTCCTTTCCCCTCCATCAGGCGCCCCGGCTGGCCAGGGGGAGGCAGTATAGAGACCAGCATTACTGCATGTTTTTTGTGAGGGTATCAACCCTAGGAGACACGGGGAGAACATGCAAACTCTACACAGAAAGGCCCCTTTTGCCAACCCCAGCTAGGGTGTGGGCACTGATGACACTACGTACCCCGTCTTTGAGCAGGCCCTGGGGACCCCCCACTACGTACCCTGTCTCTGAGCAGACTCTGGGGACCCCCCACCCACTATGTACCCTGTCTCTGAGCAGACCCTGGGGACCCCCCACCCACTATGTACCCTGTCTCTGAGCAGACCCTGGGGACCCCCCCCCCACTATGTACCCTGTCTCTGAGCAGACCCTGGGGACCCCCCCCCCCCACTATGTACCCTGTCTCTGAGCAGACCCTGGGGACCCCCCCCCCCCCACTACGTACCCTGTCTCTGAGCAGACCATAGGGACCCCCCACTACGTACCCTTTCTCTGAGCAGACCATAGGGACCCCCCACTACGTACCCTGTCTCTGAGCAGACCATAGGGACCCCCCACTACGTACCCTTTCTCTGAGCAGACCCTGGGGACCCCCCACCCACTACGTACCCTGGGGACCCCCCACTACGTACCCTGTCTCTGAGCAGACCCTGGGGACCCCCCACTACGTACCCTGTCTTGACCCTGGGGACCCCCCACTACGTACCCTGTCTTTGAGCAGACCCTGGGGACCCCCCACTACGTACCCTGTCTCTGAGCAGGCCCTGGGGACCCCCCACCCTGGGGACCCCCCACTACGTACCCTGTCTTTGAGCAGACCCTGGGGACCCCCCACTACGTACCCTGTCTTTGAGCAGGCCCTGGGGACCCCCCACTACGTACCCTGTCTCTGAGCAGACCCTGGGGACCCCCCACCCTGGGGACCCCCCACTACGTACCCTGTCTCTGAGCAGACCCTGGGGACCCCCCACCCTGGGGACCCCCCACTACGTACCCTGTCTCTGAGCAGGCCCTGGGGTCCCACCACCTTGTCGAAGATGTGTTTGCCCACGTGGGCGTCGACGGCGGACAGAGGGTCGTCCAGCAGGTAGATGGAGCAGTCACAGTAGACGGCCCGGGCCAGACTGACTCGCTGCTTCTGACCTCCTGATAGGTTCACTCCCTGGAGGGGGGGAGACAGACGAGGAGACACTTTTGAAAACAAATCTTTGTAGAAACACTGTACATACAAACAGAGCAATTGCCTTTAAACCAGTAATGCCTAAGGGCGATCTGTCTTGGCCATTATGGATTCTGTTAGTGTGGTTTTCCTAACAGGGCATCATCTGGGATACAATCCCAGGTGATGCCCTGTTAGGAGAAAGGGATTCAATCCCTTTTTTTATGCCCATACATGTATATGGAGATCCCGGTGGTGCCCAACTTTTAGTGCTCGTCAGGGTGTGTGTGTGTGTGTGTGGGGGGGGGGGGGGGGGGGTTAAAACATGATTATTTTGGGGGTCGCGGCCTGAAAAGGTTGAGAACCCCTGCTCTAAGAGATGGTTGGATCCAGTCTCCACAGTACTTTCTCCCCTCATCTATCTGTATGTAAAAGGTTGAGAACCACTGGTCTAAGAGATGGTTGGGTCCACAGTACCTTCTCCCTTCATCTATCTGTATGTAAAAGGATGAGAACCACTGGTCTAAGAGATGGACAATACCTTCTCCCCTCATCTATCTGTATATAAAAGGATGAGAACCACTGGTCTAAGAGATGGACGGTACCTTCTCCCCGATCTCGGTGTTGTCCCCAGCAGGGAGGATCTCCAGGTCGGGCAGCAGAGCGCAGGCCTCCACCACCCTGTGGTACCAGCTCTCCTTCCTCTCCTGGCCGAACATGATGTTGTCCTTCAGGGTGTTGTTCTGGATCCATGGCTGCTGGGGCACGTAGGCCACCGAGCCCTGGATGAAACACAACCACCATGAGACCAACACAACCACCATGAGACAAACACAACCAACACAACCACCATGAGACAAACACAACCAACACAACCACCATAAAACAAACACATCCAACACAACCACCATGAAACAAACACATCCACCAAACAAACACAACCACCATGAAACAAACACAACCAACACAACCACCATGAAACAAACACATCCAAAAAAGCCCAGGGAATCATCAAAGATCTACACACCATCCCAACCACAGTCTGTTCAAGATGTTGCCGCATGGAAAACGACTATGCAGTCTCAAAGCTACCAGCAACAGACTTAAAAAAAAAAGCTTCTTTCCACAAACAATCAGGCACATGAACAAACTGTCAAAGACCAGAACGGTCCAGGGCAAAAACAATCGCTAGCCAGCCACATGTACAGCGTTGTGCGGTAATTCCGTTGTGCCCCGTCTGCGATTTTATAACCTTTTCTGTCAAGTCTTGTAACTAAAACATGTTTATATCAGCAGCACTCAATCACTGCGATTTGAGACGTGAGTTTACAGAATCATTGTACACGATCTACCCGTCTCTCTTCTGGTTTGTTCACACACAGCTGTGTCTGAAAAGCCCCAGTAGTATGTTACTATAGGAACCCGACAGTGCACAGATCTACAAGCTTGTAGATCTGTTCCTTTCAAAGCCGACCCGCTGTGCTGTATGGAGAAGTATAACTCGGGCGATCAGGCTGTGGAGCGGCGAATTTTGGGAAGATGATAGCAATATTTTTGGCTTATCGCAGAACCTTAATTAATTTCTCAGCCCCTGCTAAAATGGCTTATTCTCAGATTAGCCGGGAATTTTTATTATTGTATTATGATCTAGAGTGCATTCATTCATTCAAGCCATCGGCACATCTTCACATCCCACGTGATTCTTTTTGTTTTGTTTTCGTCGGATCATGCTTACTTACCCAGCGAAGATTGTAACTCCCCATTGGAATATAATGGCGATTTGGCGGATCCTTCCCCCCCCCCGGGAAGCTTCGCGTGCGCGTTTTGTGCACGTCAATGTGGTCACAATCAATGATCTCGGTATGTACCGTAACTCCAAGCATTTTCGTTTCAATCGGCTCCGTCAATGTTGCTAAGCTAGTGGCTGGTGTGTACACAGTAAGTCAATGAGAAAAAAACACCCATCCCCCTCTGGGCCCTCCCCCCTCCTCCTTGCACGCAGATGGGGTGTGCCGATATGTTGGGTAAGCCGATCTGGTGATAAAAAAGGTGTGCCGATATTTTTTTTTTTATCTTTTTTTTTTTTCGTTTTTAATCACCTAGTGCGTATATGTGCGACCAGGCTGCGCCAGTCTTGCGCAATAATGCGTATATGTGCGTTCAGGCTGAGAAAGAGTTAATAAATACGGGGGTGCGGTAATTACCGCAATACCGTCGGTAATGGGAAGACGATAACCGCGATAACAAAATGTCCATACCGCCCCAACCCTAATTACCTCAAATAATTGCGATTAGACGATTATGTAAAAGTTGTGACAGCCCTAGAAAACGCCTAATGCCTTGCCAGATGATTTCCCCCAACACCTGTTAAGAGCTGCTAGTGTTCCTTATTGATATCAATGGGTCAGCCTACTAGCGGCATGCTAGAGGTGGCTGCTGCGTACTGTTCAATTATTAATTTACCGTATTAAGTACATCATGTGTACATGAAAGAGAGAGAGAGAGAGAGAGAGAGAGAGAGAGAGAGAGACCTTGACAGACACAGTCCACAGAGAGAGAGAGAGACAGAGAGAGAGACCTTGACAGACACAGTCCCGTCCAGTTTCTCCATCTCTCCCAGCAGAGCAGAAAGCAGAGAGGACTTCCCTGATCCCACATGACCGACCACCGCTACCAGAGAGCCTTCTGGGATGGACACGTTCAACCTGGAACACACACACACATTACAACACCTCTACCAGAGAGCCTTCTGGGATGGACACGTTCAACCTGCAAGACCCACATATACACACACATAACATTACTGCTACCAGAGAGCCTTCTGGGATGGACACGTTCAACCTGTAACACACACACACACACATTACAACACTGTAACACACACACACACACACATTACAACCAGAGAGCCTTCTGGGATGGACACGTTCAACCTGGAACGCACGCACGCACGCACGCACACACACATTACAACACTTGTGAGGACATCGACATGTTTGGGCAGTGATGTTTTGAATACAATATCTGCATAGATTTTTAACCATATTGTGAATATAAGTTAGACCTTTTCAACGCACAAGAAGGCTGACATTACACTTAAGGGCTTTGCACACAGGACCGTTGAGTTTTTTTCTGTTTGCTGCATGATTAAAATGAATTGGATTTGTTGTGCAAGGCTGTGAGGAATCCTCACTGCGGATCCGAAACGGAGTCACTGAGTTTTTAACGCATGCAAAAACACAAATCAAACTGGGTTAGATCGGGGAAAAAAACTCACTGCCGCAGCCACTTGTCACATGGCAAATTCGGAGCATGAGGTCATAGAGAATCATTGGTTTCTTTAAAACAAATGAAATTGTCCGCTTTTTCCATACAAAAAATCGCCCCTGTCTGCAAAGCCCTTAAAGGAGTAGTTCACCCCCAAAATGACTTTTTTTTCTCTTGATTAGTCATGCCATGGAGACTAGAGTGGCTGAGCAGTGGTGGCTGAGTGGTTAGTGTCCACACCTAGGACTCCGGAGGCCCCAGAGGTCGCAGGTATGATTCCCCACTCCAGCTACCACTGCTCCCCTTCCCCCTTGCGCTCCTTGTGGGCATCACTGGGTTGAGTTCAGCTGGGTTAAAGCTGATAAAAAAAGCAGCTGGGTTGGGCTGCGATATCTGAATTTCCCCCACGGGAGGAGTAGGTATTCATTATATTATTATTAGAGCTCAATAATATTTTTAGTTTTTTGTCACATTCCTAAGACAAAAATGTGATAACAATAAATTTACCCCCATTCGTTCCGGATGTTGGGGACCCGTTTCGAAACGGAATCAATGGGGGTAAATTTACTCGAATCAAATTTTTGTCTTAGGAGTGTGGCAAAAAACTAAAAATATTATTGAACTCTAGTCTCCATGGCATGATTAATCAATAGAAAAAAAGTCATTTTGGGGGTGAACTACTCCTTTAAGGCTCACACATGGACACAGTGCTCTCTGTCCTACAGAGGACATGTAGACCTTCTACACACGGTGAGAACGACACACACACCTCTTCAAAGTCTCAGGCTCATCTCTGGACCAGCTGAACACACCGTCCACTATGGAGATACTGTCAGACGCTGAGAGGAGGAGAGAGGAGAGGAGAGGAGGAGGAGAGGAAAGAGGGGAGGAGAGAGAAGAGAAGAGAAGGAGGTCGAAGGAGTGAACAGTGGAGTGAGGAAGAATGAGAGGACAAGAACGTCATGAGCTTGTGTTGACACCCTTAAATGCATACAAGTGGCTAAATATGTATTTTTAGTCACAATAAGTCCATTCCCAAGATGCACCACAATCTTTCATGGGCAGATGTGACTTTTGAGTGTTAATGTAAATAGTAATAAATAAATTACTGGCTTATTGTGTCTAAAAATAAATATTTAGCCACCACTACCCAGTGAAATCAAAATCGTGAAAACGATAGAATGCAGAAAATGAAACCATTTTAACACTCACCTTTTCTTTTCTCTAATTACAACCTAAAATATGAACCACTGTTGTAAAACTATATCCTTCCCCTTTAGACTAATGGCTAAAATGTTGGCTTTGCACACAGGAGATCAGGGTTGGACTCCCGGGCGTTGCGATGGTGCCGTAATTCATTCATTCAAACCTTTATTTATTCTCGAAAGACATTGAGGATGCCCTCATTTGCAGTGTCTTCGAGATAAATCACAGTACAATCACAGTACAACCAATATTCACAAATCATTTACAGAAAATTTACAAAACAAGTTTAGAAACAGTTGCAGACATTTGTGGGTAGATCTGCAATCAAGGATTTAAAATGACCATATGTTATGGGAGAACCCATCCTGAATTTAAGCTGTAGTTCATTCCAAGTGGTCGTATGGGGCATTAAAGCAAAAGGCTGTCTTCCCCTGTTCAGTGTTTTCTTTGGGGACCTTTAGTGTGACACTAGAGCGTGTCCTATACGACACAGGATTCCAATCCAGCAGCAGCGACTTAAGATACAACAGTAAAGTCCCATCAATTGCCATAAAAATAAACAGGTACCAATGTTTGTTTTGCCTGTCGGCCAAAGAAGGCCAACCCACTCTATCATACAGGATGCAGTGATGAGTCCTTATAATGTTCACCAGATACAAAACACAGAGCAGAATGATAGACTGTGTCAAGGGGCTTGAAGGAGCAGCCTTTCCATAAATGACATCTCCATTGTCCAACACAGAAAGAAATACTGCTTCAATAACCCTTTTCCTACATGCCATTGGAAAACTGTTCCTGTAGAAAAATCCTATCTTTTGCCTAAGTTTACAGGCAAGATTATTTATGTGGTATTTAAATATAAACATACATACTTGTATTCAGCAACCCTGTCTATAATGCATCCATATGAGGTAGTAATGCGTACAATATTAAAATCAGTTTCCTTGGCTCTAGAAAACAGCATGCATTTAGTGTAATGTCTTACATCCTGCTATCATCTTCCTCTCCACACTGTCCTCCTGCAGCTCCTCATGAGACAGGAACACTCTGAGACGCTTCATGGACACACTGGCCTGGAAGGACAACCAGACAGACGGACAGACAGAGAACCAGAGACATGGAGACACAAGGACAGATGGACAGACCCAGAGACAGAAATGGACATAAAGCAGAAAGAGACAGATGGGTGGGAGAGACGGACAGACGGACAGGGGGTTGTCGTTGACATGTAAACAGGTATGCCAGTGATTGATTGGCAGATGGGAGGGGGTTTGAGAGAAAGATGATTGGCAGATGGGAGGGGGTTTGAGAGGAAGAACGCCAAACATTCACAGAGGAAAGAAGAGAGGGATTTGTGAAATGGAATGTGTTGTTAGATGTGGAAATAAAACGCTCTTCTGTCCAGCAGGACACATTTACATATACTGTACCACATACATACAGTATGTACACATACTGTACCAGATACATATACTGTACCATATAATGTACAGTGTACATATACTCTACCAGATACAAACACATACTTCTTTTTCCCCTTTTCCTTTTCCAGTCCCTTCAATTTATGTGATCATAGAAGTTAACAGAAATGCAACTAATGTCCTTATTATGCATTAGGGGGAGCTGCTTTTTACTCCAACCCAAAGCAATAAATCTGCCTATTTTGAATATAATATTTAAATGTGACATAATAGTATTAACGATAATAGTCATAGTATGTATTTACATGTTGTTTATCCAGATCAATATGTGTGTTTTTAGGCAAAATCATGAACTACATTTACAGCACAACTCAGCACTTCTCTAACGTCTTCTAAAATGTCTTTCACAAATCACTGTTAAGTAAATAAATGAACCCTGGACTAACTGTCAGTGTTAAAATGCTCCCAGCAAACAGGCCTCTTGGTTCATTCAATCAGAACAATCAAACCACTGTCCTGACACTTCCAACCTGTCTAAATGTCCTGTCTGTCACTGATTGACAGCTGTTGGCTAACTAAACTAGCTTGACTATTAAACATGTCGATATGTAACATTCCATAAGACTTTCAAATGAGCTAGAAGTGTAGACAGCTGACAGAGTGTTGACAAGATGTCCAAACATATCCTCGCAACAACAGAATGCTGTGTTGGACATTATCTACTACCATGTATTGATTAATGTACTTAAAGGACAACTTGGCTTTTTAACAACAAGGGTTCATATTTTAGATTGTAATTGGAGAAAAGAAAAACAAATATGACTTTGATTTCAGTGGTTGGAGGCATGCATACAAGTGGCTAAATATGTATTTTTAGACACAATATGCCCATTCCCAAGATGCACCGCAATCTTTCATGGGGCTGGTGTAAATAGTAATAAAGAAATTGCCAGCTTATTGTGTCTAAAAAGACATATTTAGGCACTTGCGTGCATGCCCCCACCCACTGAAATCAGTCATTAAAATCCCACAACAATAGAAAGAAGTAAATGAAAACATTTTAACACTCATCTTTTCTTTACTCTAATTACAATCTAAAATATGAACCTAAAAAAACAAAGTTGTCCTTTAAGTACTCATAAATGTACTCCCAGGCCCCAAACTTTTACAAATAACATCATATAATTACTATTTACCACCTCAGCTCCATCTCAAAAGCAGTGATAATGTATCAATATCAATACAGCAATGAAAAAAAGCATGCACTTTTTAATGCTTAAGTATTTTTTAAAGCATGTACTTTTGAATATTTAAATATTTTTCAAAAGCAAGTACACCAATGCTTTAACTCTAGCACACATTTTGACAGAGCAACTTTCAACTTGTAGTGGAGTAATATTTGAGTATTGATACTTTGACCAAGCATCTTGTCCAACTCTGACAGAATGCTTAAAGACCACGTTGCCAGAGGTGTGGCTTGTGTCGTTACCTTGTCATGATGTCACTCCAAAGGTGGGCGAGAAATAAAACTAAATAATGTCTCCATTGATCAGAAATTGGTCATTTTATAAAAGCTCCTCATTGACTTACATTGTACTGTGAAGAGACTCAGCAGAGGCTCTTTGAGACCCTAAACAAACACAAACAAAAGTGATTCTGACAATATAGAACATCACCAAACCTGCCTCTATTTTATAATTTAATCTATTTTAATAAAACATGTAATCTTCCTTGAGATCCGTGGATCCAGTCTGGGTTTTCTGTAGCCTGATTTCAGACTCAGCTGAAGCTTGACTCTGACATTGTGCCCTGTTTGAGCGATTTCTGGAGGGGAGGGACTTTGACGGCACGGATTGGTTATTTGTTAGACCCACCCCCACCCACTGCGCTAATTGGAGGAGCCGTCATTTCGGCTCCAGAAATCACTTATTATGAACACAATTCCAGACCAGAGAAACAGTCCACGCTGAGAGTGGGCGGGTCTATGGGATGGAACCAGGCTAATAAAAATAGTACCAAAATCAACAGGAAGGAAGATTACATTTATATTTCAAAAATCAATCAGTGGCAGGTTTGGCGATGTTTCATATTGTCAGAATCATCGTTGTTTGTGTTTGTTTGCGGGCTCAATGAGGAGCATTTTTTGAACAAACAATATCTAAATGAATGGAGCGATACATTTTGATTTCATTCACCCCACCTTTGCAGTGACATCACCATGTCAAGGTGACCACCCAACCCACACCTCTGGTAAAGCGTCCCAGAACTTTAAAGTCGTCTTAAGGCCCATTCCCACTAGGCACGATAAAGATAAAGATTAAAAAGAATATCGTTCTCAATTGAAGTGGATTGCAGCATCGATCTACACCACAACGAAAACCACAAACGATATATAGTTTTGATCACTTTCTGCACTTTATCACGTCATGAAGTCAGATAATTATCTTTATCTTTATCTTCATCGCGCCCAGTGGGAATGGGCCTTAATCCAGGAACAACGTCCTGCCCAAACGTCATCAGCAGCCTAACGGTGTCGTGATGTGGCCGGCCTCCTTACAGTACAGTATAGTACAGTACAGTACACCACTTCTAACTAAACCAGTCTGTCAATCCCAGCCGCTGGGTGTGTGTGTGTGTCTTCATGCCACAACCCTGCGTTGCGCTCAGTGAAGCAACGTGATGTCAAATTAAGTCAAATTAAAGACTTAAAGCAATTATAAAACGCCAGTGAGAAGTGAGTTGTGCAAACAGGCAACATCCCCACCATGAGACCAGCAAACATCAACGTGCATCAGAGCTTTGATGTGGTTATTCATTAGAATGAGTGTGGGACGTTTCTCTCCAAAGCGGCATGCGCCCTTTTTTCAATGTTAAAGAATCGCTTTTACTCGCATTTACTGTTTCTTTGGCCCGCATGAGTCATCAGATGCAATCTTATTGTTGGCTGAATAGTGATAAACGGCAACTTTCCTTTGTCTCTATACTTTACAAATACTTAAAGGGATATTCCACTTTCAACAGGGAGCAGTGGTAGGGCCTCCCTCCACATACACACCCATTGTAACTTCAAACTCCATTTTAACCATGATAGATTCATTAAAAACAACCATTATTTTTTCTGGAGACTCATTTTACCTTCCTAATACGTGAGCAGGCCGTGTTTTTTCCATAACTTTTTTCATTTATTTTTAAGAATTATTTGGGAAAATGGAAAAAATGAAATACAAAAAGATAATTATTAAAATTAAATGAAAAAAGTTATCGAAAAAACACGGCCTGCTCACATATTAGGAGGGTAGTATGAGTCACCAGAAAAAATAATGGGTGTTTTTAATGAATCTCTCATGGTTAAAATGAAGTTTGAAGTTACAATGTGTGTGTGTGGGGAGAGGCCCTGGGCCTGGAGGGCCTGGTAACATTTACATCAAATATCTAAATATTCAATGAAGCTAATTAAAAACTGTTCAGGGTGTTCATAAAAGCCTGATTAGATGATAAAATTACCAAAAGTTTTTTTGAAAGTGAAATATCCCTTTTATTAGTTAATACATGTGTGATTTCCCAGATTGTAAGGAACATACCAATGTTCACTTTTTTAACCAGTCAGACCCCGACTTATCTTAAACACCTAATTTAGTAGATTAAACCCCCCCACAATGTTTTAACAGCAAACACAATTAATAAATGAGCCAGAGTTAAATTCATCAATCAAAAGCATACAATAAATAATCACTCTGTTATTGTATAAACTGTAGGTTAGACAATGTTGTGTTAAAACCCATTCAGGCCGGGAACACATTTAGCTGTTTGGGAGGGGCTTACAGTACATGTACAGTATGTAGCAACATATTTGTTTTGTAGGCTCATTTCTGATTTAGCCCTATTCTATAGGTTAGGCCTAAATGGGTTAAAGTTAGTCATGTTAGTTTAGCACCGTCTAGACCAGGGGTTCTCAAATAGGGGTATGTGTACCCCTAGAGGTACACAGAGGTACTACAGGGGGTACATGAGAGAAAGTGGAAAACGGAGGAAGACAAAACTGGACACAGTTTAGAGTAAACGTGTCTTTCACTACTTTTTCTTATTTGTAATGTTATATTCTTCAATGTATTCTTCAAAAGGTGGCTTATTGTTCATTCATAGCTGTGGGACTACTTTTCAGAATTCAAACGTATTATGTTGTTAAATTACAGTAAAATAACTACGAATGCAAAATGAAATAAAATGGTCACTTTAACTATTCTCCACACTTCTCCCCATCTTGACAAAATGGTATATTCCCAGGTTCCGCAGGTCAGCTGCACAGGTGCAATGCTTTATTGTTAATTGTGGCACATTTACTAACAAGCCATGTTTAGCTGCACTTGAACAATCATTCCAGGCTGCCATATCCAGCCCAAGAAACCGTAGAAACCTACAGTAGGTAAAAAACGGCCAAAATTAGTTTTTTTCAGACGAGGCGTTGTGAGCATGTAGATCTGCTATTTTCACAATATAACCGTGTTATACAAAATGTAATGCCTCTTATCCATGAGGACTCCCATCTTTGCCATACCCTAGCTTTTGCTGAACTGACGCCACTGATTTTATTTGCAGGAAAAAAAATCTGAAATGTACTCTGAGATTTGGGGTTTCTGCCTGACGGTAATGCTATGCTAGATATAGTTTTCTAAGCGACATGCTGTAGTACACGGTACCGTAAAGGTGGAACTTTGATCCAGAGATGAGGGAAAGGGGGAACAGAAGCCAAAAGGTTTGAGGACCACTGGTCTATACGGTAGCATCATTACTAGCTTTACATGTTATGACTCAAGATCACTGATTAGCCTGAGTCTTCAGAACAGCCAGACAACAGTCAGTTCACACTAAAAGCGTTAACAAGCAGAGAAGCCATAAAAGCAACAAATCGGAATACGGTTAGACAATTGCAATGCTGATCGTGAACAATGCCACAAGTTGCCGATACCGTTGTGTTGATTACAGAACGGCTACGATCAAAGCTCACAGCGTGAATCAGACGTCTCATGCAAGCCAACAAACACAAACAGGATGCAGAATCAGGTGTGAGAAGAGATGCCAGAGACGTGACGTGACGGATGAAGACAAGACAAGCGAAGCGTCGGCGGTGCTGCGGAGCGGAGCGGAGCGGAGGCTGAGGCGATGTGATTGACTGACTGATGATGGCTAAAGTGCTGGTTCTCAACATAGGGTCGGGGGACTGCTAGGGGGTCCGGTCCACATGGACCCTTAAAGGAGTAGTTCACCCCCAAAATGACTTTTTTTCTATTGATTAGTCATGCCATGGAGAGTAGAGTTCAATAATATTTTTAGTTTTTTGTCGCATTCCTAAGACAAAAAATGTATAACAATAAATTTACCCCCATTCGTTCCGGATGGTGACCCGTTTCGAAATGGGTCCCCATCCGGAATCAATGGGGGTAAATTTACTCGAATCAAATTTTTGTCTTAGGAATGTGACAAAAAACAAAAAATATTATTGAACTCAAGTCTCCATGATGTGACTAATCAATAGAAAAAAAGTCATTTTGGGGGTGAACTAATCCTTTAACAGGTCTGTAATGTATGGAACCATATGGACCTGTAAGGGTCCATGTGGTTCCATATGTACACTCTACCTGCTATCAAAACTTAGTTCTGATGTCTTATGGTAGCATGTGGGCCCCCTAACACTGTGTTTACTGTGGTCTATGCTACAGGCCTCCTTCAGAGTTAACGGTAGAGTAGCTGATATAGTTTGGTTACAACAAAAAACGTTTGTTAAAAGGTTAAAGCTCTATGTTCTGATTACTATCAGAACATAGAGATATTCAACACTTATTATAACCAAAGGAAATCACTTACCCTAACTTTAACAGAACACAGACCTTTACAGTGTCAGTTTTGATGGGTCCCAATTTTTGTTTTTAATGTTTTGTCACAGACCCATAAAGGTATAAGTTTTGGACCCCCTGCATGGTGGCCCCTAGCTCTGGTCCATAGCGTTAAGGAGTTCTCCTTAACGCTATGCCACTAACCATCCGCTGCACCCTCTGGTCTTCTCCCAAAATAACAAATACAGTTTCACTGCTCACCAAAACAAAGACAGCTTTATGGAGTTGAGAGACTGCTTTCCTTAGTGGCAACACTCTGAACCACCCACCTCACGACTAAAATACACTTTTTGGCCAGAAAAGAAAAGATATTTCACTGGAAGGTGAACATCTGGTCAATGGACACTTCTATTCACAAGATCCGTAGGTGTGCTGTGGAGTTAGGTACAATTGACGGTGAAATATTTTCTTCTCTGGCCATAAAGTGTATTTTAGAGGTGAGGTGGGGGCTCAGGGTTTTGCCACTAAGGAAAGAAGACTTTCAACTCCCAAAAGCTTTCTTTGTTTTGGTGAGCAGTGAAAGAGTATTTGTTATTTTGGGACCAGACGAGAGGGTGTGCAGGCTTTCTGCAGGCGCAGCGGATGGTTAGTGACATAGCGCTAAGGAGAACTCCTTCTAACGCTCTGGACCACAGTTAGGTGGCCCCCCAGACCCAGCAGACAGAGAGGCCCCAGCAGGCTGCAGCGTGGTGTTAGAGACCTTATAGGCTAGTGGAGCTAGTGGAGGCAAGTGGAGGCGGGCCACACCCACCTGCACCATGCTGCTGATGACCATGGGCAGCATGTTGAGAGGGAACCTCAGGATGTTGAACAGAGCCAGGGACACGAAGGCCTTCTGGGCGTCCAGGATGTTGTTCTCGTCGCTCAGCACGTACACGGCGAACGTGGACAGCGCCACCTGGAGGAGCGGCACAGAGAGAGAGAGGGAGAGAGAGAGAGAGAGAGAGGAGGGGGAGAGAGAGAGAGAGAGAGAGGTTGTGTTAGTCATAGTACCGTAGCGTCCCAGCGCCCCACCACACACTAGGGCATTAACGACTTGTGATTTTTGCAAGTCGACTCAACTCAGTAAAAGGTTGAGTTGAAGTTGACTTTATCGTTTAATGACGTCATCACGTCACACACGACCCCCCAATTATTTTGGGGGGTCCCCAGATGATTAACTTAATGTGAAACATTGTTTTCTCACTCAACAGTAAACAAACCAACATAAAAAGTTTTAGTGTATAGAGGGTATCTTCACATTTCTAAAGTGCCAATGTAAGGACGTTTTAATACCTCTAAAATGACAAAATAAACATTGTCCAAATTGTCAAATATCTAGAGGCAGAAATAGAAAGTATATCTTTTTTTTCAACATCGACTTTCGACTTTCTCTGGTAGGAGTCGACTTGTGTAATGAAGTCGACTGAGTGGACTTTTGTGTTAATGCCCAACCACACACCCAGCATTATCAGCAGAACCCCATCCAGAGACCACATCACGCCAGTCCTGCCTGACCTCCACTGGCTCCCAGTCAAACACACAATAGATATATATGGTCATCACATACAAGGCCCTCAACCACCAGGCTCCTGCAGAAAACAATCCCGTCCCACTCCCAGAACAATGACTCCCATCCCGTTCCCACTCCCAGAACAATGACTCCCATCCCGTTCCCACTCCCAGAACAATGACTCCCATCCCATCCCACTCCCAGAACAATGACTCCCATCCCATCCCACTCCCAGAACAATGACTCCCATCCCATCCCACTCCCAGAACAATGACTCCCATCCCGTTCCCACTCCCAGAACAATGACTCCCATCCCATCCCACTCCCAGAACAATGACTCCCATCCCATCCCACTCCCAGAACAATGACTCCCATCCCGTTCCCACTCCCAGAACAATGACTCCCATCCCATCCCACTCCCAGAACAATGACTCCCATCCCATCCCACTCCCAGAACAATGACTCCCATCCCGTTCCCACTCCCAGAACAATGACTCCCATCCCATCCCACTCCCAGAACAATGACTCCCATCCCATCCCACTCCCAGAACAATGACTCCCATCCCATCCCACTCCCAGAACAATGACTCCCATCCCATCCCACTCCCAGAACAATGACTCCCATCCCGTTCCACTCCCAGAACAATGACTCCCATCCCGTCCCACTCCCAGAACAATGACTCCCATCCCGTCCCACTCCCAGAACAATGACTCCCATCCCGTTCCCACTCCCAGAACAATGACTCCCATCCCATCCCACTCCCAGAACAATGACTCCCATCCCATCCCACTCCCAGAACAATGACTCCCATCCCGTTCCCACTCCCAGAACAATGACTCCCATCCCATCCCACTCCCAGAACAATGACTCCCATCCCATCCCACTCCCAGAACAATGACTCCCATCCCGTTCCCACTCCCAGAACAATGACTCCCATCCCATCCCACTCCCAGAACAATGACTCCCATCCCATCCCACTCCCAGAACAATGACTCCCATCCCATCCCACTCCCAGAACAATGACTCCCATCCCATCCCACTCCCAGAACAATGACTCCCATCCCATCCCACTCCCAGAACAATGACTCCCATCCCGTTCCACTCCCAGAACAATGACTCCCATCCCGTCCCACTCCCAGAACAATGACTCCCATCCCGTCCCACTCCCAGAACAATGACTCCCATCCCGTTCCACTCCCAGAACAATGACTCCCATCCCGTCCCACTCCCAGAACAATGACTCCCATCCCGTCCCACTCCCAGAACAATGACTCCCATCCCGTCCCACTCCCAGAACAATGACTCCCATCCCGTCCCACTCCCAGAACAATGACTCCCATCCCGTCCCACTCCCAGAACAATGCCTCCCATCCCGTCCCACTCAGAATATCTCCCGCTCCCGGGGTAGAAACGTATGTTCTTCCAGTCTGTTTTAGGGGCTAGGAGAGAAAAAAGTTTCATGCAGATTTCACTTTTTTTTATAAATAAAAACTGGACCGTTGTTGTCATGATTCCCATCCTGTCCCAATCTCGGGATTAATAAAACATTGACTCCCATCCCTTGGGAATCCCATGGGAATCCCACAGGACCCCGCGGCCATCATAGCAGCTTAGTTTTTATTTGACATCTTTTAAATTAAAGGTAGTCGGCAAACATTTTCTTTGTCATTATTTTCAACGAAATTGACACTGGTTTGTAGATCAACATCAGTGGGTATTATCCATTCAGGACATGGACTCACCAGGAAGGGGGCACAGACCCAGGTGGAGATATGGACTCACCAGGAAGGGGGCACAGACCCAGGTGAAGGTGGAGATGGCTCCCAGGTAAGCAGCCTTCTTGAGGACGCGCAGCTCGCTCTCCCGGATGGCGGACAGCTTGTCATTGAAGGCCAGCTCCCAGGCGTAGAGCTTCAGCACCTTGATGCCGTTCAGGACCTCGTTCATCAGCTTGATGCGGCTGTCCTTGCTCTTCATCTGAGCTACCTGCTCACGAACACGCACACACACACACACACACACACACGCACGCACGCACGCACGCACGCACGCACGCACGCGCGCACACACACACACACACACACAATATTCAAAGAGATTACAAGAATTTAGGTCAGGGGTCTTCGACGTTTTCAGGCAAAGGACCCCTTAGTTGAGAGAGAGATAAAGTAAGTAAGTAAGTACATTTTATTTATATAGCGCCTTTCAAAACAATGTTACAAAGTGCTTTACAGTGGACACAATAAAGACATTAACAACAAGTAAAACAAGGTCAACCTAAAACACAACAGTGTAATATGCAAACAGAAAAAGAAAAAAAGAAAAAAAAGGTAAAGGGCAAAAACAAAGACCCAAGCAGATAAGGCCAGTAAAACCTCAAGAAATAAAATGTAGTTGAAACTGATGTGTTTTCAGCAAACGTTTAAAACTGTGGACTGACACAGCATGTTTTAACACCAATGGTAGGGCGTTCCACAGAGTAGGAGACACAGCATGTTTTAACACCAATGGTAGGGCGTTCCACAGAGTAGGAGCCACAGCATGTTTTAACACCAATGGTAGGGCGTTCCACAGAGTAGGAGCCACCAATGGTAGGGCGTTCCACAGAGTAGGAGCCACCACAGCATGTTTTAACACCAATGGTAGGGCGTTCCACAGAGTAGGAGCCACCACTGCATGTTTTAACACCAATGGTAGGGCGTTCCACAGAGTAGGAGCCACCACTGCATGGTAGGGCGTTCCACAGAGTAGGAGCCACCACAGCATGTTTTAACACCAATGGTAGGGCGTTCCACAGAGTAGGAGCCACCAATGGTAGGGCGTTCCACAGAGTAGGAGCCACCACAGCATGTTTTAACACCAATGGTAGGGCGTTCCACAGAGTAGGAGCCACCACTGCATGGTAGGGCGTTCCACAGAGTAGGAGCCACCACAGCATGTTTTAACACCAATGGTAGGGCGTTCCACAGAGTAGGAGCCACCACTGCAGAAGCCCGGTCTCCCTTCGTCTTAAGGTTCGTCCCAGGGACCTTCAGAAGGCCCTTGTTTGAGGATCTGAGAGATCTTGAGTTGAGGTTTAGGGGGCAGTAAGTCCATGATGTACAGCGGGGCCAGCCCATGCAATTCTAAAGCAAGGACCCCCACAACCTATTCATAGAATCCATAATAGTTCATCGTATGACAGCATTATCATCAGTGTATTTTGGATTCGTGTCATTTTTTTTTTCAGATCTTGAACCACTTAAACCGCATCTATAATAAACTTACTTCACTCTGTACTGCTCTTTTTCCCCTCTACACCAAACCTCTTTGCCGAAAATAGCCGATCTACAAGCTCACAACGCCTCGCAGTGCGAGGTGATCGTGCTGTCAAACGATGACATAATATGGAATCTATGAAAAGTTTGTACTGTAGATCGTCTATTTTCTGCTAAAGTTCTCAGAATATGGGAATATTCGTTGAAGTAGTTAAAATAAAAAAAGAGTACAACGTTTCTATCACTGCCCTGTAGTAACTCTGAGGACACCATAGGGGTCCCCGGACCCCCTGTTGAAGACCCTTGATTTAGGATGTCAGTCAATGACACCTTTTCTTGTTTTGGGCTTTACTGGAGTAGTTGTTTTCCAGCCTAGTGCAGTTCAGCCTACGTAGTTGTACTGTATGTAAGACGTATACTTTTGTATACTGATATTGATGGTGCTTTTATTGTTATTTCTTACCTTTGTATTGCTGTATCTGACAGTACTATCCTTACTCTGTATCTGTTACTTTGGCCCTGGACTGGGGAATTGGGATCCCACCACGCTTGGTTCCCGAGGCCTTGTATGGTTTCCTCTACCATCGGTGTATGAATGTGTGTGTGTGTGTGTGTAAATGGGTGAATGTAATGAATGTGTGTGTAAATGGGTGAATGTAATGAATGTGTGTGTGAATGGGTGAATGTAATGCACAATCTGTGTAAAGTGCCTTGGATAAAAGGAGCATTATAAAATGCACCGTTTACCATCTGTAGGATGTCCCACCTGATATGTTTTGGTTTTCATGGCGATGACAGCGTTGACAGGAACCATCAGGATCATCACAGCCACTCCTGCCAGCACAGATGGACCCAGGTTCTGCACAGCAACACCAACAGCACATTAAACACTGAAGACTTAACCACTAGGCTTAGAAGCACAGGATACACTTTGGAAATGGGACAAATCACAAACATGTTCTCAAGCTTTAGTGTTGGTTTTGTGTACAAATGCAGCCTCAAAATGAAGACATGATTGCTCTGCTCTCGCATATGCGTCCATTCTCCAATTTTATTCAAAAGACGAGATTCAAGTGTCATGTGTGTGCCACCACTTACAGCAAAGGTTCTCAACCTATGGGTTGGGACCCCCAGGGGGGTCCCCAAATTATTTGGGGGGGGTCCCCAGATGATTAACTTAACGTGCAACATTGTTTTCTCACTCAACAGTAAACACACCGACATAAAGTTTAAGTGAAAGAGGGTTTATGCACATTTCTAAAGTGACAATTTAAGAACCTTTTAATACCTCTAAAACGCCTCGCAATGCGAAGCGTTGGGAGCATGTAGATCTGCTATTTTCACAACAAAACCGTGTTATACAAAAAGTAATTCCTCAACTCTTAGTGCTCGTCAGGGTGGGGGGGTCCCCAGTTAAAATATGATTAGTTTGGGGGTCGCGGCGTGAAAAGGTTGAGAAATACTGCTCTCCAGTACCTGCCAGAGGAAGTAGAGGGCCAGCACCACCTGCAGTGGGGCGGACCAGACCATGTTGATGTAGGTCACCAGGTCCATGAAGCGCTGGGCGTCCACTGACATCAGGTTGACGATCTCCCCCACCGTGGAGGTGCGACGCGCCGCGTTGCTGATCAACAGAGCCTGAGAGAGAGAGAGAGAGAGAGAGAGAGAGAGAGAGAGAGAGAGAGAGAGAGAGAGAAGGTTCCCACACATTTTAGAAAATGAATTTAAAACTTTTCCAGAACTTCTCCAAAATGTTTTATCTGATTTCTAGGCCTATAGCAATCATATGGTGCAATGTTGACACTCTTAAACCAGTGTGTTATTGCGGTTGCCGGTCGGGGCAGAAATCTCTTATCTCCACTTCTCCTCTTCTCTTGAAGTCGTCTTTCTCGTAAATCAAAAGTAGCAGATCCACAAGCTACTTTTGATGCTTTTGTTATTTTCCAAAACATCTGATTTATTCCAAACCTTTTCCAGGCTCTATGCACAGCAGCCATATCGGTAAGAAAAGTGGGCCTCTTGCTTTTGAGGAATAAAATCCTATCAAAACAAGAGTGGCAAGGACCGACATGTCACAGAGAAGTGGCATGGTCTGTTAAATCCAACGGACCAACAGACCATCTAGAAGTACCACTTCAATGAGGAGGCCTGCAGACTGAGGCATGCTCAATATACTCACTCAGAAATGCCTCCAGGAAAGAGAAAAAAATAATAATCACACCTAGTGTGAAGTGAGCGGTGCAATTTCGTCAAGTGTCCCACTAGCCAATCACAGCACGTCCTGCAAAGCTTATCCAATGGGACCTTGGCGTAAAACAAACTTTGAGGCGGATTTTTTTTTTTACACATTCTCCCCCCCCCCCCCCCCCCCCCCGGTTTTTGACCGGACAACAAACTTTGAGCTGTTTGTGGTAACATGTCCTTAGGTCGAACTCCCTTTGGTCGGACCACCTAAACCTAACCTTAATCCTAACCTCAGTAGAACTATGCCTAAACCTCAGTCACCCAACGGGAGTTCAACCTATGTTTGTCAGGATGTAGGCCGACCTCAGTCACCCAACGGGAGTTCAACCTATGTTTGTCAGGATGTAGGCCGAACATTGTAGCTGCGCTTCGGGTTACTTAAGCCCGGACATTTTTTGAAAGCGGTTTTGCCATAGTTTTGTGACCGGACAAAAACTCGGTGGTGTTCTATGGTAACAATGTCTGGGACAATGCCTGTAGTTTAAGGTTGGCCCGGGGACTCTATACCTTCCTGTAGACGGCTCCGATGATGGCGGTGCGCAGACGCATGCCAGTGACGAAGCAGACGTGGAAGTACTTCTGCAGGATGAGGGTCTGCACGCAGGAGCACAGCAGCAGCAGAGAGGTGTAGAAGTAGCCCTGCCACGAGGGGGCGCTGGAGTTGTTGACGAAGCTGATCAACCGTCTGGAAGAGGACAGAGAGGAAGAAGTCTGAATTATGACCTCAACAACTGTATGATCTTTAAATGGAAAATAAACTGTAAATTAGCTAACTGTTTACGCACACGGAGACAGTAGGACTAGCTGTAGCCATGTTTCCATAAACGTATTCGAATTAGGGAAGCGAATTATCAGATATGTGTATTAAGACAAAGCAAATTTAGCCTGTTTCCATTAAACTGATGAAATGCGATTCTTGGGAGATCCTGCCTGGGTCCGTCTGACCGACGTGCTGTAAACACTTCCCGCGGGCTTGCACACAGTGCACAGAGCTGTGATGGGGCTGATTTTTTCAGACCGAGAGACGTGCAGATGCGAGCATGCTGTGAGCTGCTGTGAGCTTGTAGATCGGGCACTTTTGGCACGCGCAACACGGTGTGATGACGAAGGGTCAT
The DNA here is from genome assembly GCF_963921795.1 of Nannobrachium achirus. Classification (NCBI taxonomy): domain Eukaryota; kingdom Metazoa; phylum Chordata; class Actinopteri; order Myctophiformes; family Myctophidae; genus Nannobrachium; species Nannobrachium achirus. The sequence goes on along the minus strand of NC_137813.1, from coordinate 4,215,812 downwards.
TCCGTGTTTAACAACCGGTTTGTTTTGTGGGCGAACGCTATTAATGGACGTTAATTAAGCGGCGGGGGAAAGTGTTAAAGGAGGACGATATGGACCAGAACGTCATCATGTATTCGCATTTATTGTCTGACCCGTTTCCATTCACAAATGTGCCTTTAGTTTATTCAATAAAGCCTCAAAATCCACCTCCTCCAAGCGGATAACATTTTTTGCGGATAATGAAAGTGTTTTGAAATGTTTCCATAAAAAGATTTTGCGAATAAGCCTTAAATGCGCATTAGGAGGCTTTATGGAAACTCCACTTGTGAGATATGGATACATTCATGAATTCTTTAGCAAATACCTTGATATCGATGTTGTGACAGCAGAAGTAAAACAGTTGTGCAAGTTCAGAAAATAATATAATTTACTGTAATGCAGTCTTTAAAACCCAGGAAATTATAAACCTTTAGGATGTATCATGATGACACCATATCCAAAGAGATAGACTTTGTGTAGTCACATATCATGATATCAATCAATATTGATTATATTGCCCAGTCCTGGCTTACAGTACAATGGAAAGCATCGTTGTCCTTTTAGATTTTAGCGTTGGTTATTCAAAAATAGCAGATCTACAAGCTCACAGTGTGCCACTTTGTGCCGCACTGTGAGCTTGTACTTTGTACTTAAAAATCTTCAAAGTGTTCTTGACATTTTGAAACATTCACAAATCCTGGGTCCCTGGCACAAAGGGTGTTCCGACGGGGGTCCTTGGCACAAATTAGTTTGAGATCTACTGCTTTAGAACAGTGGTTCGGGGACCCCCAGGGGTCCTTGAGGGAGTTCCAGGGGGTCCTCAGCTAAATGATAGTTAGGAACAATATATATAAATAAATACAAATTGGGGTCTCAAGAGATAGAAATGCCATTAAATGGGGGTCCGTAGCCTAAAGCATGTCAAACCGGGGGTCCTTCATGGTTCAGAATCACTGCTAGAGCTGTAAAAAAAAAAAACTATTTTTGCGGGTTCGCAGACTAATATGTGTCAATGTGGGGGTCCTTGACATGAAAGGAATTGAGAACCACTGCCCCAGAAGGCATTTGTAGAAGGTCTTAAGCTAAAGTCAGTGGTCAATCCAACAGAATCACTTTTACAGCAACATTTCTACTGTACTGTACTGTACTGTACTGTACTGTACTGTACTGTACTGTACTGTACTGTACTGTACTGTAGGTGCACAGGAATGTTGAGCTGGGTTCAGGGTCACAGGAGCCAAGTGGCCACACACACGCACGCACGCACGCACGCACACACGCAGTACAGGAATGTGAAAAGTTATTTAAACCTCGTCGTACAACTTGCTACTTGAGTCCCTGTGTGTGCAGTCTTTGCACAGACCTTAGAAGACTTCCCTAGACTTCTCACTTCATTAGCAGTGTAAGGAGATTCATTGTGGTTTGCATGCTGATAGGCCAGGCTCTCCCAGTGTATTCAGTCAATCTGACTGAATGTGTCTGCTAGCTCTTCCCTTCCTGCCCCACTATTAGGCCTGTTACAATTATTACATAATAGTCTAATCATAATTATTTGACATAATCACAATTATTTTGTCATTATCGTCATAATTGTTTACATGTTGAAAAATAGTGGAAATAGCAGATCTACAAGCTCACAATGCGTCGTGATGCGACACATTTTGAGCTTGTAGAGCTGCTATTTCCACTGTCAATGTTCTTTTTAAAGTATACAGTTGTCAAACGTGTCAGTCATTTCTTCGTACATTCAGGTTATGTGTCATATCTTATCGTGCCCGGGTAGCTCAGTCGGTAGGGCTCTTGCCTTTGTACCGCAAGGTCATGGGTTCGATTCCGGGCACCGCCAACTCAGCGTATGAGTAGCACGGCTTGGCAAGTCGTGCGGCAAGTACTGGGAGCTGATGGTAGGTGTGGCGCTCCACCTCAGCAGTCCATCTCCCAGGGGTCTAGCGCATTGTAACGGGGACAGACTCCCACGTGTTACCGGCTGATACCGACAATAAGCCACTCCCGACCTACTTGTCATATCTGCCATGTGCAACTTCAAAGCCTGCAAGCCAAACCAGAAATGTAATTGTCAACGATCTTGATTATTTGAGCGACAATTAATCGTCATGTAAATTATCACAATCACGACAGCCCTAGCGGCCACCGCTGAGCGTTTTGAGAGCCCGCCTGGGGAGGCAGAGAGGTCTCGGCTGTCGCAGGTTCGATTCCAGGCCAGGGCAGTAATGCGTGGCCTTCCCCAGGGCGTAGGGACCAGTGCTCCTGTTACATAGGATGGGCTAAAGGTCACAACATACGGTGACAAATACCTCAAAGGACTGTGGAGTACATTATTACATCCTTAGCTGCTCCTTCACTGACATGTCTGACTGGTAGGGGTGGGCAATATCATCGATATGGCAATACATCGCGATAGTTCATTTGCCAATACTGTATCGATACTTCAGGCTGTAGTATCGCGATACTTTGAGGAAGATAAAATATGTTCCCATGCATAGGAACCACTGGTAGAAGTCCGGTCCTGACACTACGCTGCCTCTAGATGACGCTTTACTATAGTAGCTACTTCCCCTTCCCACGGTTCAGTGAGTGAGGTCTCTCGAGAAAATGGCTGCGAATGACGAAAACAACAATATTAGAGCAGCGTCTTCAGCTTTTAAAGCTAATATATCGCAATAGTATCGTATCACAAAGACTCGCAATATATCCTGATACTATTGCATCGTGACCCAAGTATCGTGATATGTATTGCATCGCAAGATTCTTGCAAATATCCACCTCTACTGACGGGTGTTTTACATTAATGCTCTCCATGCTGCTACAGCAGTGGTGGCAAACCCTTCAGGTCCAGACCCAAAAGAGAGATTAGACGTTTGCCTGGGACCCAAACTAGTGTGAACAGCAGATCTACACGCCCACAACTGTTGTTTTGTGCCACGTTGTGAGCTTGTAGATCAGCTATTTTCACTACTTGTGAAATTTCTTCATGAAATTGCAAAAAAAAAAAAAAAAAACATAGAATTTTGTTTTTAATTCATGAACAAAAGGAATGTTTTTGGAAATCTTTTGAAGAATAATAATTAAAAAAACTAAATGTAGAAAAAAAAAAAAACAACAACAAAGGGACCCATAAAAATGTGTCTGCGACCCACAAATGGGTCCTGACCCACTGCTTGGTAAACAGTGTGCTACAGTATGGTGAAGTATTTCTGGTCTGTGTGTGACCTCCTCCTCCAGTTGTTAAATAACACTTTTTATTGTCGTGTGCTTCTCTGTGCCCCGGGTTCTTTTTATAGCATGGTAATGAGAGCTGTTATGTGGTTGGCACGTTTTTTTTTTGTGGGGGGGAGAGAGTGGGACCCAGAGGGCTGGAGTGATTGGTTATTTTCAGGAAAGAGATTCGGTGTAGAGGGAGAAAAGGAGGGGACCAAGTCCAGGCCCCTGAGGGACCCCGGTCAATGAAGTATACGTACTGTATGGTTTAAGTCAACATAAACAATCAATCAATCCTAAAAACAAACGGGAGCCAGCGTAGCGACACTACAACTGGAGTAATATGTTCTCTCATCTTAGTTTTAGTTCAAACTCTGGCTGCTGCATTTTGAACGCGTGCTTCCTAAACCCACCAGGCTTGAGTTAAAGTTATACCATGTAACTTTTTTTATAAAACAAATCTTAAAATGGTCCTAGCTGTTAAATCGCTAAAGTTTTAGAACCCCCACTCCGTTATTTTCAGCTTCTAAAGCCTTCTCTTTATATGTTTTCTATGATCCCTGCCCGGGACCGGTTTTCGCGGAAAAATTGCGTCATCACACTACCGGCCAATCACAGCGAGGGTTATACACTGCCGGCCAATCACAGCGCAGAACATACACTGCCGGGCTCTCTGGTGGGTTTAGGAAACACGCCTTCAGGAAGTACACTGCAGTGTTTACACTGGAGGAGTCTAGCATGTAACTCCCCAACAGCTGTTCGTAGAAGGACACGGGAGACCTCATTGAAAGCGTCTCGGCGAGGCGAGGCGGACGCGGTGGTCTGACGGCCCGGTCCGCGAGCGAAAAACGGACGAAAAAAGCAAACGCGACCGCGGTTTGCTATACTGCTACAGACCACCAGTTGAGCAACTTACACAGTATAGCTTTAAGACCCGCCTCGCGGAAACGCGAGAACTTCTAGGAGTGGCTGAAATCCTTGCCGAACACATGGAGGGTGGATGAAGTCAGTAAAGACATGAAGACAATCTTAAAACTTGTACTGAGAAAAGCTTGCATTTGCACAATGCACAGCTATTAATTTGTCTCTGGTCTAAATGAAAAGTCAGTGAGTGATCAGTCATTATGAAGTGTTTGGCCCTGTTTGGCCCAGCAAAGACCTACTCTAGAGTGGATACTTTTTAGTACCCCGTTTAGTACCAGTTTCACACCACTCTACCCAGTTCCTTGTAGTGGAAAACCTGGCACAAGTGGGCGGTGTGGTGTGGAGTGGTGTGGAGTTGGGCCAGTGGAAAAGGGGCTGTAGTGGCCTAATGACATTGTTCCTATATAGTCTTTGCACACAATAGTTATGGTTTGACTACAACATAAAATAAAATAAAGAAGAAGAGTGTGCTGGTGAGGAGGAAATGAGAGTAAAGAAAAACAGAAGCTAGTGGGAGAACAGGAAACACATGTCAGTCACTCTGCTGCTACAGCCTTAAATAACACTCTTCCTGCACTTCATAAAGCACCACAACAGCTCATATGAACCTCAAACACACTGATGATTTCCCCAGCAAAGTCTGATCTAGTTTTAGTCATAGTCTTTTTTTTTTTGTCAAATAAGTTTTATTGCCAACAGATTATCAACAACAGGATGTATCAATTATAAGATTAACAATTTTCTGTTTTAGCATATATAAGAAAGAAAGAAAAGGAAAGAGCTGAAAACAACAAGAAATAAAATACAATTTGGCATCAAAACAACCCCTTCATACCCTCCCACCCCTACTGCTCAGTGACGAAACGCATAATAGAGAATCAGAATGAATTGTTCAATGGACATGCATTAGAATAAACAGTCTGTTTAAAATAACATCCTTCTACTCAGGTAACGGACAAGGGGCAGCCAGATCTTATCAACTTGTGCCCGTCTGTCTTTAAGTGAATATCGTATTCTCTCAAGATGAAGTGTACTAGTCATTTCATTAAGCCAGTGTTTAAATGCAGGTGCTTCCTCTTTTTTCCAATGAGTTAAAATCAGCTTCTTTGCTGTAATCAGACCATATGAAAGGAGATGTCGTTGTGAACTTGTCAGGTTGGAGATGGGGTCTGATGTGCCTAAGATAATTAGTATTGGGTCAGGGTCAATTTGGGTGTCCAAAATATCAGAGAGCGCCTCAAAAATCTTAATCCAATATCTCTGTATTTGAGGACATAGGGCGAAGCTGTGTAATAAGTTTGCTTCCGGTGCATTGCATTTGTCACAGTTTGGGGAGATATCTGGGAATATCTTGTGCAATTTGGATTTGGAATAATGAAGCCTATGTATAGTTCGAAATTGAATAAGGCAGTGTCTAGAGTTAATCGAGCAATAGTTAACTTCTTCTAAGCCATCATCCCAGAGCGTCTCCGATATCGGGGTCCCCAACTCATTTTCCCATGCTAATTTAATAGCTGAGGTAGTAGGAAGGCCGATAGCCTGTAAAGACTCATAGAAGTATGATATGTTCATATCTTGTCCTATATTCCGAGAAAGGAACTTGTCTAATTGTGAAGGTGATGCTGTTTCGAAAGTACGGTTAAAAGTACATACAAAGTCTCTAACCTGAAGAAACATTTAATGATGACTCCTGGGGAGTCCAAATTTTTCCTGCAACTGTGCAAATGAGGCAAATGTATCTTCCTCTATATAAAGATCTCCAACTGTGCGTATCCCCAAGTCCTTCCATCGTGAAAACCTATTGTCTAATTGGTACGGTGGGAATAAAGTCATAGTCTTTTTTAATAAAATGTAATTTAGTGTTAGTCACGTTTTAGTCATCTGAATTCTTTTTAATTTTAGTCTAGTTTTACTCAACTGAATCTACAGTTGATTTTGTCTACAAAAAATATATACTTTGGCAGGCCTTGATGGTGTCGTAATGACTCGTAATGCGACGTGCAGTCTGCAAACATTTTTCATCTTAGTTTTAGTCGGCAAAATCAACACCAAAAACCTCTTCAGAGCCTAACCCAACTTCCGGCCTGGGTGGGTTCTAAGTAGGGGTCCGGGACCCCTAGGGGGTCCTCGGTGTTACTATAGAAGGGCTGCCAAATATTTGTGTGATTCTGAGGCGAGCGTTAGACGAAAATAGCCAATCTCCAAGGCGTTGTCAGCTTGCAGATCGGCTATTTTCGTCAAGAGGTTTAGTAGTGTAGAGGCAAAAAATAAGCACTAGTAAGACGCCTCAGGGCGACATGCGACCTCGCCCTAAAGTGACATCAGAGCATGATGTTACAGCGACAAACCCATAAAACCAGTGTCAGGCGTGACAGACAGAGATGCACACAGACAATCTGTGACCGTTTTCATACTAAACTTGTGACATACGGTCGCAAAAAAAGATAAGAATGTCTCCTAAATATACCATTGGCATTCCCCCTTTCTCTCTCCTGCAATCTACAGTATCTCTCCCTCTCTCAGTCAGTCTGTCCCTCTCTCACACCAGCATGGTGGAAGCAGAAAGGAGTGCCATTCCACTGCTGCCAGATGCTTACTCTGCTCTCACTGTGTAAAGTGTCCTGAGAAAACTTGTTGTGATTTGCCACTATAATAGAAATTGAACATACCGTAATACGTAAATGATGTACACATAATACCTTAGAATAACGTAAAGAACTACAATGATTATGGTCATGGAACAAAGTTCTCTAAAGCTGGGTTTCCAATGGCACCACACCGCACCGCACCGCACCACACCGCACCGCACCGCACCGCACGGCACCTCACAGTGCAACTTGTGTCGTTGTTTCCATATACAAGGACATGGGCCAAAGTGGGCGCCGAAAGGGTCAGAAAAGGGTGCAGATTTTGGCCCCACTCCAAGCGATGCCAAAAAGCAGATGTGCTGCTTGCTACTGATTGACCGTCGTCATGATGTTTCGGGCAGACTAAATTGAGGAGTGTATTTGCTCTCCTTCAGGACATGTACTGTACTGTAGCCCAGGGCAACCCTGTACAGTATATACCAGTGGTTCTCAAACTCTTTTGGTTGCAGTACCCCTTATACTGATTTCTGAAGCCAAGTACCCCCTTCCCCTGACTACAGGATTTTGCTTATAAAATTGAGACCAAAAGTCCAGTTCCAATTGCCAATATGTTCAAAATAAAACAGCATAATGGCAAATAAACATTGCTTTCTATTCAATAACAGTTGCACTAGTCAAGGTATTGATGTAATTTGGTTTAACAATTTACAGATGAGCAGGTTCACACAAATGTTGTGTCATTACTATAACAGTAAATACATATTCCCATTTTCTCCTGTACCCCCTGCAGTACCCCCGCGTACCCCATTTGAGAAACACTGGTATATACAGTACCTCTAACCTCAACGGCACCACTGAATTACACTGTTCATTTTTACAATCTTAATCATTTTACACTACATAGAAATGCATCTTTCCACCTGAGATACAACATGTCACAGAGAAATATTGTATCCATTAGAACACTTTTATACCTTATTGACATTCAACCACTTGAACCCCAGCATATTCTAGAGGAAGGTTCACCAAAAATAGCTGATGTACAAGCTCACAACGCCTCACAATGTGAGGCGTTGTGAGCTTGTAGATCAGCTATTTTTTGGTGAAGAGACTTTTGGTAGATGGAACAATAACTCATCAAGTACAGTGCAACTCAGGCGTGTTTTACTAAGCATAGCCATAGAGGGTCTAACTGTAGTGATATTGATGAACAATAACTCATCAAGTACAGTGCAACTCAGGCGTGTTTTACTAAGCATAGCCATAGAGGGTCTAACTGTAGTGATATTGATGAACAATAACTCATCAAGTACAGTGCAACTCAGGCGTGTTGTACTAAGCATAGAGGGTCTAAGAAGAGGTTTAACTGTAGTATGTTGATGAATTCCAAATGATTCTCCTGCACCCCTGGACTGGCATCAGGGCACCCTAGGGTGCCACAGCACCTACTCTGGGAAACCCTGCTGTAGTTTATGAAGACCATAACAACCAACTAGGGATGGGATGGGACGATAAGCGGTAATTATCGTTTATCGTAATAAAAACCACTCATGATAATCGTATTGCGGAGATTTAATTTATCGTGATATCGTCCTCCGTCATGGACTGGGATCAATTCACCTTTTATTTACCGAGCTGCATATCCTGAATCATTTGAACCCTCTATAATTAGTAAAAGGTACTTTTAATATACCTACTATACAGTATTTGTTTTCCACTCTTTCCAAATCTCTTTGCCAAAAAATAGCCGATCCACAAGTCACAATGTGCCGCGCTGTCCTGTCGTGTAGATCGGCTATTTTTTGGCAATCATGGATGTAGAGGATATTTTGATTATCGCGTTAACATCATAAATCACGATTTCTTCGGTCACAATAATCATGACATGACATTTCATAACGTCGTTGTCGGGTGGAAACGACTAGTATCTCCAAGTTTCAAATGTGTACGTTCTTTCGCAAAGTAAAGCCCTGCTTCATTGTACAAGAACGTCGCACAACAGTAGTGAAAACAGCCGATCTACAAGCACAAAACACCTCACACTAGTTTAAATCATTTTTAAAATGAAAAAATGCAAAACGAACGGTTTTGGACATACAAGGTTTTCACCCGACAACGACGATATTGTCCGATCGCTACAACCAACCAACAGACCAACCTGAGGATCTGTATTATCCACACCTCTTTCCGCGGGAATTTACTGGAGAATTTTTTTCACCACACTTCCGGTTAACAGCAGACATACAATCTCATGTTGCGTCGCAGGTGCAGCCATTGTGAGTTGTAGATCACACTCGGCTGCGGAGCCAGAAGCTCCGTGCAACTTCTGCGCAATGCACTATGGGATGTTGGAAAGTTGTGGATACTGTAGTTTATGAAGATAACAAACAGACCAACCTGAGGATCTGTATTAGGGCATTCACGAATAGTAATTTTTAGTATTCTAATTATTCGACCTCAAAGTATTCGACAGGACTGGCCAAACTGTCAAATATTAAGTCAGCAAGAGGCCAACATTGTGGCCTCTTGCGTTGCGAGGCGTTGTGAGCATGTAGATCTGCTATTTTCACAATATTTATCTGTGGAACCGAGTCACATTAAATATAATACCTACAATTCCAAGTGCTTGTCAGGGTGGGGGTCCCCAGTTCAAATATGTTTATTCTGGGGGTCACGGCCTAAAAAGGTTTGAGACCCCCTGGTATAGAGCATTAACAAATTCATTCACCAGGGGCATTGACAACTCATTCTTATGACTTCCTATCTCGCCAAGCTTTATAAACTATAGATTTTTTAAAGAGAAAGCAAAAAAATAAATTCAAATAAGCGAATATTCGACTTTGGTGAACAACGTCGAATAGTGACTTTGATATTCGAATATTCGAATATTTGGTGAATGCCCTAATCTGTATTATACTGTAGTTTATGAAGATAACCAAGACACCAACCTGAGGATCTGTATTATACTGTAGTTTATGAAGATAACCAAGACACCAACCTGAGGATCTGTATTATACTGTAGTTTATGAAGATAACCAAGACACCAACCTATTATACTGTAGTTTATGAAGATAACCAAGACACCAACCTGAGGATCTGTATTATACTGTAGTTTATGAAGATAACCAAGACACCAACCTGAGGATCTGTATTATACTGTAGTTTATGAAGATAACCAAGACACCAACCTGAGGATCTCGGGTCCTACGAACATCAGGATGTCTTGGATGATCTTGTAGAGGGAGGACATGAGGAAGTAGGGGCCAAAGGTCAGGCACAGGGCCCAGAACAGAGAGGGTTCTCTGCTCTTCTGGGGTTTCTTCACAATGAGGATCTCTGACTCCTCCACGGGACGGCCCTCCTTCTCCCTCCTCTCCCCCCCGCCAGGGGACCTCCTCTTCTTGGGGGAGTACAGCAGCTTCTCCTCTGGCCTGGGGGTGGAGGTCACGGGAAAAAATGAAATAACAGATTTGAGCAAATAAGATTGGAACCACATTCCTAGGGTGGACAGACAGACAGCCCTAAATAATAAATATCATATCTGAAAGATAAATCAGGTTTGCCTGCAATCTGCACAAAGTCCTTAAATGATTGATTGGAGCGTTAATCCACAGTTATCACCTTTTCTATGGCAGGTGCCATAGGCACGTACTAACTTATTTTATATATATATATTTGTTTTGCTTTTGGCCAGTATTTGAAATACAGTTGCACGTACAACACTTGCCCATTTACCCCACTGTTAGCTGACCAGGGTTCAGGTCATTTACCCTGATCTGTCTCTCTTTGATTCACTCTGGCGGGGTGTGAGTGACGCACCTTAAACAACCTGCACCTCAGTTTCAATGAGAGGCAGGCGCTTATTTGGGAGACTTGCAGAGAGGTTAAGGGGCGGAGAGGCAAGCTGGCGCGGTCCAGTGAATTTTCGCGTGCATGAAACGAGCATGCACGCGGCCGCCGGCTGCAAGAGCTGGATTGTGGTCAGCTTTTTTTTCCGCACGCTATAAGTGTCTGCAGACGAGACTCTGATTAGACCCAAGGTGCGACCCCCGCTGATCCAAGCGAGAACACCCGCGATAACAATGGCCTTAAAGGAGTAGTTCACCCCCAAAATGACTTTTTTTCTATTGATTACTCATGCCATGGAGAGTAGAGTTCAATAATATTTTTAGTTTTTTGTCACATTCCTAAGACAAAAATGTGATAACAATAAATGTACCCCCATTTGTTCCGGATGGGGACCCGTTTCCAAAACGGGTCCCCATCCGGAATCAATGGGGGTAAATTTACTCCAATCAAATTTTTGTCTTAGGAATGTGACAAAAACCAAAAAATATTATTGAACTCTAGTCTCCATGGCGTGAGTAATCAATAGAAAAAAAGTCATTTTGGGGGTGAACTACTCCTTTAAGAGTGTCTGCTGCCAAATGCTTACATTGCAGAAAGCAAGAATGTCTCCAGAAATCTAAAAATGCAGCTAAAAGTGTCCCGGTATTTTCTAAGGAAGTAAACTCATGGAACAGTAACAACTTCATGTCTACCCCTGCCAGTTGCCAGATGAACCATTAAAGGGATCCTCCGCACAAATGTTGATTTCATGATTTTTTTAGAGATACAGGGATTGACATGTTCTACTTGCCCAAAGGTCAATGCCCACTTGCCCCAAAAAGTACTTTTCCCATTATAAGATGTCAGGTAAAACTGTAGGAAAACTCGATAACTGCAGAGTGGCTACAGTCACTTTGAAAAACAGAATCAGTGCATGCTGCTAGCTGTAAAAAGGTAGGATTGTTCTTCATTAATAGCCAATAACATGTAATTAAGACAGAATGCACTTGTCTGGCGGGTGTAAAACACCTGCAGATAGCAAGCTTTTGGTCGTAGATCTTATTCCAGCATGACTTGCTATAGTAGCTTGCCGTCTATATTACAAAAAAATAAAATAAACCTAATTTTGCACAGTTTTGATTGTGCGGAGGCTCTCTTTAACCGATCCCGCGATATCTTGCGAAATATTAAAAGGTATGTAGAGTGCCGATCGCGGGATGACTAGCGAAATATACTGTATATACAGTAAAGCTGGCCTGGCTACCTACCGTCCAGTGAAAAACGCTGGCACGTTTGAAGTCGCCGATTCATCATCATCGTGCATCCACGTGCACACAATAGTGATCCCATCCCATAGAAACCAACGGTCTTTCTCATCTTTACAGTCCATTTTCTCCAAAAAACACTTTTGATGCCAAGGATGGCATTGGATTCTCGCTAAAATAGCACAAGCATGAAGGCATCCATCTTCTATCATTGTTTACGTTTCGGACCAGAACTACTTCCGGGTGAATCTTGAACATCGTCAAGTAGGAATTGTGAGCGCAATCAACAATTCAAAATAAGAGACTGGCCGCGGACAGAGAAAGCGACCGGCATGCTGAACAATTAATCCTTTCATGTCGGCGGCACTAATTGAGTTGATCAGTTGGCTTCCAGACTCTCATCACCAGGTCTACTGGCAGACGGGCGGTGTGTTTGGCTCCTGACCTTTTGACCTTCTGGCACTCGTGGTTCCAGCAGCGCACCAACGTGGGGACCACCTTCTGGGAGCAGTCATCTGGGTTCAGGGACCACAGGTCCTTCTCCTCTAGGGGCCGCTGGTAGCCCGTCATCATCATTCTGACACACACACACACACACACACGCACGCACGCACATGCACACGCGCACATAATTTAGCAGAGAGACTTAGAATAAACACGACAAACACATCACATGTAGAGAGACCATGTAGTGCATGAAAATATCTCTCAAGGTGTCACAGTGTGGTGCATTGTGGGCTTGTAGATCTGCTATTTTCACCCCCAGAACAGGGAGGGATGCTAGGGTTCATGTGGTTAATATGTCTGCAGTGGTCTATACCAGTGGTTCTCAACCTGTGGGTCTGGACCCCCAGGGGGGTCCCCAAATTATGTTGGGGGGTCCCCAGATGATTAACTTAACCCTGCAAGGCCCAGCGTTGCTTTTTGGCAACATTTTTTAAATCATTTTTTAAAAAATGTTATAATTAGTTTTCCTGTTCTTTTTTATGTACATATGTTATTGTGAAAAATATCCCCAAAATGCAAATTAGAGCATGATTTATGATTTATGGCTATAAAACCTTACAAAAACATTATTCATTTTTTAACATTACATTTTCCTGTGATTAGGACTCATACCTCTAAAATGAGAAATTAAACAATTGGCCAAATTGTCAAATAAGAGGCAGAAATTGTGAAAATAGCAGATCTACATGCTCACAACGCCTCGCAACGCGAGGCGTTGTGAGCATGTAGATCTGCTATTTTCACAATAGAACCGTGTTATACAAAATGTAATGCCTGAACTCTCGTCAGTTAAAGTGTGATTATTTTGGGGGGTCGCGGCCTGAACAGGTTGAGAACCACTGGTCTGTGCTGTCCTGCTGCTGATCTAAAGACCTTAGGGTTCATGTGGTTAATATGTCTGCTGATCAGGTAAGCCCTTTGGCCAGGCGGTTCATCTACCTGGTGATCCACCAGAAGGTGATCTTGGACAGGAAGGGAGCTCCAAACTCAGGACATGGATTCTGGAGAAACATCACAACAACAACAACAACAGGACACAGTCAGTCAGTGGTCTGGAAGATCAGATCAGATCAGATCAGATCTATAAGCCCTCTCTGTCGGGGGTGTCCAAACACTCAACTGTTAACTTTTCAGGATTCAAATTTAAAAGTGTCGAAAGTAGCAGATCTACAAGCTCAAAACACGTCACTTTGCGCCGGGTATCGAGCTTGTGGATCTGCTAATTGTGATGCTTGTGTGAGACACTGTAGAATGATCAATTCAATTCAAAGGAGCTTTATTGGCATGAGAAAACGTTTACATTGCCAAAGCAAGTATCACAAATAATACAATAAAAACAGTTGAAAATGGGGAACATAATATACAGTTGGAGGGGGTACAGCATTGTGTAAACAGAGCTATGTCGCATTTGTGACATTTTATATTTATATACAGGGTACAAATAGCAGCATTATTTTCCTCAAAATGCATTTAAAGGTAGCAGCTCTGTTTCATACTGTATGTGCAGTAGGTCATTCCTTGGGCTAAAAATGGCCCCAGAAAACGATGGTTTAGTGATGAGTCATCACTTTTTGTGGGCGTTTTCTGGGGCCATGGAATGTTTTTTGTGCAAAACAAATGCTTGCAATGGATTCAGCATCATGACAAACCCCTAGTTAGACCACTCACATCCTACTTAAAGCAGATTTCTTTCTGGGTATTTTCCTGCTGTATAGAAAGTCGATGGGAGCCCAACTTGATTTGGCCGCTGTGGGTATTTGCAGTGAGCAGATCAGGGTAGATTCTTTATCCTGGCTAGTAGACCTAATTTCCTGTCAGAATCAGTTGAAAAACTAAATAAAACTATTGTGTTCAACCTGAGTGTATTTTCTTTTACTTTAATTACCGGACTAAAAGGCTAAAGCTCTACCGACTGAGCTAACCGGACACTAACTAACTTCACTAACATTAAAAGCACCAAATGTATGGAGATGAGGTTTCTGCACAACAACATGAAGTGAACCCAGAGAAAACAGGACACACGTTCCAGATAACGTCTGTCATGTGAAAGCTGCTGCCTCACATTTATCACAGTAACACCCTCACGGTTCCTAACTGAACACGGGCTGTGGTGTACCAGCCAATGCACCATTAACCATTACAATGTCACATAACCACTTTAACTGTAACGTTTCATACATTTGGCTATTCAAAACTCGGTGCCGCACTCGGTTTCCTGCGCTATGAGCTTGTATATCTGCTATTATTATTTTTTAACTTATATATAAAATAAATGATTTTAAAGTGAACACTTTTAACTCAAGTCTTTGCTTCTGGGGGGTCCCTGGAACACAATATTTTGAGATGGGGTCCCGCGTTCAAATACATATAATTCTAGGGGTCCTTGACATTCAAAACTGAGCACCGCATATAAAGAAACCATGAAGATTCAGAAGACATTTAAAGGTATTGTCAGGTCTTGTCAATAGAAGAGAAGCAACCAGGTTCACCCTTTCAATCTACAGTAAGTCCACTTTGTTTTATTATTTGACACTTTTTAAACTGTGTTCTTTCCTTTCAACTCGACACCAAACAGAAGTGCCAAGCAGACATTTATTGTGAATTGGCTTTGAGGTGTTTCCACACAGCTAGTGTGTAACCTCAGACATTGTGTCAAAGTACCCACAACCCACAACAGGACCTCAGTTGTCAAGTACAGGCCACTTTCCAAGGCATGAGAAATGTGATTTCACAAGAGTCTTGGTAGTAGGGCATTAAGCACTTGTGATTTTTGCAAGTCGACTCGAGTTGAGTTGAAGACGACTTTATCGTTTGATGACATCATCACATCACACACGACCCCCCAGTTATTTTGGGGGGTCCCCAGATGATTAACTTAATGTGAAACATGGTTTTCTCACTCAACTGTAAACAAACCAACATAAAGTTTAAGTGTATAGAGGGTATCTGCACATTTCTAAAGTGACAATTTAAGGACTTTTTATACCTCTAAAATGACAAATAAACATTGGCCAAATTGTGAAATATATAGAGGCAGAAATTGTGAAAATAGCGTTGCAAGGCGTTGTGAGCATGTAGATCTGCTATTTTCACAATAGATAGTGTTTTTTTTTCAACTTTGACTTAGTAGTCATTAAATTATAACTTTAGAACTGTGCTGATATCAGCTGGAAGTGAGGTTTAATGAGTCAGCCTAGAGGGGGCGGGGCCAAATAGAACACCTTCCGTATGTCACTGATCACATGACCCAAACAACCAATCCTCCACTTCTAGACAACACAGGCAGGAGCAGAGCTTTTTTCACATTTCCACAAAACAGCTCTAAGGCATATAAACTATTATAGTTGAATGTTGAAGAATTAGTGGTATTGCCCTTTAAACTAATCATCTGTGGACCCCCCCAGATACTCTGGTGACCCCTCAGGGGGTCCCCCTCTTGACCAGCAGCAGATTGGGAGCCAGAGTTTGACAGTGCTGACGCTGATGACAGCGCTGACAGAGAGAGAGAGAGAGGAGAGAGGCTGCAGTATGCGAGGAATCCTGCTGTTAGACAAACCTCCCCGGCACATGAAACAACAGTGTGTGTGTGTGTGTGTGTGTGTGTGTGTGTGTGTGTGTGTGTGTGTGTGTGTGTGTGTGACTGTGTGTGTGTGTGTGTGTGTGTGTGTGTGTGTGTGTGTGTGTGTGTGTGTGTGTGTGTGTGTGTGTGTGTGTGTGTGTGTGTGTGTGTGTGTGTGTGTGTGTGTGTGACTGTGTGTGTGTGTGTGTGTGGCCCGCAGGGCGTGCAACACACACAGACAGCACTCTGTTGTCCTTCCGCTGTGAGGATGTGCTTAAATAAACGTTGCTCCGCTGAGACGTCCAAGACAAACTGCAGAACTGGCTGAAAGGATGCAGTCATAATAAATGCTGCGCTGATCACACTTTAGAGGAGAAAGAAAATACTTTCAACCACAGGCGAGGGGAATGGATGGACGGACGGACGGACGGACGCCTCACGCCGCGAGGCGTTGTGTGCTTGTAGATCTGCTGTTTTCCCTACTTTTGTGCAACGGCCTTGTATGATGAAGCAGGGCTTTGCTTTGCGAAAAAATGTATACATTTGAAACTTGGAGATACAAGGTTTCTGCCCGACAGTGACAATTTACTTTGTTGGCCGCCCCGCCCCCAAAATGGAACGAAGGCCGACATTTTATTTTAATTTTTTTCCTAATGGAACCGGCCGGGAATGAACCGGCCGTTCGGGAGTTGTCCCGCTTTTCCCATTGGCCAGCACGTCCCTGATGGATGGATGGATGGATGGATGGATGGATGAGGCCTATTTTTTCGAGTGGTGCTCCTGGAAGGAGCCAAGCTCCAACATCAGGCTTTGTCTGGGCCCCAAAAAATGGACTCTGAAGCTTGGCAGTGGCTCAGGGGTAGAGGAACCGTCATTAGAACACGGAGGGTTCCCGGAGGGTTCCCGGAGGGTTCCCAGTTCGATCCCGGGCTCCCCCAGAGTCAGTGTCGAAGAGTCCTTGAGCAAGACTCTGAACCCCTATAGTTGCTCCCGGTGAGCAGGTTGGTGCCTTGCATGGTTTCCTCTGCCATCGGTGTATGAATGTGTGTGTGAATGGGTGAATGTAAAGAATGTGTGTGTGAATGGGTGAATGTAATGAATGTGTGTGTGAATGGGTGAATGTAATGAATGTGTGTGTGAATGGGTGAATGTAATGCACAATCTATGTAAAGCACCTTGGATAAAGCCGCTATATAAATGCACCATTTACCATTTTTATTTACCACCTGGCCTACATCTTGGCACAAAGTGCTCAAAGTTTGATGCACGCCCAGGTTCTCATTGGCCAAGCTTCGGTTGACGCTTAATGAAATTAACTCCTACTAGGTGTGATTTCCACTTTTTGGAGCGGTGAAAGCGCTCCCAATAGACAGGTATGTCTGTGGCTGGCTGGCTATGTGGCTGGCTGGCTGGCTGGGTATGTCTGTAGCCTGGCAATACCTTGAGTGGCCACACAAGTTAAAGGAGGGGCGCTGTTGTGCAGGCACAAACAAACACACACACACACACACACACACACACACACACACACACACACACACACACACACACACACACACACACACACACACACACACACACACACACACACACACACACACACACACACACACACACACACACACACACACACACACACACACACACACACACACACACACACACACAGATTCACCGCTCCACTTCCAACCAAGGTTTGATTTTTCTACTGACAAACTGCATTACAATCACACTGTCATATTGTCACTTTGGGACAGAGACCTCTCGTATGTCCAAAATAATGCCGATTATGCAATAATTGTGTCCAAACCGATTGCTTTTCAGGAAATGCAGTCATTATTTATTTATTTATTTAGTCACAAGCTCTTGTAAAATCATTTTCAGAGGTTCACAGTAAGAACCTAAAATGGATGATCTAAAATGGATGATCTACTTATAGATCGGACATTTGTGCTACTTGTGTATGGATTCATATTCATGGAAGGACAAAACGGAACATAAAAAGATGACATACTGTATGGAGATACAAGGATTCTGCTGCCTGACAACAACAGTGATAAACAGAATAAGACACACTGTGGTTTGGTTGTGTAAGGAGGAAGTACAGTAGATGGAAGCACTGGGGGGAGGGGGGGGGGGAGGGGGGGTGATAATGGAAAAAAGGGGAGACATTGAAAACAGGACAGAAGTGAGGCAGAGCTCACTGCAGATTGTAGAAGTCAATAACAGAAATGCCATTTCATAACTTCCCACATCCTGCCATTGGCAAGACAATAGATTTCCAGTGGGTTGGCAGAACACTGACGTTGTAGATCAGCTATTTTTGCTATTTTTATGACCTCAGACCTTCTCTGACTTATGACGTTTAAAACCCATTTAGGCCTAGGATCATTGACTGCTTTAACTATTGAAAAATTGCAGATATACAAGCTCACAGCACGGCACCGAGTGCCTCCCTGCGAGCTTCTAGATTTGCCCCGATTCATAAGTGTCTTTTGAATCCTTCTAAGTTTTTTTTGAAAAAACAATGTTTCTATGTCAGCAATCTGGGCGGCCATCGTCAAAGAAAAGGTCCTTTTCACTTAACTGGAGCTCAGTTAGTCTGTTCTTGAGAGACTACTATGTCAGTGGTTCTCAAACCTTTTCATGTGAAGGACCCCCAAAATTATATGTATTTGGCTCTATGGAAGTGTTGCCAATCAGACAATTAGAAGTCGATGTCTGAATGGCAGCATGTGGGAATGGAGAGCGGCCCCCGTTTAAATCTACCTCTGAAGGTGGATTCTGCTGAAGAATTGAAACGGAACACCTGTACATGAAACATCAGAGAGCAGACAACAACAGGCCAACACTCCTTGAAGCATAATGTATGACCTAAAACAGCAGATCTACATGCTCACACCATGTCGTGAGTTTGCAGATCTACTATTAAAAGACAATTACAATAATGTTCAGCTATAATGAAGTGTGATGTAGCCAGGACTATGATCAAGAGAGGCTTGGAGTAGAACCGCTGCTCCTACACTTGGAAAGAAGTCAGCTTAGGTGGTTGGGGCATCTAGTACGGATGCCCCCCGAGCGCCTTCCTAGGAAGGTCCTCGATGCACGTCCCACTGGGAGGAGATCCCGTGGCAGACCATAGGCCAGGTTGAAGGATTACATCTCCAAACTGGCTTGGGAACGCCTCACTATACTCCCTGAGGAAGTGGAGGAAGTTGCTCGGGATAAGGAAATCTGGAGGTCTCAGTTGGAACTGTTACCCCCGCGACCCGATTCCGGATAAGCGGTTGAAGATGGATGGATGGATGGATGGATGGATGGATGGATGGATGGATCTCTGCCTAGAGAGTGTGGTCTAGCTCTAGCCAACACCAACTCGGGACTCCTGAACCGCGTTGTTAGCTAAGTGTTGTTAGCTAAGTGTTGTTAGCTAAGTGTTGTTAGCTAAGTGTTGTTGTTAGCTAAGTGTTGTTAGCTAAGTGTTGTCGCGCTGCAGTGCATCTACGCTTCTTCCTTTCCCTGGGTTTGTCCAAGGTTTTCTCCCACAGAGTCTGTTTGCTTGCCCCGTAGTAGACATCTACAGTACTTTCAACCAATGCAATTTCTTTTGCACAGCGTTAAGACAGTATTCAACCAATCAGAGGAGGATCTCACCTTGTCTTTGACGGCCTGACAGAAGAGTGGAGGACGGTCAGACAGACAGACAGACAGACAGACAGACAGGTCTCACCTTGTCTTTGACAGCCTGACAGAACAGTGGAGGACGGTCAGACAGACAGGACAGCACCACCTGGACCAGCAGCAGGGCGTAGTAGATGTAGAAGGTGGTGTAACGCCACACACACACTGAGGAGGGCTGGGAGAGACATGCACGCACGCGCGCGCACACACACACACACACACACACACACACACACGCACACACGCACACACACGCAGGGCGACAAAGTGTTTTAGCCTTCATTTTCTCAGCGGGGGGGGGGGGCTGACAGCTCAGGGGCAACAGGGGCTCAGGAGGTGGAGCGGCCTCTTGGGAACCGCAAGGTTCCCAGTTCGATCCCGGGCTCCCCCAGAGTCAGTGTTGAAGTGTCCTTGAGCAAGACTCTGAACCCCTAGTTGCTCCTGATGAGCAGGTTGGTGCCTTGCATGGTTTCCTCCGCCATCGGTGTGTGTGTGTGTGTGTGTGTGTGTGTGTGTGTGTGTGTGTGTGTGTGTGTGTGTGTGTGTGTGTGTGTGTGTGTGTGTGTGTGTGTGTGTGTGTGTGTGTGTGAATGGGTGAATGTAATGCACAATCTCTGTAAAGCACCTTGGATAAAAGGTGCTACAGTTTATACAGTAAATGCACCGTTTACAAGTGATTCGTTCAACTGAATCTTTAGAGCTTGCAGCTTCACTAAAGCTACTGCAAAAAAGAAAAAGAAAAAAATGGAAGGGTGTTCTCTTCTGTGACAAAAGAAGCATGCATTACAAAAGGCAAGGCCAATTTTGAGCAGATTGAGGGAGAACCACTTAAAAAGGACTAAACCACCGTCAAGGTCTATGGCTCAAGGTTCTGTCATAGTTCCATGTTGTGTAACAGCTACACACATACAGGCTGCCATTGTGTTGTTTTAATGGAAGCCACTAAAGCAGCAACATGAAGACACAAAGTAGCTCTGTCTGTGTTTTTTGTATCTTTGTATTGTGGGAACGCAGCATAATGGTTACATACGGGTTGGTTATTGTTACATCTTGTGTACTGTACTGTAAGGCAGTGGTTCTCTACCTTACATACGGGTTGGTTATTGTTACATCTTGTGTACTGTACTGTAAGGCAGTGGTTCTCTACCTTACATACGGGTTGGTTATTGTTACATCTTGTGTACTGTACTGTAAGGCAGTGGTTCTCTACCTTTTCAGGCCGTCACCCCCAAAATAATAAATGTAAACTGGGGGCCCTGATGAAATGTAGGAGTTGAGGCCTAACTTTTCGGTTCCAAAGATACATATTGTGAAAATAGCAGATCGTCTATTTTCAAAATGTTTGTCTCTTTCTTATATAATTTGACAATTTGACCAGTTTTTATAGTCACTTTTGATGCAGTAATAGCCTTTTTCTTTTTTAGGTATTAAAGATGTCTAAAAAGTCCTTCAATTGTCACGTCACTGTCACGTGGGGACCCCCATGGGGGTCACGTGGGGACCCCCCTGGGGGTCCCGACCCACAGGTTGAGAACCACTGCCATGGTTGACGGCATCCCTTTAGTTTTCCCCCTGGTCTGATTGTTCACACACCTGGTTATATCGAGTAATATGGCATAAATACATTGCTTGACATGGTCTATTCACAGTTTCACCCATATGCTGTACATACACATATACCACTGTATACCTCTCCCCATTTCCTGTCAGTCTACTGTCCTATCAATGAAGGCATAAAAGCCCAAAACATATATTTACAAATAATTGCGATGAGACGATTATTATGTAATAATAAGTGTGAGCTGGGCCTACCTGGTCCAGGGCCAGCAGGATGTTGGACCTGAAGGTGATGGAGGCACAGAGCAGAGCCAGCAGCCAGAAACCCAGCATGGGACCTGAAGACTGGACCCCCTTCATCCGCTCATACTGGGTGAGGAGGGTGGCTATGAGCTGGAATAGAATATATACACATTATGACTGGACCCCCCTTCATACGCTCATACTGGGTGAGGAGGGTGGCTATGAGCTGGAATACAATATATACACACACACACATTATGACTGGACCCCCTTCATACGCTCACACTGGGTGAGGAGGGTGGCTATGAGCTGGAATAGAATATAATATATATATACACATTATGAAGACTGGACCCCCTTCATACGCTCATACTGGGTGAGGAGGGTGGCTATGAGCTGGAATATAATATATACACATTATGACTGGACCCCCTTCATACGCTCATACTGGGTGAGGAGGGTGGCTATGAGCTGGAATATAATATAATATATATACACATTATGACTGGACCCCCTTCATCCTCTCATACTGGGTGAGGAGGGTGGCTATGAGCTGGAATATAATATAATATATATATACATTATGAAGACTGGACCCCCTTCATACGCTCATACTGGGTGAGGAGGGTGGCTATGAGCTGTATCTTTGTGGCTGGTTCTACAGCCCGGGCATAAATTGGGCATAAAATGGATTTATACTGAGGTTAGGGTTAGGGTTTAGGTTAGGGTTAGGTGACACCTCTATTTAGAATAATGGAAGTCAATCTTCCGAATAGAGGTGTGTAACCGCTATGAGCTATATCTTTGTGGCTGGTTCTACAGCCCGGGATCTCCATGTATGGGCATAAAATGGATTGATGTATGATGTCAGATGTCATTGACATCTAAGGACTTTCACATAACGGATAACTGAGTAAGCATGTTTGGGCTCTCACAGGGTATGGAGATATGCTGTGAGAGCCCAAACATGCTTACTCAGTTATCCGTTATGTGAAAGTCCTTAGATGTCAATGACATCTGACATCATACATCAATCCATTTTATGCCCATACATGGAGATCCCGGGCTGTAGAACCAGCCACAAAGATATAGCTCATAGCGGTTACACACCTCTATTCGGAAGATTGACTTCCATTATTCTAAATAGAGGTGTCACCTAACCCTAACCTAAACCCTAACCCTAACCTCAGTGGGGGTATTCCTGAATAGGGGTGTTTCTAAGTAGGGGTGTTTCTGAATAGAGGGCTGCCATATATGGGTACCAGGGGTTTACATATATGGATAACTGGTCCAATATACTGTACATCACTGGCCAGAGATGGCCAAGCCATGGCGCGACCTCGTCGCTTGCCGCCCTGAGGCGTCTTAATATAGTAGTTATTGTGCCCAGTGGGAACGGTGCTTTAGACTGATGATAGCTTCTTGGTTCATGCATTTAACGTTTATTACCTTGTGTTTCCTTGCTTACTGGAAATCCCTCTGGATTAAGAGTGCGTTAAAATGCCTAAATTGCAAATTGTTTCTCTAACAGCCTACTGTAGGTCAGGGGTTGTCAAAGTGGGTGACGGGGCACCCTGGGGTGCCGTGATGCCAGTCCCAGGGTGCTTCGAGATAATTTGATAATATTTTGAATTTATTTGGACAAAATATTTAGTATCATTTTAAACTTGAAGTACAAACTTATTTTCAGTCAGTTCTAACCAAAATGGCTGTTATCTCAACGTTTTCCTCGCCACATAATCACTGTCGGGCAGAAACCTCGTATCTCAAAGTTTGGTAAAGCAAGGCCCTGTTTCATCATACAAGACTGTCGCACAAAACTATTGAGAACAGCAGAGCTACAAGCACACAACGCCATACATCGCGAGGCGTTGTGTGCTTGTAGATCTGCTGTTTTCACTAGTTTTGTACATTTTATAGGTAAATGATAAATACAAAATGAACGGTTTTGGACATACAAGGTTTCCACCCGACAACGACGATATGCTATAAATATATGGTGCTTGTGAAAATTAAAAATTATAATGTAGGGTTGCCTCGGATTAAAAAAATATTTATGGGGTGCCCTGAGGCAAAACTGTTTGGGAACCCCTGGCCTAGGTTATCATGAGGCCACACATAATAATAACCAGAGCACTGTGGGACATTTCCCTGTGCTCTCCCCATGCTTTCCTGTCCTGTGTTTATTTGCTGATAGTGTGAACTCCCTGGCTGTGATGAAAACAGACACGGCCTTCCTGGCCTGTGTGTATGAAGTGTGAGAAGGTCAAGTCTTACCATGGTGACTCCCAGCACCGTGGGGCTGACCAGGTAGACTCACCATGGTGACTCCCAGCACCGTGGTGCTGACCATAGACTCACCATGGTGACTCCCAGCACCGTGGGGCTGACCATAGACTCACCATGGTGACTCCCTGCACCGTGGGGCTGACCATAGACTCACCATGGTGACTCCCTGCACCGTGGGGCTGACCATAGACTCACCATGGTGACTCCCTGCACCGTGGGGCTGACCATAGACTCACCATGGTGACTCCCAGCACCGTGGGGCTGACCATAGACTCACCATGGTGACTCCCAGCACCGTGGGGCTGACCATAGACTCACCATGGTGACTCCCAGCACCGTGGTGCTGACCATAGACTCACCATGGTGACTCCCTGCACCGTGGGGCTGACCAGGTAGACTCAACATGGTGACTCCCTGCACCGTGGGGCTGACCATAGACTCAACATGGTGACTCCCTGCACCGTGGGGCTGACCATAGACTCACCATGGTGACTCCCAGCACCGTGGGGCTGACCATAGACTCACCATGGTGACTCCCAGCACCGTGGGGCTGACCATAGACTCACCATGGTGACTCCCTGCACCGTGGGGCTGACCATAGACTCACCATGGTGACTCCCTGCACCGTGGGGCTGACCATAGACTCACCATGGTGACTCCCTGCACCGTGGGGCTGACCATAGACTCACCATGGTGACTCCCAGCACCGTGGGGCTGACCATAGACTCACCATGGTGACTCCCAGCACCGTGGGGCTGACCATAGACTCACCATGGTGACTCCCAGCACCGTGGGGCTGACCAGGTAGACTCAACATGGTGACTCCCTGCACCGTGGGGCTGACCATAGACTCAACATGGTGACTCCCTGCACCGTGGGGCTGACCATAGACTCACCATGGTGACTCCCAGCACCGTGGGGCTGACCATAGACTCACCATGGTGACTCCCAGCACCGTGGGGCTGACCATAGACTCACCATGGTGACTCCCAGCACCGTGGGGCTGACCATAGACTCACCATGGTGACTCCCAGCACCGTGGGGCTGACCATAGACTCACCATGGTGACTCCCAGCACCGTGGGGCTGACCATAGACTCACCATGGTGACTCCCAGCACCGTGGGGCTGACCATAGACTCACCATGGTGACTCCCAGCACCGTGGGGCTGACCAGGTAGACGGGAGCGGGAGCGCCGCGGGGTTGGCTTCTTTCCCAGAAAGAATAGAAAACATCTGCCCAGCAGATTATCCACAGCAGAAAGCCTACCGCCTGCAGGGGACACACAGAGAGAGAGAGAGAGACTTTCACATGACATGTTAACCAATTTAGAACAGGTATACATTATTTGTGTATCATTATTTTATGCTTTAACTATTGAAAAACAGCAGATATACAAGCTCACAGCGCGGCACCGAGTGCCGCGCTGCGAGCTTGTAGATCTGCTATTTTTGAAAAATCGTGAAAATTAGAATTTTGACCCAATTCTATAAGTGTCTTTTGAATCCTTCTAAGGTTTTTTGAAAAAACCTACGTTTCTATGTCAGCAATCTGGCCAGCCATCGTCAAAGAAAAGGTCCTTTTCACTTAACTGGAGCTCAGTTGGTCTGTTCTTGAGAGACTACTATGTCAGTGGTTCTCAACCATGTCAAGGACCCCCAAACTGATATTTATTTGGCCACGGACCCCCATCTCAAAATATCTAGTTCCAGGGACCACCCAGAAGCAAAATTTGAGTTACAAACGTTCGCTTGAAAAATACATATATTCAAAGATTTGAACACATTTTCACAACTTTTTCAAAAATAGCAGATCTATAAGCTCACAGCGCGGCACTCGGTGCCGCGCTGTGAGCTTGTATATCTGCTATTTTTCAATCATTAAAGCATTCAATATTTCTAGGCCTAAATGGGTTAAATGTGGGCTTCTCACGCTATTATACATTATAAAAGGTTGCCGTTTATACCAGTGGTTCTCAGCCTGCGGGTCGGGACCCCCAGGGGGATCCTCAAATTATTTTGGGAGGTCCCCAGATGATTAACGTAATGTGCAACATCGTTTTCTCACTCAACAGTAAACAAACCAACACAGTTTAAGTGTATATGGAGGGAATCTTCACATTTCTTCAAATATTAGAGGCAGACATTGTGAAAATAGCCGATCTAAATGCTCACAACGCCTCGCAACGGGAGGCGTTGTGAGCATTTAGATTGTCTATTTTCACAATAGAACCATGTTATACAAAATGTAATGCCTCAACTCTTAGTGCTTGTCAGGGTGGGGGGGTCCCCAGTTAAAATATGATTATTTAGGGGGTCGCGGCCTGAAAAGGTTGAGAACCACTGGTTTATACGATGTCATTTTTTACAGCACAAATCAAATCCTCAGCCTGCAGTCCATGGGCCAGAACCATGGCTTTTGGACAAGGGGGAAAAGATTGGATTTGATTTTTGTATTGCTACATGTCTGTAGTTTATGACATTATAGGATAGAAATGTCAACATGGCAGCTGATTACTTGTTTTCAGCCCTTATATCCTAGTTTTAAATGGACAGAATCAAGAAGACTGTCCATTTAGAACCGTTCCTTAAACACTTAGGGAGGGAAGGGGAAGACCACCCATTTTCAATATTGAAATATGTCATTAATATACCTTAGAGGAGTTGTGTGGAAAAAAAAAAAAGTTCCTCCCCTTCTGTGTTGCCTAGAACTGGAGGATTGATTTTGGGGTTTGTATTGTAAAGTACAATGTGTGATGTCATCAAGTTGTACTTTACAATACAAACCCCAAAATCAATCCTCCAGTTCTAGGCAACACAGAAGGGGGGGAACTTTTTTTCTATTTCCACACAACTCCTATAAGGTATATTAATGACACAGTTCAATATTGAAAATGGGTGGTCTTCCCCTTTAAGCACCCTTTATATACAGTACTTGTTGTACAGCGAAAAAATTGCCAATCTAAAAGAAAAAGTTTATAATACCCAGAATATGCATGCCAGACTAAAGTAGTTTCCCGATGGGTCAAGAAGACCAAAGAGTGGATCACAAGGTACTGAAAGATGGCGTACACACATACTGTGATAAGTACATCACAGCAGGTTATGCCCAGAAACCTATGTCTGAGACAGTGACAGAGACGGTCGCATAGCACTATAGCTCCTACAAGCTCAAGGCCACTTGTGGTGAAAACTCACTGCAGGGCCAAATCGAACAACTAAAGGACAAAATGACGAAAAAGGATATCGAAGAAATAAAGACCTCACTCAGCCTTCAGGCTGAGGAGATGACTAAATTGACGACTACTTTGACGAATTTGATGATCCAACATCAGGCTGACCTGATGAAGGAGGTCTTGGCTTTGAAGGCGACGGTCAAGGAAAGAGATCAAAAGATTGAAGAATTGGAGAAAAGATTGGATGAAATGGAACAATATTCAAGGTTGGATGACATAATTATTTCGGGGCTGAAAGTTAAACCATTCTCCTATACCAGGGCTGCTGCCAATAGCCCCAGCACCCCGCCAGAAGAACAAGTAACCACTGAAAGGCAAGTCATTGATTTCTTTAAATCTAAGGAGATTGTGTTGGACCAGGATCATATCGCTGCTTGCTACACACTCCCAAGCAAGGATCGTAAAGCAAA
Organism: Nannobrachium achirus; assembly: GCF_963921795.1. Classification (NCBI taxonomy): domain Eukaryota; kingdom Metazoa; phylum Chordata; class Actinopteri; order Myctophiformes; family Myctophidae; genus Nannobrachium; species Nannobrachium achirus. The sequence goes on along the minus strand of NC_137813.1, from coordinate 4,188,490 downwards.
CCCTGTTATACTCTTGAGATTCGCAAACAGAAAACACAAGAATCAACTCCTGATACAAGGAATGAAGCTTAAAGGCTCGGATGTTTATGTCAACGAACATCTAACAAAAAAGAATGCTGAAATTGCCAGGGAGGCACGCATCCTTAAGAAACAGGAAAAAATTCAAGGTGTTTGGAGCAGAAATTGCAAAGTGATGATAAAACCAAATGGAGATACAGCCAAGGTAACAGTGGTACGTGATTTGAAGGAACTGGATGATTACAAATGAATGGTGCTGAAATGGACACAAACACTGCTGTTTGACTACCCTGGCAAAACGTCAAGATAGCTGCTTCTGTACGAGACACTGAAACTCTGACATTTTTATTAGTGAAGCAGAATTACCAAGACAAGAAAGAACGGGACAAATACAAATGAATTGTGCTTAATTCTTCCTGCCATATGTGCCCAAGACAGCTGCTTCTGTATAACAGACAGTAAATCCCTTGTCTCAAGGACATGCCGCTTGATAACCCTGTAGCCAAAACACTGCCAACTCTACTACAGAAAAATGTCAAACTGACTCAGATAAAGAATGCAAAACACAGGCTTTGCCTAGCCAAAGTGGATGTGCACGTACTGTAACCATATTTGAACTGAAGCGTAACAAAAGGGAGGCCACAACTGAATTAACCTGGAAAATATCATGGACAATGCGTAATCATGGACACAAACCTAGAAAAAAAAACTACATTCACTCTATCATGTTTCTCTACCTCCATTTATTATTACACTTATTATTATTATTATGATTACTATTATTACCCATATTATTAGTCTGTTTGTTTCTCTTTTCTTTTCTTAATTTACTCTTACCTGCTATTAGGCTGATGTATGCTTAAATCCTAAACACTTTAAATTATTATGTAAGTAAAAAAAAAAGTACATTCATTCTATCATGTTTCCTTTTCAGTTATTATTATTATTATTATTACCCTTATCCTTTTATCATGTTTCCTTTATCTCCATTTATGTAATTACATTTTTTTGAGAAAAAAAAGTAGATTATTCATCTATTCATTTATTTCATTATCACCAGAAGGTAAAATCGTATACTCTTATAACATATTCTGATTCCTGAATTGCTAGTGTTGATGTATATGGAAATTCTTCCAACATGTTTTTTCCCTTTTCTTAATTTTCCATTTATTTTTTATTTTTTTATTTTCCATTCTCATATCTGCTATGAGGCCGATGTATCCTTGAATTTCAAACATTCCTATAACTAATCACTGTATTTTACCTATTGAATAAGTAGGATAGGCTTCTACAAGCTTTCAGCTTCAGCCTATTCCTTTTGACCACATGTAACAATGACTAAGGGGATGTATGACTTGTAAAAATGTGAGTGATCAAATAAACTAAACTAAAAACTATGCATGTATGAAACCATGTGTACTGTATGTACAGTATGCCATGTCCCACGGTGTTGAAGAGGTCAGTGCAGAGGATCCAAACAGAGAAATCTCCCCTGCAACTTGTAACAGTGACCATTGTATTGTTCAGAGCAGGTTCAACGCAGGTTGCACACGACCTGGCCCTGCCCCGAGTCAAACATTATTTGGTTTGGATTAATACTGACAGCTTTCATTACTGCAACAATAGCCTTTGTGTTTACTTAGCAAAGCTGGACGAGCACCAAAACACCAGAACTCACGGCATGGTTTAAAGTTATGCCCGATGGAACAAATGAACTTTGGTGCTATTGCTGAAAAAACCTTGGTAATGTGAGCCGGTGCGCTGTGCGTGCGTGCGTGCGTGCGTGCGTGCGTGCGTGCGTGCGTGCGTGCGTGAGTGTGTGCGTGTGCGTGTGCGTGCGTGCGTGCGTGCGTGCGTACACTGACAGACAATGGAATTGTGTTTCTGTGTTCAGTAATATTTAGTTCTGGTGGTCTCATAGCTCTGATATTCTCAGTGTCTGCTAAATAAATACCTAAAGTGTAAATTGTATTCATGCCTTGAGAATGTGACCCGGCCTTTAAAGGACAACTTTAGTTTTTTACAACAAGTGTTCATATTTTAGATTGTAAATAGAGAGAAAGAACAGATGAGTGTTACAATGTTTTCATTTACTGCTTTCTGTCGTTTTAGCCATTTTAGGGATTTTGATTTCAGTGGGCAGGGCCATGCGTACAAGTGGCTAAATATGCCTTTTTAGACACAATAAGCCGTTCATTTCTTCATTACTATTTACAGTAACACTACCAGCCCCCATCAGTCACATCTGCCCATGAAAGACTGTGGTGCATCTTGGAAATGGGCTTATTGTGTCTAAAAAGACATATTTAGCCACTTGAACACGTGCCCCACCCACTGAAATCAAAACCCAAATATGATAGAAAGCAGTACCGTATTTTCCGGACTATAAGGCGCACCGGACTATGAGGCGCACTGTCAATGAATGGTCTATTTTCGAACTGTTTTCATATATAAGGCGCACCGGACTATTAATAAGGCGCACATAATAGATGCTACCGTTGTGTTATGCATCCAACAGATGGAGCTGTGCTAAAGGGAATGTCAATGTCAATGAATGATCCATATATAAGGCGCACTGTAGTTTTTTGAGAAAATTAAAGGCTTTTAAGTGCGCCTTATAGTCCGGAATATACGGTAAATGAAAACATTTTAACACTCATCTTTTCTTTCTTTTCTAAAATATGAACCCTTGTTGTAAAAAAAAAAAAGAAATTGTCCTTTCATTTGCCTTGGGCACCAAAAACTTGAAAACCACAGTAGAGATATGTCTCTCATGTGGTTGTTTTACATTCATATTGGGTTGTTTTACTGCAGGACTCAAGCAGGAAAGAACAAAACACTGTTTAGTCCTGCTACAGCTCCTTGTAACACAGCATTAAAACACTGTTTAGTCCTGCTACAGCTCCTCGTAACACAGCATTAAAACACTGTTTAGTCCTGCTACAGCTCCTTGTAACACAGCATTAAAACACTGTTTAGTCCTGCTACAGCTCCTCGTAACACAGCATTAAAACACTGTTTAGTCCTGCTACAGCTCCTCGTAACACAGCATTAAAACACTGTTTAGTCCTGCTACAGCTCCTCCTAACACAGCATTAAAACACTGTTTAGTCCTGCTACAGCTCCTCGTAACACAGCATTAAAACACTGTTTAGTCCTGCTACAGCTCCTCGTAACACAGCATTAAAACACTGTTTAGTCCTGCTACAGCTCCTCGTAACACAGCATTAAAACACTGTTTAGTCCTGCTACAGCTCCTCCTAACACAGCATTAAAACACTGTTTAGTCCTGCTACAGCTCCTCGTAACACAGCATTAAAACACTGTTTAGTCCTGCTACAGCTCCTCGTAACACAGCATTAAAACACTGTTTAGTCCTCTTATAGCTCCTCCTAACACAGCATTAAAACACTGTTTAGTCCTGCTACAGCTCCTCGTAACACAGCATTAAAACACTGTTTAGTCCTGCTACAGCTCCTCGTAACACAGCATTAAAACACTGTTTAGTCCTGCTACAGCTCCTGGTAACACAGCATTAAAACACTGTTTAGTCCTGCTACAGCTCCTCATAAAACAGCATTAAAAAGGCTGTGTAATTTGATGAATAGATCCTCTTCCTCCAGTGTTTCACAGGGAGCTATAAATAAAAACGACAGAAATGACGACGGCAGTCAGGAGGTTTTCTGAGGTTAAACAACATTATGCTCATTACAGGATCGTCAGACTGTTACGTAGCTGAGGACATACTGTAACTGTGTCTCTTCAAGGACTGCTGGGTACAGTAAACACAGCACACTGAATCTAATCAGAATGAGTCCCGTCTCTCTTTGCCACTCGCTCCCTTCCTCTATGGCAGGGGTTTTCAAAGTGGGTGACGGGGCACCCTGGGGTGCCGTGACGGCAGTCCAGGGGTGCCGCGAGATCATTTGATAGTATTTGGAATTTATTTGGACACTTGAAAAAAAAATTAGTATCATTTTAAACTTGAAGTATAAAGTTATTTTCAGTCAGTTCTAACCAAAATGGCTATTATCTCAACATTTTCCTCACAACATAATCACTAAAATATCGTCACTGTCAGGCAGAAACCTCGTATCTCCAAGTTTCAAATGTGTGCGTCTTTTGGTAAAGCAAAGCCCTGCTTCATCATACAAGACTGTCACACAGAACTAGTGAAAACAGCAGATCTACAAGCACACAACGCCTCGAAACTGTTGGAATAACTGGAAAAGCTGTTAAATCTATGTTTTCCATGCTTATCTTATCAACTAGGGTGCATTGTTTTGACAGTAAGGAGGAGATGTACTTTCCACTCCCGGAAAGCTGCTTCCACACAGGCAGACACCTTAGATCTACTATGTGTACTACTTCTGAAAACAAAGGAATTCCGCAAACAAGCACATAAATAAATAGATAATGTCTGGGAAACAGTGGACTAGGATTCTCAAGTTAGGATGTTCTTTAGACTCATTTGCAAAGAGAAACCAGACTTGGGGAGATAAGTTGAGATTGTGAACTAAAACTATGTTTCAGTGTTTAAGTACTAAGTTAACAGATGTACGGATATCATTTGCAAGCAAACTGATAACTGATCAGTCATGTACACGATCAGCAGGTACAGTAGGCCTAATGATTGAACCCTAAATAATATACATTCTCAGAACGATGTCTACTCTGTATGTATGTATGTACAGTATGTATTGGTTAAGTGTTGTGAATTTCTTCAACACATAGATCCTGATGTAATTTAACACAAGGGTCTTCAACAGGGGGTCCGGGACCCCTAGGGGGTCCTCCCAATCTTTGTGTGATAGAAACGTTTTTATATTAACCACTTGAACCCTAGTGTCCTCATTCTGAGAACTTTAGGCACAAATAGCAGATCTACAAGCTCACAACGCCTCGCAGCGCTTGTAGATCAGCTATTTTTGGCAAAGAGGTTTGGTGTAGAGGGGAAAAAGAGCAGACTAAGTACAGAGTGAAAGGTCAAGTTTATTAAGCATTGATGGTTCAAGTGGTTAAATATCTGAAAACACACATGACATGAATCCAAAATACACTGATGACTGTGCTGTCAAACAATGAAACTATATGGAATCTATGAACAGGTCGTGGGGGTCCCTGCTTCATCTCTCTCTCTCAACTAAGGGGTCCCTGGCCTGAAAACGTTGAAGACCCCTGCTTTAACATAGTGTGTGTCCTGACTGCCCTGGCGGTGCCAGCAGTGTGCACGCAGCAGAGAGAGAGCCAGACATTCCCACACAGCCGGCGGCTTTGTGTCGTTGGTTCCACACGCTTCACAACACCCTCAGCATTCCATTATATTATAGTCCACGGTGGCACGGGGTCGGCGGCAGGTCACGTCAGGTCATGTCACTAATTATACAACAGGTAGTTCTGACGAAGCTATCTGATTGGTTGAAATAGCTTTCCTACCCGTGCGAATAATGAGTGTCTCATCAAACAAAGAAATCAGCTGTGCCCCGGTCCTGAAATAGCCGCCCACTCGCTTTTATTGTTTCCGTAGGCGATGCCTTGTAAGCGGTTGCCAGTTTTCATGTGAAGTTCAGGGACATAGTGGCAAAATCTGGCATTAAACAATGCAACTGTTGTATAATCGCAATATTACACTTGAGTGTCGGCTCGTTCCTGCAGCAAGGCTGGCGTGCCGATAATCACGATAAAGCACACCCTATCGTGTGATATTGCTTAAAGGTAACGTAAATGTCAGGTGATCCACTCACAGTCTTGGCTCTGTTGAGGTGGGTCATACAGAAGTAGAAAGGATGTAGGGCTGCATGGGCAGGGATTCCCAAACCTTTTGGACTCAGGGCACCCCGATAAATATTTGTTTCATTCGAGGTGTAGTAGAAATATTTAAAGACTGTCAAATGTGTTCCTACTTACAGTATATTCAACTTTGTAGAATTTAGTTTAAAGCAAATCTCACACTAATGTAGATTTGCCTGCAGCTGTCAAACCAACAGCTGACATCCTCCTGTGACTTCTACCTCTCTGTGTCAGCATAATCTGTACTGTGTGTTAACTATTTCTATGTTGCTTTATCTTTATAACATATCCTTATAAGACCATGTTACCATGTTAGAATAGCATCTCTGTCAGAATGGACTATAAGAGCTGTATCATAAGGTGCAGGGGAGGCTTGTGCCTGGGAGGGCTGAGGAGAGGCCTGCTCCTCAAGGATCTGTAATGCTGATACTCTGTTCAACTTTTTGCCTTTTGAATAAATCTGTCAATTCTTCAAATCCTTCATCCTTGTGAAACATTAATTAATTTCTATAACAGAGGCAACCCTATATTATATTCAGCTACTCACTCCCAGCACCTTATATTTATGGCATATTTTACTATTACCTTTAGCATAACAGTATGATCTAACAATCTTTAATCAGAAATATTAAACGTTTTGCAATGAATTATTATATAAGATGATGACAACATCTGAATGAATTAGTGTTTTATTGAGTAAATCACATGACTCGGCACCAGCGCTGCGTTTGATAACTTCTCCAGGCAAAGGAGGCGTACCTGGACTGCCGTCACGACACCCACTTTGAAAAGCCCTGGTGTAGGGGATAACTCACAGTTTTGGCTCTGTTGAAATACATTGGACATAAAAAGGACTAGTGATATGTCATTAAGCTACTAATATAGACTGAAGTAATGAAAGTGGGTCATGTTTGGAACAGCTGAAATCAATAATATATTATTATAGTATTATTAAGATATTAACCTGAGGGCCGCATTAAGTGAAGGTGGGGGCCGCATGTGGCCCCCCAGGCCGCCAGTTGCCCATGTATGACTTACGGTCTTGGCTCTGTTGAGGTGGCTCATACAGATGTACTTACCACCCTGTAGACAATATGCCTTCCGGTTGGTTCCAAGATTTCGAAGTGCTGCGTTTAACGGACGTTACGTCATGCGGTGCGGGTCTGTTTACATTCCCCAGCGAAAAAAATAAATAGATTGTAGCTCTTAACTCGCTCTTAATAGGTGTAACATTGCTTGAATCAATGTTTTTGTTTGTATATTGTTTATTGCGAGCGCAACCGACGGAGCAGGAGACGTAGACCAGATATTTTCGTGCAGGGAATACGTTTGCAGGGACACCGCACTGTGAAAAAATACAGCTTCTGGGAAAATTCAGCCCCACCTCCTAGAACGGTTTCTGCCTTGTATTGTCACCAGGCTTTTCTCTTCGCAGATGAGTAAAGCCTGGCTACGCGAGGCTATGTACTTACGGTCTTGGCTCTGTTGAGGTGTGTCATACAGAGGTACTTACGGTCTTGGCTCTGTTGAGGTGTGTCATACAGAGGTACTTACGGTCTTGGCTCTGTTGAGGTGGCTCATACAGAGGTACTTACGGTCTTGGCTCTGTTGAGGTGGCTCATACAGAGGTACTTACGGTCTTGGCTCTGTTGAGGTGGCTCATACAGAGGTACTTACGGTCTTGGCTCTGTTGAGGTGTGTCATACAGATGTAGCCCCTGCGGTGGTAGCGGAGGTAGAGCAGGTAGAGAGGAGTGATCAGCCAGAGGTAGCAGCAGGGCAGCCACACCAGCACCGTGTTCTGGAAGCAGCGCGTCAGGTCCGGGCTGGACGTGTTCCATGTCCGGTTCCAATCCTGAGCACAGGGCAAATGACAAGACATATTAATTAGGTAACATGTCATTAGGTCGAACACCCTTTGGATCAACCACCAAACTCTAACCCTAACCCTAATCCTAACCTCAGTAAAACTATGCCTAACTCTAACCCTAAACCTAACCTCAGTAAAACTATGCCTAACGCTAACCCTAAACCTAACCTCAGTAAAAATATGCCTAACTCTAACCCTAACCCTAATCCTAACCTCAGTAACCGTGACGCGGGTGATTATCTAACCTGCCGACGCTGTTCGACCCAACGGGAGTTCGACCTATGGGGCAGTCCCCATTAAACCATTTATTAACCTGTTTATTGGACTGGGAACCCCTTTTTTTTTTTTTTTTGCAGTGTACAGTGTAATAGCAACATACATTTTTTGGGTAATTTCTGAATAAATATTTGAGGTTTTTCAGAAAACTTTAGATTTTAAGGACTGGATTTACTGTAGTGTAGCTGTTTATGTATTGTTTTGGCCTCTTGTCTAAATGGGTTACAACCTGTTAAAATGATATGTTTATGATATGTATAATTTGACCGCTGAGTCGCTGACCCCCCAGAAGCAAAAAAAAAAGTAAAAAAAAAAAGAAAATTGCACATATTTTCACGATTTTTCAAAAATAGCCAAAGTATAGCATTATGCTTTTTAGCACCAAATCACACAGATGCTTTCCCAGAATGAATGGGTTAAAAGAAAAAGCCTGATTTATAGTTTGTTGTGCGCCGGTGTGTCATACACCGAAACGAGCTGATCTACAAGCTCACAATGTGTTGCAGCATCATTCATGACGCACTGTGAGCTTGTAAAATCTGCTATTTTTGGCAATGCGACAAAGGAAACGGTGTGGAAATAATAGAAGTGAACGGCTAAAACCAGTCAGGTAAGTTTAGGCAAGAAATATGTAATTGGACATATAATTACCTACGGTTACATTGTAATTCAACCTTTAAAACCACCAGGGAAAAAACATAATATCTAAAATCCTATACGATACCTAGTCTCTTATCAAAGTGCATATCGTGTCCAGTGGTACAAGAAAGATGTTCAGACAGGAGAATCAAAAGTAGGGGTGGGCGATATGGTGATAATTATCGTTGAGACGATACAATGTCTCCACGATATGCCTTTTCAGAGGTATCGTATGTATCGTGATACAATTGAGGGAGCCTTGTAAGAAATCCTGTTTAATCGTTAATACAGAGATTCATTGCAGAATTCAATTTAAACCTGCATTTTGGTCTAAATCAGTAGTTCTCAAACTTTAAAATGTCAAGGTCTCCCCTTAACTCTGACAGTATACAAATGAAACCAATTGGTTTCATTTTGTATACTGTCAGAGTTATACTTGTAAAGTTCAATTTAGACCTCCCAAAAGGAACCCAGAGTCTAGTTTTTGTCAAGTAACTTGAAAAATAACCATAAAAACAAATGTGAAAAAGAATCGTGATAAAATCGTGTATCGTGATACAGCTTGGGAAAATATGGTGATATTGTATTTTTCCATATCGCCCACCCCTAATCAAAAGATCAACACATGACCAGCTGCCCAGAGATCATAGCTTTCCATTTGGCCTTATTAAGACCTGGAACACATTATTACTCTAACCATTGTTTTATGATTTAGCTATTAATTAAAAGAAGATCTACAAGCTCACAGCGCGGCACTCGAGCCTGTAGATCTGCTAGTTGTGAAAATGTAAATGTCTTCTAAATCCTTCTTCTAAATCAGTGGTTCTCAAACGTTTTCATGTCAAGGACCCCCAGAATTACATGTATTTGGACGCGGACCCCCATCTCAAAATGTTGTTCCAGGGGCCCTAGAAGCAAAAAAAGTTTGATGTATTCAAAGATTTGCACACATTTTCAAAGATAAAAAAAAAAGAAATAGCAGATTTACAGGCTCAAAGCGCAGCACTCGATGTCATGCTATGAGCTTGTATATCTGCTATTTTTCATTAGCTAAAGCATAACATATTGTTTTTAGAGGTGCTCAGCGGTTATGAAGGTGTCATAAATTCATAATGTCATGCATTGAGCCATGAGACATTTGAGAGTGGCAACAACTTGCAGCAAGTCTGCAGCTGGGTGACAGAGAAACACAGGTTTGGTAGAGCACTGAGCAGTGGTTCTCAAAGTGGGGTCTGGGGACCCCCAGGGGTCCTTGAGAGGGTTCATAGGGGGTCCCCAACAACATTTGTTAATACCAGTATCACAAGTCAATCATTTTAACCCCTCAATCCAAATGTTATACGTTGGCTATTCAAAAATAAGATGTACAAGCCGTGAGGTTGTCCATCTTGTACATACAGTATGTGCGATTTACAATATTATCGCGATAATCAAAATCCATTATCCTGGGGCGGAATATTTGCCAAAAATAGCCAATTACTTGGCAAAGACATTTGCTAGAGAGTGAAAAAAAGACTCAAGTATGTATATTATAAGCACCTTTTACCAATTATAGAGGGTTTAAATGGTACCAGATATGCAGCTCGGCAAATAAAAGGTGACACAATTACACATTACTGTTTGCCTCACCAACATTAGAGTTCCAACTCATATCTCTATCAGTTGTCAAAGACTCTGCAGCCACAAGAACACTTGTCTTGTGCTCGCTGTGTTCTCTGAGACGACCACTCATACCTGTTATGTACTGTACTTGACTTGTAGAGTGCATTTCTGGGTCAAGTGGAGCTACAGTGTCTTTAAGTCTTCTCTAAAGTGCATTAAGAAAGACACTGTCTTTCTTCTTTAAGGTGCAACAGCATTCCAGCCCTCAGTTCAGGAGAATGTGTTTTCATGTTGGACTGTTGCCAGGGAAGGGAAGTGAACTTAACAGGAGTCACATGACGTGTCTGTCTAAATCTGCCCTCAAAACAGATTATTTTACAAATCACCAAGTATAGCTGCTACAGTAGGCATATACAGCAGGATAAAAGGACCTTATTGATTCACACCATCAGGCCATAAAACTGAGCCTCTTCTGAGCCTTGAAGCTACTGTATACAGAATGTTCTTCACATGGGAATGTAGAGCATTCTATTGACTTATGTTTGATCGTTAGCTCTAATTAAATTGAACCATTATAATGATGATCATCACATTTCAGTGGTTCTCAACCTTTTCAGCCCTGACGAAGACTAAGAGTTGAGGCATTACATTTTGTATAACACAGTTTGGTTGTGAGAATAGCACATCTTCATGCACAGACAAGTGAGCATGTAGATCTGCTATTTTCACAATTTCTGCCTCTAATATTTGACAAATAGGACAATGTTTAATTTGACATTTTAGAGGTATTTAAAAAGTCCATAAATTGTCACTTTAAAAATGTGCATAGCCTATACCCTCTATACACTTAAACTGTATTTTGGTCTGTTTACTGTTGAGTGAGAAAACAATGTTAACATGTATAGCTAAACATCTGGGGACCCCACACAAAAATAATGTGTCCCACAATTGTCCCCCGACCCACAGGTTGAGAACCTGGTCTAGGTCAGTTTTTTAATCGCGATGACAACAACGTTTCAATCGATATTCTCTCGATATGTCACGTTTTTTCTATTCTTTATGTGTTTACATGGAAAGCAGTGTGTTCCATTATGGAACATACAACATGTTTTATAACTGTCCTGTGTGCAGACAGCAGGCAACAGATATCTGTTGCCTGCCTAAGACCTTAATTGTTCATATGAACAATTAAGGTCTTTCCCCCTGCATTTGAACAATGAAACACTAAATGAACATAATGGTCCATTTAGATAGCCTGCATTATGGCTCAGTGTGGATCATTCAATAACACTCCAACCCTGTACAGTAGACTGAGTACAGTACAGTACAGTACAGTGCAGTACAGGTGATTATCAGCTAGGCTAACAGTTAGCACTGTGTAGCACCCATAACAATAACAAGTGGTTAAATGGCATTAACAGACAATCAGAGGGCTTTATGGAACCCTGACTCACCCAGAAGGGATCGGAACCGTCCGGACTGCAGAACGACTCAAAGCCCATGAATAAACACTATGACTCTGTCAACTTATGTTAGGAGAGAGAGAGAGGTAGCTGGGCTTTGGTTTGATAACACTCTCTCTCCCTCTCAGTGGCGTCACTTCAGAGAAAGCTATGGTATGGCAACATGACTGGTGTCTTGCACGCGCGCGCCCAGACACCAGTCATGTTGCCATACCTTAGCAACAGGCATGATACATTTATTTTAAGAAGTACATTTTATTTTTCCCCCCGTTTCTACAGTTTCTTGGGCTGGATATGGCAGCCTGGAACAGTTGTTCAAGTGCAGCTAAACTTGGCATGTTAGTAAACATCCCACAATTAACAATAATAATGCTTTGCACCTGTGCAGCTGACCTGCGGAACCTGGGAATATACCATTCTGTCAAGATGGGGAGAATAAAATATAGCCTACCATGCTGTCAAAATGGGGAGAATACAAGTGTGGAGGATGAAAAAGTAAAGTGACCATTGTTAGATTTTGCATTTGTAGTTATTTTACTGTAATTTAACAACATAATAACCAGCACAGATAGACAAAGAGACATTCATGGATGTATATTTAAAAATAACTTTTATTTCCCCCCCTGGACACGGTATGGCAGCTGCATACCCCTGCCATACCCAATTGACGCCCCTGCTCGCTCTCGCTCTCTCTCTCTCTCTCTCTCTCTCTCTCTCTCTCTAAGCAGCTCTTGTGTCTCTCGACACCAACACGGTTGCCAGGTTTGTGCGAGTGCGGGAGAGAAACAAGCAAGTCCAAAAGAAGCCACACACATGGCTATTTGGAAATAACAGGTCTATAAGCTGCCTTGTATCTGCTATTTTTGAAACCTTTTCATTCATATATTTTATTTATTTATGTATTTATTATTATTGTGGCCTCGCCTGGCCTGAAAGGCGAGAACACTATGTTATTCTCATTATTTATATATAGTGAGTTCCGCCACAGACAGTTCAAAGGCGAAACCACTATGGTTTTGTCATTATTTCCGCCGCATATCGTGTTCCGTTAGCCAATGAGGTGCAATTGGTGGAAAAAAATCTGGGAGTGGTGTTAGCTGGAGTACTGGATGAGCTTCACATGACAGTTAGCACGCTGTAGAGTATAGTATTTTCTAGTTATTATAATTTTACCAAGAACATTTTATATTTTTTTGAGCGGTGCTAACCGCTCCTATAGACCGCTTTTTTACCAAAACCATGATGTCACAAATGATGATGACATGAGTCCGCTAGACCAATGAAACACTTTGATTCTGTTGATCTGTCCATTATGTCATAGTCACATAGGCACCCGATTGGTTAACTCTGATTTAGAACGCGTTTAGGCCGCCTAAATACGTCATAAAAAATTATTGAGCGGTGCTAACCTTGAATTTCAAAATTGTATTAGATCAGGACAGGACAGGAGTCAGGTCAGGACGTTCTTTGAATTTCTCAATTGTATGAGTCATGTATTATCTATAATACATGAAAACAAACCACACTTTTAGACAGAGAGCTTTAATCACAGGGCCCTGTCTAAAAGTGTGGTTTGTTTTCATGTATTATAGAGAATATCCAGCTCAAGACAATTTTGAAATTCAAAGAATATAAATAAACAGCTTATGATTATCATGTAGATCGAAGTACGAGCTTTACCACGCCTAACCAACCCCATATCCTGGACACTTCATGGGAGCGAAAATACAGTAGAACCTCCTTCTCCTCTTTGGATCTGCAACTACTGTTGAATTTTGTACAATCGGTCTCTCATCTTGCCGGCCTTCTGGCTAAACTGGGACAGTGATCATGAAGGTGATACCTATAATAATGTCATGTTTGGCAGATCCTTGCGGATGTCAGCACTGAGTGACAGAGAATGTTTGCAAGATGTCTAGAATGTCTAGAACCCCTCCACAGCAGATGTGGGAAAGTCTCGACCAAACAAGTCCAGTATTTGTCTGCAACTCTACAGATCCTTTTGTCATTGTCAAGTAAAGCAATAGAAACTGTGCATGACATTCCAGCTGCTCTTCATGCTCTTTGGTCTTGGGCTTCTCAGCCATCACTTTGCAAGAAGACATCAAATATCGTCCCAACAGAAATAACACTCTGCCACATGCCAGACTTGTCTTTTCAAATGACTGTGTCTTCAAAGTATCTGAACATGACCTTTCAGGGTCATTAGAATGCACTATCCTCATGTATTCTAATCTTTAGGTATGTAGACATGGCAAAGTCCAGCTTATGGTCCTTATGGTCCATGCGGCGGATCTCAGACATGTTCCTCATTTGCTGCTGGACCAGCGAGGCCTCAAACACCACCAGCATGAAGAGTGTGAACACACTGTAGTACCAGTACTCATCCAGACACCACAGCCCCACACAGAACACCTGGAACACAAAGAAGGGGACGGTGGCTCTCTCCCTGAAGAGCTCCAGGAAATCAGGCACCATCATCTCAGCGCGGTTGGTGCCGTATCGCTTCTCTGCCGCTCTCAGGTCTGTCTCCTCCTGGTAGCCACGCCACACCTGGAAGTGGCTCATTGGGTGGCTGATGGGGAACGCCACCGGGAGGAAACATTTCTTCTCCTCTCGGTCGAAGACCGTCCCTGGTCCCTCTGGAGAGCCACGAGCTCAGCAGAACCGTTATTTGGCGTATGTACCAACTTTGCCAGGGTGGCCTTTTGTGGGTCAGGTTCCTTGGAGCAGGTGAGCCAGCAGTGCACGTGCACGGACCAATAGCCCCCCCTCAAAAGCTCCTAGTTAGATCTCGGGACCTAGCTGGCAGTCCTCCGCCAGGCAGGCCACGCACCGTCTATCCCATCCCCTGCCTTCTGGTCTCTTTCTGGCAGAGACTTTGCCCGAGGCTCCTCTTGCTGGCTAACTGGCTGTTAGCAGTGCACTAAATTTCAAACCGATACTGGTTTAAAGATGAAGTGCCATGATTTCACTCCCCCTAAAATACGATCATCAGGTATTATACTAGTACAAAACTATGGCACCACCTCTTTAACAACACTGTCTTCTGACCCTAACCCTAACCCTAACCTTAACCCTATTATGGAGAGTCTGATCATGTTTCCTATATATCATCTATTGTGACATCTATTATGACATCATGTATTGAATGGAATGACATCATGATTGAATGGAATTGGTTTATATTGATGATTTATATTGTGAATATTAATTATTAACCTAGTGATTGTGAATGCTAGCTTGACGATGCTGATAAATGCTGACTTGGCGATTGTGAATACTAAACTGCTCATGTTGAATTCGGCTAATTCATGGTTAGAACAGCTATTGATTGATCACGGCCATTTGATTGAAGACACACAAAGCATATATGATTATTTAAAGAAAAACAAGGCTTGAAAATTGTCCACAATGTATCTCCCTAAATATATTTGCACCGCTCACTTCGCACAGGTGCGATTTTTTAAACATTTTATCAACACAAATCCAATAGGGGGATCCCCGGCATTTATTATCTTCCAGATCCGATGGATTGTGCAGTCCAAGTATAGGGAACGAGACTTTGCCCCAGGTGAAGGAGTTGAGGTAGGCTATCTCGGGGACGGCAGTGGCTCAGGGGTAGAGTTGCCGTTCGTTCGGTTCCCAGTTCGATCCCGGGCTCCCCCAGAGTTAGTGTGGACTGTGGAAGAGTCCTTGAGCAAGACTCTGAACCCCTAGTTGCTCCCGGTGAGCTCTGTGTGTGAATGGGTGAATGTAATGCACAATCTATGTAAAGAGCCTTGGATAAAGGCGCTATGGAAATGCACCATTTACCATTACTTGTTCACCGATGAGAGACGGACAGAGCAGGAGATCAGCCAGAGAATGGCAGCAGTCAGCCTGTTGAGTGATTGGGACTGAGTACGTTGGGGCGGCCTTGAAATAGGGTGAGAAGTTCAGTCACCCGAGAGAGACTTGGAGTAGAACCGCTGCTCCTACACTTGGAAAGGAGTCAGCTTTAAGGTGATTCGGGCATCTAGTATACGGATGCCCCCAGAGCGTCTTCCTAGGAAGGTCCTCGATGCACGTCCCACTGGGAGGAGACCCCGTGGCAGACCAAAGACCAGATGAAGGGATTATATCTCCACACTGGCCTGGGAACGCTTGGGGATCCCCAAGGGGGAAGTGGATAATGATGCTCAGGAGAGGGATAACTGGAAATCTCATTTGGAACTAGATAGGTAGGTAGGTAGGTAGGTAGGTAGGTAGGTAGGTAGGTAGGTGGGGTTAGGGATAAATTAATGAATGAATTAATTAATTAATTAATTAATTAATGATAACAATAATAATAATGAATAAATGATTCAAGCAAGCAAGCAGCTACTAATATTTATTACAAGCTACTTCTTCTTATTCATTTTACAGAAACATATTAAGCCCAAAGTCGCTTATAATGAGCAGACATGGCAACGCAGCTCTCCTCGCCACTGAACAGCATGGGGTAGTTGTTGGACCTTGCATTACATTTAGAAGGCATAATTCCCCCTAATAGAATGTAATGTATTTTACTTGTTGTGAAATAAATGATTGCTTAATTATACGTGACAGTAAGAAAATAAAAATATATAGGCCTATATCTGTATATAACAGTAATAACAACAACAAAAATCATATTGTATGTTGTACATAGTATAGTTTAAAAGTATTGTTATGGCTGCAGTCACCGTAACATAAGCGTGAATATAATATGATTGACCATTGGACATTAACTTATTGTTATTGATACTATTCAGGATATTAACAACAACAACAACACACTTTTAAACATTAATTTCAACTGAAAACACATCGTCATTCAGGGTATAAATGTATCTCATGCTCGGTGTAGCCGGGTGTAGCAGAGGAAGGCTGCCGATAGAGGGCACCAAACCCTGCCGTTGACACTTGAAAGGACGATTTCACCACTTTTCAACCCATCTTCATATAATTGGTCCTCACTAATGTTCATGATGAAATAGCACAATTCTTTCCTACTCTGTCTGTGTCTCATAGGAGGGCTGTGTGGGCAGTTCAGAAAATGGAAGCCATTGTTCACACGATAATACAAATGAATATATTTTAAAAAGTTGTGTTAAAAAAAGGGGGACATTAGTGAGAATTAGGCTATATGAGGATAGGTTGAAAAGTGTTGAAGTCTTCCTTTAAGGTCTTGAATTCTTTAGACAGGTTTGCATATTTTTTTTTCTTTTTTTTACCAAAGATACAGCACTGAAAGACACATTTTCAGTCAATCAGGAAACAGGCTACACATTTATCGTCTTAATTTTTCCGGTTCCCATGTGTCTGCTTGTGTTTAATCTTTTATACTCCTCCTCCTCCTAGAGAACCTCCTAGGTTCTCTTTCATGATTGGATCAGTTCTGTCCTGCATTCACTTTGTGAAAAGTGAAGAAAGCTATTGTCATTTCAATGAGCTACACCTGTGTTTCCAATCAAACTCAATATATGAAGTGAATATGCTGATATATGCAGTATTTTCCATTTAGTTTTTTTGTCATATAGCAAGCATTACATGGTGTGCACGCATGCACACACCCACGCACGTGCACATGCATACACATTACACAACCACGGCTGCACACACAATGCAACCACTCACGCACACGCACGCACACACACGCACACACACACACACACACACACACACACACACACACACGCACAAATCACACACACACACACACACACACACACACACGCACACACGCACGCACGCACGCACGCACGCACGCACGCAAGCACACACGCAAGCACACGCGCACACACACACACACACACACACACACACACACGCACACACGCACACACACAGTCTCCTAAACCTGCCCCAATAAAGACCACAATAATTTACTCAAAATTGCATTAATGTTTATTCTTTTAGGGTACATAGAATAGGATGCTTTATAGACAATGATAATTAGAACCTTCTGTAATAATTACATCAATAATCGTCTTCTTATATCACACAGAACGGTGCAGACATAAACGTTACTTTAGTTGTTAAAATATTAAAACAGCTCAGCGATCAATCATAACAGTTCTCTATACAATACTGATTGGCTGCGGTAATAATAAGACATGGTACTCTCGTGGTCATTTAACGAGGATTATTATTAGTTATTAATATCATTATCGTTAATATTACCATCAGGATAATGCTCTGCCTATTGGAGACACATGCACAGATCACCTCTACCTCGTACTAGTTCAGTGTGACCACAACGACAATGAAAAGAAGAGGCATTCAAAACAATGTTCAAAATACACCTTGTGCTGTAGGTCATTATTACATCAACCATATGGGAACTTTCTCAGAACAATAAACGCACGAGGACGCTCAACATCGTGGGCCAGTTATTGCAAACATGCACCGAAGCCTCGACATTAACCGCGTATAAGCCATCGTACGACAAACAGCGAAACTAGACAATCTACAAGCGCGCAATGCCATCGCAACGTGGCAAATCATGAGTTTGAAGATTGGCTATTTTCGACCAATACATTTTTATCTTTTCACTGCGTTGACGCGGTTGAACGCGGTTAAAGTGGAGGCCTGGGTTTTTAAATCATGTGTGAGAAATTGGCCCACGTGTGTCGCTGCTACACGACTCAACAAATACTGTACTTTTTACATTAAGATTCAACGGGAGTCGATTTATTCGACATGGATGCAAACAAAAGTTTACTGGTTGTTTGTTTGTACGCAACTTATGTTAGCAAGAAGAATTAGATTAGGTTGATGACGATGCTAACCTAACTGGGTGATACTTCATATGATAATTGAAGGTTTAGAATGTGTTCCTAAAGCCTGAACAACAAGGTTTCTAAGGCGTGATATCCACCACTGTCACCACAGTTTTAACATCACAGTCGTGTGAAATTCTGTGAACTAAGATTTCACGAGTCCTGGCAATTTATTGAGTAAAAAAGAAAAGTAAACGCCTTGGGCAAATGCACGGGTTGACAGTAGTTCCATGGCTACTATATATCAATACAGGCTTCAAATGACATGTACAGCAGTCAGACTAAATCAGTTCATCAACAAGCTCATACGTGTACATGTATGTATGGCCGATTTCAAACTGTTGTTGTTCAGACATCGTTGAACGTGTTAAAAACCCCAGAAGTCACGTTAAAGAGTGGCTAGAAATGGCGGTGGTCATCACTGGAGCAATGAGACAAGAGAACCTAAATAAAAAGGGTGCATTTTTTTTAAGAAACATGCAGGCACTAGTTAATCATCTAGAACATTTTCATGGTCCTTTTACAAAATAATCACATTGTTTCAGGGCATAAAACATTTCAGGCTGAAAAGTCAAGTTCTTAAAAAAAGAGAGAGAGCAAGAAAGAAAGAAAGAAAGAATAGGGAGCAAAGAACATGAAAACACAGAAGCATAACAAGTATAATTGTTAATAGTTGGGACTTTGAGGACGCATACGTACATACTAGGCTGTGAAATCAGCCTACACATATACAGATTTGGATTTCTATAGATAATAACCCTGTTTCTAACGTCGGGTCTCGTCTCCCCCAAGAGACAAAACGAGCTTGATCAACGATTTAAACGATGTTATCAGAGCTAACTGTAATGCTCTGGTCCAGAGTATCTTTAGACTCTAGAAAGCAATATGTCAAGGCTGACAAACACGACCCCACAAGTATTTTTCTTGCTTTTATCAATGCAGTCACAATACTGCCAACATGTCCTCTGACTTGGAGCGATGCTATTCTATATCCACAGAACAGTCTGGTCAGTACCAGCTCCTGACCACTAGTCCTACCATCCACTTCCTGTGAGCCAGACAGCATGGCTGTGGACAGGTAACAGTTGTGCGTAAAAAGGTGTTTAACGCTGGGGAACCCCACCCACTCCCACCCACCCCCCCCAAAAGATAAAGAAAAGTCACTCAGTGCTTTATTGTGCGCGTAGGTTTGCACACGCGACTATTATCGCCAAACCTGGCCATAGCGGGACCTCAGGTCGATGCATTTCAATAAGAATGCGCACAGCCTGAGCAAGGGAAAAAAAACATCTCCATGTGCGCGCCTGGAGCAACCGTGCGCGGCTGCCTTCATTCACATGCAGCGGATGAGAATCAGCGACGTTCGGGGTTTCAAGCGGAACGGTGTGTGTGCTCTGTTCACACTATGAGCGATATGTTGTGTGAGTCCAGGGTGGGACGATTAATTCTTCTCTCCACGCCGGAGGCAAAAAAACGTTGCTTTTTGTTTTGACCACCTAAACGCTAAAATACTTGGTGGACCCCAAAGCCTCTACAGACACCACAAGGTCCTGTTTTCCTCTACACTAAAACATCTTTACCGGAAATATCCGCGCGAGAAGCTCGCGGATCGTCAAGGAAAAGGACGGTTAGGGTTCGCGTGGTTAATATTCACACTTATGCCTCGCTGTGCGACTTCAGCGTCTACTTTTTACTGCAGCGTCATCTCGCCTAAACATCAGTCGAAAATGAGTTATTTTCTGTGACACGTATAAAAATAAGGTTTAACCTGGCGGTACGGCGTAAGTAAGAGACATACGGACGGACGGACGGACGGACGGAGGGAGAGGCTGATCTACTGGTATGTGTTATTGCTAAGTCCTCTACTATAAGTCTACCAGCTCAGTGTGAGTGAGTACATTATGCTGCTATGGCCTCCCACATGCTAGTGAGCGTTAGTGAACGTCAGACACGGCCGAGCACAATTCCTCATATGTGAGTAATGGTCGATATCAGTGGAATAAAAGAGCTACGATATTTCACAGCGACATTATCGGTTCTGCAAACAGCAACGACAACAACAGCAAAAAAATAAAATAAAAAAAACATTCAAACTAAAAAATAATAAATCTAATAATTGTGGCGAGATTCCTAGTGAGGTCTGGGGATTATTGTTATGGTCACGTTTTCCAAAACATTTGCTGCCTTGATTTATCGGAGGAGATAAAGATCATTTTATGGCATCGTCACATGTACAGTATGAGAGGACGGAACGCAAGGTTAACGAGGTTCATTAATCTCTGTGTGTTGATCATGTTGTCATTATTCTGGCTATAGTGGAGAGAGAGAGAGAGAGAGAGAGAGAGAGAGAGAGAGAGAGAGATAGAGACAGAGAGAGAGAGAGAGAGAGAGAGAGAGAGAGAGAGAGCAGTGCATCTTTTCCTGATAAAAGGTGTTTGTGGTTCTTAATATTTATACAAATACTGCTATATATACTGTGTGTGTGTGTGTGTGTGTGTGTGTGTGTGTGTGTGTGTGTGCGTGTGCGTGCGTGCGTGCGTGCGTGCGTGCGTGCGTGTGTGCTTGTGCGTGTGCGTGTGCGTGTGTGTGTGTGTGTGTGTGTAGTGTGTTATTGTGCAGATTGTGCTCATTGGTTGTGTACTAGACTGGTGGTTCTGGAGCAGGCGTAGGTTGGTTTCCGCGGGGGTTGCGGTTCGGGGGTTCGGGGGTTCGGGGGGTTCGGGGGGTCAGGGGGTCCGGGGGGTTCGGGGGGTCAAGGACCAGGGGTCAGAGGTCAGACAGAACTACTTCATGCGGGCCAGCACGTCGCTGAAGATGTTGAGGAACATGTGGACGTGATGCTCCTTGAAGACCAGCGAGGGGCGGAAGCGGATGGACGTGTCTCCACAGCCTCCCAGCAGAGCTCCTGTATGAAGAGACAACAACGTTGTTCTGTTATCGCCTGAAACTGTGCCTGTGTCTGTTAGCTTCATCATCAGGGACGTGCAGAGAATGTTAGAGAGGCAGGGGCTGACATTTCTAAAAGGGCCATTTGGTGAAAGTATCAAAAATAGCAGACCTTCAAGCTCACAACGTGTCGCTACGTGTTGTGAGCTTCCCAGCAAGTCATGATGACGTTATGATGACGTCCTCCAGTGACTCCGGTGACGTTCAGAACTAGACCAGATCACAGCCCATATGGGGATGATCTGGACGTCATTACCAGGACGTCATATGGACATGTGAATTATTGTTATTGTTTGTAATGTTAGTTGAAATATGAGCATGTAAGGTTATATTCTGGGACCTGGGATCTGACTAGTTATGATATTTATCTGGTCTTGATCGGACCCTCTGATTAATCCAGGACGTCCGTTTTCGTGAGCAGGATTTATGTTGGTTGAGATCAGGTGATATTCTAGGCCAGATCTGACTAGTCATGGTTTGACTTGATCTGGCCCCAATCGAGACGTCACTGATTGGTCCAGGTCCTGACCGTGCTTGCTGGGTTGGAGGTCGGCTATTTTTGGTGCTTGATACCACACTGAACTAAGCATAATGAAGCCAATACCGGAGTATAACGGCATGGATTTCTACACAGAGAGGGCAATTCTTTCAACATAAGATGCTGCATTAAAGTTCAGGAGAGTTTGGACAAGGCAATTCTCTTGAATGCTGCCTTCAGTTATGGCATGGAAAGAGGGGGCATTTGCATTTCTTTCACCATAGTAAAAAAAAACTGCATTTGTGGTCTGGAGAGGGCACTTTTTTAACAGACGGATAAAAGGGCAGGGGCTCAAGCCCCCTTTGATGTCTATGTCTGTCCATCATGTTAATAAACTGTGTCTCTTAGCTCTAAGGCGGAAACCTCCAAACTCCATATACGGTGTGCATGTATTGTGTAAATAAACTGGGTTAACACATTTTAGTGTAGTACAGTACATGTACAGTACAGTATGTAACAACATATTTGTTTTTGTAATTTTTGAATAATATTTGACTTTTTTCAGACAGGTCAGGCCTAAATGGGTTAAAGTTGTATTGCTTGTATGTCTTGTACCAAAATAAAACAACATTAAATAGAGCAGTGAAGTGTGACGTAATTTACACATCCTACTTGGTTCGCGGTTTTCTTCCCCCATTCTGAATTCCCATAGACCTTTTTCATATTGCGTCATATAAGAACTGTGTTCCAATTATAAACAATTATCTGAGTGGTTTGACTCATATGGATATGAAGAATCAACTGATGGTGAAAAAAACGCTAATGTTACTGTCGCCCAATTAGTTACATTTTCGCTAGAAACAGGCTTTATCACTTATGAGTGACTGACTATCATAAACCATACAGAGCCAACTCGCCGAAAATATCACAAAGGCCGTTTGTTTATTTTTGGACCACAATGCTTGTATGAGACGATTTAAGATGACCCAATGTTATTCTCCATAGAGAATTATTTCTGTGGAACTGGGGGATGAGCGAGTCACTTGACTTCACTGTTCTATAAAATCATTAACTGTAGTTTGTGGGGCCAAACAACACACCACCACACCTACAGTACAGTATGTGAATGGTGCAGAATGAAGAGACTCACCCTTGTTCCTACACATCTGGATCAGTTTGTTCCTGGTGCCTTCGTTACACACCGTGATGGCACAGAACGTCCCCTGTCCCCTGGCTCTGCTCAGGATCATGGGGTACTGGTTCTGGAGGATAGAAAAAACACCCAGAGCTCTCACTCAGACTGTGTATAACAGGGGTCCTCTAGGGGGTCCTCAGAGTTACTACTGGGGGGCCGCCAAATCTTTGTGTGATAGGATGATTCTTTTAGATTAACAACTTGAACCCTTGCATCCCTATTCTCAGGAGACCTTTGGCCTAAAATAGCAGATCTACAAGCGCTCAACGCCTCGCAGCGCGAGGCGTTGAGCGCTTGTAGATCGGATATTTTCTGCAAATAGGTTTGGTGTGGAGGTAAAAAAAAAGAGCAGACCAAGTACCGAGAGATAGGTCAAGTTTACAAAGTATCGACAATTTAATGATTAAATGTCTGATAAAACACATTAACACAAATCTAACATACACATCAAACAAGTCTATGAATCTATCTATGAAATCGATGAACACAATTTTAGACATGTAGTGGGGGTCCCTCCCTGCTTCATCTCTCTCTCAGCTAAGGGGTCCTTGGCCTGAAAACGTTGAAGACCCCTGGTATATAATGAACTGGCTCTGAAGGACACAACAAACCCAGAGCTCTCACTCAGACTGTATACAATGCAGTTTGCCGGGTGCACAACACATGCTCACGAGGTTTCGGCAACAAGCTGGCTTGGCGTCGAAATGCATCCGTGTACGCTGTGACTGTGCGTCTATGAATCAAAAGTAGCAGAAGCACTTGGGAGAGCTGGCTATTGCTTCATTACTGTTTCTGTAGACCCACGTTGCACACAGGCGGACTGATGAGCACATTTCTATTCATCCTCACTCACACATTGACACAGACACACTCCCGGGGCACCAACCTGCAGCTCAGTCAGTCCGTTCAGTAAGGATAATAAAGGTATGTATCTACCAACCTGTTCAGTAAGGATAATAAAGGTATCTATCTACCAACCTGTTCAGTAAGGATAATAAAGGTATCTATCTACCAACCTGTTCAGTAAGGATAATAAAGGTATCTATCTACCAACCTGTTCAGTAAGGATAATAAAGGTATCTATCTACCAACCTGTTCAGTAAGGATAATAAAGGTATCTATCTACCAACCTGTTCAGTAAGGATAATAAAGGTATCTATCTACCAACCTGTTCAGTAAGGATAATAAAGGTATCTATCTACCAACCTGTTCAGTAAGGATAATAAAGGTATCTATCTACCAACCTGTTCAGTAAGGATAATAAAGGTATCTATCTACCAACCTGTTCAGTAAGGATAATAAAGGTATCACTATCTACCTACCAACCTGTTCAGTAAGGATAATAAAGGTATCTATCTACCAACCTGTTCAGTAAGGATAATAAAGGTATCACTATCTACCTACCAACCTGTTCAGTAAGGATAATAAAGGTATCACTATCTACCTACCAACCTGTTCAGTAAGGATAATAAAGGTATCACTATCTACCTACCAACCTGTTCAGTAAGGATAATAAAGGTATCTATCAACCAACCTGTTCAGTAAGGATAATAAAGGTATCTACCTACCAACCTGTTCAGTAATGATAATAAAGGTATCTATCTACCAACCTGTTCAGTAAGGATAATAAAGGTATCTATCTACCAACCTGTTCAGTAAGGATAATAAAGGTATCTATCTACCTACCAACCTGTTCAGTAAGGATAATAAAGGTATCTATCTATCTACCAACCTGTTCAGTAAGGATAATAAAGGTATCTATCTACCTACCAACCTGTTCAGTAAGGATAATAAAGGTATCTATCTACCAACCTGTTCAGTAAGGATAATAAAGGTATCTATCTATCTACCAACCTGTTCAGTAATGATAATAAAGGTATCTATCTACCTACCAACCTGTTCAGTAAGGATAATAAAGGTATCTATCTACCAACCTGTTCAGTAAGGATAATAAAGGTATCACTATCTACCTACCAACCTGTTCAGTAAGGATAATAAAGGTATCTATCTACCAACCTGTTCAGTAAGGATAATAAAGGTATCTATCTACCAACCTGTTCAGTAAGGATAATAAAGGTATCTATCTACCAGTCTGTTCAGTAAGGATAATAAAGGTATCTATCTACCAACCTGTTCAGTAAGGATAATAAAGGTATATATCTACCAGTCTGTTCAGTAAGGATAATAAAGGTATCTATCTACCAACCTGTTCAGTAAGGATAATAAAGGTATCTATCTACCAGTCTGTTCAGTAAGGATAATAAAGGTATCTATCTACCAACCTGTTCAGTAAGGATAATAAAGGTATCTATCTACCAACCTGTTCAGTAAGGATAATAAAGGTATCTATCTACCAGTCTGTTCAGTAAGGATAATAAAGGTATCTATCTACCAACCTGTTCAGTAAGGATAATAAAGGTATCTATCTACCAACCTGTTCAGTAAGGATAATAAAGGTATCTATCTACCAACCTGTTCTGTAAGGATAATAAAGGTATCTATCTACCAACCTGTTCAGTAAGGATAATAAAGGTATCTATCTACCAACCTGTTCTGTAAGGATAATAAAGGTATCTATCTACCAACCTGTTCAGTAAGGATAATAAAGGTATCTATCTACCAACCTGTTCAGTAAGGATAATAAAGGTATCACTATCTACCTACCAACCTGTTCAGTAAGGATAATAAAGGAATCTATCTACCAACCTGTTCAGTAAGGATAATAAAGGTATCTATCTACCAACCTTCAGTAAGGATAATAAAGGTATCTATCTACCAACCTGTTCAGTAAGGATAATAAAGGTATCTATCTACCAACCTGTTCAGTAAGATAATAAAGGTATCTATCTACCAGTCTGTTCAGTAAGGATAATAAAGGTATCTATCTACCAACCTGTTCAGTAAGGATAATAAAGGTATCTATCTACCAACCTGTTCAGTAAGGATAATAAAGGTATCTATCTACCAACCTGTTCAGTAAGGATAATAAAGGTATCTATCTACCAACCTGTTCAGTAAGGATAATAAAGGTATCTATCTACCAACCTGTTCAGTAAGGATAATAAAGGTATCTATCTACCAACCTGTTCAGTAAGGATAATAAAGGTATCTATCTACCAACCTGTTCAGTAAGGATAATAAAGGTATCTATCTACCAACCTGTTCAGTAAGGATAATAAAGGTATCTATCTACCAACCTGCAGCTCAGTTAGTAAGGATAATAAAGGTATCTATCTACCAACCTGCAGCTCGGTCAGTCCGGTCAGTAAGGCGTGTCCAGAGCGCGTCACCTCGTCCAGGAGGTTCTCTCTACGGATGACGTTCAGGACCTCACACAGGTACAGGTTCTTGGACGGGTCGCCCATCCACGTGTTGAAGATACGATAGGCCTGCACGGGAACAGCATCACACACAGTGTCAGGTCAGTAGGAGAAGACTAGCTTCACTAGGTTATTAGAGGGGAAGACTAGCTTCACTAGGATATTATAGAGGGAACAGCATCACACACAGCTTCAGGCTAGAGGGGGAAGACTAGCTTCACTAGGATATTAGAGGGGGAAGACTAGCTTCACTAGGATATTAGAGGGAACACACACAGCTTCAGGTCGGTGGGAAGACTAGCTTTACTAGGATATTAGAGGGGGAGACTAGCTTCACTAGGATATTAGAGGGAACAGCATCACACACAGCTTCACACACAGTGTTAGGTCAGTGGGAAGACTAGCTTCACTAGGATATTAGAGAGAACAGCATCACACACAGCGTCAGGTCAGTGGGAAGACTAGCTTCACTAGGATATTAAAGTGATCATTGGTCACATGAGTGTGACACATGGCCAAAAGT
Organism: Nannobrachium achirus; assembly: GCF_963921795.1. Classification (NCBI taxonomy): domain Eukaryota; kingdom Metazoa; phylum Chordata; class Actinopteri; order Myctophiformes; family Myctophidae; genus Nannobrachium; species Nannobrachium achirus. The sequence continues at coordinate 4,161,586 of NC_137813.1, read as the reverse complement.
CAATCAATTAAACAAATAAACTGTGTGTGGTGGAATAGTTTTGCAGTATGAACCTTCTCTAACTGCACTTCAATCTTCATGTAGAACTATATAATACAGGGGTGTCCAAAGTGTGACCTGGGGGCCAAATGCGGCACACACACACACACACACACACACACACACACACACACACACACACACACACACACACAGCGTTGCCAAAAAGCAACGCTGGGCCTTGCAGGGTTAAAGAATCGGCCTCATGGTGGCGCTAGAAGAGGGCCATGTGAGAAATGAGGGGTGGAGGTTGTGGTTTGGCAGCCAAGGAGTGTAACGTATTAAATATATGAACCTTCTCTGACTGCAGCTCGTTCTTCATGTAGAATCCTCCGGTCAGCAGCTTCTTACTGAAGGACACGATGTCAGCGGGGTCGTCCAATCCCCAGTGCTCGTGAGCCCAGAACTTCCCTGTGGCTCCGCCTCCCGTCTGGACCTCGTCCACGAGGAACGCACAGCCGTGCTGAGAAGAGACGGAGAGATAACGTTATGCTGGGATGAAGAGACAGAGAGAGAACGTTATGCTGTGATGAAGAGACAGAGAGAACGTTATGCTGTGATGAACATAGAGGTAGGACCATAGACTGTAAAAACATATGGACGGCGTTAAGCCATTGGTTTCTATGCTGCGAAAATTATGCTTTTTTTGTCCCTTGTACGGATGCCGCCATCGTTGTAGAAATCAACGTTCATTGGTAGAAATGGTACCATCTCGAATGCTATTGGCTGCCAAAGGTCACGTGCAACCGCAGGGATTCTTGGGAGAATGTGGTGTTGAGCTTCCCAAATAAAGCACACAAAGAAGAACCATCACAAGCCTATGATCACAAAGCCCCTCCTACAGCATACCCTGCTTTAACATCAAATATAACATGAATTGGACCATAGTTTCACAAAACGCATATCATGGTGATTGAAACGAGGCTTTAAACTAGCGACAGGAACCATGAAGTACTTATGAAAATGTTTATTAAGGTAAGAAAATCAAATGTAAAAGTTCAGGGGAATAGATCCTTCTGTTGCTTCTGGTACCAGAACAGCGCAACTAGCGGCCAATCATAGGAACTTTTAGTTCTGTGTTGCTTGATGATAAATCCTGACGCCTGCCCCACTGGGCAGAACGCTAGCTTTTTATATCTGTGTTTGTAAGCTCCTCTAACGCGAGGGTTCTCAATGCGGGGTCCGTGGACCTGCAGAGGTTCTTGAGGGGGTCCCGGGGGTTCCCCAGAAAAAATAAGGAGCAGTTTAACTACTTTAACCCTTTGGCTATTCAAAAAATAGCAGATCTACGTGCTCACAACGCGAGGCGCTGTGAGCACGTAGATCTGCTATGTTCACAATAGAACCATGTTATGGTGAGGGTTACTTTTGTTTCTACATCCATGTTTCTCAATCTTTTTTGGCTTGAGTACCCCCTTTCCCAGATGTTTTAATCCAAGTACCCTCTTTACCTGACAACGTTTTCCTAACTAGTGTTACCATGATAACCCCCCATTTCAAGAATATAATGTCGCAAATAAGAAAGGGAGTGAGAATTTCAAACAATGCCTCCTGAACACTGTGGCCATAACATTTCAGTCCAGTTTTCTGGTCAATAACTTACATTCAAACATCATTCAAACACATCCCAGTTTCCTGGTACCATGTAATTTGGGTTAGCAACAGGTCAGGCTCACAACATGTTTCTCCAAGTGTCATCATTAAACATAACATAATGTATAGGCCTACTTCTATTTTTTTTCTTTTTTGGGGGCATTTTCGGAGTACCCCCTGCAGTACCACCGTGCACCCCTACCCACGTACCCTCATTTGAGAAACACTGTTCTACTAGCCCGGCAGCTTAAGTCAATTCTTTTGGAAGAATCGTTCACTTTGTGATACAAGCACCACATTTTTTTTCCTCTGGACCTACTTTTTCCGAAAAGCAAGTTCAAGCCACTCAAATGCAATATGGGCATGTTGGGCATTTACTATACAGGAAAAATATACAAAAAATAAATCTGCTTTAAGTAGCATGTGAGGGGTCAAAATAGGATTTTTTTATGATTCTGAATCCAATGCAAGCATTTGTTTTGCACAAAAAAACATTCCTTGGGCTAGAAAGGCCCCCACAAAGCTATGGTTTAGTGATGAGTCATCACTTTTCATGGTGGTTTTCACGGTTTTGTGGGGGCCTTTCTAGCCCAAAGAATGTGTTTCATGCTAAACAAAATGCTTGCATTGGATTCAAAATCATATATTTTTTTCCTGTATAGTAAATTCAATTGGACCCCAACCTTTTTTTTTTTGACTTGACTTTTTTAACTTGCTTTTTGGAAAAAGTAGGTCCAGAGGAAACATTATGCAAAATGTGGTGCTTGTATCACAAAGTGAACGATTGTCTTACTAAGGTGCCGGGCTATACATGGCTGTGGTCATATGGTTGTTGTTACCTTGGCAGCGATGTCTCGGAGGCCGCTGAAGAAGTTGGGGCTGGCGTGGTTGTCTCCGCCCTCCGCCTGGATGGGTTCGATGATGATGCCCGCCACGGGCTTCCCCTTCTGCCTCCACTTCACGATCAGGTCCTCTGTCTGGCTCACACACGCACACACACCCAAAAGTATTTAATTTCATTACATAACATTTATATAGCTCTTTTTTCATCCACAAACAGGGGTGGCAGTGGCTCAGGGGTAGAGAAACCGTCATTAGAACATGGAGGGTTCCCAGTTCAATCCCAGGCTCTCCCAGAGTTAGTGTCTGGGGGAGCACGCACACACTGACAGTGGAAGCAACCACGCACGGTACTAACATACTTATCGGAACCAGTTAGGGGTTCCGTGTCTTGCTCAAGGACACTTAGTGCTTCCACACAAAGCCAGGAGGACGAGCCTGGACTCGTACCGGGGACCTTACGGTTCCCAGATGACCATCACTCGTCACCTGAGCTACTGCTTTCAGACCGAATCCGTGGACACGCAGCCTAAACGTATAGAACGCAATTCTGTTCGCCACGGCTCCAACACGTAAGTGTTGTATTTCCCTGTCATTTCCCACAGCCACACCTATACGCAGAGCAGCACTGCTTTTATTGGTTTCACAGAGCTCACGGACGGATAAGATTTGCATGAAGATGGTTGAGATGGACTTTATTCAAATTAGATCTGTCCTTGTCAGTCCGTCACATACGGGACATCAGCGAGAATCGCACATTGCCGTATCGCACATTGGAAATGAATGGGATGCGTGCGTTCACACGGATTTCACTGAGTTTATGTGAAAGAAGCTTCACCTCATCACACGCACACACACACACACACACACACACACACACACACTCACCTCCTCCAGGCAGCGCGCCTCCTCCTGTGCGTTCTCACGTGCGTTCTCCTCCAGAGGGTATTTGAGCTGGGGGAAGGGCGCCATGGGCCAGTCGAAGGATGGGATGTCCACCTTATGGATGGCTTTGGAGTGGGTGGTGGCCAGACAACCTGTGGATGGGCCAATCAGAATGAGCCATGTTACTGTGTTAATAGCTCTACATTCTGGTGGCCAGACAACCTGCATGTGGATGGACCAGTAGACTATGAACCATGTTACTGTGTTAAAAGAAGTGCTGAATAGCTCTACATTCTGACAACCTGCATGTGGATGGACCAGTAGACTATGAACCATGTTACTGTGTTAATAGCTCTACATTCTGACAACCTGCATGTGGATGGACCAGTAGACTATGAACCATGTTACTGTGTTAATAGCTCTACATTCTGACAACCTGCATGTGGATGGACCAGTAGACTATGAACCATGTTACTGTGTTAATAGCTCTACATTCTGACAACCTGCATGTGGATGGACCAGTAGACTATGAACCATGTTACTGTGTTAATAGCTCTACATTCTGACAACCTGCATGTGGATGGACCAGTAGACTATGAACCATGTTACTGTGTTAATAGCTCTACATTCTGGTGGCCAGACAACCTGCATGTGGACCAATCACTGGCTTAGAGGTAGAGTATGAGCCCAGTGGCGTCAGTTCAGCAAAAGCTAGGGTATGGCAAAGATGGGAGTCCTCATGGAAAATATGCAATACATTTTGGATAACACGGTTCTATTGTGAAAATAGCAGATCTACATGCTCACAACACCTCGCGCTGCCAGGCGTTGTGAACAATGAGCATGTAGATTGGCTATTTTCACAATGACTGAAAAAAATATATACTTTTTTCAGTTTTTTACACAGGTTTCTACGGTTTCTTGGGCTGGATATGGCAGCCTGGAACGTTTTTTTCAAGTGCAGCTAAACTTGGCATGTTAGTAAATGTGCCACAATTAACAATAATGCATTGCACCTGTGCAGCTGACCTGCGGAACCTGGTAATATACCATTTTGTCAAGATGGGGAGAATACAAGTGTGGAGAATATCATTATGATACCTTGTTAAAGTGACCATTATGTTAAATTTTGCATTTGTAGTTATTTTACTGTAATTTAACAACATAATAACCAGCGCAGATAGACAAAGAGACATTCATGGATTTATATTTAAAAGTAACTTATATTTTCCCCCCTGGACCCAGGGTATGGCAGCTGCATACAGTGGTTGTTTGGCACTCGGCTTCGCCTCGTGCCACAACCCTGAAACAGCGGTAAATCAGCCAACAACCCACTGGCTTACTTTTACCAGACAGGACCCAGTGAACAGAACTCACCCAGTGTTCTGCCATGGAAGCCCCCACTGAAGGACATAATACTGAGGTCAGGACAACCTGGAAGCTGGAGTAGAAAGACAAGACAATGATATACAGTAGATATACAGTAGATATACAGTAGATATACAGTAGATATACAGTAGATCAGGGGTTCCCAAACTTATTTATCTCAGGGCACCCCATACATTTTTTTTTTAATCTGAGGCACACCTACATTATCATTTTCACTCCCAGCACCTTATATTTATAGCATATTGTCGTTGTCGGGTGGAAACCTTTTATGTCCAAAACCGTTAGTTTTGTATTTAACATCTATAAAATGTACTGAACGAGTGAAAACAGCAGATCTACAAGCACACAACATCGCGAGGCGTTGTGTGCTTGTAGATTGGCTGTTTTCACTAGTCTTGTGCGACAGTCTTGTATGATGAAGCAGGGCTTTGCTTTACCAAAACACATTTGAAACTTGGAGATACGAGGTTTCTGCCCGACAGTGACGATATTTAAGTGATTATGCTGCGAGGAAAACGTTGAGATAACAGCCATAGAACTGACTGTTGATCTGTCAGTGCAGCATGGAACTCACCTGGTTGATCATGCAGGAGTCCAGTTCTAACTCACTGGGTTCACCGTGCCCTCGCTCCTTGTTCTATAACACACACACACACACACACGCACGCATGCACATTGCACACACAAAGGTAAACATTCAGCTTTAATGTACTTACGTCATGACATTTAATTGAATTAAACAGATGTTTTGTGAGTAAGCTTGCCAGCCAGGTTAGCAACTCAGGAAATGAATACAATGTAAGTGACACATTGCTGTTTACATGTAAATACAGTTACTGTATCGTTAAACATCTACCCCAGATATATGAAATATGGCACTCACTCTATACCAGATGAATATGACTGTGTATTCTATCAACACTCACTCTATACCAGATGAGTATGACTGTATTCTATCATCATACTCACTCTATACCAGATGAATATGACTGTATTCTGTCAACATACTCACTCTATACCAGATGAATATGACTGTGTATTCTATCATCATACTCACTCTATACCAGATGAATATGGCTTTGAAGGCGTTCTCGTTAGAACAGGAACCACAGGCCATGGTCTGGACCCGACTCATCCCTCTGGGAGCAACCTGGGAGAGGAGGAGGACAGAGATGAGAGGAGAGAAGGAGGGAGGGAGACCATAGTGACTTAAAACCGCCAGAGCTTAAAGTCCCTGTTTTGTGTCTGTGAGAGAAAGATTATGTTTGCCTTAAAACCCATCATGCAGTGAGTATGCAGTGAACACTCTACCAGTAAACAGCTATGATAACAAGTCTCTTTAATGACTCCTATATAAATAATAACCATACTGCATATAAAGGATTACATGATACAGTACATACAATTGTAGTGGTTCTCAAAGAGACGTTACTCTGGATTACTCGAGAGAGTTCCAAATGGACCTTTATACGGGTCTGTAACTCTGACAGTGTCCAAGTGGAACCAAAACGACCCTTTACGGTAGACTGGCACGACCAGGCCAATCAGTGACTGCGTTTCAACTGAACAGTGAAATACAGTCACTGATTGGTCCGGTCATTTTCTGATTTCTCATCCTCGCTCCCTATGGGTTGAAGTCCAGACTGATAGCGTGGAGGAACGCCTGAGTGAATCCACGTTATCAGTCTGGCTTATGCCAGGATACCATAAGGGTCCATTTGGTTCCACTTGTAAACTCTCAGAGTGTACAATGTAATGTATTGTAACTGTACAGCAGACGCGAAGTCCACAAAACCAGCTCTGACAGGGTGATAGAAGCCGGTTCCAGAAACCGTTCCACTCACTGTTTGGATCCGGATCCTCTGGTTCTGGATCCAGTGGCGTCAGTTCAGAAAAAGCTAAGGTATGGCAACATGACTGGTGTCTTGCACGCGTGCCTTTGCGCGCGTGCAATACACCAGTCATGTTGCCATACCTTACATACATTTATTTTAAGAATTTAATTTTTCTATGGTTTCTTGGGCTGGATATGGCAGCCTGGAACGGTTGTTCAAGTGCAGCTAAACTTGGCATGTCAGTAAACTTGGCCACAATCTATACTATAATTTTGCGAATGTCTGAGTGAGTGAGTGTCTGTCTGTCTGTCTGTCTGTCTGTCTGAAACAGCGTTTCTCCTCGGTGGCTGGAGCAATTGATCTGAAATCGCATCACCATTAGCATATGAACACACCTGACATAACTGTGAAGCCCGTTTGTCACTTTCACGAATCGTATGCTGTATATTAGCATTTTTATGGTGTATCTACTATCTATTCTGCATCTAGCTTGAGGCTCATCTATTCTGCATCTAGCATGAGGCAACATGTTTAACCAGCTCTCTCTCTCTCTGTGTGTGTGTGTGTGTGTGTGTGTGTGTGTGTGTGTGTGTGTGTGTGTGTGTGTGTGTGTGTGTGTGTGCGTGTGTGTGTGTGTGTGTGTGTGCGTGTGTGTGTGTGTGTGTGTGTGTGTGTGCGGGCGGGTGGGCGGGCGGGGGTTAGCCATTAAACGAAACGGGTATTTCTTACATTGATGCTCCTACATATTATCATGCAAGCACCAGTTAAAGTTACTTTCCATCCCTCATATACTGTATGCACAGTGCACATCCCATAACCCACACACTGCACATCATTTTGGAGCTCATATCTTTGAACGGGTAAGGGCTAGTTAACAATAATGCATTGCACCTGTGCAGCTGACCTGCGGAACCTGGGAATATACCATTTTGTCAAGATGGGGAGAATACAAGTGTGGAGAATATAATTAAAATACCTTTTTAAAGAGACCATTTTGTAAAATTTTGCATTTGTAGTTATTTTAATGTAATTTAGAAACATAATAACCAGCACAGATAGACAAAGAGACATTCATGGATTTATATTTAAAAGTAACTTTTATTCTCCCCCCTGGACCCAGGGTATGGCAGCTGCATACCCCTGCCATACCCAAATGACGTCCCTGTCTGGATCCCAAGGTTTAAGTGGTTAAGAATCGGTGGCTATAACAAAGGTTGTGTGTGTGTGTGTGTGTGTGTGTGTGTGTGTGTGTGTGTGTGTGTGTGTGTGTGTGTGTGTGTGTGTGTGTGTGTGCGTGCGTGCGTTTTACTGACCGACATAAGACTTTCTGAGAGTTTGTCTGGGAAGCTTTCTGGTGGGAGGATACCGAGAGCTGGTCTGTTGACGAACGCACTCTGAGAGAAAAGACACAGGCAGATAATTAATACATGGAACATAATTATAGTTATGAAATACATTCTATCTGCACCACTGACTGTCATACTGACACACACACACACACACACACACACACACACACACACACACACACACACACACACACACACACACACACACACACACACACACACACACACACACACACACACACACCTTTGAGTACAAGAGGAATTGGACAAGCTTTTCTCTCGCTATAAATAATGACTTTGATGTTTTGTCTCATCTCTGATGGAGATGATGATGATGATGATGATGATGATGACATACCAGGTTGCTGGGATTGGCCATTACTTGCAGGAGGCTGGGATGATTGTAACCTGAGAGAGAGAGAGAGAGAGAGAGAGAGAGAGAGAGAGAGAGAGAGAGAGAGAGAGACAGACAGACAGACATGAGAAATGCAAATCTACGCAAATCTATCCTCTCGTTCTCGCATTTTGTTGCGAAAGACCTGGAATGTAAGATAGAATGTGAGATAAGTCACTTTCTTATTTCATTGAAATTATCATTATTAATATTATTATTGTGCAATATCATTGTGCATTAGTTTGTGTTTGCTTTTTTTAAATGTTTTAATGCATTGTTATTGTGTGTATTCATTGTGTATTTCATTTTGTCTTTCTCTTTTAATGTTCCAAATAAACATTCATTCATTCATTCATTCATTCATTCATTCATTCATTCATTCATACACATATTATGTAAATGTCCAGACTTCAAAAGGAGGATCTCTAGTATCTACAGTATGTGTGAACGCAACATTCCTGATCAGTAGGATCAGACACACAACAGTCTTTATGCAGGAGGAGCAGCTTAATGTCCCATTTGGCTCAAACAGCTCAGTGTGTGAACGGTCGAACGCAGTGATTGTCCAGTGAATTTAGATTCAGCGAGTGAACGCTTGTTGGCGACACTTCTATTGTGGAGGAGAGAAGAGAGGAGTCCCCCTCCTCCTCCCGAGAGGAATCATGGCCTGGTTACATACAGTACATTGTTTTGTAACCCAACCATGTAATCTAGCTGTATATATTTTGTTGTAAGACAAATAGCAAACAAAAAAAATATATATATAACGTTCTGAAATGTGTTTAAAGTTTCAGCCCATGTTGTTTGGAGCATGAGTCAATGGCCACTTTGAACACACATAACATTCTTTAACTTCATTACCCAAGAGTCTCTGCAAGCATCTCAGGTGAGGATTTGCTAGTCTTCGCTTTCACTGTCAGTTCTGCCTTGGTGGCTTGGCAAATGCCAGAATGAAACTCATTGCTTGATTGATGAATACTTAATTAGCAGTTCACATAGGAAAAGCAAAAGACAGAACCATTCAGATACAAGGTCTATTAAAGGACCTACACCATGAATTTTCACTTTTTCTATTTTAAAACCTTTTTTTGGGGTCCCACTGGCACCTTCTATCCTCACAAAGTCCTATTTCTGTACATTGTGTCTTTCTCTGGTTTTGGGAAGACAGAGATGAAAAGCTTTCCACAGGTTCTCAGAACAGTGCTGTTCTGAGAGTTGACGCATGTGACGTCACACGCGTTTCCCGTTTTTTTTTCAGAGTAAAAAAAAAAAAATATTCAAAAAAATTTTTTTTCAAAGTTTTTTTTTCAAGTTTTTTTTTCAAATAAAAATTTTTTTTTTTGTTTCAAAAACTGTCAAAAAGTCAAAAAAAAAAATCAAAAAAAATTTTTTTTCAAACTTTTTTTTCAAAACTTTTTTCAAAAAATGTTTTCAAAAAACTTTTTTTTTCAAAAACTTTTTTTTTCAAAAACTTTTTTTTTTCAAAACACTTTCAAAAAACTTTTTTTTTCAAAAACTTTTTTTTTTTCAAAAAACTTTTTTTTTTTTCAAAAAACTTTTTTTTTTTCTGGAAAAACCCCACTAGATGCGCCCCTGAGCAAACAGAGGCCGTTTTGGTATTGCAGCTGGAGAGCCTCATTATAGTAGAGCTAGAACAAACAAAAAGAATGGTCAGAGTGTTTGTTGAGGGTTAAAACCTGTCTAAGACTCAATTTTGAGCATATATTTATACAAAAAATATAGTTTTAAAAGCATGGTGTAGGCCCTTTAAAGGATTTAAACTCAAGAAAGCACCATGGCTTGTTTACATTGGGGTCATTTTGTACTCAAGTCATTGTCTCCCCATACTTAGTAATACAGTCAGTCAAGCCCCTAGCAGGGACCCCCTTGAGGCTATACATGAGTGGAAGGATGATTGTTATTGCTTAAACATGTAACTTTATAATTGTGTGGGACATAACGTGTTACTAGTTGTTAACAAGCATAGTGCTGCTTTAATTATCGAGTCCTGACCACCTCTGGTTTGAGTCTAATTATGGTTGCATAATGTGTGGTTATGTTTCATGTGTCTGATCATTCATAGTTCCTAACATTTAATTCCTTCAAACTTGCAACATAAAGTTGACCATTGTTGCTCTTTGAGGCGATTATAAGATGCATTATGTAAAGCTTACATACCAGCTTACATAAAAATCTGCAGTGCCATACCCTACTTCCATCAGTAGAGGGCACCAGCCTCAATGAAAATGCACAGCACAAAGCATGTCTCCAAGTTCATGTACAAGTGAATTTTACTGCTTTGGGAACTATAGCAACGTCAACACTGTTGAAGCTGCAATCCATAACTTAAAGAATAAAAAGTTAATGTAAGCACGCCCTATGGTAGAGCATGTTAATACAATATAACTAAATAGTGCATCTGCAGTCTTTGGAGATGGACTCTGTACTCATTGAGAAATGTAGACCCTGGTGTCGGAGAGGACACATAATGGCTGACGAGTAGCTCTGCCTAAAGCTCATAATAACAATATTTCCCTTGGTAAAGCGGGGTTTCCCTCTTGTGTGTGCGGTAGCGTGTTTGGTGGTCTCTCACATGGGAGAGCAGGGTTTGAAACCCGGGTTGGACATAAAACGTACAGATTTCAGCTTGGCATCATTACATCCTATCACTACTACCTATGTCTGTAAATCTAGAAATAAAATGGAAAAAATAAAAATAAAATAATTAAATAACACAACTATGAAATTTAAATAGATAGTTCACCAACAAAATTACTTTTTTTTCTCCATCAATTACTCAGCCCATGGAGACTTGAACTAATTGGTATTGTGTTTAGTTTTTGTTGCATTCCTAAGCCAATAATCTGAGGAGACTCTTTGTGTCTCCATAGGGAACTACTGCTGGTCATAGGAATGACAACAACAACAAACCAATATCCATGAATCAGGTGAAGTCTCCGTGCCATGTTTATTTTGTATTTTCTTTGTGAACTAATCAATTTACGGAACAGAACAACAATATAATTCATTTCCATGCATTTCACTTCAATTACCGAACTTGGAAATTACCCAAAAAATGTATAAACGTTTCTCCAACTGAGGATGTGTCATTTGGTCTTTCTTGGCTTTAGGGGAGAACGATGCAAATTCAACTCCCAACAACCAGGTGGATGAAAGAAAGCCGTTGAGTTCGCATGGAGAGAATGCAAAACAACATACTACATTTCCCTGTGTGCTACTTTACCACATGACCCACATACCACAGTCTATACACAACCTCAGGCTTATCACAGTCAAAGTAGTGCCGATGCTCTTGTTCCCATCCATGTTTACATGGATGGGACGTCGATAAGCATTATTTAGAGTTTTATTAAGATCTCTGTCCTCTAATGAGAGATAAGATAAGACTTCATTCATTGTCTGTAACAGCTGGAGGTCCCTTATAACAGTGGTTCTCAATCTGTGGGTTAGGGACCCCCAGGGGCGTCCCCCCAATTATGTTGAGGGGTCCCCAGATGATCAGCTTAATGAGCAATATTGTTTTCTCACTCAACAGTAAACAAACCAACATAACGTTTAAGTGAATAGAGGGTATCTGCACATTTCTTAAGTGACAATTTAAGGACCTTTGAAAGCCTCTAAAATGACAATGAAATATTGGCCAAATTGTCAACTATTAGAGGAAGAAATTGTGAAAATAGCCGATCTACATGTTCACAGCATGTAGATCTGCTATTTCCACAATAGAGTCGTGTTATACAAAATGTAATGCCTCTATTGTTCATCAGGGTGGGGGGGGGGGGGGGGGGGGGGTCCCCAGTTAATATATGTGACTGAGCATGTCACTGGGGCAGTCATTTCGGAAGCCACTACTTTAGACCACAGCTGAAATTACTTTTTTTTTTTTTCACTAAAATGTGATAAAGCCACAAAAGCATTTCATAAATATCAGGCTACATTTCACTTAAACGCCAGAGCTTAACTCTGCATGTAAATAAGACTTTTTTTTAATTAATGTGAGAGATCATGCAGTCATTGCAGGTTAGACATTTATTTAGAACTTGAATATCTCAAAAGTAGTATTTCAGCATGGCATCATTCTATAAGCCATATGTTCAAAAACTGTTGGGTCAATCTCCACAACCAATATATAATTTTGTAGCTATGATTCCCAGCTTTCAAATGAAATGAAAAAATGAAAATGAAAAAAAAAAAAAAAAAAAAAAAAAAAAACAATGACTGTCCGTCAGCCGTGCTGGGACACATATGGTTATTTTGGGGGTCACGGCCTGAAAAAGAATGTTGAGAACCACTGCTTTAACACCCTGAAGGACCCCAACACTATTTACAAGTTACCACCATCTTAATCCAGAGTGATTTACAGCACAGGGCAAGATGCCAGGGCAATGACCTGGCATCTTTATCCACACTGTAACATGTTATCTAAATGACATTCTCATCTTTGCATAAGCATGACTAGAGAGAGAGAGAGAGAGAGAGAGAGAGAGAGAGAGAGAGAGAGAGAGAGAGTATAACAATGTGCAAACACAGCAGCAGGATATGTGAGCTGCTGTGACAGCAGAAGGATATCAAATGGAACACAACTAACCACCTTAAAGACTGCTGATCATCCTTGCACATTGATTGATTGTATGGTACAATTCTGTGTACAATTCTGCTTTGGCAATCTAAACATATGTTTTCTCATGCCAATAAAGCCATTTGAATTGAACTGAATTGAGAGAGAGAAAGAACACTATTTGTGTGAGTCAGGTAATCATGGAGTTCTGCTGATTTGATACAACTAGGTCCTCCAACCTGGCTGTAAACAACAGCTTCAGCCTAGAGAGAGTGTGGGGGCAAAGTGCAAAGGTCAGGGGTGATAGTAGCAGGTGCAACAGTAAGTTACTCAAGCAGAGAATGGCAGCTTTCTAGGAACCAGGTCAACTTTAACAGCATAGTCTTGACCTTCATTATGAAGATATCGCTTTAACAACATAAGAATGAGTTTACAGGCTGTAGGGGAGAGAGAGAGAGAGAGAGAGAGAGAGAGAGAGAGAGAGAGAGAGAGAGAGGAAATACGCCTAGAGCTTTGGATTCCGATGGATTGGAGACCATGCTGTATGCTAGAGGGGCAAATCTGTCTGACACGCACAGACACACGCACGCACGCACGCAAGCATGCACGCACGCACGCACGCACGCAACAGTGTGTGCGTGCATATACTCATTACAGTATGGCTTTATCTCAGAGTTCCAGGTTCTCTCACTGCAGAGTGATACAGAGAGAGAGAGAGAGAGAGAGAAAGAGAGAGAGAGAGAGAGAGAGAGAGGGGGAGAGAGAGAGAGAGAGAGAGTGAGAGAGAGAGAGAGAGAGAGAGAGAGAGAGAGAGAGAGAGGGAGAGAGAGAGAAAGAGAGAGAGAGGGGGGAGCTGAAAGGAGTGTAAGACGGTGTGAAAATGTCAGATAAACAAACCCAGAGAGAACAGCTCAAAGAGGACACCAGACACAGACACAGGTAGTGAACAGTACTGTTATTAAACTGCCTACTGTAACATCATTACATTCCCTGTACATGTATTCAACATTTCCACTGTGGTAGAACCACTGGTTCTAATTAGTTTGGAAAATACTTGACTAATATCAGGGTAAAAGCTACACCAAAGTTACCAGTAAGACTCCCTAATAGGGAGATAAGCGACCGTCAGGTCGCAGCGTGATTTTAGGGTGAAATGTGTAGGAGCAGTGTCCAAAAATGTGTTTTAAAAAATGGGCCTGAAGGTGGTGCTATATGGGACATATCCATGTTGATGACATGAGTGTAGACATATACCGATTTGCGTGATTTTAGGGCAAAATCTGTAGGAGCAGCGTCCAAAAATGTGTTTTGCAAGAATCGGCCTCATGGTGGCGTTAGAAGAGGGTCATGTGTGAATTGAGGGGCAACGGTTGCGGAGATATGAGCAGGGCAAAAGTGTGACGTGTGACAGACAGACGGACGGAATGACTGACGGACTGACTGACGGACAGCTGGTGGAGGTTTTGATAGTGAGTGCGACCTGACGGTCACAATAAAAGGTAATTCATTGGTTGGTGAATGGTTGGTGACATAATTGTCATATTTTCCGTATTCACAACAAGCTAAGAATTATCAGCTGTGTGACCTGTAGGATAGCCAAGTAGGGCTGGCATCAATGTAGAAGAAAAACTGTTGCTGATAAACCATAAAACACATGATGAGTCTAGTATAGTCTATCCCACACTTTCACCTGTCCCCCTATACCAGTGGTTCTCAACCTGTGGGTCGGGACCCCCAGGGAGGTCCCCAAATTATTTAGGTTATGATTAACCTACTGTAATGTGCAATGTTTTCTCTCTCAGCAAACAAACCAACATAAAGTTTAAGTGTATAGACTAGAGGGTATCTGCACATTTCTAAAGTGACAATTTGAGGACTTTTTAATACCTCTAAAATGACAAATTAAACATTGGACACATTGTCAAATGTTAGAGGCAGAAATTGTGAAAATAGCAGATCTACATGCTCATAACTCCTTGCATATCGCACTCACACTGCACTGCGCTGACCATCGCCCATAGACTGAATACTATTATGGACTATACAAGGTACACACACACACACACACACACACACACACACACACACACACACACACACACACACACACACACACACACACACACACACACACACACACACACACACACACACACACACACACACACACACACACACTCAACCTCTGTCCTGTGGGGTAATTAACTGAGCAGATATGAACCTGGAAGATTATCTAATCTCACTGGACCAGACTGGCACTGTGTGTGTGTGTGTGTGTGTGTGTGTGTGTGTGTGTGTGTGTGTGTGTGTGTGTGTGTGTGTGTGTGTGTGTGTGTGTGTGTGTGTGTGTGTGATAAAGTGACCTATCACACTGTCTTGACATCGTCGGTTAATCAGAGTCTGATTTGGTGTTTATAACAATGTGTGAGCGTCCAATTATGTCAGCATCCATTGCCATCTGGCCCTGTGTGTGTGTGTGTGTGTGTGTGTGTGTGTGTGTGTGTGTGTGTGTGCGTGTGTGTGTGTGCGTGCGTGCGTGCGTGCGTGCGTGCGTGCGCGTGCGTGCGTGCGTGTGTGCGCGTGCGTGCGTGCGTGTGTGCGTGCACGTGCGTGCGTGCGTGCGTGTGCGTGCGTGCGTGCCTTCGTGACCGTCACACCAGATCTCAATCTGGTCGCCGGGGCAACAGTTGTGTTTCTATAGCAGTGCACAGAGAGTCTGCCGTTGCCATGCCGACAGCCAATCAGAACCACTACATCAATCTGTAAATGCACATCAATCAATATGAACATTTTTATACCACAATCTAGTAACTCATTTTTTCACCCAGTGCCAGTTGCCTAAACTTTAATCCTGGGCTCTGCTCTCCCTCTGCCAACCTGGGCAGAGTCCCGAACCGAGCTCATGCTTCCTTCAGTGCATGAGGAGTGAGCAGGCCGCTTCTTATCACCTGACAGGAGGGAGCTTCCCCGGTTGGACGTAGCGCGTGGAAGGAACACGTTATTCCAACCAGATCCTTTCCCCTCCATCAGAAGCTCTAGCTGGCCAGGGGGAGGCAGTGTTATTATATATTTTTTTTTAAAAGGCAACAATAAAGAAATATTGCTTTGTGCCTGCAGCACATGAACTGCAGGAAGTAGAGACCTTCATGTGACCTGCTGTACATGCATAACTCACAGGATGTTTACTGTAAGAGCAGCAATACAAGAACACACGCACGCACGCACACACGCACGCACACACACACGCACGCAGGCACACACACAATGACTTGGCTGACAAGCTCTTGATCCAGGAAGATCTATCAGTCGATTGGGTCCAGAATAAAGCTGGCTCTGCAAAAAAAAAAGAAGCTTCTATCGTAGTGTTGTGCCAACAACCACCACACCCCCGTAACACTTTGGTCTGGTGCCTGGACAGTTTGTTGACTTTGCACATCCTGGCATTTATTAAGACGTTTCTAGGTTTTTACAGGGGAATGTACGTATATTTTTATGGTTGCTTTGCCTGGAGTGTCACCCGAGGTCCATTTACCCCAGTATATGTTAGCTATGTGGTTAAACCCAGGTAGGAAAGACAGTAAATTAAAACCTATTTTGCCGCTTAAATATATCCAACTCTGCCACCTATGTCCAGGGATGTGCAGAAAATAGCAGACCTCCAAGCTCACAACGCGTCACTTGGAGGTCGGCTAATTTCAATGCTTGATACCACATAATCTAGCTAATACTGGAGATGTGGCGTAACGGCATGGATTTCTACACAGAAAGGACAATTCTTTCAACATAAGACGCTGCATTCAAGTTCAGGAGAGTTTGGACGAGGCAATTCTCTTGAACGCTGCCTTCAGGTATGGCATGGAAAGAGGGGCATTTTGCATTTCTTTCACCATAGTAAAAACTGCATTCATGGTCTGGAGAGGGCACTTTTTTACAGACGGGTAAAAGGGCAGGGGCTCATGCCCACTTTGATGTCTATGTGTGCACGTGCCTGCCTACTGTATGTCTGTAATCGTGAATAAAACAGATTAAAGCACTGACCGATTGGAATGGAGGAGATCTGGGTGTAAACGTCCAGCATGCGGTTTCCATCCACGTCCACCAGGTAGTTCCCTCTGCTCTCCTCATAGTTGCAGAAGAAGTTGATGGCTGCCACGTTCTGAGGAGAAAACACAAGTTGTTCTGAGCAGGAGAGAACAGAAGTTCTGAGGACAGACACGTTATGGAACCGTAGAGCAGAGGTTCTCAGACAGTTCTCGGGTCAACCCTGTAAATAACCTTTTCATCCACATCACCCCTGAAAGGGCTCTGCTCACAGGACCGTTGCGTTTCTTTCCGTTTGCTGCATGATTAAAACGCATTGGATTTGGTGTGCAAGGCTGTGCGGAATCCCCACTGCGGATCTGAAGAGTCATAAAAGGAGTCAATGAGCGCATGCGACAAGACGCACAAATCGAACTGGGTTCGATCGGGGGAAAAAAAACGCACAGCCGCAGCCACCTGCCACATGGCAAATTCGGAGCCGGTGTGCATGAGGTCATAGAGAATCATTGTTTTCTTTCAAAAAATGGAAATGTCCGTTTTTTTCAAAAAGAGAAAAACGCGTCTATGTGCAAAGGGCTTTACACTGTTACTTTACAGCACCTTACATTTCTGTCAAATTATGTAAATCTTTCCCCCTAAGATCATGATGAGTAAAACTTGAGAGAATATCTGTTTAGTTAGTTTGAACCGAGGGGGTCTGGTCAAGTGGTTCTGGGCTCTGGGGGATGTGCAGTTCCAGACTCCATTCAGCATCCAGAGATTGTGGAATAGTTGTCTGACTACATGATGCTAGCGGATGAGCAGACTTTCATGGCATTACATCACAGCTTCTGGAGCTTTAATAAGGAATGCCTAAGTGATACTCATAATGTATTCATGGGAAGGGTTAAATTCCCTCTTTATCTTTCAGTGGAGACTTTTCTTGAGAGTGAAAAGGACTATTTCATGAATATAATGCACTGCTGAATAGTAAATGGAGCCTGCGATAGTTATTTTATTTGTGGAAGGAAGGATGTGTTGTTGCTATCTCCCTGGACCCAGTCTTCATTAAGCAATTCATTCACACCCCCACAGAGCAGTCCGTCCCCTCATGTTCATTCTCATTGGCTACAAGCTTAATTCTCATACGCCCTCTTACCCACAATGCATCACAAACAGTCTATTTAAGTAACTTCCTGTTCTATGTTCATTCTAGATGTTTAGCTGTTACTACTGGTTGTGTAGCTGTATGTGTTAAAAAATCCCTCCACCTCCCTGTCCTCCTCCTTGGAAATGTAGTTACTCATGTTATATTGTTTACAGATTCTTCTGTGTTCTATGAATTATGATGTGATCTCTTAAATCATGCAACTGAAGGTATAATTATTCTCTGTTCCCAGGGACAGAGTAAAGCACTTTGCACAAAAACGTGTTTTTCTCGCACGGAAAAAACAGACGATTCCATTCTTTTTAAGAAAACAATGATTCTCTATGACCTCATGCACACCGGCTCCGAATTTGCCATGTGGCAGGTGGCTGCGGCTGTGCGTTTTCTTCCCGATCGAACCTGCGTCTTGTCGCACGCGGTAAAAACTCATCGACTCCTTTTATGACTCCTCTTGGGATCCGCAGTGTGGATTCCGCACAGCCTTGCACACCAAATCCAATGCGTTTTAATCATGCAGCAAACGTAAAGAAACGCAACGGTCCTGTGTGCAAAACCTTTACTCTGGAATCATGGAACCTTTTGCCATTATTTATGACTCTGCCCTCTGTGTCCAGTCACTTTTTGAAGCGGTGAAAGCCGCTTCCAAGGAGTGGCTTTGTGTTTCCCGTACATGTCCATATATGGTCATTCCAGTCCAGAATGAACAGGCTTTGTCTGTCCCGTGCCTGTCCCGTGCATGCAGAATTGAGGATTGGTCAAGCTTTACATGACAATTTGGCCCTCCAAACAAAATCATTCATTCATTCAGAATTCATAAAAATATAGAACTAAAGCACATAGAAGTAGTATAGATCTAGAACACATAATGTATAGATCTAGAACACAGATTTCACACATAGAATAAAAATCCACCGCTTCACTTCGAAACGAGGTTTGATTTTAATTTTTCTAAACAAAGCAAAGCATCCGTACTATAGATGCCCCAACCATCTAAGCTGACTCCTTTCCATCCAAGTGTAGGAGCAGCGGTTCTACTCCAAGTCTCTCTCGGGTGATTGAACTTCTCACCCTGGTATCTCTAAGGGAGATACCAGCCACGCGTCTGAGGAAACCCATTTCGGCCGATTGCACCCACGACCTTATACTTTTGGTCATGACCCACACTTCATGACCGTATAGGTGAGAGGAACGAAGATTGCTTGGTAGACACTAGACAGAGAGCTTTGCCTTCCGGCTCAACTCTTTTATTATGTCAGATATATATATGGGTAGATATGGGTGTGATAACTGTAACAGGGGGGCCCGGGGGCTCCCCTGAAAGCAGTGTAGTAATACATTTCGGACAGGAGGTCCCCGACCACAGAAAAAAACAGCCTTAACCCTCACGATGTACACTTTTTATGTCACAGACAAGACAGTTAAGGTCCTCAAAAGATTCTTACGAGACTACCTGTCCTACTCTGTCCAGAGAAACGTACTGATGCTCACCACTAAAGACTAAAAATATGAAGTGTGAGCTTTTATCAGTAATGTAACAGCCGTGTGGAATTCAGATACTCACAGATGGGTATTGCTTCTAAAGAAGACAAAGTCAATTTACCCTTACAGCACTTTATTTATCCTTACAGAAAATGAGGCTTTTTGGAAGTTTAAAGCTTCCTTTTATTCACTCAGTGGTATTACACATGTGCATTTAAAAATACAAATGCAAATACAAAAATAATTGAAAAGAAATCAATCAGGATTTACCAATGCCTTAAATTAGGCTTGTTCTAAAATAATTCCAAATTTAGATTTAAAAGCAGGAGGTTCCATTCGATTTAGATAATTCCAAAAAAGTATAATATTTAACACCAAATAGGTTTAATCTCCAAATAGAGAAATGAACCTCTTTTAATGTAAGTCAATTTTACCTTCATCCATGTGGAACCAACTGCTTGACATCTGAGCAAGGTGCAAGATAAGAATCCCCAAAAAAGAGCGCAAAGGGGCAGAGGACCAACGGCAGGGCCTGAGCCCTCCGTGTCCTCCAAAAATCCCCCAAAAAGCCTAAAAGATGCTCTGGTGTGAGCCGTTATATACGATGGTTCGATCTCAGGGAAATTCCCCAGACATATGTATGTGTGCGTGTGTGCACGTAGGTGTGCACACTCACACAGGAACTTATCTTGCATCTTTTTCAGACATGGACATATGCTGAGGTATGCAGAATGCGCTGATCAGTGATGAAAATAGACATGCATGTCTCAAAAATATCTGCTATAAACTACACCAGAGCACTGGCATGAGACGTTACACTCCTGTAACAACAGCCAACGAGTAGGGCTGTCACCACCATGACCTTTTACATGACAGTTAACTGTTAGGGTAAGTGTAAGTAAGTAAGTTATTGTAAAAAGGTTAAAGCTCTATATTCTGATAGTAGTCCTACTCATAGAGTGTTTGTTTAGAGCAATTATGACACTTATTTTATCCATTTAGGCCTAGAATTATTGAATGCTTTAAATATTGAAAAATAGAGGATCTACAAGCTCGCAGCGCGGCACTCGGATTTTTTTTTAGCAAGTCTTTGAATATATCTATTCAAAAGTGAACATTTGTAACTCAAATATTTGCTTCTGGGGGGGGGTCCCTGGAACAACATATTTTGAGATGGGGTCCGCGGCCAAAGACCTGTAATTTTGGAGGTCCTTGACCTGAAAACGTTTGAGAACCACTGATTTAGAAGAAGGATTTAGAAGTCGGGTCAAAGATATCCAAAGACACATTTTCACGATTTTTCAAAAATAGCAGATCTACAAGCTCGCAGCGCGGCACTCGGTGCCGCACTGTGAGCTTGTATATCTGCTATTTTTCAATAGTTAAAGCACAAAATAATGGTTAAAGTGGTTAAAATCTAACGCGACTCAGGCTCGTTCCAGGTATTTGAGGGTTAACCAAAGAAAATCACAATAATCACACAAATAATTGTGATTGTGGGGGTGTGGGGGATATGGGGGCTTTTTTTCTAGTCTGTCAATTTGAAACAGATAATGGTATTTGCAGCAGAGAACGTGCCTTCCTGTTGCGCATACAGATGAAGATGTGCAGATAATGGGTTGGAGAGAGAGAGACGCAGAGTTTTATGCTGCTTCACCAGACATGTACTGTATACAGTATGTATTATTATTATTGTTGGGACATGATGCCTCCTGGCGAAGGTTTGCGCTCCACTGAGCACACCTTCCTATCTGGAACCGCTTCACTGGCTGGAGATAATAGAAGAGTATGTATATGCAGGGTTCTGTCGACGTGCTCGCACGCACACACAAACCTCTTATCTCCAGAAAATAACCTTTTGTGTTTTTATCGTAGATTTACGCCCCCACCAGATCGCTCTACAGCGTCACACAAAGGTATAAAAAGTAGCAGCTCCACAAGCTCGAAATGCGACGCAAAAAGACACCTTTTGAGCTTGTAGATCTGCTACTATTTATACTTTTGAATCTGAATCCTAAGTACGTTTTGGACGTATGAGTTTTTCCACCCGAAAGAGACGACCTATACAGTGTGTGTGTTACTAATGTATGTGTGTGTGTATGTGTGTGTGTGTGTGTGTGTGTGTGTGTGTGTGTGTGTGTGTGTGTGTGTGTGTGTGTTACTAATGTATGTGTGTGTGTGTGTGTGTGTGTGTGTGTGTGTGTGTGTGTGTGTGTGTGTGTGTGTGTGTGTGTGTGTGTGTGTGTGTGTGTGTGGGTACACAGCACTGTGTGAGTGTGTTCCCTCTAACGCTACAGACAATGACCATAATGCTTTGCAACGCTCGAGCAATATGCACTTTATACTGCACATCCCCCTCTCCAAATGTATGCAGGCGCACACACACACACACACACACACACACACACACACACACACACACACACACACACACACACACACACACACACACACACACACACACACACATTGAACTGTTACATAACGGTGCACCCTGCAAAGGCAAAACTAGTAAAATGGACAGATCAAGGAAAAGGTGCAAGCACGCGTGCACAGACGCCTGCACACACGCACACAAGCACTCACTCATGCACACATACTGTACACGCAAACACTCACACACATGCATGCGCGCAAGCAGTCACTCAGTCACGCCCGCACGCACACACGCAAGCTCTCACACGCACACACACAAACACACGCAAGCTCTTGCGCGCACACACACGCGCCGTTGTAGATGCCTGTCCCCTCTCAAAGACTCACTGAAAAGAAAGTACACTGTCTACACTATACTATCACTTACTAAATATCTGTAATATTTATGAAAAGGGAGTACAATGTCTCCACTACTATCACTGACTGTATAAATGTGTAATATATACAGTAATACACACTATTAATGTATAGCATGTGTCATACATTAATTTTATTACATGTTGTGACATGCCACACTTCTTTACTTGTTGGCCTGCTCCTTTTTCCGCTCTATCTTTTCTGATAATAGCCAATCTACAGGCTGCTATTCACTTTATAATTCTTTTACAATACCTTATCTGAAGGAATTCTCGACTTTCAACCAGACTATTGTATCATTGTAGTCCATAACAGCAACATCATATTCTGCAAGCATACAACACTTCACACTGTGACACACTGTGAGCTTGTACCTTTTTTCTTATCTATTTCAGGGCTTACGTGGTTAAGGAAAGTCTAGTTGAAAAGCAGCTGTGAGGCTGCAGCTGCAGAACCAACACACAAAACTCTGCAACTTGTTGGAAAGGAACAGCCGTCCTGGTTTAACCCTGATCTGCTGGCAGACAGGCTGTATCTTCACTGCAACACTACGCTGTGTGAGAGCTGCAAACAGCACTCTATGCTTCTTTATCTTTAAGTAAAGGTAGTGATACCACAATGTAGCACCACAAATACTCTGTTATGAGAAAATAGCACGTCTGCAAGCCTGTTAGAACAGCTAACTTCTAATAGACCAAGTATATAATTTCCAAAACTGGTTAAATAATGTACAGTATATTTTTGTATTTATGTTCTTTGCCTAGTAGAAGTACTGTATAAAATAAATTTCCCAAATATTTTTCAGAAACGTAAGTTCTGACAATTATTTCTCCCTGTTAATAATACCAACCTTTATTGTATTTTGTATCATATTCATCACTGATTAGTCACGTTTACAACGAGGTACAGCTTGTATGGATGGAGCATTCGTGGAACGAGCAACACAGCATCGTGTGTGGGTACAGTAGCAGCCCCGCAAGATCTGTCCTGTTGTCATTCACCCTCGTTGGGAGCTTCAAGTGCTGGCATGGTGTGTGGGTACAGTAGCAGCCCTGCAAGATCTGTTCTGTTGTCATTCACCCTCGTTATGAGCTTCAAGTGCTGGCATGGTGTGTGCCATGGTGTGTGCCATGGTGTGTGCCAGGCACAGGCTGGCACCTGAGCAACTCTGTTGAGTTGGTGTTTAGGCTCCATGCAGCAGCACTGCTCCCATGGAGAGATGCCATGTTTGTTCCGTCAGGATAAGGCCTGTGCAACAGGGTAAGACCAAGGCTACACTAATCTGGATCTTTTTTCTAAACTCAGATTTTCTTATATCCGCATAGAAGATGATCTAGGTCCACACGACAACAATATCTGGGTCTAAAAGAAATCCATGCCTACACAGATCCACTGAGAAGCGGATATTTTTGTAAATCTTCACTTGTTTATCCGGTTACAAAAAGATCCGGTTTAGCGGCCGAAATCTCCAGCTTTGTGTGGCTGCAAGCCCCGATCGCACAAAGAAAGGTCCAGATTCAGAAAGATCCAGATTTATGTAGCCTAGGCCTTAGTGGAAGCTGGTCTCATACAGTAGCTTCTATTGAGACATTTAGACCCTGTGTCTATAGGTGAGTACTCCAACTGCCAAGAGAGAGAGAGAGAGAGAGAGAGAGAGAGAGACCGGCACGTGTGGCAAGGGACTGGATGGCAGAGGATGGGAAGAGGAAGAGAGGGAGGCCAAAGAAGACGAGGAGACAGACAGCCTAGGAAGACCTTTAAGTGAGATGGGAGTCAGCTGGCATGGAGAGAGAAGGGTTGCCAGGGACCGGAGCAGATGGAGGGGACTCGACGCCCAGAGTTCCAAAAGGAACCGGAGGAATTAAGTCTAAGTCTAGTTGAGACATAGTCTCGCGTAGCCAGACAACTATTCCACAATCTCTGAATGCTATATAGAGTCTGGAACGACAGCTCTCGAACGGCGAGTATCGGAAGTAGTCACTGCTGCCCTGGACTGTAGTCCCATTGGAAACATAACAAAAACACACTCGCAAAGACAGAGTCAGTCGAGCTGCATATTCTTGTTATGGGTGTATAGTTTAAGAAAACATTTGAAAACATCATGGAAGTAACACCAACACCCCCAAAAATATTGAAAGGAGACATAACACTTCCAGTAGGACTTGTTATCACTACTGCAGCGGGTGCGTCACATTCGCTCTATCTCGCACTCATCATTATCATTTCCGTCTCCCAGACTGTTGACGGGAGCATTTACAAATCGTGTTAGGCAACAGTCTGGCCACGCAGGACTAGGTGAGACATGACCTTTGACACCATCCTGTTTCTGGTTTGACACAATCTTTTACCTGAAGGTCAACATCCAATGTATCCCCTGATCAAGCAAGAAGGCTCTATTAGCTCAATGGTTAAAAAGAAAAGTAAAATCAGCACAGGTTCAAATAGGATTGTTGCATAGTGCAGCTTAAAGTAGGCTAACAGTACTCGAGTAACAGTGTTTTCCACTAGTCATTAAAACTAGGGTTTTCCGATTAATCGATTTTTTTTTTTTTTTCGGAATCGGGATTTTTTCCTTTGGGCGATTTAAAAAATAAGAAATCGTAAAATCGATTTTCACTTTAATTAGGGTAATTCTTACTCATTGGAGCCTTGCACGGGGCAAAAAGTGCACAGCCCGGTCCTCCTAAAGCAGGACGACAAGGTCCAACACCAAATTAATACTACTTTATCTCTGATGTGTAATTTCTTTGATGCATGTGCAGCGCACGTCAGACTGGGCAGGGCTCACCACATTAGATTTTGCTATTTGGCTATATAACATTTTTTTTAAATAAAACAATAATAAAAAAAATCATGTCCTTGCATTTTTTAAATGAAAACAACATAGTTGAAACAATGCATTATTCTTTTACCAAAAAATCGAAATCGGAATCGAAAATCGACTTTTCTGAGAAATAAATCGAGATTTTATTTTTAGGCCACATCGAACAACTCTAATTAAAACTACTGCTGCTGCTGCTGCTGCTGCTGCATGCTGATGCAGCACAGTGAGTCTGGCTGGGGTTCAAATCCTGATGAAAC
Source organism: Nannobrachium achirus (assembly GCF_963921795.1). Lineage (NCBI taxonomy): Eukaryota > Metazoa > Chordata > Actinopteri > Myctophiformes > Myctophidae > Nannobrachium > Nannobrachium achirus. The sequence continues at coordinate 4,136,142 of NC_137813.1, read as the reverse complement.
CATCACATCCTGGACAGCAGTGATGCAGCAGCATGACAACACTACAGCTTTCTGCTTCAGCTCTGACTAACCCCAGGGCTCCACTGGCGGCGTGGCGTTGCTCTGCGTCTTGACGGCGACTTTGACGTCCGACCGGCTCCACCGCAGCGCAGCGGCTGTGACTGTGAGGTATTCATTCTATGGCCAATATAGCCCATTTCCAAAACAACATGAAAATCACTTTCAAACAGGAATAAAACTATTTGTGACCTGAATGTGAACGTATAGAGCACACTATGTTCACAGCAGAGAGGAAGCAATGCACCACTGACCACTTTGTTTTGTCATGATTATAGCCTGTTGTATTTATACATAATTTACATAAAAAATATGCTAGGATTTTTGGGACATCTAGTCACCCTTGTGAATGGATAGCCAACAGCAGAAACGCACGTATATAGCCTACATTTAAATATACAAAGCATTTATTCATATTTTATACATGACTGGACGTTGTGGACGCCGTCAAAAAATTTAACCGGGGCGATTTTCGAGTTTGGACGCCGTCACCGGAGCGTCCAACGTTGACGTTACCGTCGGCAGTGGAGCACCCTTCATTGATTAAAACGGGAGCGTTCCCAGCGTTGACGTTGACGCGACGCTCGACGCGCCCGGTGGAGCCGGGGGGTTACTGTCACTCCTAGAGCTCAGCATGGAGAACTAACACCAATATGAACATGTTATCATGCATGCTCAGTGCACATCCACACATTACACTTTTTACACATCTTCTCCTCTTACCTGGATTTCTCCAAGCTGTTTAGTCAGCGCCTGAGTGAGGACAATGCAGAAAGAGACACAGAGAGAGACACAGATAGACATAGGAGAGAGAGAGAGAGAGAGAGAGAGATAGTGAGAGAGAGAGAGAGACAGATAAACAGACAGTCAGTTTTGAGTTTCTGCTAATTAAAGATCAACCTTGAAAGGCAAATGTACAGTATTGAGTGTCCGTGTCCGTGTCCGTGTGTGTGTGTGTGTGTGTGTGTGTGTGTGTGTGTGTGTGTGTGTGTGCATGCGTGCGTGTGTGTGTGCTACCTGTGAGCGTGGTCCAGGGACCTGTGTCTTCATGGAGGGACCATCGTACTCAGCAGAGTAGTCCATCTGTGGCTTGGGGGCCGCCTTACTGACATACCTGGAGGCTGGAGAGAGCAGAGTAGGGGTTTTAACAACGATCTCAGCATACATGGTTGACGATACAATACATGGACGATTTTGGTTCATTCATGGCGATACGATACGATTCAATGATTTAAAATCGATAAAGTAATTATTTAGCAAAGAAATGTAATGTGTGTGAAGCGTGTCGATATTGCAGTTTTTTTAAAGGGAAATATGTATTATTGTGGATATAAATATAAAAACACTGTGATTCTTTCGAGCTTGTAGATCTGCTCCTTTTGCTAGTTTTGGCTTTGAATCCTGACAGTGTTGGACTTGTGAGGTTTTCCATCTGACAGTCAGAGTGGATCTGTGAGCACACAGCAATCAGCCTGATTCAGTACAGAACACCTGGAAGCTGAGAGAAATGATCTGAAAACTCATCCTGTGTGATTGAGACGACCACCAGACATTACAGTTTCCTTCAGAGAGGCCTGCTGTTCCCTCCAGATATGTTCATCTGAGACCCATTCACTGTCTGCTATAATATTAATAACCCAACAATCTGCTATAACCAGTAAGACTCCCTAATCAGGAGATAAGCGACCGTTGGTCGCTTATCTCCTGTCACACTGCTGACATCAGTATGACATCACACCGTACACAAATGACCCTTATATAAGACCGGCATTATCTACCGACAGATTAGTAACAAGATGTCAAAATCGTTGAAGGTTGAATCTCCAGATATGGAGATAACCAACACATCACTCCATATATGGAGATAACCGACGAATCTCACTAAGTCTGACCTCACAAGCCCCATATTTGGACACGAACAACATATAACTCCATATATAGAGACATAGCTGCTGACATCAGTATACATCACACTGCTGACATCAGTATGACATCACACCGTACACAAATGACCCTGACGGCACACACCAAGCAGTGTGATGTCATACTGATGCGGAGATATGAGCAGGGCAAAGGTGTGACGTGTGACGTGTGACCGACGGACGGACGGACGGACGGACGGCCGGTGGAGGTTTTGATACTAAACTGCGACCTGACGGTCGCAATAACCCAACAATCTGCAATAACCCAACAATCTGCAATAATAACCCAACATTCCAATTAACAGCAACACGCCTGAGGCACACAGGAACCTATTCTAACCGCTCAAGCCTCATTTCAAAGGCCTCAAGTCACAATCACAGCCGTTTCAACAAGCTCAAAGTTCTGCAAATCCCCTGAAAATCTACTGTCTTGTCAATGGCAGGATGTGTGGAGTTTTGAAATGACACGTCTGTACAAGCTCACAACGGGTCACATCATGGCACACTGTGAGCTTGTAAATCAGCTATTTCCAGTAGTCCATAACATGTTTGCCCACAGTGACCAAACAGGGACGAACGCAGGGCAGCCATGGCTTAGTGAGAGCCGTCTAGCCATGAGAGGGTTGCTGCTGAGCAAGACACTTTAACCCCTAACTGAACTGGCCCTACGGGACAAACAATGTATAATAACAGTACTACACCATGTGATGGTGTCTTCTCCTCCTGTTATTTAGTTTCCATCTTACCACCACGCCTCTCTGTACAGACAGACACACTGACCAATCAGAAGCAGTCTTAGTGGTGGTGTGTGTGTCTGGATGGAACAGTGTGTAGATCATTGACCAATCAGAGTGTAGATCATTGACCACAGAGGAAGTCACGTTCCTATGGATGGCTGTACACTGTTGGCCACCAGCCAAAACACACACACACACACACACACACACACACACACACACACACACACACACACACACACACACACCCACACACACACACAGGTCAACTAAGATTCCCCAGTTAAAATATGATTATTTGGGGGGTCGCGGCCTGAAAAGGTTGAAGACCACTGCTCTAAACAACATGCTATCTAAACAGCAGTATGTACATATAAACTATACTGTAGCATACCAGCAGCTAAACTATGAACCTGCCTAAATAATCTGCTGTCTAAATTACTTTCACTTGTCAACCGACAACCTCCCCCCCCCCCCCCCCTCTCTCTGCCATTGATTAACAAGGCCTTGACATGTCCTTTAAAAACACATAATGGTGTTTTTACACATTTCAGCACATTTGCTAGGAATCACCATTTACAGTATTGCTTCATTCATTTTTTTTCTCTTCTTTTTGTGTGTGTGCGTGTGTGTGTGTGTGTGTGTGTGTGTGTGTGTGTGTGTGTGTGTGTGTGTGTGTGTGTGTGTGTGTGTGTGTGTGTGTGTGTGTGTGTGTGTGTGTGTGTGTGCGCGTGCGTGCGTGTGTGTGTGTGTGTCCTGAACTGTTCAGTTTTTATTATTTTTAGAACATGTTTTAAACTAGTGAAAATAGCAGATCTACAAGCGTGTAGATCTGCTATTCATAAAGATTTTAGATATAGAGATTATAGAGGTTTCTAACTGACTGCAACGATATGTTACATCAAAAGCCTTTGCGTTAATAAAGTTCTCTGCACTGCAGAACCAAGTAATGACAATGTAAGGTTGCTTAACTTTTTAATGAACAAGGTTGATGATTTTATTTTCTTATTTATTTATTTTATTGGCTTTGGAGATGTTTTATTTTAGTTCACTTAGATCTGAGGCCTATAAAATAAAATAGATAAAGTATAAATAAATAAGAAAACAAAATCTATTTTGTATAAAAAAATCTAATAAAATAAAATATATCTTATATCGGTGTCTATATCAAAACATCTAAAATGGCACATATGCTTTAAATCAGTGTTTCTTAGCTTTTTGGGGAATGTTTTTATTTTTTTATTTTTTTTTGCAAATGTTTGAAATAAATAATAATTAAAAACAAAATGTAGGAAACGAACAATTAAGGGGCCCATAAAACGACCCAGTGTTTGGGGACCAGTGCTTTATACTGTATTAAACGGTACGGTACAACAGCATAATATAGGATTTATAGGCTTTCTAGATGGGTTTCATATCTGTCTGTAACCCATCAGCCAGCACCTGGTCCTTTTAATTGTATATCTATTTCGGACATGGATGCTTTATTCACCGTCAGGGCCGTCACACCAAATTCTGGGCCCTGGGTACAAGGATTCACAGTGGGCCCCCCATGAATGTTAACTATTGAAAAATAGCAGATATACAAGCTCACAGCGCGGCACCGAGTGCCGCGCTGCAAGCTTGTAGATCTGCTATTTTTGAAAAATTGTGAAAATGTGTGCAAGAAACCCATGTTTTCATGTCAGTGATGCTCAAACTTTTTCATGTCAAGGACCCCCAAAATGGTATGTATTTGGCCACGGACCGCATCTCAAAATATTTAGTTCCAGGGACCACCCCGGAAGCAAAATTTGAGTTACAAATGTTCGCTTAAAAAAGACATATTCAAAGATTTGCACACATTTTCACGACTTTTCACGAAAAATAGCAGATCTACAAGCTCGCAGCGCGGCACTCGGTGCCGCGCTGTGAGCTTGTATATATGCTATTTTTCAATAGCTAAAGTTACTAGGGCCCCTCCACCTTGGGCCCTGGTAACTCAGTCCCACTTTCCTACCCCTTGTGACGCCCCTGTTCACCGTTTGCATGCTTAGTAAAAAGGTGGACTAACAGCACAGTACAGTATGTGAAGTGTAGTCAATGGGCTGAAACATGCAAAACATAAAAAATTAACAACCAAAGGGGTGTAATCATCAGCCTCCCACAGTGAGCCTCGCCTTGGGGAGAGTGGAGCTACAATACTGCAGGGACGTGCAGAGGATGTCAGGGAGGCAGGGGCTGACATTTCTAAAGGGGCATTTTGGTGAAAATATCAAAAATAGCAGACCTCCAAGCTCACAACGCGTCACGCTGCAACGTCGGCTATTTACGGTAGCTGATACCATACTAAACTAAGTATAATCAAGTGAATACTGGAGATGTGGCCTGACAGCATGGATTTCTACACAGAGAGGGCAATTCTTTCAACATTCAAGTTCAAGTTCAGGAGAGTTTACTTTGGACAAGGCAATTCTCTAGAATGCTGCCTTCAGGTATGGCATGGAAAGAGGGGCATTTGCATTTCTTTCAACATAGTAAAAACTGCATTCATTGTCTGGAGAGGGCACTTCTTAGACGGGTAAAAGGGGCAGGGGCTCAAGCCCCTTTTGATGTCTATAGCCCCTTTTCGACTGCAGCTTTAGCACCACATTGTACAACACCACACCGCATCACATAAAACTATCTACATTTTCCATTACACAAAAGTACCCCCATCAATAAGAAACAAATTGACCCTTTTAACTGTGATTATCATACAATATAAATGTGTATTATAACTATCCTAATTATAATACACTATAATGGATTATAACTATGATTATAATAAAATATAAAGTATTAATATATTACTATGATAATTATAATACCCTATAATAGATTATAATAGTGGTTATAACACAATAGAATCTATTATAATGTATTACAACTATATCTTGGTGGTCTAAATGAAAAGTCAGTGAGTGATCAGTCATTATGAAGTGTTTGGCCCTGTTTGGCCAATAGCTCAGACCTACTCTGGATTGGATACTTTTTAGTACCACGTTTAGTACCGTTTTCACACCACTCTACCCAGGTCCTTGTAGTGGAAAACCTGGCACAAGTGGGCGGTGTGGAGTGGAGTGGTGTTGGGCCATGTCAGTGGAAACAGGGCTTTTGTGTGCACTGAATTGCGGTGACGGAGGCTGGGTGGGGGTCGGGTGGAGGTCGGGTGGAGTTACCTGGAGCGGAGAGACGGAGGTTGTTCTGCAGACTGGAGGCCAGCTGTCGACTGAGGAGAGAGGACGCCATGGCTCCGGGGCGAGAGACACCAACCCGCAGTGAGAGAGAGAGGGAGAGCGAGAGGGAGAGAGACACCGACCACCACACCAAGGGAGAGAGAGAGAGAGAGAGAGAGAGGACAGTCCTCTATATAGTTCCACTGTCTTCTTCACCACGTCAACCTAGAGACACACACAGAGAGAGAGAGACCTCCACCTTACATTATATAGTAGAGAGAGAGAGAGAGAGAGAGAGAGAGAGAGAGAGAGAGAGAGAGAGAGAGACAGACATAGACTTTAGACTGTAGACTGGTCTCTCATCAACACACGTGACCTGAGATAACCCCACCCGGGCTGTTGAACTGGTAGCGTGGGAGCTTCAGTGTGTCGTTACCAGAGTCCCTCTTTTCCCAGGTGTTTCACCAGGGTGGGCGTGGTTTTGAGGTTAGGGTTAGGGCAGGGGGCGGCAACCCAACATGTTGAAAGAGACATATTGGACCAAAGAAACTAAAAACAAATCTGTCTGGCCTTATATATCGTCGTTGTCGGGTGGAAACCTTGTATGTCCAAAACTTCGTTTTGTATTTATCTTTTACAAAATGTACTAAACTAGTGAAAACGCCTCGCACCGCGAGGCGTTGTGTGCTTGTAGATCTGCTGTTTTCACTAGTTTTGTGTGTCAGTCTTGTACGATGAAGCAGGGCTTTACTTTGCGAAAAAAAAACATACAAATTTGAAACTTGGAGCTACAAGGTTTCTGCCCGACAGTGACGATATATTAAAAGTCTATACCAGTAAGACTCCCTAATCGGGAGATATCTCCACAAATATCACAGCCTCCACCTCTCACGTCATACGGGCAGCCATAGTTACACCTGGAATGTTGAATCTCCATATATGGAGATAACCTACCCATCACACAAAGTCTGACCTCACCAGCCCATACCTGGGCATGGACGACTTATATCTCCATATACGGAGATGGCCATATATGGAGATACGATGACATCACAGAGTCCACAGCTGATGATGTGGCGTGATGTCATACAATACACAAACAAGCCCTATATAAAGGGGCAATTCTCACCAGGGAAGAGAGCATTCCCCACTAGCTGAGTATCTTAAGATGGTTGGATGTAATGATAAGCCACAAATAGGCCAAAAGTTTGTTTTACCAATTATCAAGACATACGGGCAGTTGACAGTTTGCCATTGTTACTCATTGAAGTTGAATCTCCATCTGAATCCCTTTTATGCCCATATATGGAGATCCCTGCTCTGAGTATCTGACATCACTGCGATCTCACCTGTGATGTCACAGTGACACATCACCTCAGTATCTGTGATGTCACAGTGACACATCACCTCAGTATCAGGCGTTACACGTATACATTGAGCAGGGCAAAGGTGTGACGTGTGTGACGGACGGACGGACGGACGGACGGACGGACGGACGGCCGGTGGAGGTTTTCATACTAAACTGCGACCTTACGGTCGCAATTAGCTATATTAGCCTACTGCCAAAATGACTAAGTAGGCTACAAATACATAATGAGCATTACATTTAATATTTATTCTACACATTTTTACAGCATTGGAAAGCTGTTAAGAATGTTTGTGTCATGTTTGTCCTCCTACAGAAACCATATTAAAAGAAAAAATATATATTGTTCCCCCTATCTTTTCCCCTTAATACATTTTTGAAAAAGCTCCAGGGAGCCACTAGGGCGGTGCTAAAGAGCTAGAGCCGCAGGTTGCTGACCCCCGGGTTAGGGCATATAGCCACGCCCACCTGGGTGAAACACCTGGGAAAGAGGGAGTCCTGTGCTGTTACAGTCAGAGCCTTGTATACAGAGAGAGTCGCGCCACTCCTGTTCACTACATGGGGCAAGGTCTTCCACATACACAAAATAGTGACAAAGCACAAACAGGACGTTTACAGAACGCATTGGAGTCTATGAGGGAAAAGTGACATTCAGAGTTACATGAACCACGTGACCGGTGCTGTTCCCAGATTGGCAGAACTCTCTATACAAGGCTCTGGATACAGTCTACTCTGCTGTTGTTATCTCCACACACCATGTTTTCACCTTCCGGGAGCATTTCGTTGTTACTACGTGTCACCTGTTTGATCGACACCCAACTCTAACCCTTACCCTAACCCTAACCTCCGTGGGGTGGGTCGCTAACCCTCCTGACGCTGCTTTGTCGAAATGACGGTGGTTCGAAAGAGCGAGATTTCCCTGTTTTCACCTTGCTGGGTGTGTCTGTGTGTGTGTCTTACTGCTAATCCCGCAAGCCAGCTCTAGGTCAAAGCTTTATGCAGGGACCTCCAATTCTTTAATATTCTTTAAAATCAGTCAACAAACTACAGTATGTCAAATTTGTTTACACATTTAATTGCAGCGCAATCGTCCTTCCGGGCTATGGGAGAAAGCGGCCTGCACTGCAATACCAACAGCGCATATCTTACTGCATTCTGCATTTGGCAAGACCCAAATTCAGGGTGAACGCAAATGTTTGCTTCTGGGGGTCCCTGGAACAAAATATCCTGTGATCCTCTGGCTTATGGGATGTAGCAGAACTATGGCCAATTGTTGACGTCACAGTTTGCAGATGACAATGGGCGGACTTGGCTTCTACGTATCAAATCATCTCATCTCTGCACGCCACTGAAGGCTGTGAGGCACAGATAACTATGGAGCTTATTATTGCATTTCTGGTCCACGTCAAACTGATAAGAAGCTAGATGCGCGCGCAGGTCGGCACCAAATAGTAGCGATTCAAAACAGTTGTCCTTCAAACCCCACCTCCATTCAGCGTCATCAGAACAGATAGTTAGGTAAAATTAGCCGAAAGTTAAACCAATCTGGGAACTAAATCAAAATCAATATCTTTCTTCACAAATGTGTTCATAAAGGTGTTTACTATCACCTCTGAACTTTCTCAATCACAACTCCCTCTGGAAACTTTGTGGGAACCAATCAAAGTTGGGGGTATCGGGATACCTGGGCCTGGGATTAAAGGGGATAAAATGAAAAAAATGCCAATATGAGCATATGGGGTGTGTAATTAGGGTATTTTCGGGCTGCTGAATCCATTCCAACCATTAGTTTTCAGTTTAAATGACTCCTTGGCCATAAAATAGGCCTAATTGGCTAAGGCTTAGCCAATCATGTCATTCGAGTTCACCTGTGTCCTGTTAGTCCCTGTGCTTAAACCCTTTTGAGTGTTCCTTGTCAGATTGTATCATGTTATCATGTGTGTCATGATGTGCGCTTACCCGCCTGATCTTGAATAGTTTTCATGAATTCAAACCCTACTCCAACCATTTTTTTTATTGCCAATATTATGTCTCATGGACACAAAAAGGTAGTTTGTTGTGGCCTATTTTATGGCCAAGGAGTCGTTTTTACTGATAACTAATGGTTGGAATGGATTCAGCAGCCCCAAAATACCCTAATTACACACCTCATACGCTCATATTGGCCATTTTTAATTTTTTCCCCCTTTAATCCCAGGCCCACAGGATACCCCTAACTTTGATTGGCTCCCACAAAGTTCCCCAAGGGAGTTGTGATTGAGAAAGTTCAGAGGTGATAGTAGACACCTTTATGAACACATTTGTGAAGAAAGATATTGATTTTGATTTAGTTCCCAGATTGGTTTAACTTTTGGCTAATTTGACCTAACTAAGAGGGAGCTCCTCATGATCACCAGAGCGTCTACTGCTCGCCCAGCTGTTATGCTCCATCCTGCGACGGTGTCCCTCACAGACCTCCAAGCTCAGAACAGTTGCATTGGTGACGCCATGTGAGCTTGTATATCAGCTACTCTCGACGTGCAATACCGTTGCACAATGAAGTATATGTCTCGATAAGGGCGCACCCATGAACTGAAATGAACTGAAACCAGAGCTCCCCAAAACAACAGGTTTGGGGATCTGTTGGGAATTGATTACATGAAACAGCCACCTGTGCATTTAGTCTCAATGTTTGTAAAGGAGAAACTGGTCTATTGCAGGAGATGTACCACCAACTAAAAGACACAGTGAAGTATTGGAATGTAAGCACCCACATGACTCATGGAGCTAAAGGGCCATTTATAGTTACGGATGGATGATTTTGTGTACGTTTGGGGTTGAGGAGGAACTTACGGTAATTGCGTCTACATGCATAGTTCCGTCCGTTCTCTGTGTTATATACGGTTCAATTACATACTGTATCCAATAGATGGCACCCAAATGCATCTTCCCAATGAGCAAACATGTTGATAGGCATCGGCGATTACATGCATTAAGTAAATAGCCTACAGCCGTGCTGTGCGTTCTTTCAATGGCATCGTACTCTATTTTCACTCCATAGTTGATGTCCCTGCACGCCGTCGCCGTCGGAAAATGCTGTTATTAAGCCTATTATTAATATTATTATTTGGATAAAGTAGAACAACTTTTAAAACCAATCATAATCATTTAAAATGGTATCATGATCTGACACTGGCACTTTGCTGCTTCTGCGTTCTGCCTCCGCTGCTGCTGTGTGCACTGCAGTTGTACAAGTGGCAACAGGTCTGCGTCCTGAACGGCTTGTTCACTGTTCAGCATTACTTTGTGATTTATTTATTTTTTACTTCCTCCTACTACGAAATGGATACCAGAAAAAAAAGACGAAACATTTCTCCCTCTACTGCCCCCACGGTTGACAAAAGTTTGCCACGGGTACTTCATGTGTACGTACGTTTTTATCGGTTTTAATCCGTTAGGTTGAGTGTTGTCCGTAACGTTACGGACAGAGACAATTACGTCCGGAGCTACGGAGAGACCGGATCAAAGTACTCTCCGTCTCCGTTCGTTATGTATCCCCGCGTTGTTTATGTACTACTATGCATGGTACTTAACCTGGGGACATTTATTTGTGTGTTGATGCAACGTTGAGTAGTTTGTGCAGCTGGTGTGGAGGCTTTATAGTTTAGTTTAGTTTAGGTTATTTCTGTAATTTATATGATTACATAACATTAAAAGGTCATAGGATAAAAATTAAATAAACCACATGTCTGACCAAAAAGGTACAGGCTGGAGAAGCCATAGCTTATTGCACCTTCGTTAAGAGTTAAGACCATGTGTTACCAGAGTTTCAAGGTGTGATATGGAGATTATTATTACCCCGGGGCGCCTGATGGAGGGGAAAGGAACTGGTTGGAATAACGTGTTCCTTCCACGCGCTGCGTCCATACCGGGGTGAAAAGAAACAACGTGGACTACTCATGCATTGAAGGAAGCATGAGGTCAGACCGTTGTCTCCCCAGGTGCGGCAGAGGGAGAGCAGAGCCCAGGATTACATAGCTTAGGCATTGGCACTGGGTGAAAAAAATGGGTTACAAAATCGTGGGATAAAAAAAAAGAGATTATTAATTATTACCCTAGCCTAAACTTAATAAACTGGTCCTGAGTTGACGTCTGACTGTGAGCTTGTAGGATGGGCATGTTTGTGTTTCCCCAGAAAACATGTACATATGCTGGGGTTCAAGTGGTTAAAAGAAGACTGCAGTTCATTGGAGCGACGGGTAAAAAAAAAAAGAAAAGGTTAGGCGGAAATCTGGAAGGCATGCTGCCATGCACTCAAAGTGACTACTGACCAATCACAGTGTGTCTTTTCTGGGACTTAAATTCTATCCAAAGGAGCTTTATTAGCATGAGGAGACAAACGTTTAATTGGCAAAAAGAGGGAGAACTGGAAAAGAGGGAAAGAGGGAGAACTGCCTCTGATTGGTCTACCGAACTTCCGTTTCTGTGGCGCACGCAGAAGAACTCCGTAAAAATCGCCTATCTATTTTTTTTACCAAGGCCCCAGTCTATGGTTCCACAGCCCAATAGCTATAACCTAGTTGGCACTGATGGTTTGCGAGATTAGCCCTGGACAATCGCCGACAGAAAGACACCAAGACCCTCTTACAGAACTCTAACCTTAGCTCCTCATTCATTTCCTCATCTGAAAGTGTTCTTTGTCACGACTGTGTATACAGTAGACGTTATAGGTGCTTACCAGGGGCGGAGCGTCCGGTTAAGCTGGGTAAGCGGCCGCATATCGGCCCGCGAACCGCGGGGGCCCGGCCGTCAGCCTCCGACTGACTGTCAGTCTCAGTCCAAATGACCGTCAATCTGCCTGACCGTCCCCCTCCCTCGCAATCGGGTCCCCTTTCTGTATCACGCTGCCTCTGTTACACCTATTTCCTGTTTATATTAACCTGGGTAAAATGTCGCACATTGGGAAGTAAAGGGGGACACACACTTTATTGTGAAGGACAACAGGAAGAGCAGACAGATGTCATGGCTTGATTGGCTTCTATTCACAGACAGACAATATGTTGTTTACGTTTAGTGAGAAGTGTAGTGGCTGCAGTGGAACCGCACTGCAGTGGCACTTTTGTAATTTGTATCAATTAAAATATACCACAGACACTTTCAAACGAGACAGGCAGCAATGCACAACACAAGCAAGCAAGGCATTAATCATGACGGTGGATATTGAACAATTATGCCAGCGAGGAAACTATACAATGATATTATCACGGATACTTTCTGATTCTGGAACTGGAACATGGGAGGGGGGGGGGGGGGGGGGGGAGACGGGTAACGGGGCACGAGCATTGTGGCTCGCATACCGGCCCGGTTCTGAATTGTTCCGCCACTGGTGCTTACAGTATGCTGTTGGGGTGCTATAATACAGCAAAACTACAGTGACAGAGCTCTACTAACAGAGCTGTAAACATGCCAGACAATAATTTACAAGCTGCACAGCAGTACAGTAGGTTAAATGGATGATGACCCTGCTGGACTGAAGCAGTTCACTGGGTCCGTTGTAAAAACAAATGCCTGTTGGTAGTAAATTAAATATTACAATATCGTCTCTGTGCACTAGTGTGAGGATTATTTATGATTATGGCTCCTGGCAGCTGCTCATTAAACAGCCCGAGTTGGCAGAGAAACAGCTTAGCTGGGCATTTATTATTATTATATCTGCAACGATGACTCAGTAGGAGAGCTTGGTCAGTTCTCCTCAAGGTCAAGGACCATAGTTAGCAGTGTCATTGCATCATGTTCAGCCCACTGACCTCCAGTCAGGTACACCTCACACAGATGTTCCTTGGTTACATGATTGATATCCAGATAAAGGACTTGTCACTTCAAAGGCACCGGTATAGAGGTTATGAATGTGCATAAAGTGAGTGGCAAATCGAGTGGCAAAGTGAGTTTAATGTCATGTAATGTGGTTTAAGGCAATCAGATAGGACTTTTCTGTTTGGATGTGTAGAAAGTATTTGTTTTGCCACTCAGTAGGCGTTCCCACATAACCTCCGGGTATGATGATGATGTCATGTGCATACCCTCTATTCAGGTACAATTAAGGATGGGACGATACGCGATATTATCGTTTATCGTGATAAAAAACACTCACGATAATCGTATTGTGGAGGTTTAATGTATTGTGATATCGTCCTCCGTCATGCACTGGGATCAATTCACCTTTTATTTGCAGAGCTGCATATCTGGTACCACTTAAACCCTCTATTTGTAAAAGGTACTTATAATATACGTACTTGATAGTCTTTTTTTTCACTCTCTGTCAAATATCTTTGCCAAAAAATAGCAGATCTACAAGCTTACAAAACGCGACGCGTTGTAAGCTTGTAGATCTGCTATTTTTTGGCATACGTTCCGCCCCAGGATAATGGATTTTGATTATCGCGATAATATCGTAAATCGTGATTTATTTTGTCACAAAAATCCCTAGGTACAATATCATCATTTTAATCTAACTCCAATGGGAAAACCCTTGGGAGTGACGTCATCAATAGGATGATGACGTCCTCATCACCAAAAAAGCCAATGACTGACGTTGTTGATGGTGACGTCACCATCAATAAGTGCGACCCGATATAAACTGACTATAAGTGGTCAAATGTCCATGATTGGTCAGTTTCCACTTACTATAAAACGGGAAAAAGCGGGCGCAAACCTCTAGTCCTATAAATGCAGATACAAACCTCTAGTCCAATAAATGCAGATACAAACCTCTAGTCCTATAAATGCAGATACAGACCTCTAGTCCTATAAATGCAGATACAAACCTCTAGTCCTATAAATGCAGATACAGACCTCTAGTCCTATAAATGCAGATACAGACCTCTAGTCCTATAAATGCAGATACAGACCTCTAGTCCTATAAATGCAGATACAGACCTCTAGTCCTATAAATGCAGATACAGACCTCTAGTCCTATAAATGCAGATACAGACCTCTAGTCCTATAAATGCAGATAAAAACCTCTAGTCCTATAAATGCAGATACAGACCTCTAGTCCTATAAATGCAGATACAAACCTCTAGTCCTATAAATGCAGATACAGACCTCTAGTCCTATAAATGCAGATACAAACCTCTAGTCCTATAAATGCAGATACAGACCTCTAGTCCTATAAATGCAGATACAGACCTCTAGTCCTATAAATGCAGATACAGACCTCTAGTCCTATAAATGCAGATACAGACCTCTAGTCCTATAAATGCAGATACAGACCTCTAGTCCTATAAATGCAGATACAGACCTCTAGTCCTATAAATGCAGATACAGACTTCTAGTCCTATAAATGCAGATACAAACCTCTAGTCCTATAAATGCAGATACAGACCTCTAGTCCTATAAATGCAGATACAGACCTCTAGTCCTATAAATGCAGATACAGACCTCTAGTCCTATAAATGCAGATACAAACCTCTAGTCCTATAAATGCAGATACAGACCTCTAGTCCTATAAATGCAGATACAGACCTCTAGTCCTATAAATGCAGATACAAACCTCTAGTCCTATAAATGCAGATACAGACCTCTAGTCCTATAAATGCAGATACAGACCTCTAGTCCTATAAATGCAGATACAGACCTCTAGTCCTATAAATGCAGATACAAACCTCTAGTCCTATAAATGCAGATACAAACCTCTAGTCCTATAAGTGCAGATACAGACCTCTAGTCCTATGAATGCAGATACAGTCCTCTAGTCCTATAAATGCAGATACAGACCTCTAGTCCTATAAATGCAGATACAGACCTCTAGTCCTATAAATGCAGATACAGTCCTCTAGTCCTATAAATGCAGATACAGACCTCTAGTCCTATAAATGCAGATACAGACCTCTAGTCCTATAAATGCAGATACAGTCCTCTAGTCCTATAAATGCAGATACAGACCTCTAGTCCTATAAATGCAGATACAAACCTCTAGTCCTATAAATGCAGATACAAACCTCTAGTCCTATAAATGCAGATACAAACCTCTAGTCCTATAAATGCAGATACAAACCTCTAGTCCTATAAATGCAGATACAGACCTCTAGTCCTATAAATGCAGATACAAACCTCTAGTCCTATGAATGCAGATACAGTCCTCTAGTCCTATAAATGCAGATACAGACCTCTAGTCCTATAAATGCAGATACAGTCCTCTAGTCATATAAATGCAGATACAGACCTCTAGTCCTATAAATGCAGATACAAACCTCTAGTCCTATAAATGCAGATACAGACCTCTAGTCCTATAAATGCAGATACAAACCTCTAGTCCTATAAATGCAGATACAGACCTCTAGTCCTATAAATGCAGATACAAACCTCTAGTCCTATAAATGCACATACAGACCTCTAGTCCTATAAATGCACATACAGACCTCTAGTCCTATAAATGCAGATACAAACCTCTAGTCCTATAAATGCACATACAGACCTCTAGTCCTATAAATGCAGATACAGACATACAGACTTGCCAAAGGACCTCCTACTACACTAAAAGCTCAAAGGGGGATGAGAACAACCGAGTGTTCCTCGGGTGACCTCTAGTGTGAGGAGGGTGGTATGACGGGGTATTGCATAGAGTCAGACCAGGGTCAAGGCCCAGTCATTACTGCTGATACAGTTATTGGTGTTGGACAATCATTTGATATCTTTCCGATAGCAGCCGTATCGCTCAATCTCCTGCACAACCTCAGTTTATAGCCTAGTGTACCTCTTTTATCAACAGGGCTGCCAATCTATTCCCATTTGAGCCCCATTGACTTCCATTATAACATTCAAGTTAAAGGACGACCCATTTTCAACCTATCTTCATTTGTATCGTCAAAGACCAAAAGGGACGCCCACACCCTCGGTGGGGTTGGCGAAAGGGCCTTTCTGTGTGGAGTTTGCATGTTCTCCCCGTGTCCCCTAGTGTAGATACCCTCACAAATACATGCAGTAATCCTGGTCTCTATACTGCCTCCCCCTGGCCAGCTGGGGCGCCTGATGGAGGGGAAAGGATCTGGTTGGAATAACGTGTTCCTTCCACGTGCTGCGTCCAACCGGGGAAGATCCCCCCCCCCCATCAGGTGATAAGAAGCGGCCTGCTCACTCCTCAAGCACTGAAGGAAGCATGAGCTCAGTTCAGGGCCCTCCCCAGGTTGGCAGAGGGAGAGCAGAGTGTGACAAGCATGTACTCTAGGGAAGGGGTTCCCAAACTTTTTTTGTCTCAGGGCACCCCATAAATATATTTTTGATCCGAGGCAGCCCTACATTATAATTTTCATTCCCTACTGAGTGGTAAAAAACTACATTCTGGCCTTGACAGCCCATACATCCAAACAGAAAAGTCCTGTCTGATTGCTTTAAGCAACGTTAAACTTACTTTGCCACTCACTTTGCCACTCGATTTGCCGTTCACTTTATGAATGTGCATACCCTCTATAGTACCTAGTATTTGAGTATTTGATCATACTTGCATTAAACTGGGTTGTACTGTAACAAGCCAGACAACAGAGTTGTGTACCACCACATAAGATCACCGTCAAATAAACACGACAGGATTCTCTAACGAGAGACGATAAACGATAACAGCAAAGTGTCAGGCACCTTAGTACGAATAAACTATTCATTCTTGATTCGGACACACATTAGCCAATCTCTGATAGAGCATCGTCAATCATTACCTCAGTAAGAAACCCAGGACAGCAACCTGTCAACGAACAACAACTGCAGAGCAAGTCAACGTTTAATGTCTGCAGAACAACACATGAAAAATGAAGGATAGCAAACAGCTGGTCAGTGTTTGGTTTATCATCAACAGGCACCTGTTCCATCAACACAGCAACCTGTGGACCCTGTCTGTCATCATCCGGCATTATTATTCATTCATTCTTCATTCATTCATTCATTCATCCAAACTCTGATTCTGGGGACAGGGGGGGGACTTATTTTCTCTTTTGTGTGAAAACAGTCACACGAAACAGTCTAAAACAGTCACTTTTCAGGATTTACATTCAAAGGCATCAGAAGTAGCAGATCTACAAGCTCGGTACGTGTCGCTTGGCGCCGCGTTCCCAGCTTGCAGATCTGCTTCGTTCGATGCCTTTGTGTGGTGCGGGACGCCGCGGTACGTAATTAGGGCGCTAATTTACATACTTATTTAATTAATTTATTTAAAGTTATAAAATGGAGATATGAGCTTTCTGTCTGACATGGGCGTTATGCAATCCCGGCGGAGCAAACAGGAAAAATCCAGACAGCGAAGCGGCAAGCTCCTATTCACAACCACAAGCCCCCTCCACCAGCTCGCATGGCACTCACACACACACAGTCACACAGACACATTCACGTGCACATACACACGCACACATAACCCCCCCCCCCCCCCCCCCCCCCCCCCCCCCCCCCCCCCCTTCCCATGCAGCACCTCATTGACTGGATGAAACTGGTTCTGAGTGTGAGTGTTACACAAGGCTGCTTCACCATACTCTGACTGGGAGAGACAGAAAGGAACAGAGAAAGATGCATTGAGATGGAGTGATAGATTGGAGTGATACATTGAGATGGAGTGATAGATTGGAGTGATACATTGATGGGGTGATACATTGATGGAGTGATAGATTGGAGTGATACATTGATGGGGTAGGGCATTCACTAAATATTCGAATATCAAAGTCACTATTCGATGTTGTTCACCAAAGTTGAATATTCGCTTTCACTTTTTTTTTCTATCCAAAAAATATATAGAAACTTGGCAAGATAGGAAGTCATAAGAATGCCCCTGGTGGATGAATTTGTTAATGCTCTATACCAGGGGTTCTCAAACCTTTTTAGCCTGTGACCCCAAAATAAACATATTTGAACTGGGGGACCCCCACCCTGACAAGCACTTGGAATTGTAGGTATTACATTTAATGTGACTCGGTTCCACAGATAAATATTGTGAAACCAGCCGATCGAGGCGTTGCGAGCATGTAGATCTGCCATTTTCATAATGTTCGTCTCTTGCTTACTTAATATTTGACAGTTTGGCCAGTCCTGTAGAATATTCGACTATTCGAATGTCCTCTATAATTACAATGTAAAATTAAAAACACCTTAAATATTTTATTTCTTCTAGAAATAGCTAATCTTTCACTCAATAGGGGAAATGCCTGTCGCAAGTTGATGATGTCATAAATGTAATTTGTGATCTATCCCTATGGAATTTATGGAATGCATGTGCAAATAAAAACAAACATAATACTTCCTATGGTTAATATGAGCATCAAATCAATATTTCAAATGTGTTTGTGGTTTATTTTGCACATGCATGCCATAAATTAGACCACACATAACATTTATGACATCATCAACTTGCGACAGGCATTTCCCCTATTGACTGAAAGATTAGCTATTTCTAGAAGAAATACAATATTTAAGATGTTTTTAATTTTACATTGTAGTTGCGACCGTAGGTCGCAGTTACTTTTACACTCTCATACTATCCAAACCTCCACCAGCTGTCTGTCCTTCCTTCCTTCCTTCCTTCCGTCACGTCACTCGTCACACGTCACACTTTCCCCCCACACAAACTCCTTGCCTGCCAAACTACAACCTCCAAGGACCCCCAGAGCTCCAGGGACCCCCAGGTGTAAAAAATGACCAAATGTGCAAAAATGACCACCCCAACGGGGCTGCTCACAGGGAATTCCCGGGGACCACCGACTCCTGGTGCTCCAGAACGGATGCAAAAGTGGTGGCGCCCCCAGTGGAGGACCCCCTCCACTGCAGCTCACATAAAATGCCTTAACTCGGGCTAGGAGCGACCGGGAGAGCCGGGACCGGTACCTATTCGTCCGCCTCGGCGGGGCGGAGACCCCACCCCTCATTTCTCACATGGCCCTCCCGCCACCATGAGGCCGATTCTTGCAAAACCCTTTTTTTTTTTTTTTAACTTTGTTTTTATTTCAGTTTAGGCAACTTGTACAAATATAATAAACATATTTTCACAACTTTTTTCTTATACATTTTTCAGCTGTATACCACTTGTAGAAAAAAAAAGAAATAGAGATTATTTGGCAAAAAAGCAAACAAACAAACAAACAAACAAAAAGCACATTCGAAAAAAGCACATTAGGAATAGATAATACAGTAGAACAGTGTATTCTATGTGAATTCTATGTGAATATGGCAGAGGAGAGAGAGTCTAAGTGGGAAGGTATTGAGAGAGCTGGGGCAGAATGAGAAATCAAAACATTTATATTTGAGGGAACAGAAGAAGTTTGATCCATCAAAATTGGTGTAGCTGGAGTCCATCTTTTAAAGAACAAGTCCGATTGAAGTCTTAGGGCGTAAGTAATTTGTTCCACTTGATAGATTTCACGTACCTTAAACACCCACATGTTGTATGTTGGTGGGTCCGGTTTCAACCACTTAATTGTAATACATTTTATGGCCGCTGTGAGTAGTATATGGAGTAAATATATTTTGTCTCTGCCCTCTATTCCCTCAGGTACCATTCCCAACAACATTACCATGGGATCTACATCAAAAGCTTGACCAAAGACTTCCTTCAGTGCCTCAGAGATCTCCTTCCAAAATAGTCTTAATTTGGGACAGGTCCAGAATATATGAGTATATGAGTGTGGTTACCAATATGTGCCCGCAAAACACATTTTTGGACACTGCTCCTACAATTTTTGCCCTAAAATCACGCAAATCGGTACACAGTATGTCTACACTCATGTCATCAACTTGGATCTGTCCCATATAGCGCCACCTTCAGGCCGATTTTTTAAAACACATTTTTGGACACTGCTCCTACAATCTTTGCCCTAAAATCACACAAATCGCTACACAGTATGTCTACACTCATCTCATCAACATGGATCTGTCCCATATAGCGCCACCTTCAGGCCGATTTTTTGAAACACATTTTTGGACACTGCTCCTACAGATTTTGCCCTAAAATCACGCAAATCGCTACACAGTATGTCTACACTCATGTCATCAACATGGACCTGTCCCATATAGCGCCACCATCAGGCCAATTTTTTCCAACACATTTTTGGACACTGCTCCTACAGATTTTGCCCTAAAATCACGCAAATCGGTACACAGTATGTCTACACTCATGTCATCAACATGGACCTGTCCCATATAGCGCCACCATCAGGCCAATTTTTTCCAACACATTTTTGGACACTGCTCCTACAGATTTTGCCCTAAAATCACGCAAATCGGTACACAGTATGTCTACACTCATGTCATCAACATGGACCTGTCCCATATAGCGCCACCATCAGGCCAATTTTTTCCAACACATTTTTGGACACTGCTCCTACAGATTTTGCCCTAAAATCACACAAATCGGTACACAGTATGTCTACACTCATGTCATCAACATGGACCTGTCCCATATAGCGCCACCATCAGGCCAATTTCTTCCAACACATTTTTGGACACTGCTCCTACAGATTTTGCCCTAAAATCACACAAATCGGTACACAGTATGTCTACACTCATGTCATCAACATGGACCTGTCCCATATAGCGCCACCATCAGGCCAATTTTTTCCAACACATTTTTGGACACTGCTCCTACAGATTTTGCCCTAAAATCACACAAATCGGTACACAGTATGTCTACACTCATGTCATCAACATGGACCTGTCCCATATAGCGCCACCATCAGGCCAATTTTTTCCAACACATTTTTGGACACTGCTCCTACAGATTTTGCCCTAAAATCACACAAATCGGTACACAGTATGTCTACACTCATCTCATCAACATGGACCTGTCCCATTTATCCCCTCTTGTCACATCAGAGGTTTGGTTGAATTTTTTTTTTTTTTTGTGTAAGTGCCATCGAATTCCTCACCACAAACACGCGCACACACACGCGCACACACACACACACACACACACACACACACACACACACACACACACACACACACACGGGTGCGCACGTACACGCACGCACGCACGCACACACACACACACACACACACACACACACACACACACACACACACACACACACACACACACACACACACACACACACACACACACACACACACATCCCTGTGTGTAGGGCCTTCGTCCTACTCCTCCCTGCTGAGGATCAATAATCCTCCTCCCCTGAACACGGGAGGGAATTGGATTTGAACCAACAACCACTGCACCACCACCGAGACACCGCTCTGACCGGACTGCAGGGGGCGTCAGAGGAACAAGGAACACGTGAGCATCATCATCATCATCATCAGAGGAACAAGGTTCCATCAGGCTGACAGGCTGACTCCTGTTTAAGGGATGGACAGCAGGGCTGGAGAGAAGCATCATGTCAGTCTAACACCATCCACCCACTGGAGATGAATTACCTTAAAGTCAGAATCCATCACAGCCCAGTCAGTCAACCATGTTAGACACATTGTCTGTTTTCTCTCCTGCTCCTGCATCTGCATCTGTTTTCTCACCTTATATTGTCCAAAAAAACTGTTACTTACAAACAAACTGAATTCTAATAAAAGAAAAAATACACCAAAAGAATAGCCGATTTACAAGCTGAAAAACACGATGGGTCTTCAGCTTGTAGATCGGCTAGTATGTATGAGGCATTTGTTCATGAAATGACATAAAAAAGTAGAAATTCAACAGAGATACAAGGTTACTGCTCGACAAGAACCATATCTTATTTATGAATGACAGAATAGCTTACTTATCTCAGGGCATGAAAGGACAACTGTAATGGTAATCTTTATACTTGAGAAGAAAATGAATTCAAACTCTGCCAATTTTCACACAGCCTGTGAGAGCCAGACAGTACACACACACATACACACACACACACACACACACACACACACACACACACACACACACACACACACACACACACACACACACACACACACACACACACACATACACACACAGGACGTGTCAAGACGGATTTCCACATGATCCTCTTCCCTCTGCGCTACAGAAGGAGGATTATTAAATATCCCTTTAACGTGTCGTTACGATACGTCACATCGCATGATGACAGCTTTATGGCTTCATCAGCGTCTGAAGGCTGCAGAAGAACTTAATTCTGGCTGCAGACGATCTAAAGATGTGAATCCATGTGGTTGAGGACATAGACTGTAAAAAATATAGACGGTGGGAAGCCATTGGTTTCTAAGCTGGGGAAATGAAGCTTTTTTGGCCGTTGTATGGGTGACACCATCATGGTAGAAATGGTACCATCTCGAATGCTATTGGCTGAATCATCAGAAGAATCATCACAAGCCTATATGATCACAAGCTCCTCCTCCTACAGCATACCCTACTTTAACATCAATTATAACATAAATGGGACCATATTTTTACAAAACGCATATCATGGTGATTGAAACGAGGCTTTAAACTAGCGACAGGAACCATAAAGTATTTATGACAATGTTTATTAAGGTAAGAAAATCAAATGTAAACGTTTGGGGGAATAGAATGAAATCCTATGGAGAACATGTTGCTTCTGGTGCCAGAACAGCGCAACTAGCGGCCAATCATAGGAACTTTAGTTCCGCGTTTGCTTCATTTTAAACCCGGACAATTGGACCCCTGGGTTGAGAAGAGCATCGTGCTATTCTCCAGCACGACCCGGACTTCAACAGAAACAAGACCACAAGGGCTTGTTTGGGTGTTCCTTTAAGGCAGGGTGTCTGACTGTACTTTTTTGTTTTTGTTTTGACTGTTCTTGCACTGTTCTTCATTTGTGTCTAATAAAATATTCAATCAATCAATGGATGGATGGATGGATGGATGGATGGATGGATGGATGGATGGAGGTAGGGAGAGAGGGATTCAAAATCGAACCCATAAAACAGATCTAAAAGCTTCAAACGTGTTTCAAGCTTTTTCAAGCATGTTAACACCCACCCACCCAAACAGTAGCGTCGGAAACCCAGGCTTATTCTGGCGATCGGAAGAAAAAGAAGCCTGGGCGATCGCGTTAAAATCACTGTTGGAGGAAGTGTAGAATGTCCCTAACCAATCAGAATGCAGAGGTGCGTCACACCGAATTCGTTGACGTCATGACGCAGCAGCGTTCTCCGCGCTGAGCAGAGGAGCAGAGGGGGGTGGGGGGAGGAGAACACATGCTATTGGCCGGAGACTCCCTGAGAGATTCCCTGGGTCCGCCCATCTGCCAACAGAAACTGTCCGTGTTAGATCAGAGTGCCCAGACAGTATCTACCCACACACCCAGACAGTATCTACCACACAGACACCCAGACAGTCTCTCTCTCCACCCACTCATCTAAGGTCGGTCGCCCCCAGGAAGACCACAGTTGTGTCTGCTTTGACGTTAACACATGAGGACGTTTAACTGGGGCTGAGCGACACGCAGAGGGGAAGCATGCATGAATCAAAAAGAAGCAGTCTACAAGCTCACAATGCACCGCAACAGCGCAACTAGCGGCCAACCATAGGAAGTTTTAGTTCCGTATTGGAATCATTTTAAATCGGCGGAACTATGCCCCTGGTTTATACTTTGTTACGTGAAAATTATGTCACTTGTGAGATTGTACTGCAGTGCAGATCTGCTGTTTCTCATCTCTCAACACCAAACCTACAGTATATTAAATATAGCGGACGGGAGCACTTAGATATATAGATCTACAAGACAAAGAGGCCCAGAAGAACGACGCTGCATTCAACAGTTACAGCCCTAATCTGTGGAACACGTTACCTCAAGACACCAGGGAGGAGAGAAGCACAGCCATCTTTAAATCACAGAGGTGATAAGAATCAACATCTTTAAGAGTCAGCTGAAAACCCTGCCTCTCCAACCTAGCGTTTAATTAGTATATCATAGCAGATGTATTATACTTTTAATTAGTATCTTATATCAGATGAATTATACTTTTAATTAGTATCTCATAGCAGATGTATTATACTTTTAATTGTCTCCATCAGCCGAAGGCAGGGGGAGAGTATGTCTTCGCCCCTGTCCGTCCGTGCGTCCGTCCGTGCGTCCGTCCGTCTGTCCTCCGAGTTTGTGTACAGCTAATCTCCGGCACCGTTGGCCCGATCGCTACCAAACTGAGCACACACACTCCCTGGATGCCAATTCAGAACCTCTGCCCCGCATTTTTCAAATGGCCCTGTTCTAGCGCCACCATGAGGCCGATGTTTGCAAAACACATTTCTGTACACTACTCCTACAGATTTTGTCCAAGAATCCTACAAATCGGTAGACAGTATCTCTACAGTCATGTGATCATCGTGGATACGTCCGATTTTCCATATTCCATCCTGATTGGCTACAATTGGCTTCCAAAGTTTGCAGGATTGCTCCGTTTTGAACAAAATGCCTCAAATCATGAACACAGCGTGCAATCTTGGTGAAATCGGGCGTGCACGTTCCCACTAGGTAGAGGAAGAAATGCCACTTCAAATTTCTCAAATCAGCCTCATGGTGGCGGCGCTATAACAGGGCAATTTGTGTGGCCTGGTGGAGACCTGTGCTCGGAAGAGCACTGCTTCTAGTTAGTATCTTATACCAGATGAATTATACTTTTAATTAGTATCTTATAGCAGATGAATTATTATACTTTTAATTAGTATCTTATACCAGCTCTATTACCTTGATGTTGATGCTGGTTTTGTCTCTATTGTTTTTCATACGTGTATCTATTTATTTGTGCTATATTCTACCACACTTAGAGCTGCATTTCTATGTATGAAAAGTGACACATAAGTAGGCCTAATAAATAAAGCTCATTATCGTGTAAATCAAGCCTTAAGCTCCGGGTGTGTTTTTGGACCACCCAGCATGTGTGTTAATCCTTTAGTGAAATGTGTTCACGGTACATTTCTGTAAAGCATTCATTTCAGGTGGCGGCTTCACTGACTTGGATTACACAGTGTGTGCACATGTGTTTGTATGTGTGTGTGTGCGTGCGACCGTGCGTGCATGCTTTCCTGTTTGAACCAGATGAGAGGGTTGAAGTGACCATGTATTAAACATGCACATCTTCTTGTATTAAAACCGTATCATAATTAATCATTGATCTTGGCACGGTGGAAATGCCAACTGAACTCTGACACCTCCATGAGGAGACGTTCAAGGTGAGTCCAGGTCATTTGAGGACAGAATACCACAGCCCAGGCACCTGCACACATAGACATCAAAGGGGGCTTGAGCCCCTATCCTTTACCCGTCTGTAAAAAGTGTCCTCTCCAGACCATGAATGCAGTTTTTACTGTGGTGAAAGAAATGCAAATGCCCCCTCTTTCAACGCCATACCTGAAGGCAGCATTCTTGCCTTGTCCAAACTCTCCTGAACTTGAATGCAGCAATCAGCATTTTATGTTGAAATAATTGCCCTCTCTGTGTAGAAATCCATGCCGTTACATATTTAAAATACTCCAAATACCTCGGTATTGTGCAGGACTTGCATAAATGTACTCAGTGCTTTACACTGCTAACCCTATAGTCATCAACACATGTTCTCCAGTTGATCAGCAGTCTCAGCCTCCAGTTCCCTGTATCTCTAATCTAGCCTGGAATCCAGACAGAAAACCCCTAACGTAGCAACCAGTCTGGACTCCAGGTTACCTCTTAAACTGTCCTGTCTAAAATAAATGGAAAACAATATACAGTTTTAAAAGAATCAAAAAACATTTTTAATGTCTTTTCTTTTCAGCGTAAAAAGCTTTTGATTCTGCAGGAGAACTGAGTCCCTGTACAAATGGGGGGAAAAAGCTGCCATTGATTTAGTTCTGTGTCTTTCTTCTGTTTTAAACTGCTCCTGCCAAACTCTAGATGGAGCTGATTGTTATGCAGCGTGCACACACACACACACACACACACACACACACACACAACACACACACACACACACACACACACACACACACACACACACACACACACACACACACACACACACACACACACACACACACACACACACACACAAAATAGTTCTCCCTTTGGTCATCATCATCAAATGTCACAACCAAACGATTTCATATTCCTTACTAGCAAACACGGCCACATGCACGCACACACACACACACACACACACGCGGCTGCATGCACGCACGCATGCACGCACGCACGCACGCACGCACGCACGCACGCACACACACACACACACACACACACACACACACACACACACACACACACACACACACACACACACACACACACACACACACACACACACACACACACACACACACACACACAGTTTATTCTCTATGTCCACTCACAGTGCGGAAATTCATTAAAATGCTAATGACATTGGCAGCAGCACACTATAAACAGGGCTGGCTCTGTCTGTCATAGAGTCTCCGTTAAGGAGAATGGACTGGCTGAGATACAGACAGTATTAAGAGGACAGTAGTACTGGTCTCATGGACTGGCTGAGAGACAGACAGTGTTAAGAGGACAGTAGTCCTGGTCTCATGGACTGGCTGAGATACAGACAGTGTTAAGAGGACAGTAGTACTGGTCTCATGGACTGGCTGAGAGACAGACAGTGTTAAGAGGACAGTAGTCCTGGTCTCATGGACTGGCTGAGATACAGACAGTGTTAAGAGGACAGTAGTCCTGGTCTCATGGACTGGCTGAGATACAGACAGTGTTAAGAGGACAGTAGTCCTGGTCTCATGGACTGGCTGAGATACAGACAGTGTTAAGAGGACAGTAGTCCTGGTCTCATGGACTGGCTGAGAGACAGACAGAGTGAGAGGACAATACTAGTGTAGTGTAGTGGTCCCCAAACTGGAAGTGCTTGTCAGGGTGGGTGGGGTTCAAATGAGTCATCATTATTTATTTATGATGGCCATTGTTATAATATACAGTAGTGTCTGTTGCTCTGTGGAAGAAATAGGGTTGGGATCCTTGTTATGGTATAAAGGTCCCCTTATACAGGTCTGTAACTCTGAGAGTTATGATGGTCCTTGGAATAAATAAATACAACAGTTATAGAACCACAGGTACTGTAATCATATATCAGAAGGTGAGTCCACATAACAGCTCTGACAGAGTGATAGAACCTGGTTCAGGAAACTGTTCCTTGGTTCCTCACTGTTGGATCTGGTAGGAAACGGGTTCATCACACCTACTGTAATGTAATGTGTGTAGCATTTGTCAAGGTCTCAACAACACAGAGGAGAAACAACCATAGCAACACTATGGTCATTACAGCGTTCTGGAGGCCATGATGGCACATTGTTGTTGACAACAGCAGTTATCATCATCATCTGATCCCAGACAGAGTCTTGAGACATCAAATCATCATCACACACGTGGAACACATGGTGTAGAGATCTGATCTGACCACAAGGCACCAGACTGACTCATCACAGGCTGACTGGCAGAGAGAGACATCATTTAAACCAGGGGTTTTCAAAGTGGGTGACGGGGCACCCTGGGGTGACAGGGCACCCTGGGGTGCCGTGACGGCAGTCCAGGGGTGCTGTGAGATCATTTGATAATATTTGGAATTTATTTGGACACTTGAAAAAATATTTAGTATCATTTTAAACTTGAAGTACAACGTTATCTTCAGACAGTTCTAACCAAAATGGCTATTATCTCAACGCTTTCCTCGCAACATAATCACTCAAATATCGTCACTGTCGGGCAGAAACCTTGTATATCACAAACCTTGTAAGCGAGGCGTTGTGAGCTTGTAGATCTGCTATTTTTGGTTAAAGTTCTCAGAATATGGACGATAGGTTTCAAGTGGTTAATATAAAAAAAGGAGAAAAAAACGTTCTATCACTCAAAGATTTGGAGGACCCCCTGTAGTAACTCTGAGGACCCCCGGATCCCCTGTTGAAGACCCCTGCTGTAGTATGATCAAGTAGAGTGTCAATTTATCAAAAAAATGCACACAATTAGTTATAATCAGTAGCGCTTTCGAGGCCGGATGCGACCGGACGCTGTGTGGTCAATATATTCCCACATGAACGGACGCACGGACGGCACCGAACGGTGCACGAGCGTGTAAACGTGTGCATACCCCCCCGCGAGAGCCGCGACAACCCCCACCCCGCGAATCCGTGATAACTACAAGCTATACTTTAATCAGTGGCTACTACTTTGCATAACAGGTTTCTAGTGGTGAATGTGTGAGCGTCCTCAAGCCCCCTCTCTTCATATGGATATAGCCTACTTTAACACCGAGGTTTCCAGCTGTGACTGCATGTGCATGTGTCGATGTGTGTGTGTGTGTGTGTGTGTGTGTGTGTGTGTGTGTGTGTGTGTGTGTCCTCATACATGGCTCCATTACTGTGGTATTCAGGGGCGCTGGAAGTGGGGTGCTGAGGGAGCTGCAGCTCCCCTGGTGGTGGGGAGGAAAAAAAAGAAAAAACGTTTTTTTTTTTTTTTTTTTAGTTTTTTTTTTTTTTAATAAGCCTATATACACACACACAGAGCTATATTAAAACAATAATGTATTTGACTTTGGGGAATAAAATATGTTGAAAAAAGGTATTTGATTATCACATGGTGACCTAATCACATGGTCACCTTGCCACTTCCGGTCAGAAGGGAAGTCAAATTTAAATCCTGCTTTGATGGCACACCAAAGTCTATTTATTTGAGAACTAGAAACTGTCTATAGGCTCATTGTTGCAAACTAACACCGTTGTATATGGGGAATAAAAAACAGTAGAAAACTGTTACAAAAATAATACCCTATATTTTGTAGTGTGTGCGTGAGTGACTGTGTGTGTGCATGCATGCTGTGTGTTGCAATGTGTGCTAAAATAACTAGTAACTATATAGCTCCTTGTTACACCGTTGTGCGGGGAATAAGCACCCGAAACCGCAATAAAAATAACCCAAAACCTGATAAAAAACTTGAATTTTCGGCGAGCTCCCCTTGGGATTTGGGAGTTCCAGCGCCCCTGGTGGTATTTAGTGTTTGAGATTCGTTCAAGGCAAACTTTGTTTCTCTACTGCAGCGCTGTATTTTCTAAATGAATTAAAAGAAAGTAGAACATAAAATCTTAAGTAACAATGCAAATGTAATTAAGACTAGAAAACTATTGTTTTCCCACCATTAAATCTGCTGACATCCTTTCTATCTAAATAGCCTCTAGAGGCGCGTGTGCGCGCGTGCACGTGACGTCAATAAATGTCCGTCCGCCCTGAAAAGAAAATCCCAAAGCACCACTGATTATAATACAGAGACGGGGGGTTTCTGGCCGACAGTGAGGATATAAATGACATACACAACTTCTAGTGCTCAGGGAAAACAACACCATTATGAGTGACTCATGGACGTACCGCCTCTGGCCACCGGGGGGTGATGATGATACACTGACCCATACTGACTCCACCGGGAGGATGTTTGGCCCTTTGGCAGAACATCCTTTATCACGCTTAATTTCCTACCGTCGCTCTGTTTGCATGTTTGTTTCTCCCTCTCACAGATGCTGAGCTGCATGACATCATTAATGTCATAATGGTTTGCCTTTGTGCTCGCGGACACACTTGTCTTGTTACGTTGATATCAAAACACAATCTACTGCCAAACCCGAATAATGGCGTGTTTTCAAATCCAGCACGTTTCTAAAGTGACAATTTAAGGGCTTTTTACTACCTCTAACATGACACAAATGAAACATTGGCCAAAATGCCAAATATTAGAGGCGGAAATAGTCAACATAGACGATAGGGCATTAACGAAAAAGTCGACAAGTCGACTCAGTCGACTTCATTACACAAGTCGACTCCCACCAGAGAAAGTCGAAAGTTGAAAAACATAACTTTCTATTGTGAAAATAGCAGATCTACATGCTCACAGCGCATGTGTTTTGCGAGGCGTTGTGAGCATGTAGATCGGCTATTTTTAATTTTGTCATTTTGGTTTAATTTGCATTTTACATCATCAAATGATAAAGTCGACTTCAACTCAACTTTTTACTGAGTCGAGTCGACTTGCAAAAATCACAAGTCGTTAATGCCCTAATAGACACTCATGCTCACGACGCCTCCGTTCTTTTATCTTTACACTCAAATGTATCCTAATATGAATCAGAATCATCAAAGCATACGGTGTATTGCTTAATGCTGCTGAGCCATATGGGGTTGAACTCTGTCCAGAGTTCTATAGTCTGTAACCCATGGCAACAGGTCATGCACATTAACACCAAGAACTCAGTGGTGTCAGTTCAGCAAAAGCTAAGGTATGGCAACATGACTGTTGTCTTGCACGCGCGCGAGGACACCAGTCATGTTGCCATACCTTAGCAACAGGCACGATGAAAAGTACATTTGATTATTTACCCCCTGTAGACAAGGTATGGCAGCTGCCATACCCAATTGACGCCTTTGCAAGAACTAGAAACACTGTGTGTGTGTGTGTGTGTGTGTGTGTGTGTGTGTGTGTGTGTGTGTGTGTGTGTGTGTGTGTGTGTGTGTGTGTGTGTGTGTGTGTGCGTGCGTGCGCGCACACACATGTGTTTGCATTAAAGAGAAAGAGCAAGTACATTCCACACCAGTGTGTACGTACAAAAGATCTATTGTAGGACTTAGAGAATGAACCGCCATGGATGAGGAAAGGAAAAGAAGCAGATCTACAAGCTCAAAATGTTGCTATAAAGCCAGTGTTTCTCAAATGGTGGGTATGTGTACCCCCCTAGGGGCATGCGGGGGTACTGCCTGCAGGGGTACAGGAGTACAGAAAATGGGAATATGTATTTTACTGTTATGACAAAACACTGACAGTCTTTGAGTGAACCTTCTCATCTGTAAATTGACCGAATTCACGTTACGCAACTTCCTGGTGCTGACGTCACGGTTGAAGGGGACACCCTACAAATTTAATGCAATTTCCAAATAGTACAGTATAAAATACGGCTAGCATGATCAAGAACACAAGATAGTAAAAGGCACAAAGCGTTGTAATTTACTTTACCGTTCGAAATAATGATTTGTTGGCTTTAAGTCCAGCAATTTCTGTGTTATTTTAACCTTCAAAGTCAGCACCAGGAAGTTGCTGAGAAATTTGCTGAGTGGGCGGGCCGTGAATAGGGTCTATTGTTAAACCAAACTACATAAATACCTTGACTAGTACAACTGTTATTGAACAGAAAGCAACGTCTATGTGTCATTGTGCAGTTTTATCATGAACATATGGGCAAGGGAACCTTTGATGTATTTTTTTCTAAGCAAAATGCAGCAGTCAGGGGAGGGGCGGACTTGGCTTCAGAAATCAGTATAAGCGGGTAGTGCAACCCAATAGAGTTTGAGAACCAGTGCACTAAGCGACTAGTTTTGAGCTTGTGGATCTAAAACATTTGAATGAGACAATATCAGAGCTTAGCTGACGCTACATGAAAACAGTGGTTCCCAACCTGTGGGTCGGGACCCCCAGGGGGGTCCCCAGATGATTAACTTAAAGTGCAACATTGTTTTCTCACTCAACAGTAAACAAACCAACATACAGTTTAAGTGTATACAGCAGGGTGTTTGCACATTTCTAAAGTGATAATTTAAGGACTTTTAAGCCTTTTAATATACCTCTAAGATACAAATTAAATAACATTGGCCATATTGTTAAATAGTAAAGGCAGAAGTTGTGAAAATAGCCGATCTACGAGTGCATGCTCACAACGCCTGGACTTTTTAATACCTCTAAAATGACTAATTAAACATCGGCCAAATTGTGAAATATTAGAGGCAGACATTGTGAAAACAGCTGATCTACATGCTGATCTACATGCTGATCTACATGCTGATCTACATGCTGATCTACATGCTGATCTACATGCTGATCTACATGCTGATCTACATGATGATCTGCATGCTGATCTACATGCTGATCTACATGCTGATCTACATGCTGATCTACATGCTGATCTACATGCTCACAACGCCTGGACGTTGGATAAATGAGGGCCATGCCTCTCTAAAGCCACGAGGCCTCCAGTTGCCTAGGAGACAGAAACACAGCATCAAGCGCTCCATTGTGATCTTTTTCACTTCCCAATTCCAACAACGTCTGCAGGCTTTTATAAGCAGTCTTTGATGGACAGCTCAGGCCGTTTCACACACCCACCCCACGTTACATAACACTCAATGAGGAAACGTTCACCAGGGCACAGGAAATAACATAACGTCATTGTTGAGTGGATAACTTGTATCTCCAAGTTTCAAATGTATATGTTCTTTCGTAAAGTAAAGCCCTGCATCATCATACAAGGCGGTCGCACAAAAGTAGTGAAAACAGCAGATCTACAAGCACACAACGCCTGTGTGCTTGTAGATCGGCTGTTTTCACTAGTTTCAATCATTTTTTAAATGATAAATGAAAAACGAACGGTTTTGGACGTACAGGGTTACTTTGAACCCGACAACGACGATAAAATACAATCCCCTCATAATCTGGTAGGTTGTAGACATCTTATAACACATGATACGGTCACTGGGATTCATCAGGGCGCAACATAAACGCTGCCTGCGAGCGTGCACACACATGCACGTGTGTGTGTGTGTGTGTGTGTGTGTGTGTGTGTGTGTGTGTGTGTGTGTGTGTGTGTGTGTGTGTGCGTGTATGTGTGTGTGATTACAGTGCCCAGTGTTTAATGGAGCAGAGGACTTTGTGATTATCTTGCCCTGGGCACCAGCGCACCACACATCGCTCTGTGTGTGTGTGTGTGTGTGTGCGTGTGCGTGCGTGCGTGCGTGCGTGCGTGCGTGCGTGTGCGTGCGTGCATGTGTGCGCCCCCTGGGGTTGACACACAACATGACACACTAATTGCCATAACGCATTCCCCATAACAACTCTAACACCACAATGAAAGCCCCCTGACGTCCTCCATTAAATGCTGTGAGTCACTGGTTTCTTTCTACTGTACATACAGTAGGCCTGAAGAAAACTCATCTATCAGGAGAGCACCAGGGGAGGTTCATGTCTTCTTTGTCCTGTACATAGTGTTTGTAGTTGTTGATGACATGTATTATTGTGTTAAATCTTGCATATTTGTTGTGTGTTACTGTAGCCTCTAAATATTCAATCAATCAATCAATGAATCAATGAATCAATCAATCAATCAAACAAACAAACAAACAAACTTGGGGGCCAGAGGCATGCTGGGAATCCTTCCTCAGACAGTTAACCCCTTTCATCCTGACATCCCTATTTTTTGTTCTGCATCTCATTATACACAGCAATGTTCAAATCATTTGAACATGTTCGCCTCAACTCAACTCATAATGTATTTATACAGCACCTTTAACTTGCCCACGTCAACCACAGTGCTGTACAAGTTAAAAAAACAAAGAGCAAACAATGCAATACACACAATAAAAGACCACAAAATGAAATAAGCACAAACAAACAAACATCAGCACCAGTGAGGGGAAAACTACATCAGGCCAGGGAGATGA
The DNA here is from genome assembly GCF_963921795.1 of Nannobrachium achirus. Taxonomy (NCBI): domain Eukaryota; kingdom Metazoa; phylum Chordata; class Actinopteri; order Myctophiformes; family Myctophidae; genus Nannobrachium; species Nannobrachium achirus. Next base: position 4,102,461 of record NC_137813.1, on the reverse strand, counting down.
AATATGTTTTTTAACAAGGATTTATAAAACATGGCTATGGACTGTGCGGCTCGGCCATCATCTGCATTCTAAACAGGACCTGCTCAGTGCTCACACACCTTGACACCCAGGCCAGCAGTCAGAACCATGTTTTCCTTATAGAGCCTTCAACGACATTCATCCACGACTGCCTGCAGAGAAGCTGTCAGTGATGGGAGTGGATCACAGCATGGCAGTATGGACAGAACACCAACTACACTACCTCTGGATGAGACCAGAGTATGGACAGAACACCAACTACACTACCTCTGGTTGAGACCACAACATGGACAGAACACCAACTACACTACCTCTGGATGAGACCACAACATGGACAGAACACCAACTACACTACCTCTGGATGAGACCACAACATGGACAGAACACCAACTACACTACCTCTGGATGAGACCACAACATGGACAGAACACCAACTACACTACCTCTGGATGAGACCACAGTATGGACAGATCACCAACTACACTACCTCTGGATGAGACCACAACATGGACAGAACACCAACTACACTACCTCTGGATGAGACCACAACATGGACAGAACACCAACTACACTACCTCTGGATGAGACCACAGTATGGACAGAACACCAACTACACTACCTCTGGATGAGACCACAGTATGGACAGAACACCAACTACACTACCTCTGGTTGAGACCACAACATGGACAGAACACCAACTACACTACCTCTGGATGAGACCACAACATGGACAGAACACCAACTACACTACCTCTGGATGAGACCACAACATGGACAGAACACCAACTACACTACCTCTGGATGAGACCACAACATGGACAGAACACCAACTACACTACCTCTGGATGAGACCACAACATGGACAGAACACCAACTACACTACCTCTGGATGAGACCACAGTATGGACAGAACACCAACTACACTACCTCTGGATGAGACCACAGTATGGACAGAACACCAACTACACTACCTCTGGATGAGACCACAGTATGGACAGAACACCAACTACACTACCTCTGGATGAGACCACAACATGGACAGAACACCAACTACACTACCTCTGGATGAGACCACAACATGGACAGAACACCAACTACACTACCTCTGGATGAGACCACAGTATGGACAGAACACCAACTACACTACCTCTGGATGAGACCACAGTATGGACAGAACACCAACTACACTACCTCTGGTTGAGACCACAACATGGACAGAACACCAACTACACTACCTCTGGATGAGACCACAACATGGACAGAACACCAACTACACTACCTCTGGATGAGACCACAACATGGACAGAACACCAACTACACTACCTCTGGATGAGACCACAACATGGACAGAACACCAACTACACTACCTCTGGATGAGACCACAACATGGACAGAACACCAACTACACTACCTCTGGATGAGACCACAGTATGGACAGAACACCAACTACACTACCTCTGGATGAGACCACAGTATGGACAGAACACCAACTACACTACCTCTGGATGAGACCACAGCATGGACAGAACACCAACTACACTACCTCTGGATGAGACCACAGTATGGACAGAACACCAACTACACTACCTCTGGATGAGACCACAGCATGGACAGAACACCAACTACACTACCTCTGGTTGAGACCACAGCATGGACAGAACACCAACTACACTACCTCTGGATGAGACCACAGCATGGACAGAACACCAACTACACTACCTCTGGTTGAGACCACAGCAGGGGAGAGCGCAGGGCTGTCCGTCTGATGTGCCTGTAGTGAGCAACAGGGGGCGCTATCCCCACTCCCCTGGGGTCAGAGCTGTCACCCTTCCTCCCCAGGGGCCAGTGCTGTCACCCACCCGCTGATGTTTTCAGGAAGCCTGCCATAACGCTCAGAACATATTTCTGGAAAAATCTCGATATTCCCGTTGTTTCGAGGCTCCAGTAGTCCGGTTAGGGTTAGGGTTTAGGCTTAGGGTTAGGGTTTAGTCCGTATCTGACAGGATTAATTATCACAGTTTGATTATTTGGTTGTATCTATCATGTACTATTCATGTGCAATACATATCACTTAAAAAGAAAATTAATCTTAAATCAACATATGCCAAATGTATGTTTAACCTACTGTGCTGTCATCATCACTTATAGCTTCAGCAGTAGTAGGATGAACATCTTACCATTGAGGAGATTAATGTAATCAGGACAGATTATCACAGACATCATATATCTGCCAGATTAGCTACGATGCCCCATGGCATAGATTAGACCAGTTACTGTACATGAACAAGATTCTAACACCAGATATTCCCTTTGATGTTTGACAGAGAAGCACAGTCTAACAGATTGGTCTAAAAAGGGTGTTCAACTGGCTTGAGTTTCATTATAATGTAGGGTAAAGTTGTGTCCAAAATAGTAAAATAGCCTAGTTTTTTGGGATTCAAATTCAAAAGTAGCAAAAATAACAGATCTACAAGCTCAAAACACAACTATTTCAGCTACTTTCCATGTGCACTCTCTCACTGGAACAGTGTGTCACGAGAGAATCCGTCTGTCTTTCAATGTTATATGAGATACAGAAAGTGTGGTTCCTGTGTAAATAAGCTGTACATGTTACTAGCATCTCCTTTTACTTGAATCCATGTGTTAATGGGAGGTTCATTATACCCTGCAGGGCTGGGCATACATGTGAGAGAATAATTTGAATATAGGCTATATATTTAAACAAAACCTAAACAAAAACTAAAGGTGTAATCAGTTAAATTAAGTCTCCTCACATTTATATACAAATTACATCCTGCACATAATTCTACATAAGCGGTTGAAGATGGATGGACAAGACCTCTACATTCACTCAACCTCCTCAACACGGACTGGGGAGGCAGTCTGGGAGATAGGTGGGTTATTGATCAGTCTAATGATCATTACATCCTGATGTGAAAGAAAATATTTCTAAAGAAGAATAAGAAAAAACAAAGGTTGTTACGTATAGCCTATGGAAAATATTACATTTGCATGTGAATTAAAGAAAATTCAAACTTGGCACTTCATGTCTAAAAGGTTGCAGACCCCTGCTATACTGCAACCTTGCAATAACATGACCTCCCTCCTCTCTCTCTCTATGTGGATGTTCATGGACTGTTCTCTCTCTATGTGAAGGTTCATGGACTGTTCTCTCTATGTGGATGTCCATGGACTGTTCTCTCTATGTGGATGTCCATGGACTGTTCTCTCTATGTGGATGTCCATGGACTGTTCTCTCTATGTGGATGTTCATGGACTGTTCTCTCTATGTGGAGGTCCATGGACTGTTCTCTCTATGTGGATGTCCATGGACTGTTCTCTCTATGTGGAGGTCCATGGACTGTTCTCTCTATGTGGAGGTCCATGGACTGTTCTCTCTATGTGGATGTCCATGGACTGTTCTCTCTATGTGGATGTCCATGGACTGTTCTCTCTATGTGTGGATGTTCATGGACTGTTCTGTTCTTGCTGACACGGTCTGATCACATCCTCCACTGACATTCTCAGCCACACAAAGAAGAGTTGCTCTTCTGTTTTTCTCCTCCTCCTACACATCACACACACACTAATGTACAAGCATCGATGCGATGCCAGAGACACCAACTCAGGACTCCTGAATCGCTGTCCTCCACCCTCTCCTATCCAGCATCAGTGTCTGGAGCTCCACCACAGTGTTGTTAGCCAAGCTGTCGCGCCGCAGTGCATTTAAAAGCATCACAGCCATTAAAGAGGTTCGAGATTAAACCGCAACTTCTATTTGCTGATGCCTTTCCCATCGGAATGCAGATGTCACCTTTTCAGTCACTGTTCCTATTGAAACACTAGCCAGCTGTGTCTGTGACTGAAGTCCTGCCATTGATGCCCCAACATCCAACCTTCTTTCATAGATCCTATTCTCTTGCCATCTTGATCCACAACATGTCAAATTAGCTACATGCCAAAACTATAGGGCATTGTCCGTAATGCAGTGGCATGCACAAATAACCAATCTACAAGCTCGCAACACATTGCATCACATCATGATTTTAGCTTGTTGGTCTGCTATTTTCACTATGTTTTTACTATTCATACTTTAATCGTTCATTAATCGTAATTGAGCTAAAAGTTTAAAAAGAATGGTCATTGAAATATGTTTGATTGTAAAGCAGGTTACAGGTTAAGTTATACAGTTTCAAATCAAATACTTCAGTGCTTCCCTATGTTTATAAACAAAACAGTCATACACAAAAAATAAACAGACAATGAAAGAACACAAATGATGTAAAATGTACATATGGGGTGAATTCTTATAACTGTTAAAAAAAGAATGGCAAATTGATTAGAAGGCATATGGCCCTGCCCACAGAGCAGACAGTAATACATAGAGGCCACGCGTTACGTCAGCAGGGAGTGTTGGGTGGGAGGAGGAGCAGGACGAAGGCTCTAAGAGTCTACATCCTCCCGGTGGGGGCTCCTCACTGGCAGGTGAGCCAGTAGGATACAACAACAGCGACGACACGCACGCACGCACGCACGCACGCACGCACGCACGCACGCACGCACGCACGCACGCACGCACGCACGCACGCACGCACGCACGCACGCACGCACACACACACACACACAGACACACACACACACACACACACACACACACACACACACACACACACACACACACACACACACACACACACACACACACACACACACACACACACACACGTGTGGGGAGGAATTAATTGGGGAGGAAAGGGGTGTAAAGTAAAGTGGGTCATTCATTCCAGTAGCTATAGGGAGAGATGATGTACCGTACATTAAAACAGAACATGATGCATCAGGGGAACAACGTGATGCTTCCATACAGAACAGCTCTATAATGATGCAATGCTCTGAGCCTGGTACACAACACTAGACTCTGCTGTAACTACATGTGAGCATGATGTTTAAGGCAGCACTTCATTATTATGTTTTTGGTTGTTTTTAATGAGGTCAATGAGTCCATACTGTCTCCGACCACCACACTTTTCGTCTGAAAGGTCCGGTTCAACTACAAGATGACGTCACACTCGCAACTTCTGAAAAGCGCTATCCCGAATTAGAGTTCGGAAAGCAGCACGTGGGAATGTCAGAACTCCCCGACGGAAAGTTCTGTGGTCGGACAGAGTATTTGGACAGGCACGTGTGACATGTAGGGATGTAATCCTGGGCGCTACACTCCCTCTGCCAAGCTGGGGAGACAACCGACAACATGTTTCCTTCTATGCATGAGGAGTCCAAGCCGCTTCTTATCACCTGACATAGGGGGAGCTTCCCCAGTTGGACGTAGCGCGTGGAAGGAACACGTTATTCCAACCAGATGCTTTCCCCTCCATCAGGCGCCCCAGCTGGCCAGGGGGAGGCAGTTTAGAGAGGGTATCTACCCTAGGAGACACGGGGAGAACATGCAAACTCCACACAGAAAGGCCCTATCGCCAACCCCACCTAGGGGGGAGCTGTGAGGCTGCACCACCATGCCCTGTAAATCTTTCCACCTAAGATACAGTGTGTATCACAAGGACAACTTGAGACAAAATATGTTTCCATTACGACAGATTAAAATAATAATAATAATAATAATAATAGTAACAAATAAAAAAGAAAGAAAAGCCATACTTGACATTTAACCACTTGAACCCCTGGGGGAACATTCACCAAAAATAGCCAATCTACAAGCCCTCAACGTGTCACAAGTTCTCAACGTGTCACAAGTTCACAACGTGACGCGTTGTAAGCTTGTAGATCAGCTATTTTTGGCAAGGAGGTTTGGTGGTCGATCTCACTATAAGTATAGAGGGTTTAAGAGGTTAAACTGAAGTCATATTGATTCCAAATATTATCAGAGTATTCTGAGGCACCTCTGGAGTTGCGTCAAGGCACCCTAGGGTGCCCCGGCACCCACTATGAGAAGCCCTGTCATACAGGTTGAACACTCACTGACATCCTGGCTTTCTGTCTGTGCCTCTCGAATAACAACTACATAATGGAAGGGAGATTTTGGCCGGCATTTCTAAATTCAATGGCGAGAATTTCAAAGCTCAATCTTCATTTGAAGACATCACAATTTCTGCCTCTATTTAACAATAAATAAGATTAAGACTTCTACAGAATAATCGTAACCATACCACAATGACTCGTTGTGTTCAATGACGGGCGGCTGGAGTCTCCTTTGATGAATCTCTGTTGGCAAACAGGGATCTGTTCCTCAATACAGATTTGTTCCTGGGCCTCAGCCAACGGCAACCATTCAACCACCATATGCAAATGAGACACACACACACACACACACACACACACACACACACACACACACACACACACACACACACACACACACACACACACACACACACACACACACACACACACACACACACACACACACACACACACACACACACACACACTCTGGGTCAATGGTACTTTTGACTTGCAAAACCGGCGCTTGTGCTGCCTCAGGCTTCCCTCAAATCCATTTCCCCCTCTCCCTCGCCTAACCCTCTCTCACACACACAAAGGAACCATCATACATGATCAGGTCTTACTAGGTGTGATGGATTCATGATCAACACAGGCATTGACACTAAGGCTTGCCCACCTGCCCCCGGCAGGTAAATAAAACCTTCGGGCAGGTGAAGTTGGCTTTCAAGTGATCTTTCAGGCAAGTGATCTTTTGAGAGGGGACACAACCGTCTATAAACACAACACCAGATATCTGTCTAAACACCTGTACTTGCCCGACGGCCAAGTGCCTCGGAGACCTTAGTGTCAACCCCTGATCAACAGGACAGTCACCGTCATATTAATCTTAAATCTTAAAGATCTTCTAAGTCATGCACACAATAAATCCACACCTCACCTCACCCAGCTTGTGGTTGGAGTGTCCGTCCTGAGACTATAACAGACATGGGATACTAGGGATGGGACGATACGCGATATTATCGTTTATCGTGATAAAAAAACATTCACGATAATCGTATCGTGGAGATTTAATTTATCGTGATATCGTCCTCCGTCATGCACCGGGATCAATTCACCTTTTATTTGCCGAGCTGCATATCCTGTACCACTAAAAAGGTACTTATAATATACGTACGTGATACAGTAATTTTAGCACTCTCTATCAAATGTCTTTGCCAAAAAATTGCAGATCTATAAGCTCACAACGCGTTGTGAGGCGTTGTGAGCTTGTATATCTGCTATTTTTTGGCAAATGTTCCGCCCCAGGATAATGGATTTTGATTATCGTGATAATATCGTAAATCGCGATGTGACATTTTCATATGGTCCCATCCCTTCATGGGACCCAGTGCCTCCCTGCTTAGCCCTCAGCATGGAGGGTTGGATTGGGGGTAAAGTCTTACTGTAAGACATACTGTACTAGTGTCATGTTGTGCAGAGGGTGCTGTACTAGTGTCATGTTGTGCAGAGGGTGCTGTACTAGTGTCATGTTGTGCAGAGGGTGCTGTACTAGTGTCATGTTGTGCAGAGGGTGCTGTACTAGTGTCATGTTGTGCAGAGGGTGCTGTACTAGTGTCATGTTGTGCAGAGGGTGCTGTACTAGTGTCATGTTGTGCAGAGGGTGCTGTACTAGTGTCATGTTGTGCAGAGGGTGCTGTACTAGTGTCATGTTGTGCAGAGGGTGCTGTACTAGTGTCATGTTGTGCAGAGGGTGCTTGTACATCAAGCCACCTCATGCTACAGAAACATGAGAAAGGCTCCTTGCTCTCCTATGGGCCTCACCTCACATCAGGGTGCACACGATCACACATAGCCTACTGTAGCTCCTCAACTCTTGAGCTCAAATTACCTCTACTGTATATACAGTAGTATAGGGTGACCAGACGTCCCGGTTTGGCCGGGACAGTCCCGTTTTCAAGCTTTGTGTCCCGACAAATATCTCTAAAACACTAAAATGTCCCGGTTTTCAACATTCACTACAAAATTGTCCCGGTTTTCGGCAGAATTAAAATAATAGTAGCTGTTTTCAGTGGTTGCATAGACATCATGTTCTTTTCATGTAAACATGCTCACCTAAACAATCAGAAAACATGAACAAATTCATTGCGTGTCTGATTTCAACGCTGAGGCTGTTTGTCAATCACTCACTGCCTGTATGCAACCCTGCGGTGTGTATGTGCGCGTGCACGAACATTACAGAATGGGCACGCGCGTGCGTGGTAACGTGCACATTGCTTTGAGGGTCCCGGTTTTAGGCAACAGGGGTTCGTGTCCCGGTTTGAGCGGCTAAAAATATGGTCACCCTACAGTAGTAGTATCACCTTTATAATGATTCATTTAAAACAATTACAACTGAGTCCTGCAGCTGCTGCTGGGGTTAACTAACTGTCGCTGTGCGTTTGTACGATAATCTGTGACGTGTCCTGGGGGCGCTGGTTGATGATGTCATTACTACAGAGTGCAGGGAGCAGTTAGGGGTTAAGTGTCTTCTTGCTCAGGGACTCGTTGACTCATCACTGAAAGGCTCCCAACTGTTGAGCTATGAACCCCAGCTATGAGCCACTGAGAATTATGAGTCATACATACAGTATGATAGAGTGTGACAGAGGGTCTGGAGAGGCGTTAAGAGCTTCTCAAACTTTGTCAAGGACCCCCAAAATTATATATATTTATATATTTGGCTGCAGACCCCCATCTCAACATATTTTATACCAGGGACCCCCAGAAGCAGTGAGCCTTTGTTAAAAAGGCTCACTCTAAATGTGGATCTTAAGCTAGATGCAGAATATCTATTCTGCATCTAGCTTAGGGCCTGCTTGGACCCGTTGGCAAACACCAGGTGGCCTCTGTGACCTCTCTGTGACCTCTCTGTGACCTCTCTGTGACCTCTCTGTGACCTCTGTGTGACCTCTGCTTCCTGTCTGTTTACTGTATGGAGACGAGTCAGAGACGCTCACACGTTTCCGTGCCAACGGCAGCGCTGGGAGGAATGCAGGCTTCTCAGAAAGTTGCATAACCACCTTGTTAGCACGATGCCTTATCCAACACCACGACTGACTGACTGACTGACTGACTGGCTGACTGACTGCATAACCACCTTGTTAGCAGTTAGCACGCTGCCTTATCATGCCTTATCCAACACCACGACTGACTGACTGACTGACTGACTGACTGCACGACCACTGGCTCTCTGTCTGCTGGCTTTGGATCATCGTGATAACAAAGCACCACCTTCATGTAGTATAGTGCATCATACCAGTAAGACTCCCTAATCGGGAGATAAGCGACCGTTGGTCGCTTATCTCCACAAATAGGCCAAAAGTTTGTTTTACCAATTATCAAGACATACGGGCAGTTGACAGTTTGCCATGGTTACTCATTGAAGTTGAATCTCCATATATGGAGATAACCTACGCATCACACTAAGTCTGACCTCACCAGCCCATATTTGGGCATGAGCAACTTATGTCTCCATATATGGAGATATGATGACATCACACAGTCCTCAGCCGATGATGTGGCGTGATGTCATACAATACACAAACGAGCCCTACAGTATAAAGGGGCAATTCTTGCCAGGAAAGAAGCATTTCTTCGACTCAGACCTTATCGCCAGGGTTGGCTTATAGCAGCTGTCGGTAGGACCATATATGGATTCTGTTAGTGTGGATCTCCTAACAGGGCATCATCTGGGATACAATCCCTTTTATGCCCATATATGGAGATCCCTAACAGAATCCCTTTCATGCCCATATATGGAGATCCCTAACAGAATCCCTTTTATGCCCATATATGGAGATCCCTAACAGCATCCCTTTTATGCCCATATATGGAGATCACTAACAGCTAACAGAATCCCTTTTATGCCCATATATGGAGATCCCTAACAGAATCCCTTTTATGCCCATATATGGAGATCCCTAACAGAATCCCTTTTATGCCCATATATGGAGATCCCTAACAGAATCCCTTTTATGCCCATATATGGAGATCCCTAACAGAATCCCTTGTATGCCCATATATGGAGATCCCTAACAGAATCCCTTTTATGCCCATATATGGAGATCCCTAACAGAATCCCTTTTATGCCCATATATTATGGAGAAATCCCTGCTCTGAGTATCTGACATCAGTGTGATGTCACCTGTTTATGCCCATATATGGAGATCCCTGCTCTGCGTATCTGGTTGCTATGGTAAACAGTTGGTTGCTAGGGTAAAAAAACATGGTTGCTATGGTAAACAGTTGGTTGCTAGGGTAAACAGTTGGTTGCTAGGGTAAAACCATGGTTGCTAAGGTGGTTGCTAACGTACACTAACAGACCAGCAACAACAGACTGTTGCCACAGCAACGTACACAAAGGTTTGTGTACACATGTGGTGTGATGTCATACTGATGCGGAGATATGAGCAGGGCAAAGGTGTGACGTGTGACGTGTGACCGACGGACGGATGGACGGCCGGTGGAGGTTTTCATAGTAAACTGCTCCCTGACGGTCGCAATGAGAGAGAGAGAGAGAGAGAGAGAGAGAGAGAGAACGTTAAAGGCCATTTGGATAACATGTAATATAAACCGAAGCCTGGTTAATTGTTTACCTGTTATCCTATAGTTTCCATGCACAGATTGTTATTTAGATAGCATGTTGTTTAGACAGGTTCATGGATTACATGCAATCCTAGTTCACTGAGGCACTACGTTCTCTCTCTCTGCGTCTCTCTCTGTCTGTCTGATATGGACAGCGATAGATAACGAGATGTAAAGGAAGAGCAGAGAAGGAGAGATTAGGGTTTGAAATCTCTATTTGAATCTCAGACGATCTAAGAGGTTCCGCAGTGAGCGATAAAGACGTGTGACAACCAGCGACGAGGCCAGAAGCTGTAAGTCAGCAAATCAATGCGGTCCACAGACACGTGGTGGGGAAGGAGATACAGATGAGACAACGGGGGAAGCAGCAGGCATCGTTGTAATGCCCTTCACTGTTTCAGTCCTTCACTGATCAATGCACACAAGCCCCCAAACCCAGAGCGCATCGCCATGACATGATATGCAGATATGATCTGGCTCATGTTGTGTAACGCTTAGACGTTTATAGAAATAATGAAAAGGACGCGCATGCTTTTGCTGTTGCATAACTGGCAAAAGTCTGTCGACTAGCTTTTTTTTCACTGATGAAAACTAAATAAAAAACTAAACTCTGGGGTTGGACTTGGAGGATAGCAGATCTATAAGATTGTAGATCGTCTATTTTCAGCACGCGACCAGGTTTAAAATCAGGCATAGAGCAGTGAAGTTTGACGTCATTTACACATCCTACCTGGTTCACGTTTTTTTCCCCCCATTCTGAATTCCCATAGACTTTTTTCATATCATGTCATATAAGAACTGTGTTCCAAACATCAACAAATGATCTCAGCGGTTCGGCTCATATGGATATGAACAATCAACTGATGGTGAGAAAACTCTAATGTTACTGTCGCCGAATTACGGTAGTTACATTTTCGCTAGAAACAGACTGTATCAAATATGAGTGACTGACTACTAGTAAAATACCTGAGGGTGGAATGCGACCTCAGGGTGACATGCCCTAAAGGGCGAGGTCGTGCCAATTCTTGACTATCTGGCCAACCACAGCGTTTCTCTGGCGATTCTAGTTGTTGTCATTCTGGGGGGAGTTTGTTCATGTTTTTGTGAGGGTATCAACCCTAGGAGACACGGGGAGAACATGCAAACTCCACACAGAAAGGCCCTATCGCCAACCCCACCTAGGGTGTGAGCGATAGGGCCTAAACATGGAGATGTGGAGAACACTATATATGGAGATAGTCCAGTCCATCATGTCATATGGGACTACCGTCATAGAAAGTAGCCATTGTTAGGCCAGAGTCAATGGCTGTCTGTCTGTACAGGAAGTGATGTCACATGACATACTTTTTATGCCCATATATGAGTAATTCTGTACCACATCTCCATGTTTAGGCCAAACAGGTTCGCTCCATTTCTCCATGTATAGGTCCAAATGCCCAACGTCGAGCTTGACAAGGAGGATACCGCACATTGTACCTCATCCACCCTTTCTTCTCTCTCCTTTTGGTATCTTTATCCTCCTCCTCCTTTTTTTCTTTTTTATTCTTCTCTTTTTTTCACAGCCGCCCTCATATTTACTTTAGAAAATATATATTAAATTCTAAGAACGTTTCGAGTACCAGTTTGATACAAGAGCGAATAAGCACTACACTTCTGGAATCCTGTGAGTCGACTTAAAGTCGGATCCAGGCCTAATAACTTTATCTAGCCGCCCCGTTGCTACCTCCTTGTTACATTTTCTTTTCTGAGACACATTGTACCTCATCCACCCTTTCTTCTCTCTCCTTTTGGTATCTTTATCCTCCTCCTCCTTTTTTTTCTTTTTTATTCTTCTCTTTTTTTGTCTTTCTTAGTCTAGTGTATCCTTCTCTTTTTTTAGTCTTTCGTGTAGCCACCCCGTACAGAAAGTGATGTCACAACTCGCTGACATCACACTGACATCACTCCCTGTACAGAAGGAAGGTTACAGAAGGAGGGATACAGAAGGAAGGAAGGAAGGAAGGAAGGAAGGAAGGAAGGAAGGTCACTCAAGTGACAAGGTTTTTCAGGGTAAATGCGACCTTCGGTCGCAATCATAAACCATACAGAGCCACCTCGCCGACAATATCGTGCAAACCGTTTGTTTATCATTGGACCGCAATGCTTATATGAGACGATTTTAAGATGACTTCAATGTTATTCTCCATAGAGAATTACTTCCGTGAATCTGGGGATCATTGCCTTCTAAAGTTTGTGTATGCGGCCTGACGGTCGCTTATCTCCCGATTAGGGAGTCTTACTGGTGTAATAATGGGTTGGTATGTTCAGCGTTTATTCTGAACTCGTAAAGCGACCTTTTCATTTAAATATTCATATCTTAAGATTACCTTGACAATGTACACACACACGCACACACGCGCACACGCGCACACGCACACGCGCTCACGCACACACACACACACACACACACACACACACACACACACACACACACACACACACACACACACACACACACTGCATCACAATGTATAAGATCAATGTCCACAGTCTCCCCTCCCCCAAGCTGCAGGCGGTCTAAAATACAATATCACACATTGGTTCAATAAAGTGTCAAAATATCATCGCCATCAACAGTGCACTTGTATCGCTGGATAGCCTACATTTCTCCCTCTATCACTCGCACGCACACACGCACGCACGCACGCACGCACGCGCACACAAACACACACACACACGCACACACACTGAGAGGCCTATATCTGTCGTGTTGGGGGTTTGGAAGCTGGTTGAAATGTGCAGCATTATTCTGATGTTCATATTGCATCCATCTACTTACAGTATGTTATCCATGATACAGAGTACAGACAGACAGATGTACTTATATTATCCATGATACAGAGTACAGACAGACAGATCTACTTATATTATCCATGATACAGAGTACAGACAGACAGGTGTACTTATGTTATCCATGATACAGAGTACAGACAGACAGATGTACTTATGTTATCCATGATACAGAGTACAGACAGACAGATCTACTTATATTATCCATGATACAGAGTACAGACAGACAGATCTACTTATATTATCCATGATACAGAGTACAGACAGAGAGCAGTGATGTTCATATTGCATCCATCTACTTATGTTATCCATGATACAGAGTACAGACAGAGAGCAGTGATGTTCATATTGCATCCATCTACTTATATTATCCATGATACAGAGTACAGACAGAGAGCAGTGATGTTCATATTGCATCCATCTACTTATGTTATCCATGATACAGAGTACAGACAGAGAGCAGTGATGTTCATATTGCATCCATCTACTTATATTATCCATGATACAGAGTACAGACAGAGAGCAGTGATGTTCATATTGCATCCATCTACTTATGTTATCCATGATAAAGAGTACAGACAGAGAGCAGTGATGTTCATATTGCATCCATCTACTTATGTTATCCATGATACAGAGTACAGACAGAGTGCAGTGCAACAGCTGTGGTCGTCTCTCATTAAACTCACTTCAGGGAGCAGATTTAAAAACAATGAACGGACGTTCTTCTTTTCTCTCTTCCTCCCTGTAATCCAGTGTTGATTTAGTCGACTAAAACTTGACTAAAATTGTAAAAACCTTTTTTTTCACTGACGAAAACCAAATGACTAACTATATAAACACAATTTTGTCAACTAATAAAAAAACCAACCTAAAATGTTTGGGAGGGCCTAGAAAGACTAAAGTCATTTTATGTTAAGTTGTGTGCAGGTGGCCCCCTTCCGAAAATAGCCGATCTTCTGTGTTCGGTATGAATCAGGCATTTCAACACCATCGCGGCTGACCAAAATACATTTTAGTCGACTAAATTTAATCAACTATAGACTAAAATCTTTTGTAATTTAGTCAACTAAAACTAACATTCAGATGACTAAAATAACAAAACTAATTGGCATTTTATTCGAAAGACTATGGCTGAACCTAAATCAAAATTTGCTGTCAAAATCAACACTGCTTTAACCTAATTATGTATTAAGCTCCTCCCCCACTTTTGCCAATGCAAACATATTCACTGCATATTCAAATTCCAAAGTAGAATACATTTGAAAAAAAACATGACAACAGTAATACCAGACATAAAACCAACCTATATTTTAACTGGAAACAGGGCTGTGTTGACAACACAACTCATCCCAATACGTCTTCAATATGAGGCCCACTCTCCATTCCGACATGCTGCCATTCCGACATTGACCTCTAATTGTCTGAGTGGCGACACTTCCATAGAGGTTAGGGTTAGTGTTGGAATGGGGGGATGTCGGAATGGGGATGCACCCCTTAAATATACTATGTTTTAAGTACCTTCTTGAAATGATTCATGACAATCTACACAGAATCTACAGCAGTGTAACATGTCTTCCTAGCAGCCAGCCAGGCCAGCATGACTCCAGGAAAGCCAGTGAGTGAGGAATGCTGTTGACCCATGGAAGGGAATGCTGTGAGAAGAAGCCCTGTCCTGGAGAGTCTGCTGTGCATTCAGCGCTCCATAACTGTATTATTACTATCATCATCATCATGTACTGTAGCGTAAATACATTCACACGTCTTAAGCAACACCACTGGCTTCACTTTCAGGAAGAGCATGTATTCCTTTAGCCTCGAGATTCAGCACTGATCCTGTCCCACTGGAAAACTAACACTGAAAATGCTTCGTTGCTAGAATATTTGGCCCTGTTTTTCTCACACGAACCACACAGTAGACCTACAAACCAATTAACTAACCATACTCAAACTTTTTTAATAGCTCGTACAAGCTGTGAGCCCGCCCTTTTTTTCGTGAATGAACGCCCTACTTCATACTGCACTGTCACAGCTCACAGCTCACTGTCACTGCTCACAGCGCGGCACCGAGTGCCGCGCTGTGAGCTTGTAGATCTGGTATTTTTGAAAGATCGTGAAAATTAGAATTTTGATGGGTCTTTTGAATCCTTCTAAGGTTTTTTGAAAAACCCTATTATGTTTCTATGTCAGCAATCTGGCCGGCCATTGTCAAAGAAAAGGTCCTTTTCACTTAACTGGAGCTCAGTTAGTCTTGAGAGACTACTATGTCAGTGGTTCTCAAACGTTTTCATGTGAAGGACCCCCAAACTGATATTTATTTGGCCACGGACCCCCCATCTCAAAATATTTAGTTCCAGGGACCACCCCCAGAAGCAAAATTTTAGTTACAACCGTTCGGCTTTGAAAATACATTCAAAGATTTGCACACATTTTCACGACTTTTTTTCCACACAAAAGAGACGATATTAGGGTACCGCCAATAACAGCTAGAAGCAGGTGTGTGTGTGTGTGTGTGTGCGTGTGCGTGCGCGTGCGTGCGTGCGTGCTGGCCCATAAATCATCCATCCATCTCCATAATAACTATCAAATGTCTCCAGTCAGGAGGGGTGACCTGGTTTACGTCTACTGTACGCAAGCACTTCCTCCAAATAGACCTGGTTTACGTCTACTGTACGCAACCACTTCCTCCAAATAGACCCACGCAGAGTTCAGCTGAACCCGCCTGACTGACGTAAACATCATGGAATGGAATGTCTGGATGGAGAGCAGCACATTCCACCAAAACACCCAGAGTGGTGTTTCTGTGAACAGCTTCTACCCAGAACTCACAGGTTAACTTCATGACCTCGTTGACACCCCCGGGCCAATAGAGGGTATGCACGTGACATTCAGTGACTTGACAGCCCATACATCCAAACAGAAAAGTCCTAAGTGATTGCTTTAAACAACTTTAAACTCACTTTGCCACTCGATTTGCAATAATTGCCATTCACTCTATACAATACTGTAGGACTACTACAAAGATATACAGTGCGGGAAAAAGGTACTCCCATTTATTTCTTAAAGGACAACTTTAGTTTTTTACAACAAGGGTTCATATTTTAGATTGTAATTAAAGAATATAAAAGATGAGTGTTAAAATTATTTCATTTACTTCTTTCTATTGTTTTAGAGATTCTTATTTCAGTGGTTGGGGGCATGCGTACAAGTGGCTAAATATGTCATTTTACACAGAATAAGTCCATTCCCAAGATACAACACAACCTTTCATGGTTGGATGTGACTTATGGGGGGTAGTAGTGTTGCTGTAAATAGCAATAAAGAAACTGATGGCTTATTGTGTCTAAAAAGACACATTTAGCCACTTGTATGCATGCCCCCATGCGTACGAATGCCCCACATTTTAGCATGGTAAACACGATAAAACAATAGAACGAAGCAAATGAAAACATGTTAACACTCACTTTTTCTTTTCTCTAATTACAATCTAAAATATGAACCCTTGTTGTAAAAAAAAACAAAGTTGTCCTTTAGGTAAAAGTATCAAGAATGTTAGAAGTACTATGTTACAATTAAAAGTCTGGAATTCAAAATGTACTGTAGTAAAAGCACGAAAGTGTTGGCATCAAAATGTACTTAAAGTACCAAAGGTAAAAAGTACAAAATGTTTGAAAATAGCAAGCTCACAACGCTCACAATGCGTTGTGAGCTTGTAGATCGTCTATTTTCAAATAGCCTACAGGGCTAAAGGGTTTTACAATATTATGATTGCTTATTCAGAATATAGATGGATGCACTTAATGTCCATGACATCAGGAGAATCAACAATATCTGGCACCTGAATTTCCTCCGCAACAAAGGTCTGTCTGTCTGTCTGTCTGTCTGTCTGTCTGTCTGTCTGTCTGTCTGTCTGTCTGTCTGTCTGTCTGCTGTCCATCCGTCCTATTGAGTGAGTGATGGGTCACTCATACAGGTACGAGCAGTGACGTGTTGGTGTGACATCATGGTCTGCTAGACAGTGCAACATCAGCGATACAATTATAGATAGATAAGAATATTAATACACTGTATGGAATGAAACACAATAAGAAAACAAGGTACAGTAGCAGGCAGCAGCAGGGAACGTGCAGAATTGGGAGGGCCGGTATATATTATACAAGTTATAATAGAATGCACAGTGAAGTTATTACATGCATTTAATGCATCAAGTACACTTGATGTACAGTATATAGTATAGTATAGTGTGTTATTTTGGTGATAAGCTGTACTCACTCAGCTCTGGTTCCATAGCGTTAGACAGAGTTCTCCTTGACACTCAGTTACAGATGAGCCCTTGCGCTCACAGCTCACGGTATAGCCATTATCTTGTCTGACCAAAAAGTATATTTTAGACATGAGATGAGGTGCTCAGAGTGGTCCCACTAAGGAAAGTAGGCTTAAACATCTTAGAACAGTCTTAGTTTTGGTGATTAGCAAAAGGGTATTTTTGTATTTTTACTACAGACGAGAGGCTGTGAGTGCAAGGGCTCATCGGTGACACTGAACCAGAGCTAGACTCACTCTGTTGAACTGGTTAATGTTGCTGTGTTGCCATGCCATTATTATAAGCGACTTTGGACTTGTTTTCCCATAGAAGTCGTTTGTAAATTGGCTGCTTCCTAATGTCGTTTAAACCAGTGGTTCTCTTTTTTTCCCATGTCAAGGACCCCCAGATTAGTGAGTGTGTGGGTGTGTGTCCCCGTAAAAATGCTTTCAAATAGCCGATGCATGCAGGTCTAATTTAAGGGGCCTAGTCTCTTCCTTTGGGCTTGTTTTCATAGAACTGGTTGCTTGTTGCTCTCGCACAATCTGGCACCACAGGCTAACAGATGTAGTGAGTGTGATGAGCAGGTTAACAGGGCAACAGGTTAACAGCTGTCCTGCATCAGGCCATGTGCTCAGCTCTGCACTGACACAATCCAAACATTAGCATGGAGATGGACAGAGAGGAGGGAGACAAACACAACAAAGGCTTTGAATCAGTTAATAAAGTACCTGAGACGAATAACAGTCTAAGTTCATATGTATTTATGTTTTAATATAGATATATATTTATTTACCAGACTGTAAACCACAAACTAGTCATTTTTTATCTGTTAAATTGTTAATGCACTCCCCCCTCATTTTGTTCAACTGTCTGTTTTAATGTTATCTGCTCCCTTTGTCTGCTGAATATTGCTTGTACGGACTAAAGGTGGTTGCACACTGCTGCGTTTTTCGTCAGGGCAAGGAGAGAGAGAGAGATAGAGAGAGCAAGGGACCGAGTGGTGCGCGAAACGGGCGGCAGTGTGCAAATGTGATTGACATAACATGAGGTTGATTTTTTTATTTGCGTGCTCCGAAATTCACTCCGATATTCGGCCCGAAAAACGCAGCAGTGTGCAACCACCTTTAGACTGTTGTTCCACAAACTGTTGGAGATATACTGTTTTTCCACTTTCCATAAGTATTACGTCTTATAATTCCTAATATATATGAGTAGAGTAAAACAATCTAATTCAACAAAATGAGGGGGGAGTGCCTTAAGAATTTAACAGATTAAAAACTTCTAGTTTGTGGTTTACAGTCTGGTAAATAAAAAAATATATATCTATATTCAACCTTTTTGAATACTGTTTTTCATCTCAGGTACTCATATTTATCATCAGCTCATTTATCAAACTTTTGGGTGTTGGATTTAACTGATGAATTTAAAACTTTGCTTAACAGCTCTGTAAAGACATGTTGAAAGTGATATGTGTATGGGGTTCCCCTACTAGGGCTGGGCACAACTACAACAGCTGGTATTTAAGGAGCCACGTCCCTGGTCCCTCCACACACAACTGTAGTGTAGTGTAGTGTAGTGTAGTGTAGTGTAGTGTAGTGTAGTGTAGTGTAGTGTAGTGTAGTGTACCAGATTCCACCACTACACCCACCAACCTGGGATGACCTCCAGCTACTTCTATTCCTGGCCTTGTTTACAGTGACTCCATACAGTAGTTATGCTCATTTCCTTCTGGTGTCAGATTATATTTAGTCTTTCCTGACAGATAAGTGGTCCTATAGAGCAGGGGTTCCCAAACTCTAAAGATGTACTAAACTAGTGAAAACAGCAGATCTACAAGCACACAACACCTCGCCCTTGTGTGCTTGTAGATCGGCTGTTTTCACTAGTTTTGTGCGACAGTCTTGTATGATGAAGCAGGGCTTTGCTTTACCAAAAGACGTACACATTTGAAACTTGGAGATACGAGGTTTCTGCCCGACAGTGACAATATTTTAGTGATTATGTTGCGAGGAAAACATTGAGATAATAGCCATTTTGGTTAGAACTGACTGAAAATAACTTTGTACTTCAAGTTTAAAATGATACTAAATATGTTCGTGTCCAAGTGGCCAAATACATTCCAAATATTATCAAATTATCTCGCGGCACCCCTGGACTGCCGTCACGGCACCCCAGGGTGCCCCGTCAAACACCCCTGCTATAGAGGGCACACGGACGGTCACAGCTGGCTCCCGGGCACAGACTAATGTCTTGGTGTAGGATCTCCCATATGGGGGAATCATAGATAAGGACTTGTGTTCCACAAATAAACAAACCACCCCGGCCATTTGACTGGTATGGACATGAATACGACTCAGAGTCATTCATACCAGAATCACTGCTTTGTTTATTTCTGGAACTCAGTCAGTTCAGGGCAACTCAGATTCTCCCCATGGGAGATCTAACCCCAGAAATAAGGTTGTGACTCAGGGGTAGTAGGAATTACATCTTCAGTAATTCAGTACTCTATAGTTATTAGTGTCTTTCTTTCTTTCTTTCTTTCTTTCTTAGTGTGGTTGCCCAACAGTGGCAACACACTATACCAGGGACGTGCTGGCCATTGGGAAAATCGGGACAACTCCCGAATGGCCGGTTCATTCCCGGCCGGTCCAGGCCGGCCATTAGGAAAAAATTAAACCATTTGCACAAAAGTAAAAATTAAACTGTTTGCAAAAAAGTAGTGAAAACAGCAGATCTACAAGCACAATCTACACGCACACAACGCCTCGCGGTGCGAGGCGTTGTGTGCTTGTAGATCAGCTGTTTTATATAGAGAGAGATCTCTCTCTATAGCGTGCAATGAGGGCCTCTGCAACTCTTTTTCCCGGGCTGAATCAGGGGCCCAGCACGTCCCTGCACTATACTATAGTTTCTCAACCACTGTGCCTGGGGACCTTTGGTGTGCCCCTGAGAAGGGTCAAGTGTGCCCCTTGAAACTGCTTGAAAGCCAGTATTGTTTTTATCATTTTAAAAATGAGTTAAACTAGTGAAAACAGCAGATCTACAAGCTTGTAGATCTGCTGTTTTCACTACTGTTGTGCGACAGCCTTGTATGATGAAGCAGCCGCCTTTACTTTGCAAAGAAACGTAACGAATTTGAAACTTGGAGATACAAGGTTTCTTCCCGCCAGTGAGGATATTTACACCCCCGTATTATGTTGGTGTGCCCATGGATTCTTGGGACATGAAAAGTGTGCCCATGCAGAAAAAAGGTTGAGAAACACTGCACTATAGTACTAGTGCTACTTTATTTATGTACAGTATTTATTTATTTCTAGAGGATCAAGTGATAGCTTGAGGATTGTTCAAGCTTCACATGACAATCTGGTTATCTAGACAATAAATAGGCAACCACACTTAGGCCAGTCACAATTATTACATAATAATCAATTGTTCGACATAATCATGATTATTTTTGTCAGTATTTTCTTTGTAGATTTAGGTTATGCATATATCTACCATGTGCAACTTCAAAGCCTACAAGCCAAACGGGAATGTAATTGTGTAAACGACGGAAACACAATTAAATCGTTAAAGGGGAAGACCCTTGAGTTTGAGTTTGACCCTTTGTTGGTTTTGACTCTGGGTTGAAAGTGATCTGTGGCGCTGCCTCTGGTGTTGTAATTATGGACATCCTTAATGTTTATAAAGTATTTTGTGTGAGGTATTTTGTGTGAGGAAGGCCAGCAGCTCCAGTGTCAAGGACGATGTCGCTCAGCCTCAGCGGACCATGAATAATTCATACTGAGGATCAGTTTGCATACAGAGATTTTCTCCAACAATCATGCACAGTACACAGTATCTCTATAGTCATGTGATCAAGTCTGATCCGTCCTAATTGGATAATATTGGCTTCCAAAGTTTGCAGGATTGCTCCGTTTTTGAACAAAATGCGTCGTTTCGTTTTATTTCAAGGTGCACAGATCATGCACCACATGTGTGCATGCTGTTCACAGCTTTCAAACAAAAAAATCCACTTGGAAATCCGTTCAGGCATTCATGAGATAGCAGTCAGTGTGCACAATGTGTGTCTGCATATAGCCTGCTGGTGAGGTGATGCCCATTCCACCCTAAACCTTTTAGTTTGGCATAGTCTGGGATCACTTCACCTTTCGGGGTTTGATCCGGTCGGGAGCGGAAACCACTTTACGTCATGTTGTAGTCCTAGATGGACTACACTTTGGCCGGAACTATCAAACCGGATTCAGTTTTAACATAAAATATTTCCCCTGCACCAAAGGTGCAGGGGAAATAAACTCCTTGATAAAAAACTCCTTGATAAACTCCTTGATGCAGAGTAGTTTTGCTTTTGAAAAATGTGTTTGGTATATGCATCTTTTAGTCCAACTCATAGCGGCTGGAAAGACTACACTAGGCTACTGGAGCATTTTAATAGGGATTGGGGAAACAAACGGAGGGAACCAAATCAAAGCGACGCCATTTCTTCCAGTGGTTTCCGTGTTGGGCGGAAACCAAACGGCGAGGTTAGTTTTGCATGACTTTAGTTTTTACATAAATAGATAGTCCACTTAGAACAAAATCAAATAAACAACTGAAATAAACGATGCATCGGTTCTCAAAGTGGGGTCCGGGGAACCCCACATCGGTCCTTGCCTGGTGGGGTACCAGGGTGGGGGTACCAGGGTGGGGGTCCCCAGCAAAATTGTATCACCATCTAAGATATCTCTGAAAAGCCATATCGTGGAAAAATTGTATCGTCTCAACGGTATTTAGCACCATATATCACCCACCCTTACTTTGGCAATACAACAATAGCAGATATATCCCTAAGTTCATAATAGCATGGCGAAAAAAAAAGGTACTATGCATACATACACAGAACACAAACTATTTACAGTAGACTACAGTTTTTTTGGATCCATGGATCCATCTATGATCCAGATGCAGCAGTAATAACAGATACAGACAGACAGACATAAGTAATAGAATATGATACAGACAGACAGACAGACAGACAGACAGACAGACAGACAGACAGTAGCCACAGATTCGTCTCTATGATCAACTGGTTCCGACTGGATAGGACTGGTCTCACCATGGCATGCATAACATTCACATCACAAAGAGAACCGCAGCCATCTGGATGAATGACTTTTATAATGTACATCTACACAGCTGTTATTAATGTATGTAGGCTATATCATATAAAGATCATAATTATGCATCCGCTTCTTCTTATTCAATCTGCAAGTTATAGAAAGACCACCAGAGTGACAGACAGGAGGGGCTCGATCTACAGTCTACACTAAGCTGTTCCTGTATGATCTTGCAGATCTATTTCTCCCTCCTCCTATAGTCTCCCCAAAGGCTAATAAATAGACTAGCCTATAACAAAACACGGAGCGACGCGCCACGGGCACATGCACACACACACACGCGCGCACACACACACACACACACACACACACACACACACACACACACACACACACACACACACACACACACACACACACACACACACACACACACACACACACACACACACACACACACCAACAACACGCACGGCACGCACGCGGGTGCATTCATTGGTGCAACAACTGAACTGCAGTTGTGATCCCTCCCTCCTCCTCCTCCTCCTCCTCCCCCTCAGACCATCATGTCTCCAGATGATGCAAACTTAGCGTTCTGGATGAAGAAAGACTATCGCAATATTAGTTATAATATAGGCTATGGATCGCTTTTAAAACATAATCTTTGATAGTCTTCTTGATCCAATTCCAAGGCTATTATGTTGCAAACTGAAAGTATTCTGCAGCATGATCTGCTTTATGTGCCATACATCGCGCACATGCGAGTGTGTGCAACGTGCACACATACAATACCCCTACAATACATCCTAAGATATGGGTTTAACCATGCAAATACAGTATTACTGTATCTACGGTATATGCTATCTCTCCCCCCAAACGGCAATTAAACATATAGGCTACTACGTTACAATAACCTATACGTTATAGGCTACTTTGTTATAACAGCAACATATATTATTACATACAGTATGACATTACATCTACGGTATATCTCCCCTCAAACGGCAATTAAACCCATAGGCTACTATGTTACAAGTAAATCTTGGTTACTGTGTTACAATAGCCTATAAACCTACACGTTAGGCTACTATGATGTTACTGTAACAGCAACATAGTAGCCTATAGATATAGACTATAGGTTTAATTTCCGTTTGTTTGGGTTTCGCTTGCGATCGGGTCGATAACGGCCGGTCCTGAATGATGGGGATCATCACAGATCAGAGAAGAACTTACCGATCTGTGGTCCAACGACGCTGCTTTAACCAGAAGAACCCAGACCGCCAGGAGGGTAGCCTATCTGCGGAGAACCAGCCGGGAAAGGAAGCCTATCTGCGGGGCAAAGCGGAAGGTAAACAGCGGCTAATAGAGGCTGGAGGAGCTGCTGCTGCTATAATACAGCTGTCATCATGGAACAGCAGCAGCAGAGATGCATGCGTGTGTGTGTGTGTGTGTGTGTGTGTGTGTGTGTGCGCGCGCGCGCGTGCGTGCGTGTGTCGGTGGGAGGGGTTCTAGCCCAACAGAACGCACCGATCGACCAATGGTAGAGCGAGCACAAGCCAGGAAAACCACAAAGGAACCAATGAAAGTGAAATGATCTGCAGATGATTTCACTTTCATTGGTTCCTTTGTGGAAACCATCCTCATCATCACCACAGTACCAAACCGAGGAGGAGGATGGATGGATGGATGGATGGAGGGATGGATGGATCAGGGGTTTTCAAAGTGGGTGACGGGGCACCCTGGGGTGCCGCGAGATCATTTGATAATATTTGGAATTCATTTTGACACTTGAAAAAATATTTAGTATCATTTTAAACTTGAAGTACAAAGTTATTCTCAGTCAGTTCTAACCAAAATGGCTGTTATCTCAACGTTTTCCTCGCAACATAATCACTAAAATATCGTCACTGTCGGGCAGAAACCTCGTATCTCCAAGTTTCAAATGTGTAAGTCTTTTGGTAAAGCAAAGCCCTGATTCATCATACAAGACTGTCGCACAAAACTAGTGAAAACAGCCGATCTACAAGCACACAACGCCTCGCATCACTAGTTTAGTAGCCTACATTTTATAGACGAACGGTTTTGGACATACAAGGTTTCCACCAGACAACGACGATATGCTGGGAGTGAAAATTATAATGTAGGGGTGCCTCGGATTAAAAAAATATATATTTATGGGGTGACCTGAGACAAAAAGGTTTGGGAACCCCTGAGATAGATATGGATGGATGGATGGATGGATGGATGGATGATGGATGGAAGGATGATGGATGGATGGATGGATGGTCCTGGTCCATTATAGACCACTGTTTCCCAAACAGTGGGTCGGGACCCATTTGTGTGTCACGGAAACAATTTTTTATGGGTCCCTTAATTTTTGGTTTCCTACATTTTCGTTTTTCATTATTATTATTTCAAACATTTTCAATAAAAAAGTAAAAAAAATAAAAGAAAATCATTTCATGAAGAAATCAAAGAAAAAGCAAAGAAATTCCCTATAGAAAACAAAGAAGTAGTGAAAATAGCCTGGGGACCCCCCAAAATAATCATATCTGAACTGGGGACCCCCTAAAATAATCATATCTGAACTGGGGACCCCCTAAAATAATCATATCTGAACTGGGGACCCCCTAAAATAATCATTCTGAACTGGGGAACCCCCACCCTGACAAACACTTGGAATGAGTTGAGGCATTCAAATCAGTTTGACTCAGTTCCCACCACAGATATTGTGAACATCTACGTACAAGCTAATAGAGAGCAGCTATTTATTTGCCTCTTTCTTATAGTAACTATTATTGGCAACTTGGCCAATGTTTCACCAGTTTTCATACTTTGTTGATTACTTTTGACGCAGTAATGTGTTGTGGAGAGTCGACCCCCCTGGGGGTCCTGACCCACAGGTTGAGAAACACTGACATGCAACATTACAATGTGGGTTTCTATAAAGTGAGACAAATGGAGAAGAGTAAAGACAATGTGTAATTATTATTATTATTTACCTTGAAGAGAAGTAAAATGTCCTTTGTGATGTGATGGTGTCTCCTCCAGGCTCCAGCCTTCAGATGGGTAAAGGATGTAATGCAGTCAGTCAGCCTTCAGCTGGGTAAAGGATGTAATGCAGTCAGCTTTCAGCTGGGTAAAGGATGTAATGCAGTCAGCCTTCAGCTGGGTAAAGGATGTATGTAATGCAGTCCCAGAGCAGAGCTTCTGCAGGGAGGATGCTGTGAAACAAACAACTTCTTCACTTCAAGCAGAGCTCTTCTATTCCCTTGCTCTTATATTAGTGTGCACACTACCACCCTCTGCTGGCCGCCGTGAGAAAATGCAAGAAGTTACACAAGATAGTTATGTCAGTGTGGTTCTCAAAGTGGGGTGCGGGGACCCCCTTAGGGGTCCTTGGCGGGGTTCCAGGGGTTGGTTGATAAAACGACTGATAGTTTAGGATTTAGAAACTCCAGGTCTGTAACTGAGCGAGTGTACAAATAAATGCACAATGCACTGGTGTAGCAGAGTGTTTCCAGTGAGCCAACATGTGACAGTATCAGCATGCAGAATGGAACAGAGCCTTCATTATTGGTGAACACCTGTGAAGGAAATGAGAAAGAGACCAGGGAATCTAGAGCAGGGGTTCCCAAACTTTTTTTTTGGTCTCAGCAGGGCACCCCATAAATATTATTTTAATCTGAGGCACCCCATTATCATTTTTACTCCCAGCACCTTATATTTATAGCATATCATCGTTGTCGGGTGGACGGTCTTGTATGATGAAGCAGGGCTTTGCTTTACCAAGACGTACACATTTGAAACTTGGAGCTACAAGGTTTCTGCCCGACAGTGGCGATATTTTAGTGATTATGTTGCGAGGAAAACGTTAAGATAATATCCATTTTGGTTAACTGACTGAAAATAACTTTGTACTTCAACATGATACTAAATATCTTTTCAAGTGTCCAAATATATTCCAAATATTATCAAAGTATCTCGCGGCACCCCTGGACTGCCGTCACGGCACCCCAGGGTGCCCCGTCACCCACTTTGAAAACCCCTGATCTAGAGGGTTGAATCCTCCGCGGTGCATCCGGGTTTGTGGAGTGTCTGTACGAACACAATATAGACTGTATGTATACATAACATTTGTTTGACTTTCCATAAAACATAACCCTAATAGCTGGGTCGTTTATGGCATTGTTGCATGAAAAACATTCCTTGGGCTAAAAACAGACCACAAAAGACGGTGAAAATTGATGACTCATCATCACTAAACCATAGTTTTGTTGGCCGTTTTTAGCCCAAGGAATGTTTTTCGTACAAAACAAATGCTTGCAATTGATTCAGAATAATAAAAAAAAAAAATAGTTTGACCCCTCACATCCCACTTAAAGCAGATTTCTTTCATTTTTTCCTTTATAGTGTAGTGTATAGTAAGTGAATGAGACTGAAAATTACCCTAGCTGTCAAACATTTTGCCCGCCATTTTAAAAAAGACACCCCGGCCAAATGTGTTTAATAACCCTCCTAGATGACAAATCCATTGAGAAACGGACCTTTGCTCTCGTGGTCACGGACGTATCGGATTCGCCCCAACTATAACCTTTAGTGGAAATAATGACACAGTGAGAACAGATATAGTGAGATGTCTCCGTCTATATGCACAGCAGCCATTTAGGAGAGAAGTTGGGTCTCTTCTCACTTCACAAGTCAAACAGAAATGTCCCTGATGCTGGACAGGCACCATAACCACTGCACCACCAGAGTGTGTACGCTTTCTTCACAACAAAATCACACCTAATGGGAAGCGAGCTGTGCTATTTATTTCATCAAGCGTCGCGCTAGCCAATCACAGCGCATCCTGCCAAGCTTGGCCAATGGGCGTACGACAAACTTTGAGCTGTTGGTGCCAAGATGTAGGCTACTTCTAGACCACATCTAGGCCAGATGTAGGCCACATCTATGTAGGCCATATCTAGACCAGATGTAGGCCATATCTAGTCCACATCTAGGCCAGATGTAGGCCATATCTAGACCACATCTAGGCCAGATGTAGGCCATATCTAGTCCACATCTAGGCCAGATGTAGGCCATATCTAGACCACATCTAGGCCAGATGTAGGCCATATCTAGACCACATCTAGACCAGATGTAGGCCATATCTAGACCAGATGTAGGCCATATCTAGACCACATCTAGACCAGATGTAGGCCACATCTATGTAGGCCATATCTAGACCAGATGTAGGCCACGGTTTACTTTAGGCCCCAGACATTATTTGGGACGGACAAAGATGTTGGAGCTTAGCTCCTTCTAGGAGGCCATGTACTAGACTAAACTATGAGATAATGTATCGGGTTTGTTTTTATTTTAAAAGATGACACATCAGATTTCTTAGCACACCAATCACATTGTTTTCAATCCATAAAAAAACATCTCCCTTTGTGACGTTTAGAATTATTATCAAATAGCATCTGATCACTGAATAAAAGTGGAAAAATAAATCTATACTTATCAGCGATAAGCTTTGATGTATTAAATTCACACCACACCGTAAACACAAAGTTATGGTTGCTTATTAAATCCTCATTGGTTGTTTCCGCAACGATAGTTCTGCATTTCATCTGAAATAAATTATTCACAGCTTAAATCAATAAATAGTGTTGTAAGGTGCACACATTCATTAACCACTTAAAACCTGGCGTCCAAAGAAAAAATTGCAAAAAGAGCCGATCTACAAGCTCACAACACCTTACAATGTGATGTGTTAAGACTAAGAGCTTATACTTTAGATGGTCTGTTTTTGCAAACAAAATAGGGCTCAGGTCGTAAGATTTGATAAAACTGTAATAATAATAATACTAATAATAGTAATCTTCACACAAAATTGTAGTTCCAACAAGAAAACAAACAAACAAAAACTAAAATTCAAGCTTTTTTTTTTTTGCTTTTTTTAACCATGCTTGCATGGTAAAAATCTAATATTATGGGATATCCAGATCCAAATTCACACTCAAAAAATGTCCCGATCTGCTCGATAATAGTAAATTGCATCACATTTCACAACAAAAGGCCTACATCCCAGCCCTATCCAAAACATTAAAGGCCCAGTTCACCTCTGGGACAACCAGATCTTATTATATTGTTGTTTGGGACACGATCAACACAATCCTGAGTTATTCTTTGTGTTCAATCTGTGTTTTGAGATATTTTAGTATTTCAACATGTACTAGTGATGCATTTTGCATCATCAGTGATGTGTTTTGCGTCATATGATGCAAAATGCATCACTAGTACATGCTGAAATACTAAAATATCTCAAAACACAGATTGAACACAAAAAATAACTCTTTTTATTGTGTTGATCGTGTCCCAAACAACAATAAAATAAGATCTGGTTGTCCCAGAGGTGAACTGGCCCTTTAACATCTCAGGTATTGCTATAGGATTAAACCATGAATCAAATAAGAGAACACACTCAAGTACAATCCAAGAATCTCAATTCCAAAATCGATGCAAACCCCAGTGAGGTGGAGGCGTTATTGGATTCTATGAGACATTAGTGAATATTATGAAATAAAACTCATAAAGCAGTTTGTGCTTTAAAGTCGAAATGCAATCAAAAATATGTTTTTCACACTTTTAGAGCATATCTGTACTGTAGTGATAATATGGCCATACCTAACACTGGCTGCAAAAGAAAAAGGTGAAAAATGCAAGTATGTGTGTATTATAATGAAACAATAATTAGAGCCCTAAGCCCGGCCCCTAAACAGAAACGTCTTGTGTGATGACGAACATCAAGAAAAATGTATAATTCACGAGTTCAGAATGACTGACTAAACGTCGTCTACTTCAACTTCAGCGACTCCCCGCGAGCCGCTGGTTCGCGTGTCTCCCCCCTTCCCCCGCCTCCCCGTTCGGCCGACATCTGATGTCCTATGAACACAAATTTGTTTCTGTAGCCACTGCCTTGTCAGTCTATAGCGCGACGCTGTGATCGTCAGCCCGCCCGTCTTTACATATTAATGTCTTCAATGAGTTCTGGCCCGCCTACTTTTTGACCGTCAAACCACATTCAGCCGAAGTGCTTTGTACCTCCTTTCTGGAGCGTTTCAGGAGGAACTGCGTCACTATGAGGAAGTGGAGTGAGTGGAAAACTTGGTTTCATTGGGTCTTTAAGCAGTGGTTGACACTAAGGTCTCAGAGGCACTTGCCCGTCGGGCAAGTACAGGTCATGTTCTACTTGCCCGAAGGTCATGCCCACTTGCCCCGAAAAGTAAATTGTCCATTATAAAATGATAGGCAAGAGTTTAATTACCGCTCAATTTAACACTTATTTCTTTACTTTCTGGGGCTGTGCGCTAAAAAAATGTCATACCTCAATACCTTCAAATCCAAATGCCTACATAGCTATGATTGAATATCTACAGTATATGGTTTCACACTTGTTACATTCCACAGACCAGAAGACAGAGCGCGCTGGCCACGTTCAGGTGTTTAGACAGATATCTGGTGTTGTGTTTATAGACGGCTGTGTCCCCTCTCAAATGAGCACTTGCCCGTCGGGCAACCTGAAAGCCAACTTCACCTTCCCGAAGGTTTTATTTACCTGCCGGGGACAGGTGGGCAAGCCTTAGTGTCAATGCCTGTTAAGCCTAGGCTACTCTACACAAATCACTCAACACTGGCTTACAGTTTAAAGTGATATTATAATACTGATAATGGCACATGGCCAGGTTCTTAACCTAATGTCTGGCCATGTGCCAGGCATTCCAGATATGTCAATGTTTCTGAATCTGGGCGGAAAGGAGCATTTCCAGATGACGTAATGTTTTGCTCTGGTCTCCCAGAATGAAGGGAACACAGAAAGCGGTCAGACTCTCTTCAGATGCAGAGGTGTAGATGTTATCTTCCACAGTTCCTGGAAACCAAAAATAGAGTAGTTAAGGTATAGAACAGGGGTATTCAATGTTTTCAGGCCAAGGACCCCTTAGTTGAGAGAGAGAGAGAGAGAGAGAGAGAGAGAGAGAGAGATGAGGCAGGGACCACCACAACCTTTTCATAGATTTCATATATAGTTTAATTGTTTGACAGCACAATCATCAATGTATTTTGGATTCGATGATGATGATGATGATGATGTTTTGTTTTTTGATTGTTATTTCCATTTCCTGAACAGTTATTAACATGTTGGACAGGTTGTATTGTATTGGTTTTGCTCCACAGCAGTGCTATTAAATTAACTTGCTTCCCTTTTCACGTGCAATAACACAAACACACACACACACACACACACACACACACACACACACACACACACACACACACACACACACACACACACACACACACACACACACACACACACACACACACACACACACAGAAATGTACTAACATATTACAGTCTAATTGTCTTGTGTTTACTGTAAGAGTAGTCACTGGTCATCACTAATGGCTACCTATTTTATACTGATACTTTAGCTCCATCTAGTGGTCACTGCCATATACAACACGGTCTATTCTATTCTATAAACACAAAACTATTAATTTCTATTATAGTGCATCAGATTTGGATTTTGGGTGCGGAAATATATAATTTGATTAATCAAACTGAAATTATTGGAAACCATATTTGTATGATTATTATTACATTTCCCCCCCCAAAAAAAGTGTTCATAGGACAGCTAGTGTATAATACACTACTGCAAGGGTCTTCAACACCCCAGGGGGTCCTCAGAGTTACTACAGGGGTCCCCCAAATCTTTGTGTGATAGAAACCTTTTGTTCTCCTTTTTTACATTAACTACTTGAACCCTAGTGTCCATATTCTAAGAACTTTAGCCAAAGAATTGCCGATCTACAAGCTCACGCTGCGAGGCGTTGTGAGCTTGTAGATTGGCTATTTTCAGCAAAGAGTTTTGGTGTAGAGGGGGAAGAGAGCAGACTAAGTATTGACGGTTCAAGTGCTTAAATATCTGAAAACACAAATTGACATGAATCCAACATACACTGATGATCGTTCTGTCAATCAATGAAACTATAGGGAATCTATGGAAAGGTTGTGGGGGGTCCCTGCTTCATCTCTCTCTCAACTACGTTGAAGAGCCTTGCACTGGTGTATATGGCCTATCTCACCAGCTGCTCTGTGCGTTCATAGCTCAGTAGTGTATAACTATAATACAGTAGTGATATGAGCTCATATTAGGGCATTAACGAAAAAGTCGACAAGTCGACTCAGTCGACTTCATTACACAAGTCGACTCCCACCAGAGAAAGTCAAAAGTCGAAGTTGAAAAAATAAAAGATAATAATAATACTTTCTATTGTGAAAATAGCCGATCGACATGCTCACAACGCCTCGTGTTGCGAGGCGTTGTGAGCATGTAGATCGGCTATTTTCACAATTTCTGCCTCTAATATTTGACAATTTGGATAATGTTTAATTTGCCTTAAATTGGCACTTTAGAAATGTGCAGATACCCTCTATAGTCTATACACTTAAACTTTATGTTTGTTTGTTTACAGTTGAGTGAAAAAACGATAAACGATAAAGTCGACTTCAACTCGAGTCGACTTGCAAAAATCACGAGTTGTTAATGCACTAGCTCATATCTATGTGTTCATAGGACAGCTAGTGTATACTAGTGTATATGAGATCATATCTATGTGTTCATACTGTAGGACAGCTAGTGTATACTAGTGTATATGAGCTGCCATCTGACCAGCTGCTCTGTGCGTTCATACGTAGCTCATATCATCTCACCAGCTGCTCTGTGCGTTCATACGTAGCTCATAACATCTCACCAGCTGCTCTGTGCGTTCATACGTAGCGCATAACATCTCACCAGCTGCTCAGTGCGTTCATACGTAGCTCATATCATCTCACCAGTTGCTCAGTGCGTTCATACGTAGCTCATATCATCTCACCAGCTGCTCTGTGAGTTCATACGTAGCTCATATCATCTCACCAGCTGCTCTGTGCGTTCATACGTAGCTCATATCATCTCACCAGCTGCTCTGTGCGTTCATACGTAGCTCATAACATCTCACCAGCTGCTCTGTGCGTTCATACGTAGCTCATATCATCTCACCAGCTGCTCTGTGCGTTCATACGTAGCTCATATCATCTCACCAGCTGCTCTGTGCGTTCATACGTAGCTCATATCATCTCACCAGCTGCTCTGTGCGTTCATACGTAGCTCATATCATCTCACCAGCTGCTCTGTGCGTTCATACGTAGCTCATAACATCTCACCAGCTGCTCTGTGCGTTCATACGTAGCTCATAACATCTCACCAGCTGCTCTGTGCGTTCATACGTAGCTCATATCATCTCACCAGCTGCTCTGTGCGTTCGTAGCTCAGGTACTGAGGGAAGGTGGAGGGGAGCTGCTCCACCTGAACGCTGCTCCGTCCGTCCTCCAGGGTCTGCAGCTGGCTCAGACAGCGCTGGAAGTGGTCGTAGGCCTCGCACGACACCTCCATGTGTCTGAGAGTGAAGTTCAACCTAGTGGAGAGGAGAGGAATTACATCATACGTCCATGCGTCTTAGAGTGAAGTTCAGCCTAGTGGAGAGGAGAGGAATTACATCATACGTCCATGCGTCTTAGAGTGAAGTTCAGCCTAGTGGAGAGGAGAGGAATAACACCATACGTCCATGTGTCTTAGAGTGAAGTTCAGCCTAGTGGAGAGGAGAGGAATTACACCATACGTCCATGTGTTTTAGAGTGAAGATTAGATAATCTCACCTCTTCTCTATAGACAGGTAGGTGGTGCAGATTATAATCTCACCTCTTCTCTATAGACAGGAAGGTGGTGCAGATTATAATCTGACCTCTTCTCTATAGACAGGAAGGTGGTGCAGATTATAATCTCACCTCTTCTCTATAGACAGGAAGGTGGTGCAGGTTATTTAATCTCACCTCTTCTCTATAGACAGGAAGGTGGTGCAGGTTATTTAATCTCACCTCTTCTCTATAGACAGGTAGGTGGTGCAGGGTTTCTGGAAGTTACTGCAGAGTCTGTAGAGCGTTCGGAAAAAGGCGTCCGTCAGCTCGTCGTCGTAGCAAACTGGAGGCAAACAGAGACAGAGCACAGCTTTGTGTCCAGCACAGCAGAATATCTGAGCACAGTAAAAGACCCAAAACTTAGGAAAGCCTTGACTAGGCCAGACTCAGCGAACACAGCCTTGCAATAGAGAAAGGCCGCCACAGACAGACCCCGCTCCCAAGGGAAGATAGGCTATGCACCCACTGCACACAAAATGTGGTAGAAACAGAGCTACACTTTCTAACCACCTGCCCACTATACCAAGACATCAGAGACACATACTTCCCACAGATTACACACACCCGAAGTGAATTTGAAAACTCGACCAATGATGAAAAACTCCCATACCTACTGGGAAACATACAACAATGTGCGAACACAGCAGCAAGATTTGTGAACTGTTGCGACAAAAGAAGGCTAGAAACACAACCACCCTAAGGACTACAAACCATGGATTGACATGTAGACCTACTGCACATACAGTATGAAACAGAGCTGATACCTTTAAATGCATTTTGAGAAAAGATAATGCTGCTATTTGTACCCTGTATATATATAAAATGTTACAATGTGACATAGCTCAGCCTCTGTTTACACAATGCTGTACCCCCTCCAACTGTATATATGTTCCCCATTTTCAACTGTTTTTATTGTATTTGTGATACTTGCTTTGGCAATGTAAACGTATGTTTTCTCATGCCAATAAAGCTCCTTTGAATTGAATTGTGTCCAACCTGTTGTAGCAGGAGTCATTTGACTATAGAGCATCACAGCGGAAGTAGATTCCTGGGGTCACTTAATATTCCCCATTCATTTTCGCCATAGACTTTTACAAAAATATTTATAACAATTATGTTAAGCCTCGAACCAAGCCATCCAGGATGGAGGTGAATCATGACCATATAACCTTTTTTTCTATGAAAAGAACATTTTGAAAATCGCTAAACAAAGGGTAGTTATTAAATGTAGTATATCAAATAATGTAATATTAAAATATGTTTTCACATAGGATCAAAGGTTATATGATCATGATTCACCTCCATCCTGGATGGCTTGGTTCGAGGCTTAACATAATTGTTATAAATATTTTTGTAAAAGTCTATGGCGAAAATGAATGGGGAATATTAAGTGACCCCAGGAATCTACTTCCGCTGCGATGCTCTATTATAGTTAACACTTACTGCCCTCTAGTGGCTCCATCTGGTATATTAAAACTTACTGTCGGCTGCCAGGATGATGCTAGTGTTGTCATGGAGATCTGACTCCTCCTCCTCAGTCCAGCTGAATTCCACATCAGCATCTGAAATATATATTATATATTTATCATTACATACTGTAATATATCATATATTTATCATTACATCCTGTAATATATCATATATTATTTATCATTACATCCTGTAATATATATCATATATTATTATATATTTATCATTACATCCTGAAATATATCATATATTTATCATTACATCCTGTAATATATCATATATTTATCATTACATCCTGTAATATATCATATATTATTATATATTTATCATTACATACTGTAATATATCATATATTATTTATCATTATATCCTGAAATATATATTATTTATTATTTATCATTATATCCTGAAATATATCATATATTATTTATCATTACATCCTGAAATATATCATATATTTATCATTACATACTGTAATATATCATATATTATTATATATTTATCATTACATACTGTAATATATCATATATTATTTATCATTACATCCTGTAATATATCATATATTATTTATCATTACATCCTGTAATATATCATATATTAT
Organism: Nannobrachium achirus; assembly: GCF_963921795.1. Classification (NCBI taxonomy): domain Eukaryota; kingdom Metazoa; phylum Chordata; class Actinopteri; order Myctophiformes; family Myctophidae; genus Nannobrachium; species Nannobrachium achirus. Next base: position 4,066,777 of record NC_137813.1, on the reverse strand, counting down.
TTATCATTATTCTGTAATATATCATATATTTATCATTACATCCTGTAATATATCATATATTTATCATTACATACTGTAATATATCATATATTTATCATTACATGCTGTAATATATCATATATTTATCATTACATACTGTAATATATCATATATTATTTATCATTACATCCTGAAATATATCATATATTTATCATTACATCCTGTAATATATCATATATTTATCATTACATCCTGTAATATATCATATATTTATCATTACATCCTGAAATATATCATATATTTATCATTACATCCTGTAATATATCATATATTATTTATCATTATATCCTGAAATATATATCATATATTTATCATTACATCCTGTAATATATCATATATTTATCATTACATACTGTAATATATCATATATTTATCATTACATACTGTAATATATCATATATTTATCATTATATCCTGTAATATATCATATATTTATTAAGCAAAAGGACAACCAAAGCCCTTTTCTCTCTTCAATTAGACGTCACATTCAAGGATGGGGAATGTTTTTATTCGTTTATTACGGGCAGAGGCGGCCCCTCTCGTGGCCCTTATCACTCTTTGCCCTTCTCTGATTGGCTAAGGATCTTACCTGTGCAAAGGTCATGTTGGAGCCAGTCAAGCTGCCTCACCTTGACTTCACCACCTGTTGGACAGAGCAGAGGTTAACACCACACAGTGAGAGAAACAGCACCACCTGTTGGACAGAGCAGACATAAACACCTAACCTCGCCTATCAGGCTTCCTGGGGGAAAGCCTGGTGTTCGTTCACAACAGGCTGTTTGGTTTCCGCCCAACATGGAAACCACTAGAAGAAGCGGCGTCGCTTTGATTTGGTTCCCCCGTTTGTTTCCCCAATCCCTATTAAAATGCTCCGGTAGCCTAGTGTAGTCTTGCCAGTCGCTACGAGTTGGACAAAAAAAAAGATGCATATACCAAACGAAAAAAAATGTCTTATGTAGTTTCTTATGTAGGCCCTAAAAGTATGTCCTTGAGCGCATGGGAATTATTTTGGGTTAAAACTGTTTCCGGTTGGATAGTTCCGGCCAAATTGTAGTCTTTGAGTACTGCAACATGACGTGTTGTGGTTTCCGCTCCCGACCGGTTACAACCCCGAAAAGTGAAGTGATCCGAGATAGAGGTCTTCGGACCTGCCCGAGATCCGAAATTACCCGCGATCCGAACCGCCCCGAGCCGGGTAACGGGCCGTTTTCGAGCTTTTACCGCGGGGCGGGCCGGGGCCGGGGCCGTCTGCCCCGGTTCCCCGGGTATCTCCTGTTACCCGAGTGGAGCCGAGACAGGCCGAGATTGAAGTGAAAGCGAACGCAACAACTGCACCAAATAGATAACGCCACACGATGGCACTAAAGATGCAGCATGTAATCTGTTGCATTGGTTGTGAGAACTGAGAAGTATAACTCACTCAGTCACAACAACACTGACTGTATCAGTTGGATTGTTATTATTATCAAAGATATTAACGTAACGTTTTGGTTAACGGTTTACAATGGAGTTGTCATTGCGTGTTGTCATGCTCTGCAGAGCAAAATGGACACTCAAAGCAGAAAGATATAATGAACAACACATGCGACAGAAAACGATAGCATTAGCATTGGCTAGCCAAAGAAGGAATAAAAACATGGATTTATTTGTATTTACAAACTGTCCGCATTGACTTACTGGTCTGGGAAAAGATCATCTTTTGGCGAGAGGCACAGCGCCGCTGACAGCAACAGCAGCACCGTGGCGACGTTAGGTAAGAAATATGTCTGATACAACTCTTAATATAATAACGTTGGCATTCTTTCATTTCGGGGCGACAGGTTCGGGTCTCGGATCTCCCGTTCTGCTCGGGTTTCGGATCCAATTTTTCTAATAACAGGCGGGGCCGTTCGGATCGGATCCATCACGTCTCGGGGCTGATCGGGTAACGGTTCTCAAATTCCAAATGATAGACGGGGCCATATGGGTCCGGGTCCATTTCCCCCGGGTCCTTTTGGGTTCGGGTAGTTCAAATTGGACCCGTGAAGACCTCTAATCCGAGACTATAAACACCACACAGTGAGAGAAACAGCACCACCTGTTGGACAGAGCAGACATTAACACCACACATAAACCAGTAAGACGCCTAAGGCCGGCTACAGACCTAAAGGCACAAAAACGAGTGCGTGTCGTGGGGGGGAGGCGGGGGGCAGACACAGCACAATGCATTGCGGATGGAAGTCGAGTGGTTTGAAGTCGAGTGCGAGTCGTGTGGTGTTGTGTGGTTGCGTCCAACTTGCTCACGACTCGCACTCGACTTCAAACCACTCGACTTCCATCCGCAATGCATTGTGCTGTCTCTGCCCCCCGCCTCCCCCACACAACTCTCACTCAACTTGTGCGTTCCAGTCTGAGTGCAGCGTAAGGACGACAAGTGACCTCACCCTAAAGGGCGAGGTCACGCCATGTCTTGGCCATCTGGCCAGTGATCTATATCGGACCAGTTACAGTTACTTTGTCGTGGACAAAGTATTGGCACCCTTGCATTTGTAAAACAGGAAAAAAGAAAAGAAAAAAAGAAGAAAACACATTTTGCATCAACATACAGTATTTGTTTCGGAGAGGAGCACAACATAAAACTGGAATAAATACAGAATCCTAGCTCATTCTACACAGAAACCTATGCTGCATAAATACTTAAATACACTGTAGTTGAATTCCAAGCAGGCTATTCACCTGGAACTCACCTGTGGTGAGTCCAAGTTGACTTTAATCTTTAGTAATCACTAATCCACCCAGTTTAAATGTAGTAAATCCCTCATTCTGATGGTTTGTGTCACACTGAGCATGGATGGACCAAACAAAAAGGTGAGCATTGTCAGGAGGTCAGAGGTCATATTGTAGCCAAACATGGACAATCTGAGACCAGTGATACTCAAACTCCGGCCTGCGGGCCACTTCCGGCCCGTGACACTATTTTGACTGGCTTTGAATGTCCTCGAAGTCATGCATGCAACAAGCTTTAAATTGAGCAGATTGGACCTTCCGTTCCAGAGATAATGGCTAAAACATATTGAAAGTGGCCATCATTATAATCCCATTATAAAGGTGATTTGTCCTCTGACCTGCAGGCTCCGTCAGATGTCTGTTCAATGTAACGTTGTGCTGACACATGCTGAGAAGATCCTCTCCTACATCTGAAACACAACAACAGCACACAGACATGACATGGAAACAACACCTTTACACTGTGTCTCCTAGTAGTCAGTCAGTCAGCCAGCCAGTCAGCCAGCCAGCCAGCCAGCCAGTCAGCCAGCCAGCTAGCCAGCCAGCCAGTCAGCCAGCCAGCCAGCCAGCCAGCCAGCCAGCCAGCCAGTCAGCCAGCCAGTCAGCCAGCCAGCCAGTCAGCCAGCCAGTCAGCCAGCCAGCCAGCCAGCCAGTCAGCCAGCCAGCCAGCCAGTCAGCCAGCCAGCCAGCCAGTCAGCCAGCCAGTCAGTGGGCATTGTGCTGTTACCTGTGCAGCAGAGCATATGTGATACGCAGCAGAATTATTTTTCGCTGCGAACCTGAGCGCAGAGTGAGAGATGAACCTGAGTGCAGAGTGAGAGATGAACCTGAGCGCAGAGTGAGATGTGCAAATCAAGGTGAGCGACGGAGCGGGGGATCAAAGTGTGAACCAATAGCAAGCATTACAACATCAGCCACCTGGAGCGAGGAGCGGCATTTCCTGGTACTCCACTCCGCTCATGTGCTCTGCTGTGCAGTAAAGCGGCTTGTGCATTGGACCGTTAACTGTGCAGTAAAGCGGTTTGGGCATTGGACGGTTCATTACCTGTGCAGTAAACTGTTTTGGCCAGAGTTGCCATGACAACGCTGGTCAGGCCCGTTCCCGCCCCCAGCTCCAACACCGTGGCTCCTCTGAACGTGGCCGGCTGAGAGAGGATGTAGTCAGCCAATAGGAACGCTCCTCGCCACACCTAGCCAATGAGAGAGGAGAGGATGTAGTCAGCCAATAGGAACACTCCTCGCCACACCCAGCCAATGAGAGAGGATGTAGTCAGCCAATAGGAACGCTCCTCGCCACACCTAGCCAATGAGAGAGGATGTAGTCAGCCAATAGGAACGCTCCTCGCCACACCTAGCCAATGAGAGAGGAGAGGATGTGGTCAGCCAAATGAGAGAGGAGAGGATGTGGTCAGCCAATAGGAACACACCCAGCCAATGAGAGAGGAGAGGATGTGGTCAGCCAATAGGAACGCTCCTCGCCACACCTAGCCAATGAGAGAGGAGAGGATGTGGTCAGCCAATAGGAACACACCCAGCCAATAGCAGGGGTGGATGAGGGAGGAAGATGAGAGAATAATGCAGTGTAAAACAACGAGACAAACTTTCGCCTTGTCACATGTTTCATGAGCAACACTTGGCTGACATAACGCCGGTAACGCTGCTATCCTTCATATCTTTATTGTATTTATTTATTTATGCATTGATAACACTGGTAAGCATCTCACACAAACAGGAATGTGGTGTATGGACTGTGTGTGCTTTTGTCCGCTCCTATGAGGACAGAACAGGTGAGGTGAACAACAGAAGTCCTCCTATGAGGACAGAACAGTTGAGGTGAACAACAGAAGTCCTCCTATGAGGACAGAACAGGTGAGGTGAACAACAGAAGTCCTCCTATGAGGACAGAACAGGTGAGGTGAACAACAGAAGTCCTCCTATGAGGACAGAACAGTTGAGGTGAACAACAGAAGTCCTCCTATGAGGACAGAACAGTTGAGGTGAACAACAGAAGTCCTCCTATGAGGACAGAACAGGTGAGGTGAACAACAGAAGTCCTCCTATGAGGACAGAACAGGTGAGGTGAACAACAGAAGTCCTCCTATGAGGACAGAACAGGTGAGGTGAACAACAGAAGTCCTCCTATGAGGACAGAACAGTTGAGGTGAACAACAGAAGTCCTCCTATGAGGACAGAACAGGTGAGGTGAACAGCAGAAGGTGACACTAACCTGTTTGCCCACATCTTCCAGAGTAGTGGCCATGGTGTGCTCTGTAAACATTAAACACATGATTACTCTATGCAAACATGTTGTTTACAATCTATAACACATGATTACTCTATGCTAACATGTTATTTACAATCTATAACACATGATTACTCTATGCTAACATGTTATTTACAATCTATAACACATGATTACTCTATGCAAACATGTTATTTACAATCTATAACACATGATTACTCTATGCAAACATGTTGTTTACAATCTATAACACATGATTACTCTATGCAAACATGTTGTTTACAATCTATAACACATGATTACTCTATGCAAACATGTTATTTACAATCTATAACACATGATTACTCTATGCAAACATGTTATTTACAAACTATAACACATGATTACCCTATGAAACATGAACATTTATTTACAGTCTATAACACATTAACACAAGTCGTCATGTTTCCATAAACGTATTAGAATTAGGGAAGCATAGCCTCTCCTAGCCTTCATTACGCGCCCCTGGACTGGGACTAGATGTTAGTACCAAGGTTTACTGTCTTTAAACTACAGATTGTACAGACTGTACCTCGGTCAAGACAATACAGAATACAGATTGTGGTCTTTTAAACCAGTGTTTAAAAGACTCCACACCAAAGGTTTTTATCTCACTCAAAGTTTCAGGTACAATACAGTCTGAATTAACCACTTAGGACCCATTTAATCAGCTGCTCTGCATGCATTTGAGCTGCAGATCTGTTTTTTTTTTTTTTTTTAACATAAGTTAATCTCACATAAGTTCTGAACTTCTGTTGAAACATATTTTAAAGTTTGTTAAGTTTGTTTGGTGGAAAAACTGCAGTATAAATCAGGCGTTTCCTACCGATCCTTATGACATCTTTGAGGTTCCGGTGGTCTTCATCATCATCATCATCATCATCATCTTCTTCACTGGCTGCTGATTGGCTGAGGATGGTAGGATACACCAGGGTTCTGTGTGTGTGGATGTTCTGTCTGGGCCTGCAGAGAACAGCAGCATATTTACAATGTATGCATTTAGCACATCCATATTTACAATGTATGCATTTAGCACATCCATATTTACAATGTATGCATTTAGCACATCCATATTTACAATGTATGCATTTAGCACATCCATATTTACAATGTATGCATTTAGCACATCCATATTTACAATGTATGCATTTAGCACATCCATATTTACAATGTATGCATTTAGCACATCCATATTTACAATGTATGCATTTAGCACATCCATATTTACAATGTATGCATTTAGCACATCCATATTTACAATGTATGCATTTAACACATCCATATTTACAATGTATGCATTTAGCACATCCATATTTACAATGTATGCATTTAGCACATCCATATTTACAATGTATGCATTTAACACATCCATATTTACAATGTATGCATTTAACACATCCATATTTACAATGTATGCATTTAGCACATCCATATTTACAATGTATGCATTTAACACATCCATATTTACAATGTATGCATTTAGCACATCCATATTTACAATGTATGCATTTAGCACATCCATATTTACAATGTATGCATTTAACACATCCATATTTACAATGTATGCATTTAGCACATCCATATTTACAATGTATGCATTTAGCACATCCATATTTACAATGTATGCATTTAGCACATCCATATTTACAATGTATGCATTTAGCACATCCATATTTACAATGTATGCATTTAGCACATCCATATTTACAATGTATGCATTTAACACATCCATATTTACAATGTATGCATTTAACACATCCATATTTACAATGTATGCATTTAGCACATCCATATTTACAATGTATGCATTTAGCACATCCATATTTACAATGTATGCATTTAACACATCCATATTTACAATGTATGCATTTATCACATCCATATTTACAATGTATGCATTTAGCACATCCATATTTACAATGTATGCATTTAGCACATCCATATTTACAATGTATGCATTTAGCACATCCATATTTACAATGTATGCATTTAACACATCCATATTTACAATGTATGCATTTAGCACATCCATATTTACAATGTATGCATTTAGCACATCCATATTTACAATGTATGCATTTAGCACATCCATATTTACAATGTATGCATTTAACACATCCATATTTACAATGTATGCATTTAGCACATCCATATTTACAATGTATGCATTTAGCACATCCATATTTACAATGTATGCATTTAGCACATCCATATTTACAATGTATGCATTTAGCACATCCATAGACTTACAACTAGAAACATGACATTGGAGTACAACATCATCATCATTTAGTGCAGGTGTTTCGGGCAGTATTTTTGATGGAATCGTGCACTTTATGAAAGAAGCATGAAATTTGGCACACAGTTGGAACATGCCATATGGAACATTTTTGGCTATAGGGGCATCGCAGATTCGTCTTGGGAAACTTGTGGGAGCCAATCAAAGTTGGGCTCTCATAGACTTTACTATAGAGTAAAATAATACAAAAAATAAATATGCTTTAAGTAGCATGTGAGGGGTCAAACTAGGTGTTTTTCGGGATTCTGAATCCAATGCAAACATTTATTTTGCAGGAAAACCATTCCTTGGGCTAAAAACGGACCCCATATAAGTGATAAAAGTATGGTTTAGTGATGAGTCATCACTTTTCAACAGTTTTGTGGTGGCCGTTTCTCGGAAAGGAATGTTTTTCGTGCAAAACAAATGCTTGCATTGGATTCAGAATCCCGAAAAACACCTAGTTTGACCCCTCACATGCTACTTAAAGCATATTTATTTTTTGTATTATTTTACTCTATAGTAAAGTCTATGAGAGCCCAACTTTGATTGGCTCCCACAAGTTTCCCAAGACAAATCTGCGATGCCCCTATAGCCAAAAATTTTCCATATGGCATGTTCTAACTGTGTGCCAAATTTCATGCTTCTTTCATAAAGTGCACGATTTTTGCCTGAAACGCTCCCACTAATTATCATCATCAGTGTCCACACCATCGCAGTCTGCCTCTCCTCACCACATCCGCAATAGTCTCGCGTAGCCAGACAACTATTCCACAATCTCTGAATGCTATATAGAATCTGGAACTACAACTCCAGAACGGCAAGAAATGGAAGCTGGCATTTTTCCGTTCATGAACATATATTTTAAAATGTAATTTCTGATAAGCAGCAAGCTAAATATGCTCAGATGATTTGTATTTAAATTAGTATAAATGTGCACAATGTTAAGAATGAAACAGAAATGAGGAGGAGGCTTCACTTCCACTTTAACCGGGCTCTCATCATAAGAACTTCTGTCCCCCAGACTGTATGACGGAAGCATTTGCAAATCGTGGAGTCAACAGTCTGACCACGCGAGACTACATCCACTATAGCCTCGATTCCATCTTCTGTCTCAGCTCTGTACTGGTCTTTCTGTCTCAGCTCTGCACTGGTCTTTCTGTCTCAGCTCTGCACTGGTCTTTCTGTCTCAGCTCTGCACTGGTCTTTCTGTCTCAGCTCTGCACTGGTCTTTATGTCTCAGCTCTGCACTGGTCTTTCTGTCTCAGCTCTGCACTGGTCTTTCTGTCTCAGTGACATCTAATCATCTTTCTGTCTCAGCTCTGCACTGGTCTTTATGTCTCAGCTCTGCACTGGTCTTTCTGTCTCAGCTCTGCACTGGTCTTTCTGTCTCAGTGACATCTAATCATCTTTCTGTCTCAGCTCTGCACTGGTCTTTCTGTCTCAGCTCTGCACTGGTCTTTCTGTCTCAGTGACATCTAATCATCTTTCTGTCTCAGCTCTGCACTGGTCTTTATGTCTCAGCTCTGTACTGGTCTTTATGTCTCAGCTCTGCACTGGTCTTTATGTCTCAGCTCTGCACTGGTCTTTCTGTCTCAGCTCTGTACTGGTCTTTCTGTCTCAGTGACATCTAATCATCTTTCTGTCTCAGCTCTGCACTGGTCTTTATGTCTCAGCTCTGTACTGGTCTTTATGTCTCAGCTCTGTACTGGTCTTTATGTCTCAGCTCTGTACTGGTCTTTATGTCTCAGCTCTGTACTGGTCTTTCTGTCTCAGCTCTGTACTGGTCTTTCTGTCTCAGCTCTGCACTGGTCTTGCTGTCTCAGCTCTGTACTGGTCTTTATGTCTCAGCTCTGCACTGGTCTTTATGTCTCAGCTCTGCACTGGTCTTTCTGTCTCAGCTCTGTACTGGTCTTTATGTCTCAGCTCTGCACTGGTCTTTATGTCTCAGCTCTGCACTGGTCTTTCTGTCTCAGCTCTGTACTGGTCTTTATGTCTCAGCTCTGTACTGGTCTTTATGTCTCAGCTCTGTACTGGTCTTTATGTCTCAGCTCTGTACTGGTCTTTCTGTCTCAGCTCTGCACTGGTCTTGCTGTCTCAGCTCTGTACTGGTCTTTCTGTCTCAGCTCTGCACTGGTCTTGCTGTCTCAGCTCTGCACTGGTCTTTATGTCTCAGCTCTGTACTGGTCTTTATGTCTCAGCTCTGTACTGGTCTTTATGTCTCAGCTCTGTACTGGTCTTTCTGTCTCAGCTCTGCACTGGTCTTTATGTCTCAGCTCTGTACTGGTCTTTATGTCTCAGCTCTGCACTGGTCTTTATGTCTCAGCTCTGTACTGGTCTTTATGTCTCAGCTCTGTACTGGTCTTTATGTCTCAGCTCTGTACTGGTCTTTATGTCTCAGCTCTGTACTGGTCTTTCTGTCTCAGCTCTGTACTGGTCTTTATGTCTCAGCTCTGTACTGGTCTTTATGTCTCAGCTCTGTACTGGTCTTTATGTCTCAGCTCTGTACTGGTCTTTATGTCTCAGCTCTGTACTGGTCTTTCTGTCTCAGCTCTGCACTGGTCTTTCTGTCTCAGCTCTGTACTGGTCTTTCTGTCTCAGCTCTGCACTGGTCTTTCTGTCTCAGCTCTGTACTGGTCTTTATGTCTCAGTGACATGTGATCATCTCTGTTCTGTTCAGCTGGTCTTCCTGCTCCACATACCTGCGTGTCACCTCCAGGTCTCCGTCCTCGTCTGTGATTGGCTGCACAGTACTGTCTACTTCCTCCTCTGCCACTGGCGTGCTCCCTTTCTCACCTTCCCTCCCGCCGTCTTCCTGTGTGTCACCGTGTGAATCTTCCCCGAAAGCAGTGGGAAGGAGCTTGAACTTGGAAACAAAGACTGTGAGGAGAATTGCAGGGAAAAGAAACATATGTTATTCTTAAAATGAATTAGAAAATAAACATAAAGAAATACAGTTTCTAAATCACATTATTTACTACTACTACTACAAAATATATACATATAAAATAAAATGTCTCCACGATGTGTCTTTTCAGAGATATCGTATCCTGTTGAATTGTTAATACAGAGATTCATTGCAGAATTCATTTAAACCTGCATTTTTTTCTAAATCAGTAGTTCTCAAACTTTAAAATGTCAAGGTCTCCCCTTAACTCTGATAGTATAAAAAATAAACCAAATGGACCTGTGGTTTCATGTGTATACTGTCAGAGATACATACTTGTAAGGATCAATTTAGACCTCCCAAAAAGAACCCAGAGAGTCCCTGGAACCTGCTTTGAGGACCACTGGTCTAAATGGAACCTGCTTTGAGGACCACTGGTCTAAATGGTCTGTTACTCCTTTTTCTTTTAGTTTTTGTTACCTTGTACTGTGATAAGATTGTGTATTGTAATACAGCTTGGGAAATATTGTGATATTGTATTTTTCCATATCGCACGCACGCACGCACGCACGCACGCACGCACGCACGCGCGCGCGCACACACACACACACACACACACACACACACACACACACACACACACACACACACACACACACACACACACACACACACACACACACACACACACACACACACACACACACACACACACCTGGCTGTCCCACTCGGTTGAGGCGGGTCATGAGGTGTCGTGCGTTGGGCTGTAGCAGGTGAACGTCTGACAGAACCGTGTCGTAGTGGAAGGTGATTCTGTCCATGATGGATGGATGGATGCTCCTACATCAGCTCAATGACAGCTACTTAAAGACCTGCTGAAAACAAACATACATATTGGTCATACATAACAGTACTTAACCACCTGGTGAAATCAGAAATACATATCTGTACTTCTGTAGTGATAATATGGCCATATCTAACAGTACTTAAACACCTGGTGAAATCAGAAATAAATATATGTAGTGAATCTTCAATTTAAGTGAAAGGACCACCGCTCATCTGCCAATAGAATTAGATGAGGTGCTGGATGCCTGAAGAAGGTCTATGACCGAAAGCTTGCACTTAATTTAACTGAAAATAAAGAACTTGTTTTTGCAGTCAAACACCAGCATCCCCCAAAATATTGCCAATCTACAAGCTCACTAAAAGATGCCTTGTGAGCTTGTAGATCGGCTATTTTTGGTGAAGAGAGTTGGTGTATGGAAGAATAACTCAAGTACAGTGCAATTCAGTGAAATCAAAAATACATATCTGTAGTGATAATATGGCCATACCTAACAGTAGATGGCAAAAAAAAAGACAATTACAGGCCTAAAGCCCAGCCCCTAAACAAAACGTAATGCGTGATGACGAACGTCAAGTCTATGTAATAATTCACGGGGTCAGAATGACTGACGGATGCCTGTGTCAATCAACCTCAACTACTTCAACTTCAGCTAATCCGAGCCGCTGGTTTGCGTGGTCCTTCCCCCGCCTCCCTGTTCGTCCTCTCCGCACAGCAGAGCCAGTGTGTTGTGCTGGCCTACCTGGAGTGTTTCACTGGGAACTGCGTCACCATAAGGAAGTGGAGAACTTCTGTTGCAGTCTGTCTTTAATGATGGCTGCTCCCACGCCACATCCCCTCAATGACAGCTACTTAATGCCTGGAGAAAACACAACACACACACGCACACACAGAGCAAGATTTGTGAACTGTTGTGATAAAAGAAGGCTGGAATATGACCAACCTTAAGGACTACTGACCATAGAGTAGATCTCTAGACCTGCTGCACATACAGTATAAACAGAGTAGATCTCTAGACCTGCTGCACATACAGTATAAACAGAGTAGATCTCTAGACCTACTGCACATACAGTATAAACAGAGTAGATCTCTAGACCTACTGCACATATGATATGCTCAGAGCTGCTGCCTTTAAACACATTTTAAATCTTTGTTTGTGAAACATTTAAAACATTTTGAGGGGAAAACGACTGCTGCTATTTGTCCCAAAGTGACTGGAAAATATTGCTACTATTCGTTTTAAAAAGCTTTACACCCTGGCCTGTACATTCAACATTTATATGTACTGTATGTAGATGTATACAGTAAATACATAGACATAGCACACTGACATACAGTAGCTCTGCTTACACAATGCTGTACCGCATTTTCAACATTTCTCTATTTTATTTTTTTAATATTTTGATTTGACACTTGCTTTGGCAATGTTAAACGTATGTTTTCTCATGCCAATAAAGCTCCTTTGAATTCAATTGAGAACATCAGCATTTAAGGACAGTGATTTTATGCATGCCATTTTAATATCATTTCCCTGTGTGAGTTTAAACCCTACAGCCAAACACAGCAGATGTACAAGCTCACAACGTGGTGTGTTGTGACTGGTTGTGAGCTAGTAGATCTGCTCTTTTCTGTGTGTGACACCTCTGTAACTCTAATCCCAATGAACCCCAAAACCTAACATCTAAAGTGTGTATCTTCCTAATCAGCATGTTGTCCTAATGTGCATGTATTTGTTAATTTATAAAACAACTATTTCTCTCCAAGAGAATGTCACAATGCCTGTTACTAAAGTTCTAATATAGGCTACCACACATGGTGTACACTATGACACATAAACCTATTTGAATCCAACTAGCTTGTCTCAACTCAGCTTGATCTGAGATAATTGCATGTTTATTGCCATACAGGCAGTCCATGATTTAAAGTACATGTGATGATAGAACAACACATGTCAGTCTATAGAGTTATATATAACACATGTGTGTCAGTCTATACACAGATATAAAAAGCTAGATGCCTCCTTCGGCTAGGGGGCGTATGCATTTAGCAACTAAGGGAATCTTCATCACTTCCGTCTTCATTGCTTCCGCGTGCGTCACACATAGGGAAGTTCACAGGCCAATCAAAGGCAGGTGGGGGCGTGTCTTTACGCACGCAGCCTGTTAGAACAGCTGAGCCGCGCAACATCGGAACTGGCTCTGTTGAAATGAATTGTGGTCCTTGGATAAGTTCTGGAAAAGTCGCGCTGTGATTGGCCAGTAGTCACTTTGACTGACAGCGTTCCCTTCGTTTTTTCAGGAAGTCCGGACAAGAACTTTTGCACATCGCTCCAATTAACTGCAGAGGCGAACGAGGCATCTAGCTCTTTATATCTGTGAGTCTATAGTTATATATAACACATGGTCATTCTATAGAGTTATATATAACACATGGTCAGTCTATAGAGTTATATACAACACATGGTCAGTCTATAGAGTTACATATAACACATGGTCAGTCTATAGAGTTATATATAACACATGGTCGGGTGCAAAGCACTGCAAAGCAGAAAGGTCTGCATGTTATTTATAGAGGCTGGTGTCGGCTTTCAATGTCAGAGTAGTCATGTGAACAGCTTCTAAACCACACACTGTTTAGTCCAACTAAAACAACACAACACACAGATTACTCTGGTATAAATAAAGGTAAAACAACGTAGATTACAGATTACCAGCGTCACTTTGTTAATCCAACGTTACCTTTAGGTCAGAGCACTACTTTAACAGGTTTAGTAAGAGATCCTAACGGTTGATTAAATGTAAATCCATGCAGGAACAGTAATCTAACTGGCACTGCTGTAATCTGCTGCCGTTTTAATGTTTTCAAACCTTATATAGCAGAATAGATCCTTATATTCTATAGATTATAACAATATAATCTTATATTCTACAGATTATAACAGAATAGAATCTTATATTCTACAGATTATAGCAGAATAGAATCTTATATTCTACAGATTATAGCAGAATAGAATCTTATATTCTACAGATTATAACAGAACAGAATTTTATATTCTACAGATTATAACAGAACAGAATCTTATATTCTATATATTATAACAGAACATAATCTTATAATCTATAGATTATAACAGAATAGAATTTTATATTCTACAGATTATAACAGAACATAATCTTATATTCTATAGATTATAACAGAACATAATCTTATATTCTATAGATTATAACAGAATATAACCTTATATTCTACAGATTATAACAGAACAGAATCTTATATTCTACAGATTATAGCAGAATAGAATCTTATATTCTACAGATTATAACAGAATAGAATCTTATATTCTACAGATTATAACAGAACAGATTTAGGGTAAAAAAGGGGGCGGGGCGCACATAAACAACATGCATCTTTATGTTAAACTCAACGAACATCACAGCCTGATGAAGCTGTTGAATTAACCTGCCGTTTAGTGAACAAACACTGCGGTTAGAAGTCCACAGGGAGACTCATTAAAGAGCAGAGAACACTCAGTAAATGGTGTTTATTTGAACACTCAGTAAATGGTGTTTATTTGAACACTCAGTAAATGGTGTTTATTTGAACACTCAGTAAATGGTGTTTATTTGAACACTCAGTAAATGGTGTTTATTTGAACACTCAGTAAATGGTGTTTATTAGAAAGATAAACTCACAGTTAAACTTCTTCCACGCTCCTCTGCTGCTACACGGACACTTTATGGAGGACGGACAGCCTCGGGTGCGGCCTGCTATCTGGTCCTGACAACAAGGGGGAAACGAGTTGTGTGGCAGAACGTTCCTGGGCCCCACCTCAGATAAGCATGGAAATATAGTTTATGTATTTCCACTCACTGCAAGTTATACATTTGACAGATTCATCTCGAAAGAGCTCAATGATGGTAAAAAAAAATAGGCCTAAGTGATTAAATAAATATATAAGAATAAGATTTTTGCCAGTATAAGTGGAGCCTCCATGTAGAATTTGCTGTCTTGGCCCAAACTGTTAAGAAATACAATATTTGGAAAACGGTCTTGAGTCATGTAAACTGAACATGACTGAACATTTAACATTTCTACTATGCACTGGGATATGAAACCCTGATACAAGCGTGTATAAAGGAAGACTGGAGCAAACTCTGACTGTTAATAAGCCTGTTATTTATTTTATTTACAGGCAGAAAGAAAGTGACATTTCAATGTCAATACATCTTTGTCGGGTACAAGCTTACTCTGTGCTTTAGAGTTCAGGTGGCCCTAAGCAAGATTACACACATATTAACTTTGAATCGCCAAAGTTATAAATAATAAGGTCTTCTACTATCTAATAGAACATGTGGTGTCTGTTGTTAGCACTGAAGCATAGGGTTGCCAACTCCCAGATATTAAAATACGGGATACCTCCTGGTTTACAGTTTACAATGGAGGTAAAACCATGATTATACAGTAATAACAGTATATCCTTATAAAGAGCTATTAAAACAGAAACATGTAGGCCTATTCTCTAATGAATTTGTTGCAAAACCATAACTATTATAATGCATATCTATTTCTAGACACTGTTTCATTTGTTCAAAAAACACGAGTGTAATGTTGTAACAAGAAAAGCAACAATTCATTTAAAGGGATATTCCACTTTCAACAGGGAGCAGTGGTAGGGCCTCTCTCCACATACAAACCCATTGTAACTTCAAACTTCATTTTAACCATGATAGATTCATTAAAAACACCCATTATTTTTTCTGGTGACTCATTTTACCTTCCTAATACGTGAGCAGGCCGTGTTTTTTCGATAACTTGTTTCATTTATTTGTAATAATTATTTGGGAAATACAAAAAAGATATTATTAAAAATAAATGAAAAAAGTTTTCGAAAAAACATGGTCTGATCACATATTAGGAGGGTAGTATGAGTCATCAGAAAAGATAATGGGTGTTTTTAATGAATTTATCATGGTGAAAATGAAGTCTGAAGTTACAATGGGTGTGTGTGGGGAGAGGCCCTGGGCCTGGAGGGCCTGGTAACATTTACATCAAATATCTAAATATTCAATCAAGCTAATTAAAAACTGTTCAGGGTGTTCATAAAAGCCTGTTTAGATGATAAAATTACCAAAAGTTTTTTTGAAAGTGAAATATCCCTTTAAGTCAGATTCATACAAAACATCACAAACCTTTATCCTGTGTTCTTTTGGTCTCACATTGCAACTTGCATTCAACTGTACAGTATGTGGCATATTTTCAAATCTGTTGTGTCTTGTGTGAGATCTTAATTTTATTGCATATTAAAATAACTAGAAGCTCGGCGCCCGAGTCGACAACCTGGCCAACTCGGGAACAATGTAAATAGGGAATGAATGCCCCGCCCTTTAATGCAAACCCCATTATACCTGTTGCCATAGCCATAGGACCTGTTTTGACCATCTGTTTGCCTGTGTCCATTTATGACCATATATGAAGATATCATGCCCATATATGGAGATATCTGTCTGTCTGCGTCCATTTTATGCCCATATATGGAGATCTTTGTATCTGTCTGTCTGTGTCCCTTTTATGCCCATACATGGAGATCTCTGCCCTTCGGGTGGCCAATGGTCTAGTCAGGGACCGGCCTACTCAGGAATTATGTAAATAGGGAATGAATGCCCACCCTTTAACGCAAACCCCATTTATCTGTTTGCATGTGTCCATTTATGCCCATATATAGAGATATAGGCAATACCCATCATACCCGTTGTTCGGTTATTGCCGGGTCAGGTCAAGGCCCGGCACTGCACTCCGCGCCGCGGCAGGGAACGCGCGTGCCGAATCTGAAGCCGGTGGGACGAACGGTTCTCGAGATACGCGGGGCACATACATACATACATACATACATACATACATACATACATACATACATACATACATTACATACATACTCACAGAGATTTCTCGCATTTATTGTAAGGGCCACTATATTTCACAATCACTCCAGAGGGCCACAATGCATATAATAGTAATAAATAGCTGATCTACAAGCTCAAAACGTGTTGCAATCTTCTCCCTATGATGTGGCCCCCTTAGTGGTTGTGGCCTTAAGCGACTGCTTATGTTGCTTATGCCTAGAACCGGCCCTGAGGCTACCTCAATAAAATTATATCGTTGTCATAGAGAAGGGAAAAAAAATCAAACCTCGGTTCGAAGTGAAGCAACTTTTATTCTATGTGTTCTAGAGCGATCTATACATCAAACATATAATTTTCCGAATGTCTGAGTGTCTGTCTGAGTGAGTGAGTGTCTGTCTGTCACAGCGTTTCTCCTCAGTGGCTGGAGCAATTGATCTGAAATCGCATCACCATTAGCATATGAACACTCCTGACATAACTGTGAAGCCCGTTTGTCACTTTCACAAATCATATGCTGTATATTAGCATTTTTATGGTGCATCTATATCTATTCTGCATCTAGCATGAGGCAACATGTTTAACCAGCTCTGAGTGTGTGTGTGTGTGTGTGTGTGTGTGTGTGTGTGTGTGTGTGTGTGTGGGGGGGGGGGGGGGGGGGGGGGGGTTGTCTGGCCCTGTTACAGATGTTGTTCAAAAATCATGCAGATTGGTACACAGTATCTCTGTAGCCATTAAACAAAACGGGTATTTCTTACATTGACGCTCCTACATATTATCATGCAAGCACCAGTTAAAGTTACTTTCCATCCCTCATATACTGTGTGCACAGTGCACATCCCATAACCCACACACTGCACATCATTTCGGAGCTCATATCTTTGAACGGGTAAGGACTAGTTCTTCCAATTCTGAATGAATGAATGATTTTATCTGGAGGGCCGAATTGTCATGTGAAGCTTGATCAATCCTCAAAGTATGGTCTCATTGGACATTTGTAATCGTCCAATCATCAGACCGGGACGGACATTACACACATATTCTGGACGTACGGGACAGATAAAACCTGTTCATTCTGGACTGAAATGACCATATATGGACATGAACGGGACACACTCCTTGGAAGCGGCTTTCACCGCTTCAAAAAATATTCTCCTGATAAGGGTCCCATGCGTGGCTGAGATGTGACGCATATGACCTTTCCTTCTTCATAGCCTTGGATTGTCTCACCTGGGACACACAGGACACAAAGTGACATGACTATATGAGACTTCATGTGGGCCAATCAGCAGCAGCACTACTCACATCATTTAGATTTGTATGCCATACAGCTCATGAGAACCATAAAAATATTACTATATTCCAGGAGACCACTCGACACAAAATCGAGTACCTGGCTTAAAGTCCTGTTCGCAATTTGGTGCGAGGGGAGTTTCTCTCCTGAACTGAGTCAGTGGGTCCCTAGACATGAAAAATCACAGAGGTGCTTGTTCGCCATAGTGGCACGAATGGCGCAATGGCCAAATCACATATGGCTGTCATCAGTTATGATGAAAATCCAACTTTTCTGTTTCTGGGTGTATATGCACATGTAATACCTCTATTTGGACTAATTGGGGTGTGGGGGGAATTCATTTCTGATATTGTGTTGACCATTTTGGGTGATTTGGACCTCAAAAAGGTCATGGTCAAGGTCATTTTTCTATTCCGAAGACCGTGGCCATAACGTGGCCATTGTTAGGAGTAAAAACAGGTGCAATAGGTCTAAATCAACTAATGCTGACATTTATAATTCATTTCCGACATTGTTTTGACCATTAAGGATCATCTTGTCTTTGAAATATCAACGTCAATGCCATTTTTCAAGAACGATTTTGTTCATTACTTGCACTTTTATGAATTGAATTGGGGTGCTATTTTTTACACAATAGTATTACTTTTTGATGGATCTGTAGTAGTATAAAATAGGGTTTATTTTGGTCAAACTGATGTTGATGCTCAATTTTCTGGGGACCTCCTGGAACCCTGCCAAGGACCCCCAGAGGTTCCCCAGACCTTACTTTGTGAACCCTATAAGGGACGGTTCTCATGGTCTGCTTTTATCACCATCAAAGACAGTTGCTATCAAACCTATAGGCAGGAACTATTATGATAGAAGATCAAGCTATCACAGAATCTGTATACTTTGTCCACCACAGCCACTTTGAGACTAAAGAACACGAAAAAGAAGCAATAGAACACTTCTAAGTTATACATGTTTGTCACAGAAGACTCAAGTACGGCAAGGCTTTTTCTTTCCTTTCTCTTTTTATGTAGAGCACATTTCAACCATGGCAATTCAAAGTGCTTCAACACATCATGAACATGAGGAATACAAGGGGAAAAAAAACATCCACACCCACACAAGAGGATAAACAACAGTAATAATTACGAAAGAGTTTAAGTAGGGTATAGAAAACAATAGTCTTGAAGAGGTAAAAAAAAAAAACATAACCACCCCTGCATAGAGACCAATACCCAACACAAGTGGTTGAGTTGCACCACCTAGTGTTTATTTGATGCAATGACAAGCCACTGCAGCAATACCTGAAACATTACTAATAATCAGTACATGTGTGCAGCCTTGTGGTAAGGTATGGTTTTAACCAGTGAATAAGATCACAAAATCAAACCTATCATTCAAACGTAAAATATATTTCAAATTTGAATTGAAAAAAAGGTAGAACAAGGACTTAAACATGTCTCAGAGATCATGATGTGACATTTTTACATCAATTCACCTCTGAGATTTGTATTTTTTCTTCCTATCGCCAAAATAAAAGTCTGGGTTTCCGAGACTACCTCTGAGATATCAGGCCACCAATTATGTGAACGATTTTACAAACATAAGGGCTTTTATTAACCACTTTCAGCCTGGCATTCCTATGTTGGCCATATTAGAAGATTTGCAAAACATTTTGGAAATTTCACCAAAATAAAACACCAAAACATGACACATTAAGATTGTAGATCGGCTATTTTGAGGAACCATTCTGGTTCCATCACACCGGTTCCAACAGCTGGAGTGGACTTAACATCTGTTACACAATTACAATACCAGTGGCTCTAACCTATATGTCTTTTTAGACACAATAACCCGTTAATTTCTTTGTTACCATTTACACCAGCCCCCATAAGTCACATCGGCCCATGGAAGATTGCAGTGCATCTTGGGAATGGGCTTATTGTGTCTAAAAATACATATTTAGCCACTTGGATGCATGCCCCTAGCCTGGGGGCATCACTAAAACAATAGAAAGTTTTCATAGAAACATTTTCTAATGATCTAAAATATGAACCCTTTTTGTAAAAAAACAAAAACAAAGTTGTCCTTTAAATGGTTAAACTGAAGTTGATGTACATTTTTCTGGGGACCTCATGGAACCCCGTCATGTACCCCCTGGGGTTCCCCAGGACACTACTTTGTAGAGGTGGGACGTTCGCAAACGAATCGAGTCTTTTGAACGGCTCTTTGAAATGAACGATGGGATCCGGTTCGCAGTATAGCGAGCCGTTCTTTTCTAATGAACAGTTGTGGGAAAAGTACTCGATTTCTTTACTTATGTAAAACAATATGAATACTGCAAAAGCAGAAGTTTGGAATGTTAATGTATTTGAGTAAAAGTAAAAAAGTATTGGTATCAAAATGTACTTAAAGTACCAATATTAGAACGTACTCATTATGCAGAATGTCCTGTTTCACAGGTTTTCAAATGAGTAAAATGTAGAAAAATAATTTGAAAATAGCAGATCTGCAAGCTCACAGCTTGTAGTTCGGCTATTTTCAAATGGCAGGTATGTACCTATGTATGTCAGAAAATAAATGTATATAGGGTTGAAGTTATTTGTAATTACAATCAAAATCTACAAAGTAACTAATAACTAAAATGAACCAGTCTTTTGAACGGCTCTTTGAAAGGAACGGATCCCAGAGATCTGGCTCACTTCAAAGAGCCATGAATCCCATCTCTACTACTTTGATGGTTCTCATGGCCTGCTTTTATCACCATCAAAGACAGTAGCTATGATGGTTCTCATGGCCTGCTTTTATCACCATCAAAGACAGTAGCTATGATGGTTCTCATGGCCTGCTTTTATCACCATCAAAGACAGTAGCTATGATGGTTCTCATGGCCTGCTTTTATCACCATCAAAGACAGTAGCTATGATGGTTCTCATGGCCTGCTTTTATCACCATCAAAGACAGTAGCTATGATGGTTCTCATGGCCTGCTTTTATCACCATCAAAGACAGTAGCTATGATGGTTCTCATGGCCTGCTTTTATCACCATCAAAGACAGTAGCTATGATGGTTCTCATGGCCTGCTTTTATCACCATCAAAGACAGTAGCTATGATGGTTCTCATGGCCTGCTTTTATCACCATCAAAGACAGTAGCTATGATGGTTCTCATGGCCTGCTTTTATCACCATCAAAGACAGTAGCTATGATGGTTCTCATGGCCTGCTTTTATCACCATCAAAGACAGTAGCTATGATGGTTCTCATGGCCTGCTTTTATCACCATCAAAGACAGTAGCTATGATGGTTCTCATGGCCTGCTTTTATCACCATCAAAGACAGTAGCTATGATGGTTCTCATGGCCTGCTTTTATCACCATCAAAGACAGTAGCTATGATGGTTCTCATGGCCTGCTTTTATCACCATCAAAGACAGTAGCTATGATGGTTCTCATGGCCTGCTTTTATCACCATCAAAGACAGTAGCTATGATGGTTCTCATGGCCTGCTTTTATCACCATCAAAGACAGTAGCTATGATGGTTCTCATGGCCTGCTTTTATCACCATCAAAGACAGTAGCTATGATGGTTCTCATGGCCTGCTTTTATCACCATCAAAGACAGTAGCTATGATGGTTCTCATGGCCTGCTTTTATCACCATCAAAGACAGTAGCTATGATGGTTCTCATGGCCTGCTTTTATCACCATCAAAGACAGTAGCTATGATGGTTCTCATGGCCTGCTTTTATCACCATCAAAGACAGTAGCTATGATGGTTCTCATGGCCTGCTTTTATCACCATCAAAGACAGTAGCTATGATGGTTCTCATGGCCTGCTTTTATCACCATCAAAGACAGTAGCTATGATGGTTCTCATGGCCTGCTTTTATCACCATCAAAGACAGTAGCTATGATGGTTCTCATGGCCTGCTTTTATCACCATCAAAGACAGTAGCTATGATGGTTCTCATGGCCTGCTTTTATCACCATCAAAGACAGTAGCTATGATGGTTCTCATGGCCTGCTTTTATCACCATCAAAGACAGTAGCTATGATGGTTCTCATGGCCTGCTTTTATCACCATCAAAGACAGTAGCTATGCTCCCCTAAGCCCTGGCGCTTCTGTATCCCCATCCCCGTGTGCGTTCTGGTGTGAAAGATCAGAAAACGACGCTCCGAAAATGTTCTTCCACAAACGTTGCAGAAATGCGACTTGCTGTGGTTGCCGTTCAAGTGACTCAACAACTCCTTCATGGACACACAGCTTTTCCCACAAACTTCACAACTGCTAACGTTGCGGTGTAGTTTTATGTGCTCGACTAAAGAGCCTATGTTTTGAAAAGACTTGCCGCAAAAGTGGCAAGAGGCCCCCGACGTGGAATCCTTCTCGTCGTGCGTTTTTATGTGGCTGATTAAAGTGTATTTGTATCGAAAAGACCTGCCGCAAAACTTACACACGTGCTCCCGCACACCTGTGTGCGTTTTGGCGTGCACGACCAGCGCACTGCGCTTTGAAAACGTTCTTCCGCAAACGTCACATTTACTGCGGTGGGCGTAATTTAAGTGACTCGACAACTCCTCCGCAGACGCGCAGGTTTTCCCACAAACGCCGCATTTGCTCTCCGTGTTCCTATGCTTTTTTATGTGCTTCAATAAAGCGAACATGTATCGAAAAGACTTTCCGCAAAAGTGGCAATTCAACGTGGAATCCTCCTCAAAAGGTGATGTTGTTGCACTTACACTTTTTGCTTTATACTTTTTCTTTTTAGGCTTTGATTTCCGATTCTCATCAGACGAGTGGCGTCTTTTATTGCCCGTCACCCACTGCTCATCGCTGTCACCGTCATGGGAGGCCAGTGTTCGGTGCGTAAACTCCATCTCCTCTCCATCTCGGTCGTCCGGCTCGCTCTTCACGACATCGGGAGAGGGACAGACTTCCACCTTGATGCTAAACTGGTCCTGCTCTTCTTTTATTCGCGGTATCTCCGGATCTGACTTTAATTTCCGATTCTTAGTAGACGAGTGGCGTCTTTCGTCTCCCATCAACCACTCCTCACTGCTTTCGCCGTCGGGGGGTGCCATTGTTCGGTCCTTAAACTCCATTTCTGCTCCATCTTGGTCGTCCGGCTCGCTCTTCACAACATCAGGAGTGGGACAGACTTCCACCTCGATGCTAAACCCGTCCTGTTCTTCTTTTATTTGCGGTATCTCTGGGTTTGGCTGAGTCATCGTGCTGCTTTTCCACACGTCATGTTCAGTCTTCTCTGAAGGCCCTGGAAGGAACTCACGTCTCACACTGTAGTCTTGTGGCTCCTCTTCCTCGTCAACCGGGACCTCCGGGGTCCCCGGGGGTCCTTGGCTGTTCTCCTGCAGGACGGGGGGGATGTAGGTGTGGTCCAGCATGGTGCCCCCGGTGGCCTGCAGAGGACCTACAGTTGCAGGGGAAGACGGGGAAAGTTAGCAATCGTAGCAGAAACAAGAAAGAACAACAAAGTACTACAATGTTTTACTTAAGGGGTTAGCAATCAAAGCAGAAAAAAATAAATAAATACAACACAACTTGCCGCTGGGTGCACGGCTCAAGCACACTCACAGAATAGAAAAAAATAGTGAGCACTCCAATACAGATGCACCACGCCTTCCTCAGCGTGTGAATATAGGCTGCATCAAATTACTGGAACAGCTACAACAGTCTAAAATGTATCATTTTATGTGATGTAGCAAAGAAAGAAATGTTATATCAAAGATCATGATAAAAAATATACCACAAATCTTACACAATAACTAGTCTCGCATATCTTTCTACGCCGGCTGGCATAAGTGCACACAAGATGCAACAATAAATAACTTGAACCAAGAGTGTCATAAATATAATATCAAAAACATTAAGGCCATGGCTACACAGAGCTGGATATTTCTGAAGCTAGACATTTCTTTGTGCTGTTGGGGCTGGCAGCCACATGAAGCTGGATATTTCGGCTGCGAAGCTGGATATTTTTGAAACCGGATAAATAAGTGGAGAGATTGAAAAATATCCGATTCACTGGATCCGTGTAGACAGGGAACCCGGATATCTCTGAAGACTTTGCGTGCTTGTTGGACCTAGATATCTTTGTCGTGTGGACCTAGATATTTTTCTATGTGGATATCTGAATATCCTGGATATTATATATGAAATATCCAGCTCCGTGTAGCCATGGCCTACAGTAAGTCATTGATGGCAAGAACAACTTTATTTCACTTTCCCTGCCTTCATCCTCGATGAAGTGAGTAAGGACCCAAAGGAGTCCCAAGGTAACAAACCATACGTTTTTAGGGGGTTTAAAAACATTTTAGCAGACCTTGAATTGGACTTCCCCGTGGTCTTTTTTTAATAGTGCAAAAATGCTTTTAAAGTGATAGTTCACCTATTTTTGACATGAAGCTGTGTGAAATACTTGCCATTAAAATAGTGGTTACAAATGTATTAATCCATTACCAGAGTCCCATGGTCAGAGTTCTGGTCAGTTTTAGATGAATATAAAGTAGTTCCGGTGATTTGGCAGGGGCTCAAGACCCAATCATTAAAAATAGATGAATCCACAAAACTAGCGTCATTTGTATTGTTGACCTATTTCTACCAAATAGACCAACGTTCGTTCAACTTTGACCCCTCTGTCACATGGTACTATTTTTTGTGTCCAGTATCACTACGCCGCTGCAACGTATTTCCCCAAAACAAGGTGCTTTGCAGTCAGCTGATCAGAACGAAACATCGCTCTGTATGGTAGAAATAGGCCAACAATACAAATGACGCTAGTTTTGTGGATTCATCTATTTTCAATGATTGGGTCTCGCCAAATGGCCCCCACCCCATTGGAACTACTTAATATTCAGCTAAAACTGACCAGAACTCTGACCACGGGACTAATCGGGTAATCAATTAATACATGTTTAACCACTGTTTTAATGGCAAGTATTTCACACAGCTTTATGTCAAAAATAGGTGAACTATCACTTTAAGTTTAGTTTACACTGTCAGCTATTGAGTTAACAGACCTGTGTTGTTGTCTCTGAGGAGCTCCAGTTGCTGCCGCAGGAGAATGATCTCCTCCCTGGACCTGGACACTTCCACCTGGTACAAGGACAGGCTCTTCTCCACCTCTCCAAAGATGTCCACGGCTGCGGCGGACAGCCGCTCCGACACGAAGGCTCTGAGGTGGAACATGTCGTCCAGATCTGCAGAGATTAGAAGTGTGTGATGATGATGATGTTGTTGTTGCTAAGGCCTATGTGAAGTCAGCAGGAATAGCGTTAGCAGCAATAAGACTTCCGGTGCCGATCTCTTAGAATATCTCTTAGAATAAGAGTACCCCTAAAGCCATTGATAATTTTGCCATAATATGGACGTTAAAAATATAGATTGAGTATCTAAACGAACATACAAAATGCAAATTAGGTTTCTGTGTAAAAAAAGAAAGGTTTTAATAACATGATAAATGGATAAATGCTGTTCACTGGAGTGCATAGCCTTTACAAATTTGACTCTGGACAGCAGATGGCTCTTTGTATCGCCACTTTGGACGCGTGCGGGGAGACCTCCTCTGCCACACTGCACTCTCCGCTAAGCAGGAGAGGTGTAAAATCAATTTCTGTTGGCTTTCCAGTGTGTCCTTAAGTTGTGTTACGACCAGCTTTCGGGGGTCTTTACTGACATTTTTAATATGTCCCTGTCATTGTGTGTGGTACCGTTGTGTTTCAAGGAAACCATAATTGTACCCATAGCAAAGAAAAAACCTGTCGCCTGTCTTAATGATTATCGCCCTGTGGCTCTGACCTCTGTTCTTATGAAGTGTCTGGAAAAAATGGTTATATCACATATAACGCACATTATCCCTGCCAATACTGATCCATTACAGTTTGCATACTGTGCTAATAGATCAGTCGATGATGCTATTTCTCTCGCACTACACATTGCCTTGAAACATCTGGAGAAAAAGAACTCTTATGTCAGACTACTCTTCATAGATTATAGCTCTGCCTTTAACATGATTGTACCATCTAAGCTTGTGTTGAAACTCAGGGGTCTTGGTCTTGGCAGTAGTATCTGCAACTGGCTGTTTGACTTTTTGACAGGCAGGCCACAATCTGTACGAATAGGGAACAAGCATTCATCATTCAAGATATTGACCAGGACTGGAGCGCCCCAGGGCTGCTGCCTCAGTCCCTTGTTGTATAGTCTGTTCACCTATGATTGTGTTGCCAGGTGTGGCAATAATTCTATTCTCAAATTTGCAGATGACACCACGGTTATAGGACTAATATCCAACGATGATGAGAGGGCCTATAGGAGGGAAATTGAAGAGCTAACCCTATGGTGCCAGAATAACAATCTCTCTCTAAATGTTAGTAAAACAAAAGAGATCATCGTTGACTTTAGGAAGTCTAAAGTCAATCACAGTCCCTTAACCATAAATGGTTCACCTGTAGACATAGTGGACAGTTTCAAATTCCTGGGTGTTCACATAACAAACTCACTCACATGGTCTCTAAACAGCAAAGGTATCCTTAAGAAAGCGCAGCAGCGATTGTACTTTCTGAGGCGCCTCAGGAGATTTGGCCTGAGCACCAAGGCTCTTGTAAATTTCTATCGCTGTACCATAGAAAGTGTTTTGACAGGATGCATTACAGTGTGGTTTGGTAACGTGACTGTTCAAGACAGTAAACAGTTACAGGGAATTGTGAAGAGAGCTGCCAAAATCATTGGCACAGAATTACCACAGCTACACACAATCTATAACACACGCTGTAAGAAAAAGACAGAGAACATCTTAAAGGACAGCAGTCATCCCGCCCATTCCCTGTTCTATCTCCTCCCATCCAAAAAACGTTACCAGAGCATCAAATCGCACACCACCCGTTTCAGTAATAGTTTTTATGCTCAAGCAATCAGGTTGCTTAACGAAGAGATGGAAGCGAGACGTAGGTAGTCATGTGAGGTGTAAAATCAATTTCTGTTGGCTTTCCAATGCAGCCACTTTTTGTGAACATAACCTTATATTCTACAGATTATAACAGAGTAGATCTTATATTCTGCAGATTATAACAGAATAGAATCTTATATTCTATAGATTATAGCAGAATAGCATCATATATTCTATAGGTTATAACAGTACATATGTTATGTTCTGGTATATTCTACATATTATAACATAACATAACCTTATATTCTACAGATTATAACAGAATAGAATTTTATAATCTATAGATTATAGCAGAATAGAATTTTATATTCTATAGATTATAACAGAATAGAATCTTATATTCTATAGATTATAACAATATAATTTTATATTCTATAGATTATAACAGAATAGAATCTTATAGATTATAGCAGAATATAACCTTATATTCTACAGATTATAACAGAGTAGATCTTATATTCTACAGATTATAACAGAACATAATCTTATTATATTCTACAGATTATAGCAGAATAGAATCTTATATTCTACAGATTATAACAGAATAGAATCTTATATTCTACAGATTATAGCAGAATAGAATCTTATATTCTACAGATTATAACAGAACATAATCTTATTATATTCTACAGATTATAGCAGAATAGAATCTTATATTCTACAGATTATAGCAGAATAGAATCTTATATTCTATAGATTATAACAGAACATAATCTTATTATATTCTACAGATTATAGCAGAATAGAATCTTATATTCTACAGATTATAGCAGAATAGAATCTTATATTCTACAGATTATAACAGAACATAATCTTATATTCTACAGATTATAACAGAATAGAACCTTATATTCTACAGATTATAACAGAACAGATTTAGGGTAAAGAGGGGGCGGGGCGCACATAAACAACATGCATCTTTATGTTAAACTCAACGAACATCACAGCCTGATGAAGCTGTTGAATTAACCTGCCGTTTAGTGAACAAACACTGCGGTTAGAAGACCACAGGGAGACTCATTAAAGAGCAGAGGACGCTCAGTAAATGGTGTTTATTTGAACACTCAGTAAATGGTGTTTATTTGAACACTCAGTAAATGGTGTTTATTTGAACACTCAGTAAATGGTGTTTATTTGAACACTCAGTAAATGGTGTTTATTTGAACACTCAGTAAATGGTGTTTATTTGAACACTCAGTAAATGGTGTTTATTTGAACACTTAGTAAATGGTGTTTATTTGAACACTCAGTAAATGGTGTTTATTTGAAAGATAAACTCACAGTTAAACTTCTTCCACGCTCCTCTGCTGCTACACGGACACTTTATGGAGGACGGACAGCCTCGGGTGCGGCCTGCTATCTGGTCCTGACAACAAGGGGGAAACGAGTTGTGTGGCAGAACGTTCCTGGGCCCCACCTCAGATAAGCATGGAAATATCATTTATTTATGCATCTCCAGTTTAGGATCATGACGTTTTCTATTGTTTGTTTGTTTATGTTAAATGTTTCATTGTGTGTTTTTGTAAATGTATAACATTTGATTTTGTGTTGAAGAAATGAGAAAAAAAGACAATGTATTGTTGCATTTATCTCTGACTTAATGTAACTTGCTCGAAAAACAGTCCACAGTCCATACAGAGGCATTTGACAGATTCATCTCGAAAGAGCTCAATGATAAAGTAATTATACAGGTTGAAAAAATACAATAAGTGATTAAATAAATAGGAATAAGATTTTTGACAGTAGGCCTATATGGAGCCTCCATGTAAAATGTCCTATCTTGGCCCAAAATGTTAAGAAATAAACTAGTTGGAAAAACGGTCTTAAATGATGTAAATTGAACATGATTGAACATTTAACATTTCTTCTATGCACTTGGATATGAAACTCTGATACAAGCTTGTAGAAGGAAGACTGGAGCGAACTCTGACTGTTAATAAGCCTGTTTTTCTAAAAAAGGTAAAAAAAAAGGTGACATTTCAATGTCAATACATCTTCGTCAGGTACAAGCTTACTCTGTGCTTTTAGACAGGCTATCTCAATACAACTATATCTTGGTTATAAAAAGGCCAATTTCCTGACAAAGGTCCCATGCGTGGCTGAGATGTGACACATTATGACCTTTCCTTCTTTATAGCCTTGGATTATCTCACCTGAGTAACACGGGACACAGAGACATGACGCTGACAGTAGGCTGCCTACTACCGCTCACTTCACACTTTCTTTTTGTATGGCATGCCATATAAGCTCATGAAAACCATAAATCCATATATCAAAATATTACAATATTCCATGAGACCACTCAAAACAAGGATTTATAATATATAAATGTCAACCTTCTCAAGTCAGAGTTGCCTGAAGTCCAGTGTGAAGTTTTGGCATCTGCTGCTTTTTTTTACACAACAACATTATTTTGATGGATCTGTATAGGCTAAAACGGTTTATTTTGGTTGACGCTCAATTTTATGTGGACCTCCTGGAACCCTGCCAAGGACCCCACAGGGGTTCCCCAGACCCTACTTTGAGAACCCCATAAGGGATGGTTCTTCTCGTGTTCTGCTTTTATCACCATCAAAGACAGTAGCTATCAAACCTAGGCAGGAAACTATTATGATAGAAGATCACTATTGCCACATGCAGAAAGGAACAGAAATCCAATCAAAATAACCCTTGTTGCTCTGGTATGGTTTAACAATCATTTAAAACAACAGATTGTATTCCTGTAAAGTTGCCATAATAACATTTACCACAGTAAAGGAGATGATAAAGGAGAGCACATGTGTCACACTGGGGGACATGAATAAAGTACCTTTACCTGAGTACACTACATGTCACTGTATCTGTCCTTAACCTGAGTACACTACATGTTACTGTATCTGTCCTTAACCTGAGTACACTACATGTTACTGTATCAGTCCTTAACCTGAGTACACTACATGTCACTGTATCTGTCCTTTACCTGAGTACACTACATGTCACTGTATCTGTCCTTAACCTGAGTACACTACATGTTACTGTATCTGTCCTTAACCTGAGTACACTACATGTTACTGTATCTGTCCTTAACCTGAGTACACTACATGTTACTGTATCTGTCCTTAACCTGAGTACACTACATGTTACTGTATCTGTCCTTAACCTGAGTACACTACATGTCACTGTATCTGTCCTTAACCTGAGTACACTACACGTTACTGTATCTGTCCTTAACCTGAGTACACTACATGTTACTGTATCTGTCCTTAACCTGAGTACACTACATGTTACTGTATCTGTCCTTAACCTGAGTACACTACATGTTACTGTATCTGTCCTTTACCTGAGTACACTACATGTCACTGTATCTGTCCTTAACCTGAGTACACTACATGTTACTGTATCTGTCCTTAACCTGAGTACACTACATGTCACTGTATCTGTCCTTAACCTGAGTACACTACATGTTACTGTATCTGTCCTTAACCTGAGTACACTACATGTTACTGTATCTGTCCTTAACCTGAGTACACTACATGTTACTGTATCTGTCCTTAACCTGAGTACACTACATGTTACTGTATCTGTCCTTAACCTGAGTACACTACATGTTACTGTATCTGTCCTTAACCTGAGTACACTACATGTTACTGTATCTGTCCTTAACCTGAGTACACTACATGTTACTGTATCTGTCCTTAACCTGAGTACACTACATGTTACTGTATCTGTCCTTTACCTGAGTACACTACATGTTACTGTATCTGTCCTTTACCTGAGTACACTACATGTTACTGTATCAGTCCTTAACCTGAGTACACTACATGTTACTGTATCTGTCCTTAACCTGAGTACACTACATGTTACTGTATCTGTCCTTAACCTGAGTACACTACATGTTACTGTATCTATCCTTTACCTGAGTACACTACATGTTACTGTATCTGTCCTTTACCTGAGTACACTACATGTTACTGTATCTGTCCTTTACCTGAGTACACTACATGTTACTGTATCAGTCCTTAACCTGAGTACACTACATGTTACTGTATCTGTCCTTAACCTGAGTACACTACATGTTACTGTATCTGTCCTTAACCTGAGTACACTACATGTTACTGTATCTGTCCTTAACCTGAGTACACTACATGTTACTGTATCTGTCCTTAACCTGAGTACACTACATGTTACTGTATCTGTCCTTTACCTGAGTACACTACATGTTACTGTATCTGTCCTTAACCTGAGTACACTACATGTTACTGTATCTGTCCTTAACCTGAGTACACTACATGTTACTGTATCTGTCCTTAACCTGAGTACACTACATGTTACTGTATCTGTCCTTTATGAGTACACTACATGTTACTGTATCTGTCCTTAACCTGAGTACACTACATGTTACTGTATCTGTCCTTAACCTGAGTACACTACATGTTACTGTATCTGTCCTTTACCTGAGTACACTACATGTTACTGTATCTGTCCTTAACCTGAGTACACTACATGTTACTGTATCTGTCCTTTACCTGAGTACACTACATGTTACTGTATCTGCCCTTAACCTGAGTACACTACATGTTACTGTATCAGTCCTTTATGAGTACACTACATGTTACTGTATCTGTCCTTAACCTGAGTACACTACATGCTACTGTATCTGTCCTTAACCTGAGTACACTACATGTTACTGTATCTGTCCTTTACCTGAGTACACTACATGTTACTGTATCTGTCCTTAACCTGAGTACACTACATGTTACTGTATCTGTCCTTTACCTGAGTACACTACATGTTACTGTATCTGCCCTTAACCTGAGTACACTACATGTTACTGTATCTGTCCTTAACCTGAGTACACTATGTAAGGTTGGCCAGGCTTACTGTTACGTTCAAAAACAGTTATATTACAATAATTCGATACTATTAACCATTTACCATTAAAGGAATATATATATTACTGTTGTATAATTAGTCTTATATAAACCCAAATGGAAAACAGCAATCTTTGTTGCCGGACAACGCCAGTTGGATTCTAACCAACAAACCATTAAAAGGTTTAACACCACTATAGGCTAGACACAGGTTCGTATTTATATCAGGTTTATGAGAGCAATAGCGGGCTCGAACACCCAGAGAGACTGACGCCACACAGTTCCTTCAGGGGGGGTACAAAAGTACAAAATATTTATTATAAAGAAGCCTATACACGGGGTCTCTAATTCACCCAGAACAATAAAATACAAAAGAAAACCCAAAAGGCGCCACTAAAACAAAATAACAATTAAGATCATTTATTAAAGCTAAAAGGTTATTAAAACATTAACTTGTTCAACTAGTAAAGTGCAGGGTGGTTCTACTAGTGTTCGTTAGATACGAGTGATTATGCCAGGGGGTGAACAACAGGGAGTCAAGGTAGCCACTCCGCTCAGCAGTACATCATACGTCGTCTCCTGCAACACACAAAGGGAGGCCGCCAGCTTATATGTTCAATGGTACAGCACAGATCGCTTTCAGGGTAGGGTGTTTAACTTCATGTGTCGCCAAGGGATGTTACTTACACACCCGGGAAACAGATGTTTCCCGGTGAGTGTTGCACACGTGCGACACAAGCAGAACCGTCCCTCTCCGTCCCTCACACCGACAGGTCAAGCGATCGTCTCTCCGATCTTCCACAGCTCACAGCGGACCAGCGGTCGTCTCTCCGTCCCTCACACCGACAGGTCAAGCGATCGTCTCTCCGATCTTCCACAGCTCACAGCGGCCAGGCAGCCTCTCACACAGGCCGCCCGTTTCTCCGTCTGCTGTAACTTATAATAGTTCACACAATGTCTCTCATTTAGCGTAGCTTAGCTACCGGCCTCAGTCCATGAGTCTCCAGCTCTCTCCAAAGCACACCCGTGCTCTTCCCCTGCTTTTCATGAATGAGCTCCAGTCACTCTTTCATAGTGCTATGCTCCGCCCAGCTGCCACCCCATTGGCCAGCCGCGACGCCAACTATTCAGTCACTTAAAGTCCCACTGTTCATTCATAAAGAGGAGAATAGGTTAAGGGAAAAGGAAGTTAATTCAACATAATACCATAACGAAAATACAATGTGTTTAAATAAAAGAAACAAAAAGAAAACATCATTGCATTTAAAGGAATAATACAAAAAATGAAAAATAACACACCTTCCTTTCATCTCCCTCACACTATGTTACTGTATCTGTCCTTAACCTGAGTACACTACATGTTACTGTTACCTTACTTGGCTTTAACTTGACACATTTCACATTTCTTTCTCATGTAGTTTTTTATGGTTATTTTTCAAGTTACTTAACATTACAACCACCTACACAAGGTAACACAAACTAAAAGAAAAAGGAGTAACAGACCATTTAGACCAGTGGTCCTCAAAGTGGGGTCCAGGGACTCTCTGGGTTCCTTTTGGGACTTCTTTGATCCTTACAAGTATGTAACTCTGACAGTGTACACATGAAACCAAATGGACCCACCTTGACATTTTAAAGTTTAAGAACTGTATAGCTGTTTTAGAACAGTGGTTCTGAGCTACAGGCTCACAACATGTCACAGTGTGACGTGCTGTGAGCTTGTGGCCTGTGGAATAGCCTATATGACATTGGGTTTAAGTGGTTAAACTAATATTTACTGATGGGAACGCCCTGGAACCACGTGAGAGCCAGTGTTGTAGGAGCTACAGCAGAGGGGGAGGCCACAGATACTAGTAAACAAACTGGACCTTTGACTCTGTACTTGGCCTGCTCTTTTTTTACTACTTACAGTAAGTAAGAGTCAAAGGTCCAGATGGTTTACTAGTATCTGTGGCCTCCCCCTCTGCTGTATAAGACTACTTGGTCTGTACCTCGTTGCTGAAAATTGGTCACCCAGTCACCAAAAATGTGAGAAGACCTGTGATGTCATGCCATACTTTTTATTTCTGTTTTATCTATTAGTTGGGTCATTAAGGTCCACAGAATGAGAGGTCTGCTCTGCCGGAAACATTGTGAAAAAAGAACGTGATGGCTACTTGTATATTCGGGTCCATGCTCAAGCTCCCTCAGCCCTATGTTCCCTCAGCCCTATGTTCCCTCAGCCCTATGTTCCCTCAGCCTTATATTCCTTCAACCCTATGTTACCTCAGCCCTATGTTCCCTCATCCCAAAATAGGACCCTATGTTCCCTCAGCCCTATGTTCCCTCAGCCCTATGTTCCCTCAGACCAAAAATAGACCCTATGTCCCCTCAGCCGGGACTTATGGGCAGTCCCCCATGGCATTGGTCCGACGTCTCATTGTTCTGACGCCCCATTCGTCCGATGCTGGTGAATGCTAACCTGCCGACACTGGTGAATGCTAACCCGGTGAATGCTGACCTGCCGACGCTGGTGAATGCTAACCTTTTGAATGCTGGCGAATGCTAACCTGGTGAATGCTGACCTGCCGATGCTTGTGAATCTAACCTGGAGAATGCTAACCTGACGACACTGGTGAATGCTAACCTGGTGAATGCTAACCTGACAACACTGGTGAATGCTAACCTGGTGAATGTTAACCTGGTGAATGATGACCCTAACCTCAGTAAAACTATGCCTAAACCTAACCCTGCAGGACTAATGAGATGTCAGACTTATGGGCAGTCCCCTAATAGGCCCTATGTTCCCTCAGCCCACACATTTTTCTTTACACCTGTGTTGATGGTAACCACAACATCAAATTATATGTGCACTGTTGAAAGCACATGTTCTGGGGGTACTTACACGTGTACATCATGTTGCAAGGGATTATCCGTTTTGGTTAGAACTGATTAAAATAACTTTGTATTTAACACAAAAAGTAGGCTAATAGCGACCAACCATCAGGTCGCAGTTACTATCAAAACCTCCACCGGCTGTCTGTTAGTCCGCCAGTCAGTCAGTCAGTCAGTCAGTCAGTCAGTCAGTCAGTCAGTCAGTCAGTCCGTCAGTCAGTCAGTCAGTCAGTCTGTCCGTCACACGTCACGTCACACTTTTGCCCTACTCATATCTCCGCCATCGTTGTCCCTATCCATGCCAAACTTTGTACACACACTCCTTGGCTGCCAAACCACAACCAGGACCCCCTGCCGCCACCGCCAAAAAGTGCAAAAATGGGACGTTGGAACAATGAGACGTCGGACCAATGCCATGGCACCGTCTATATTGGGCTGAGGGAACATAGGGCTGAGGGAACATAGGGTCTATTTTGGGGCTGAGGGAACATAGGGCTGAGGAAACATAGGGTCTATTTTGGAATTGAGGGAACATAGGGCTGGGGGAAATATAGGGTTGAGGGAACATAGGGTCTAATAAATTGTTAGGGATTGAGGGAACATAGGGCTGAGGGAACACAGGGCTGAGGGAACATAGGGCTGAGGGAACATAGGGCTGAGGGAGCTTGAGCATGACCCTGTATATTCCCATTGACTTCACTATACAGGAAAAGAAAAATATATAGGCTTATTAAAACAATCTGCTTTAAGTAGCATGTGAGGGGTCACGCTAGGGGTTCTTCATGATTCTGAATCCAGAGCAAGCATTAGTTTTGGCCGATGGAGAACATCAAGTCCTAATAAAGGATTCACACAGATCACCTTCTCTCAGATCTAATGCAGTGTTTCTCAACATCAGGACCGGGGACCACCAGGGGACCAAATGAACACTTAACGTGTCTGTAACTCTGAGAGGGCACCTTTAGTTACTGCCCACTGACTGGGTCCAACGTCCAGTCACTGAGAGGGCACCTTTAGTTACTGCCAGAATCCCCTGGGTCCAACCAGGGGCGTCACAAGGGGTAGGAAAGTGGGACTGAGTTACCAGGGCCCAAGGTGGAGGGGCCCTGGTAACTTTAGCTATTGAAAAATAGCAGATATACAAGCTCACAGCGCGGCACCGAGTGCCGCGCTGCGAGCTTGTAGATCTGCTATTTTTGAAAAGTCGTGAAGATTTGCGCAAGTCTTTGAATATATGTATTTTTTAAGTGAACATTTGTAACTCAAATTTTGCTTCTGGGGGGTCCCTGGAACTAAATATTTTGAGATGGGGGTCCGTGGCCAAATTCATATCATTTTGGGGGTCCTTCACATGAAAAAGTTTGAGCACCACTGACATGGAAACATAGGTTTCTTGCCACACATTTTCAAGATTTTTCAAAAATAGCAGATCTACAAGCTCGCAGCGCGGCACTCGGTGCCGCGCTGTGAGCTTGTATATCTGCTATTTTTCAATAGTTAACATTCATGGGGGGCCCGCAGTGAATCCTTGTACCCAGGGCCCAGCATTTGGTGTGACGCCCCTGGATCCAACGTCCAGTCACTTGTTACTCTGAAAGATAAGTGAACACAGAGGATTATTCGGCCATGTAAATTGGCACCTCAGAGATACATAAAAAAAGAGCAACCCAAAGTTTACAGTTTAGGCATTTAGCAGACGCTTTTAATCCAAAGCGACTTACAATAAGCAGATACAAAACATCACAAGATAATATGTCAGTACATCAACAGCAATATAACAAGTGCAAATGGATATCTATCTAGAAAACACAATATAATCAAAGTTCTAAAAAACCTAAAAACAAATGCTAACTAGCTTCATGTATGGTCATTGATTTTACTGTAGTGCTAAGGGCTTAGGTGGAGTCTGAAGAGGTGAGTCTTCAGTCCACGGCGAAAGCTAGCGAGTGAGTCCGTTGTTCTAAGTGCGACAGGGAGTTTATTCCACAACTTGGGGGCCAGGAGGGCAAACTGTCTCGGACGAGTGGATTTTTGCCCTGGAGTTTTTAGCGAGGGTTCTGTCAGCATCCCTGTGTTGGCTGATCTAAGTGAACGGGTGGGGGTGTAGGGGTTGATCAGCTTCTGGAGGTATGGAGGAGCCATACCTTTGGCTGCTTTGAAGGTCAGCATCAGTGTTTTGTATTCAGTGCGGGCCGCAACCGGGAGCCAGATGGAGAACATCGAGTCCTAATAAAGGATTCACACAGATCACCTTCTCTCACATCTAATGCAGTGTTTCTCAACATCAGGACCGGGGACCACCATGGGACCAAATGAACACTTAACGTGTCTGTAACTCTGAGAGGGCACCTTTAGTTACTGCCCACTGACTGGGTCCAACGTCCAGTCACTGTAACTCTGAAAGATAAATGAACACAGAGGATTAGGGAAAATCCCAGTTGGGCGGTGTCCAACTGGGATCCCAGTTGGGCGAACAGACTGTAATTATTGTCCAAGACATTGCAAGCGGCCCGAAGGCCAGCGGACCTTGGTCCTGCTCTTCGTGCCCGAGCGCCGCAGGCGCGAGTGCCCGCGAAGAGCGGGAGTTACGAAGCCGTGGTGAATGCAATAGTTATATTTATATATAACGATTGCGCACGATAAACGCATGAATGGGATGAAGATCGCTTGCTTTACAGTCTGTTTGCCCAACTGGGACACCGCCCAACTGGGACCAGCCCGAGGATTATTTGGCCATGTAAATTGGCACCTCAGAGATACATTAAAAAGAGCAACCCAAGGTTTGCCACACACAAGTTTCGGCGGCACACACTTTATCAGGAATGGCTTGCTATAAGAGATATGTTGTATGGTTTAATTTATATTAATTTATTAGTGGATACATTTTTCCCATTGACTTGAAACAAACCTTTTTAACATCATGTAGAACTTGGTGAATTACTAGTGAAAAGGGAGTGCCTCATATTACTGTGTGAACGTATAGGCTCTGTGTATTGTTATCTTTAGCAAGATCAAACCCACCCTAATATAACACTGACATGCTGTATGTTAAAGAGGAACCAACTGGACCAGAGTGAGACTGAGCTGCACATGTGGTCAACTCTGTGTGTGTGTGTGTGTGTGTGTGTGTGTGTGTGTGTGTGTGTGTGTGTGTGTGTGTGTGTGTGTGTGTGTGTGTGTGTGCGCGTGCGTGCGTGCGTGCGTGCGTGCGTGCATGTGTGAGAGAGATACATTCTTTTGAGGGGCTTTCCAGTTCAAATATGATTATTTTGGGGAGGTCCCCAGTTCAAATATGATAATGTCGGGGGTCCCCAGTTCAAATATGATTATTTTTGGGGGTCCACAGTTCAAATATGGTTATTTTGGGGGGTCCCGGCCCCGCTGCTCTATAACTGACGTGCATATCATAATAATACACACATATTATGCAACATGTTGCATCTCAATGCACTATGAGCTTGTAGATCGGATATTTTCAAACGGATGGAATACAGGGCTGAAGTGGTTAATGCATGTTTTGTAATAATAATCTAAATCTATGAAGCAAAGTTTTCAAATAATTGGACTAAAAAGTATCCCATTTGCCTCTGAGGTGGAGTACAGTAGGAGTACAGTAGAAGTAAAACCTCTGAGGTGGAGTACAGTAGAAGTAAAAGATACAGGACATTGGAAATACACCAGTTAAGTAAAACTAACTCAAATTTGTACTTAATTGTACAGTACTTGAGTAAATGTACTGAATTACTTTACACCAGTGATCCTCAACCTAGGGGTTAAAGTTATTTTGGGGGGTCCCCAGATGTTTAGCTTAATGTTAACATTCCTTTCTCACTCAACAGTAAGCAGACCAACATACAGTTTAAGTGTATAGAGGGTATTTGCACATTT
Source organism: Nannobrachium achirus (assembly GCF_963921795.1). Lineage (NCBI taxonomy): Eukaryota > Metazoa > Chordata > Actinopteri > Myctophiformes > Myctophidae > Nannobrachium > Nannobrachium achirus. The sequence continues at coordinate 4,027,929 of NC_137813.1, read as the reverse complement.
CTAAAGTGACAATTTAAGGACTTTTTAATACCTCTAAAATGACAAATTAAACATTGGCCAAATTGTCAAATATTAGAGGCAGAAATTGTGAAAATAGCCGATCTACATGCTCACAACGCCATGCTCACACAATAGCAGATCTACATGCTCACAACGCCTCGCGTTGCGAGGCGTTGTGAGCATGTAGATCTGCTATTTTCACAATAGAACCATGTTATACAAAATGCAATGCCTCAACTCTGTGCTCGTCAGGGTGGGTGGGGGGGGGGGGGGGGGGTCCCCAGTTAAAATATCATTATTTTGGGGGCCACGGCCTGAAAAGGTTGAGAACCACTGCTTTACATCACTGAATGTGACGGCGACCGTGATCAGCAGACTAAACACGTAAAAGAGGAAGATGGATCGAGACACAGATATAATAAAAGAAAGAACGCGGTGTCATCGGCACAACTCCGCTCCTCTTCAGCGCGCTGTGAAGACGTTGTGAACCGCCATCAGCCAAACTCTGTATCCAGATCAATTAAAGTCATACAAGGTAGAAGAAATGGCCGTGGCTTTTCATTCCGACAGCATTGAGATCCAAGAGGAAGAGGATTACGATGACGTTGACAGCGCGACTCCTGAAGATGATGTAAAGTACGAGAACGTTGAGACCAAGACTTCAGCTCAGAAAAATCCAGAGAAGAAGTCTGGTAAGAGACTATAGAGTATAGAGTAATAGTATGTGTCTGTGAGACACATCATTAAGATGAGGATGATTCTACCAAATGCTTCTTAATCACTTTTTTCTCAAACTTTCAAGGTTTTTTTTCTCCAAAATGTTCAAAAATAGCAGCTGTAGCCTACAATGTACAATTTCTCACTTCATTTCTCAATTAAAATTTGAGCAATATAATTTCACATTTTGAGAAATGGGGGTATGTGACATGCACGGGAGCGTGTCGCTGTTACTACATGTCATCTTTTCAACACCCGACTCTAACCCTCACCCTAACCTTAACCTCCGTGGAGTGAGTCGCTATAACCCTCCGGTCGAAATGATGGGCGTTCGCAAAAGCGAGACTTTCTCACATGCACCACTTTTTGTCAGAGTCCAATCATGACTTTACACGAATGCCGCTAGACTCATCTGAGCTAGCTGATGGTAACTCTGTTGTAATAGTCTGTTGTAATCTGTCTATTTTTGAACAGCCAAACGCTAGGCCTATTTTGTGCACTTTTTGTGGCCAAGTGATAGCGCTTCTAAAAGTTGAGAAATTACCGCTATCAGCCCATAGGCTATGGTCCAATTGATTGATTGATTGATTGATTATTTTATTAGACAAAATAGAGAACAGTACAAGTATGGTCAATACAATTGAAATGTAGTACAGTACAAGTACAGTTTAAACACCCAGCCTAAAAGGAACATCTCAAATAAGACTTTTTACGGTCTTTTTTTACGTTGAAAGCCCTCAGTATTTAATAGGTTCATACTGGACCTATAGGAGACTTTGTTATCATCCCATAGGCTATAATGGCCTATCAGGAGGCTCTGATACAGTAGGTCGTCATCAGTAACTGCATTTGTTGTCACGTGACCTGTCCGAGTCCCGGAAAATACACACTTTCGGGTGAACTTTTTGAGAAATGGGCGTTTATGACGTGCAACACTTTCAGTCATAAATGTGCACGCATGCTGCTGGTGTGTTCTGATGGTATCTCTGTGCCCCGCTGGCACTGAGCCACGTAGTCATGACAACCAGACCACACTGCTACAATTTTTTTTAGTTTAGTTTATTAGCACATCATATAAAACATGTAACATTACATATACATGGGAACAAAATACAGTGCGAGGAAAGGAAGAAGCCATCAGGCTTATGTGGAATCCTTCCCTTATTGGAAGAGTTAATACAATTACAGATTTAAAAGTTCAATAACAATACAGTAGAATACCACAAAAGGGGCAGCAGCGCTGTGCAATGAAGAGATAATAACACAGAAACTGTACAAAAGAACAAAAGACAAGAGAAAAAGAAAAAAGAACATTAAGAAAACACATCAGTAAACTAAATCATGTTGACTACAGTTAGGACGAAATAAGATATAGCTTTAGATGTTTTTTGAATACTGGCAAGTATATTGATGACTTCAGTGAAGCATCTAGACAGTTCCACAAATGAGGGCCTCTAAATTTGATAAATGATTGATGTTTTGACAATAACCCCTCGATAAGTTAGTTTGTGGTCTGGCCATCGTGTCTGCCCACAATCTCCACAAGTAGCAACTAGGAAGCCAGCAGAGGTGGTGTTCTGGCCCGTTTAGTCTTGTTTGTTCCGCGCTCTGACTTCTCTGGTGTTGTATCCTCTTAGATCAGTGGTTCTCAACCTGTGGGTTAGGGACCCCCAGGGGGGTCGCCAAATTATTTTTAGGGGGGTCCCCAGATGATTAACTTAATGTGCAACATTGTTTTCTCACTCAAAAATGTAACAAACCAACATAAAGTTTAAGTGAATAGAGGGAATCTTCACAAAGTGACAATTTAATTCCTTTTTTTTATACATCTAAAATGACAAATTATACATTGGTCAGATTGTCAAATATTAGAGGCTGAAATTGTGAAAATAGCCGATCTACATGCTCACAACGCCTCGCACCGCGCGGCGTTGCGAGCATGTAGATCAGCTATTTTCACAATAGAACCATGATATACAAAATGTAATGCCTCGTCTCTTAGTGCTCGTCAGGGTGGGGTGCAGGGGCGTCAATTGGGTATGGCAGGGGTATGCAGCTGCCATACCCTGGGTCCAGGCAGGGGGGACAATAAAAGTTACCTTTAAATATAAATCCATGAATGTCTCTTTGTCTATCTGTATTAGGATGTTGTTAAATTACAGTAAAATAACTACTACATTTTACAAAAACTTTAACAAGGTATTGTGGCACATTTAGGCTACTAACATGCCAAGTTTAGCTGCACTTGAAAAACCGTTCCAGGCTGCCATATCCAGCCCAAGAAACCGTAGAAACAGGGAAAAAATCAGTCATGTTGCCATACCTTAGCTTTTTCTGAACTGACGCCACTGGTAGGGTGGGGGTCCCCAGTTAAAATATAATATATTTCGGGGGTAGCGGCCTGAGGACCACTGTCTTAGATCATCGATATAGGCAGGTCTCTAGCAGACGCCCCCAATTCTATTCACTAGCGAAGGCTGGATTGTTCTTGAAACAAGCATACAGTATGCCCTGTTTAGTCTGACAGCTTGTCTAAAAAAGACAGAGGTATATTTTAGGTGACAAATAGCTACTGTATGTCATGCAGTTGCTCAGTCTTGATCAGTAAATATCCTGTACTTTCTGTGCGTTAATACTTAATTATTCGTGGTGCCATGTTTTTATGCCTAAAATAAAAATCCCAAACAACTATACTAACTTTTCAAACTTTTTGAAAGTGTTTATTTAACTGTTCCGTGTGTGTGTGTGTGTGTGTGTGTGTGTGTGTGTGTGTGTGTGTGTGTGTGTGTGTGTGTGTGTGTGTGTGTGTGTGTGTGTGTGTGTGCGCGCGCGCGCGCGTACGTGTGTATGTGTGTGTGTATGTGCGTGTGTTCAGTCATAGGACGGTACAAGCTGCTTGGATTGGTTGTTGGATTGCTGTGTGGTGTTCAAGCTCTGCTCAACATTGGTCTCAGAATGGCTCTCCGTAAGTCAAGTTGCATTACAGTATTTTTATTTTTATGTTTTATACTATACCTATCTATATCTACTGTATGATGATCCAACATTCATTTTATTTTCAATATTACCCCATAAAGTATATTTATAGCAGCAGCCATAGACAATTAGACATAGAAATGTAGACGCCTCCTTCGGCTCTGGGGCATCGCGGGACTTGGTGATCGGTCGTTTCCGGTCATTTCCCAATTCCACACGAACCGGAAGTTGCTAGGCCAGTCAGAAGCAGGTGGACTCAAAGCCAGCCCGGAGAAAGTCTATTAGCTTAATATTAAAATAATCCTACATGAAAAGAAGACAATATTGATTTAAATAAAAATATGTTTCCAGATGTATGGCCTGACCAAGCTCTGGTCCATAGCGTTAGTGGAGTTCTCCCTAACGATATGTTCCTCTACCTCCCAAATCCTTGGCAAATCCGGAAAGACCCGTCGTCTGGTCGAAAATAACAAAAACTGTTTGGCCCCTCACCAAACCAAAGGTATCAGTGGACAGTTGAAAGCTTACTCTACTTGGTGGACGCGGTCTGAGCCCCCCACCACACGATTAAAATACATTTCTAGGGCAAAATGAAAAACATTCTACTGTATTTTAATCGTGTGGTGGGGGGCTCAGACCACGTCCACTAAGTAGAGTATGCTTTCAACCTTTGGTTTGGTGAGAGGTGAAACAGTTTTTTGTCATTTTCGGACCAGACGACGGGTCTTTCCGGATTTGCCAAGGATTTGGGAGGTAGAGGAACATGGCGTTGGGGAGAACTCCACTAACGCTATAGGCCAGAGCTAGGCCTGACCCTGCCGACATATCTTCTTGTTTTCTAAATAAACCAGTAAGACTCCCTAATCGGGAGATAAGCGACCGTTGGTCGCTTATCTCCACAAATAGGCCAAAAGTTTGTTTTACCAATTATCAAGACATACGGGCAGTTGACAGTTTGCCATGGTTACTCATTGAAGTTGAATCTCCATATATGGAGATAACCTATACGCATCACACTAAGTCTGACCTCACCAGCCCATATTTGGGCATGAGCAACTTATGTCTCCATATATGGAGATATGATGACATCACACAGTCCTCAGCCGATGATGTGGCGTGATGTCATACAATACACAAACGAGCCCTACAGTATAAAGGGGCAATTCTTGCCAGGAAAGAAGCATTTCTTCGACTCAGACCTTATCGCCAGGGTTGGCTTATAGCAGCTGTCGGTAGGACCATATATGGATTCTGTTAGTGTGGATCTCCTAACAGGGCATCATCTGGGATACAATCCCTTTTATGCCCATATATGGAGATCCCTAACAGAATCCCTTTCATGCCCATATGGAGATCCCTAACAGAATCCCTTTTATGCCCATATATGGAGATCCCTAACAGCATCCCTTTTATGCCCATATATGGAGATCACTAACAGCTAACAGAATCCCTTTTATGCCCATATATGGAGATCCCTAACAGAATCCCTTTTATGCCCATATATGGAGATCCCTAACAGAATCCCTTTATGCCCATATATGGAGATCCCTAACAGAATCCCTTTTATGCCCATATATGGAGATCCCTAACAGAATCCCTTGTATGCCCATATATGGAGATCCCTAACAGAATCCCTTTTATGCCCATATATGGAGATCCCTAACAGAATCCCTTTTATGCCCATATATTATGGAGAAATCCCTGCTCTGAGTATCTGACATCAGTGTGATGTCACCTGTTTATGCCCATATATGGAGATCCCTGCTCTGCGTATCTGGTTGCTATGGTAAACAGTTGGTTGCTAGGGTAAAAAAACATGGTTGCTATGGTAAACAGTTGGTTGCTAGGGTAAACAGTTGGTTGCTAGGGTAAAACCATGGTTGCTAAGGTGGTTGCTAACGTACACTAACAGACCAGCAACAACAGACTGTTGCCACAGCAACGTACACAAAGGTTTGTGTACACATGTGGTGTGATGTCATACTGATGCGGAGATATGAGCAGGGCAAAGGTGTGACGTGTGACGTGTGACGGACGGACGGCCGGTGGAGGTTTTCATAGTAAACTGCTCCCTGACGGTCGCAATTATGTGTGTCACATTTAATTGCCACTTTAATGGATTACCCATAATGTTAACAGAGCAGAGGGGAGACGGCAGACAGAGAACCTGTTGCTTGTCAGTGACATCACTGTCTTTACAGCTGCATTTACGAGCGCCAACTACAGAGTGAATTCTCCAGGTTATTATTAACCAAAAAATAACTTGCAAGACTCTGTTTGGAAGAAGCAAGATGTGATAATTTTCCAAAAGCATTAATATACATGAGATACAAGCGTATCTGGGTATTAAAAACCTCAAGGGAGTGTGTACCATGCAGCGACTTAAACTTAAAATGTCCAATGCTAGCACTTTTGACTCACAGATGAAGTATATTGTAGGTAGTGTATCAAGATGACAGATATGCCACTTTAAAATGGACAAATTAAACACATGGGACACTTTATTAGAAGACAAAAAGAAAATCACTACGGCCTCAGTAGTCATCCACTGCTTATGGTTGCAGCAGAGTTTGTGGTTTGAACCACAGATATAAAGAGCCAGATACCTCGTCCACCCGCTGCAGTTGATTGGAGCGACCCGTCCAACTTGGTGGGCACAAAAGAGGAAGTGTCGAGGGCAGACTGCCACTCAAAAACACTACTGGCCAATCACAATGCGTCTTTTCCGGGACTTTTCCATTCAAACCTGCCTCTGATTTGCCTACCGACCTTGTTGTCTGTTACGCACACAGAAGAATTCCAAGCCTGTCAATCAAAAATGCCCACCAAGGCGAGACGAGTACCAGAGAGCCGGAAGAGGCGTCTACCTTTTTATGTCTGTGGTTTGAACCCACTCGGCAGCCATTTAGCTTGTAGTTTTCTGTCAGTGAACTACACACCCCAGAAAACCATCTGTCATGATCAATCAATCAATCAAACTTTATTTATATAGCACATTTACAAACAGTCAAGCTGAACCAAAGTGCTGTACAAGTTAAAAACAAAAACATTTCAAACAATTCATGGAACAAACAATTAAAAGCAACGAAATAGGGAACAATAGACGATAATGCACAAGAAATAATAATAATAACAATAATAATAAAAAAGGACTAATTAAAACGTTTAAATGCGATTAAAAGCCTGTGAGAAAAGATGCGTTTTTAATAGAATTTTGAAAGTCCCAATTGACTGTGCAGATCTAATTGGGAGGGGTAGGCTATTCCAGAGCCGAGGGGCTGTGGCTGTGAAGGAGCGGTAGCCCCTGTTCTTTTTAAAGATAGTGGTGGGAACATTCAACAATAGCTTGTCTGCGGATCTTAACGCCCTAGCTGGGGTGTAAGGTGCAACAAGCACAGATACATATGCTGGAGCCAGCCCATTTAGTGATTTATAAATAAATAAAAACACTTTAATGATGTCATCACTGCCTACTAGGGATGGGTATCGTTCACCTTTTAATCGATACGATACCTTTTTCAATACCTGGGAATCGACACGATACATTTTTCGATACCATTTTCGATACTTTTTATTTATTATTATTATTATAATTATTATTTGCCTTTTTCTATGGGCTATTTTATAGACGTTGGATCATTATCATAATAATAAACATTATAGGCTATTCTCGGCTTATCATTAAACTTTCAGTAGCCCAACTGTTACAGATGCGACCGGCAAGGGGTGCATTCAAAAGTATCGAAACAAGGTATCGTTTGTTTTTACGTGAACCGATACTCGATAGTATTGGCGTCAGTGAATCGATACCATTAAAAGTATCGCCGACAATACCCAACCCTACTGCCTACATGGGTTAGGGTTAAGATAACATGGGAAATGGAATGTGTCTGGTGTGTCTCGGCTTGTGTTGGCGACAACAAAAAAATAGCAAATGTACAAGATCGCAGCACGGCATGAAGTAACTTGCTGCGAGCTTGTAGATCTATTGTTGAAAAGCCAACGCTAAATATAAAAAAATACATTTAGTAAAAAAACTCATCAGTTTGTTGATTCTCCTTCTTACAGATTCTGAACCGATTAAAGAGCTCTGCTTCTGTGGTCAGTGAGCCTTTTTTATTTACTGTTATATCATGTTGTTCATCGTTTATCGTTCATTTGAGAAAATGATAAAAAAACAAACAAACAAAAACAAAACAAAACACATTGGCTTACTTTATGTCTTTGCGGTTAGGATCACCTGAATGGCAGACCATTGGCAGCAGGAGTTATTACATCTCTACTGAGAAGAAAACCTGGCTTCAGAGCAGGGAGTGGTGCAGAGCCATGGGATCTGACCTGATCACCATTAACAGCGAAGAAGAACAGGTATGATGTGGTGTGTGTGTGTGTGTGTGTGTGTGTGTGTGTGTGTGTGTGTGTGTGTGTGTGTGTGTGTGTGTGTGTGTGTGTGTGGTAACTTGTGTATTGTACAATACATCAGTAACCAGCAGCTTTTCTGTCCAGCAATTAGTTAAAAAGACAGCCAGTGTTGACAGCCAGGACCCCAACGTGTGGCTGGGTTTGACTGACAGAGAGAAGGAAGGAGTGTGGAAATGGGTCGATGGAACCCCGGTGATCACCTCACCAATGTAAGCCTTTATACCACCATTCTGCTCTTATTCACCTCAACTAACATTTTAACTACATTTCACATATTTACACATACTATGTTCCACACGTTTCATTTTTAAAGGGTATTAAATGTTAATAATAATAAATTGCAAACATGCGTGAACAACACCTATATGTTGGTACCGGTATACCTTTTCAAGCCAGGGAACACCTCTGTGTGGAGTTGTTGGTATAGACAGTGGGTGCTATAACTTAGGTGAGGATCTAGCAGTGGTGGAAAAATGCTCTTAAAAGTACCAGTAAGACTCCCTAATCGGGAGATAAGCGACCGTAGGTCACTTATCTCCACAAATAGGGCAAAAATGTGTTTTTCCAAAATCTTCCTGATCCATGTTGATGACATGAGTGTAGACATGCTGTGTAGTGATATTCGTGATTTTAGGGCAAAAACTGTAGGAGCAGTGTCCAAAAATGTGTTTTGAAAATCGGCCTGAAGGTGGCGCTAGAATAGGGCCATGTGAGAAATGAGGGGTGGGGTCTCCGCGTTGCCTTGGCGGACGAATAGGTACCGGCCCCGGCTCTCCCGGACGCTCCTAGCCCGAGTTACGGCATTTTATGTGCGCTGCAGTGGCAGGGGGTCCTCCACTGGGGGCGCCACCACTTTTGCATCCGTTCTGGAGCACCAGGAGTCGGTGGTCCCCGGGAATTCCCCGTGAGCAGCCCCGTTGGGGTGGTCATTTGGTCATTTTTGCACATTTGGTAATTTTTTACATCTGGGGGTCCCCCAGGGACCTGGGGGTCCCTGGGGCTCCGGGGGTCCTTGGAGGTTGTAGTTTGGCAGGCAAGGAGTGTGTGTGTAAAATCTGGCATGGATCGGGTCAACGGGTGCGGAGATATAAGCAGGGAAAAAGTGTGACGTGTGACGTGTGAGCACATTTGGTCATTTTTTACATCTGGGGGTCCCCCAGGGACCCCGGGGGTCCTTGGAGGTTGTAGTTTGGCAGTCAAGGAGTGTGTGTGCAAAATTTGGCATGGATGGGGGCAACGGTTGTGGAGATATGAGCAGGGCAAAAGTGTGACGGACTCACTGACTCACTCACTCACTCACTCACTCACAGACAGCCGGTGGAGGTTTTGGTAGTAAATGCGACGTACGGTCGCAATCAATACTGCAATATAGAAATACTCTGTTACAAGTAAAAGTCTGGAATTCAAAATGTATAGGCCTACTTGAGTAAACATATGAAAGTGTTGGCATCAGAATTTACTTAAAGTGCCAAAAGTAAAAGTGCAAAATGTTTGAAAATGGCAACATGTTGTGAGCCACGTTGTGAGCCTGTAGATTGTCTAATTTCAAATTCCATAGCATATGCATAAAATAGGGCTAGTGGTTCATGTATGTCTTATATTATCATCTATATCTATAGAGTAACTAGCAACTAAAGTTTGCAAACAAATGTAGTGGAGTAGAAGTAGAAAATGTAGAAAAGTATTTGAAATGGGAAGTACTCGAGTAAAGTACAACTAACTCGAATTTGTACTTAAGCAAATGTGCTTATTTATCTTACACCACTGGCATTTAGAAAGCATTTTTAGAATGGCCCTCAGGTCTAAGGGCACCCTCACACCAAAATACCTATGAGAGTGGAATCCTCTGCTGGCATGAAACCGCTTCACTCCAATTGAAATGCATTGGCGGATTCCACTCTAAGTATTTTGGTGTGAGGGCACCCAAAACAGAAGATGAAAGTGAATATATATTCTTGTAACTCAAGATAATAATAACTCATTTACTTAAGTAAATGTGCTTAGTTACTTTACACTAGGATTTAGAAGGCATTTTTAGAATGGCCCTCAGGTCTAAAACAGATGATGAAAGTGAATATATATTCTTGTAAATGTACAGTATTGTAATTAATGTAATGTTCCTACTTCTCCAGGTACTGGCGCCGTGGTGAGCCTAGTGGCACTGGAGAAGGCGAAGACTGTGCTTTGCATCATGAAGGGGCTGCAGGGCTGAAAGGATGGAACGATGTACCATGTACTGCAAATATGCGTTGGATCTGTGAAAAGGTTGTGTAGTGAAATCATGTTTCACAATGCATCATGCATGGGACCGTACCTATGTTCCCCAGGTTCTATGTTCCCCTCTTACCCCCACAAAAAAGGTTCAATGTTCCCCAGGTTCTATGTTCCCCACTTATCCAAAAATACAGGAAACATTACTTTATAATTATTAATAACAACTCAAAACACCCAATAATAGTGGGAAAGGGGACACTAGGGACATCTGGACACCATACTTTTGTTATGTCTGGGCATCTGGGCGAGTGGGCATCTGGGCAATAGGGACGTGGGCATTTGGACGAGTGGGCACATAGACGAGTGGGCACTTAGGGGTGGAGACATCTGGGCACCTGGGCAAGATGTCCCACCATTTCCTGCATTTGAGTGGGGAACATACTTTTTTTTGTGGGGAACATACAGTAGATCCTGTTTTTGGTTGAGAGGGGAATATGGAACCTTTTTGTGGGGAGGGTGGGTGGGGAACATAGAACCTGGGGAACATAGAACTTTTTGGAGGGGAAGTGGGGAACATAGAACCTGGGGAACATAGAACCTGGGGAACATAGAACCTGGGGAACATAGGGTGGACCCCTCATGGATGTGTTGAAGCTACATGATAAGTGTCTTAAAAGGTGGTCGTTTGTGTTTGCGCTTTGGTTTATCTGCCTTGTAATTCTAACCAATGTATTCAATTCAAAGGAGCTTTATTGGCATGAGAATACATGGCCAAATCAAGCATTGCTGTACAGTTTAAGTTATTATGCATCCACTGTATTTCTCACAATACAATATTAGATTTAGTTTTAAGTATTTTATTTCATTTCATTCTATTTCTTATTGATATGATTGATGATTTATTGAGAATGTTTGCTGCATTTTTCTTTTCTTTACCATTAAACAAAAACATATCTGAAACATAAAAATGATCCAATTAATACACGATTATTATTATTTGAAACTAACCTTTTTAACATGTAGAACTTGATGAATTACTAGTGAAAAGGGAGTGCCTCATATTACTGTGTGAACGTGTAGGCTCTGTGTATTGTTATCTTTAGCAAGATCAAACCCACACCCTAATATAACACTGACATGCTGTATGTTAAAGAGGAACCAACTGGACCCCAGTGAGACTGAGCTGCTACATGTGGTCAACTCTCTGTGTGTGTGTGTGTGTGTGTGTGTGTGTGTGTGTGTGTGTGTGTGTGTGTGTGTGTGTGTGTGTGTGTGTGTGTGTGTGTGTGTGTGTGAGTGCGTGCGTGCGTGTAAATTAACGCCCAGTTTGCTCATCCTAATGCGTCACACAAAAAGCATCAAAAGTAGCAGATCTGCAAGCTCGAAACGTGGTGCGGAGCGACACGTTTTGAGCTTGTAGATCTGCTATTTTTTTATGCTCGTTTTCATTAGCATCCTGAAAAGTACCAGTTTTGAACATATGAGGTTTCCACCCGACATCATTTAGCGAGTTCTCTTCAGGTCACCCTGACAGTGTGAATGGACTGGATCTGAAGCACTAATATACTGTAGATCAGTGGTTCTAAAACCAAGGGCCTCAGGGACGTGCTGGGCCCCTGATTCAGCCCGGGAAAAAGAGTTGGAGAGGCCCTCATTGCGCGCTATAGAGAGAGATCTCCCTCTATAGCGCTGCTGCTACTTTGCCATTTCAGATCATGATCTGTGTGTACAGTGTTCTGACACGAGGAGCCAGATACATGACAAGCCAGTGGGCCAATTACATGAGTTGTTGTCGTTGTCGGGTGGAAACCTTGCATGTCCAAAACCGTTTGTTTTGTATTTATCATTTTTAAAATTATCTAAACTAGTGAAAACAGCCGATCTACAAGCACATGGTGCGAGGCGTTGTGTGCTTGTAGATCTGCTGTTTTAACTACTTTTGTGCGACCTTGTATGATGAAACAGGGCTTTGCTTTGCGAAAAAAATGTACAAATTTGAAACTTGGAGATACAAAGTTTCTGCCTGACAGTGACGATTTACTTTGTTGGCCGCCCAGCCCCCAAAATGGAACGAAGGCTGTCAATTTATTTTACATTTTTTCCTAATGGCCGTCCTGGACCGTCCGGGAATGAACCGCCGTTCGGGAGTTGTCCCGCTTTTCCCAATGGCCAGCATGTCCCTGAAGGGCCTCCATCTGAAAAGGTTTTACGCCAGGGACCCACAGAAGAGAAGATTTACATTTTTTGACAAATATAATAGTTCTGATATTTAGTATCACAAAACTAGCAGATGTACATGAGCATGAACTAGTAGATCTGCTATTTGTAAATAGCCAGCATATGAATGGAAAATAATTGTGACGCTATATTAAAGGAGCTATAGTCAACTTTTTCATTGTAGGGCCGACACTTTGTTTACATCCTAGTCTATAGACTAGAATGTAAACAAAGTGTCGGTCTGACAATGGCCAAAATGATTATTTTATCATTACTTTACGCTTTTTGTGGTCATTTTTGAATAGAAACACATATATGAAGCTTATTTTTTTATAAAATATTTTCGAAACATTATTTTCATTTTAGCATCCTTTTTTCAAGAAAAAGTTGACTATAGCTCCTTTAACTATACTTTTGCAGGGGACAAAACGTTCAACAAAAGACTGACACTGATCGACTGTAAATGCAAGCTCACAACTCATCACATCACCACTGTATGAATTTGTAGATATAATAACATTAATATAAAATAGGATATAATAATATTAATATAAAATATTATAGGACTTAATTGGTTCAAGTTCTGATAGTGATTCCACCTTAGAGCTGCTGCCTGGCCAGTAGTGTTGGTTGGTAAAATTATGTATTTGAACCACTTCTCTTTCAACAACTCAACATCACAATGTGGTGGACTATTAGTCTAGTAAATCTAGGGAAAAAATACACTCAGGTTGGACAACATTTTATTATTTAGTTTTTCAACTGATTCTGTTAGGAAATTAGGTCTACTAGCCAGGATAAAAAATCTACCATGATCTGCTCACTGCAAATACCCACAGTGGCCAAATCAAGTTGGGCTCCCATCGACTTTCTATACAGGAGGAAAATACCCAGAAAAAAATTCAGGATAAGTAGGATGTGAGGGTCTAACTAGGGGTTTGTCATGATGCTGAATCCATTGCAAGCATTTGTTTTGCACAAAAAACATTCCTTGGGCTAAAAATGGCCCCAGAAAATGATGATTTAGTGATGAAAAGTGATGAGTCATCAAAAAACTCATCTTTTGTTGGCGTTTTCTGGGGCCAATTAACGTTTTTGTGCAAAACAAATGCTTTGCAATGGATTCAGCATCATGACAAACCCCTAGTTAGACCCCTCACATCCTACTTAAAGCAGATCTTTTTTCTGGGTATTTTCCTCCTGTATAGAAGTCGATGGGAGCCCAACTTGATTTGGCCACTGTGGGTATTTGCAGTGAGCAGATTGTGGTAGATTTTTTTATCCTGGCTAGTAGATCTAATTTCCTAACAGAATCAGTTGAAAAACTAAATAATAAAATTTTGTCCAACCTCTGCCTTAATTTTACCGGACTATATACAGACATGTGGTCTGTATAGTCGATCACAAATGAGTTATAATGGATAGAATCCTCTCTCCCAGTCCTTCAATCCTCTCCTAGAGTCCTGCATGGGTCCTGTTTTACTAACCTGCTCCCTCCCATGGCTAGCAAGCGGGCACCCAGTGCTACGTTATGAAATACTCCCACCTAGTGGGTAAATGTAGAATAGCATTTATTTGTCTCATCAGTTCTTGGTTGAACTTGGTATCCTTGGTATCATTTCAGGGTGGTCTGTATCTCTACTATGCTGTATCTCATAATTAACTGAGTGGTCTTTCATTCTCATTTTACGATCCTTCCCATTTAGGTTTAAATACGAACCCATGTAATGTATTATTGTCCAGATGGCCGTAGTAGGCTACAGCACACTTTAACCATGATGAGGAATATATTATGGAGGAATTTAACCTTTGTACCAAATAATTCAACTTCACCCTTTCAACTAGTTGTGCATGATCTTACAATAACATTAAAAATATAATATTTCTACTACTAGTTAAATTGCAGTTTGTCGGCTCCAAACTCACTGATGCAGCCAGACTTTAGTTTAGTTCAAAAGCAATGTCCACAGCTTCATATTTAGTGTGCATATTTTACTTATCTTGCTCCACAAAGTGCATAATGTACAAACAACAGCTTCTCCTAATGGCGTCGTTCTCTGTCTCTGCATGGCTGCTCTGTGCTGGTAAAACAACATGTGTCCACCCAGGTGCATCATGCCCTCCCCTCATTACCCAGGCCTACTTATGCCCTTGCTGCCAGCCAAATTCAATCAATTAGGCCTGGGATAGGCAGTTCCACAAACTAATAATCCAATTATTAGGATTAGGAATTAAAAGTAAAAACACATTGCCACAAACCACACAGGCGAGGGCCCACACACACACACACACACACACACACACACACACACACACACACAGTTCCTATGTTTTAAGTCAAGTCAAGTGTATGGTTGTTGAGTTACACATTGCTTACCACGGCTTCCTACTTGTCCACCTGAATGTAAGAGACTTGCACCATTGATCTCTAAACATGATTTGAGTGTAAACAGTCAGACACACATCACTGATGTGACATCAGTGTTGAGAAGTTACGAGACATCTACCAACCAGGAACTATATATAGCCCCTTTTCGACTGCAGTTTTAGCACACCACACCGCACCACATCAAAATATCTACATTTTCCATTACACAAAAGTACCCCTATCGGTAAGAAACAAATTGACCCTTTTAACTGTGATTATAATACAATATAAATTTGTATTACAAATTATAATGCACTATAATGGATTATAATAGTGGTTATAACACAATAGAATCTATTATCATGTATTACAACTATATCATGGTAGTCTAAATGAAAAGTCAGTGAGTGATCAGTCATTATGAAGTGTTTGGCCCTGTGTGGCCTAGCTCAGACCTACTCTGGAGTGGATACTTTTTAGTACCCCGTTTAGTACCACTTTCACACCACTCTACCCAGGTCCTTGTAGTGGAAAACCTGGCAAGTGGGCAGTGTGGTGTGGAGTGGAGTTGGGCCAGTGGAAAAGGGGCTTTTACAATACAAACTGAAGCCATGGCACCTTTTGAATGTACTTTTTTCTTTAAAGTACATTTTCTATTTTTCTATATTTATTATATGCTTTTAAAAAAAAAAAAAAAAAAAAAAGAATAAGTAAAAAAAACAACACCACCAAACCCTTCAAATCAATGGACTGTGTTTATTAGAAAAGACTCAGCTATGACAAACCTTCACACTGTAAGAACAAAACATAGTGGGAAGGTGTGTGTGGAGAGACGGAAACGTGAAGAATTAAAATAAAGAGAGGAGGGAGGGAAAAAAGTGCAGAAAGATATTGGGATCATCCACTATTTGGTTTACATAACTTCCAAAATTTGACAAAAATACTTTTAAGACCAAAATATGCACCGTAAAATGCCTGACAGATTATGAGGATAACTAAATATGATACAGTATCCTTTATAATAACCTGTATGACCTAAAAGTTCCCTTTAAAAAAAAAAAAATGATGTTCAATTATGAAAAAACAGAATACACCAGTGGTTCGCAACGTGAGGTTCGGGGACATTATTGATATTTAGTACCGGTAACTCCAAGAGTGTTCAAATGGAACCGTACAGGTCCATTTGGTTCCATTTTTACACTCTCAAAGAGTCATGCCAAATGGCACACAAAAGGTATAGGAAACACCAACCCCCCCAAAAAAAAAAAAAAAACAGCAGAATGGTCTACGATGTGAGAAGAGTAGGAACATAACGTCTGGTCTTCCAAGAGGTAGCGGTTTCTTTTCTTTACATGGTTTTATCACCGTTTTACCATTTTATCTTGTAGTTCCACGGAACGCTGGGACCAGACGCCACTTCATTAACAAGCAGGCGCATAGAAACATTTCTTTATTTTTCCTGAAGAATATATATATATAGATATATTTATATATCACAACCTGTGCAAAAAAATACGATTGTGGTCATTTACTCCTAATATACTTTCACACAGAAGCTATATGTGTTAACTATGACACATGACATTATGGTACCGCGATTAAGGGATGCTTTCGACATGTCTGACGCCGACCCGTTTCAGTTTGTTCAGGAGACACTTGGAACACAAGCGTTGCATGGAGTACACGTGCACTTTCCACACGTTTCCATACTCTAACACACTGTGAGACAACGGTCAAAAGAAGAACATGACTTTAAACATTAGTTTATGCCATTTAAAAAATAGCAGATATGCAAGCTCACAGTGCAGCACCGAGTGCCCCAGTGTGAGCTTGTAGATCTGCTTTTCTTTTTTGTTTTTGCAAATTTGTACAAGTCTTTGAAAAAAAAAAAAAAGAAAGAAAATGGTTCTCAAACGTTTTCATGTCAAGGACCCCTAGAATTACATTTGGCCACAGACCTCAGAACACGTTGTTCCAGGGACCCCCCAGAAGCAAACAATTGAGTTACAAATGCTTTAAAAAAAAGATATATTCAAAAATTTGCACAAATTATAATGAATTGTCAAAAATAGAAGATAGAGCTTGTATATCTGATATTTTTATAATTAAAGCATAGAAATAATGATTAAAGCGGTTCCTGGTTAAACTGTTTAAACACATTTAAAACGTATCCTTTCAGTAAGGCATTCCATTCACACCACGTACCATGGAGGAGAAACTAAACAAAAGAAAAATAGATACGGTATATACCTGTACAATAAAATATTATGCAAAATACAACTAAAGGTTACATGGAGCACAGACAAGCCTTTGGCATAACATCAGTCCAATACGTAACGCGTAAAGAGCCCGGCCGGCCATATGTAGGCCATCACTTTCTCATCTTTTTTTGTTCAACATCGGTACCAGCAATTATGTAGCCGTTGCATCCTGACTTTTAAAAAAAAAACTTTTGACTGCTATAAGTGTTGTGGGCTTGTAGATCTGATATTTTTGGCTAAAGTACTCTGAATATGTGGGACGGTCCAAAATTGGACTACAGAAATGTGGCGTCGACCGGGCTCTAATATAGTCCTTTCAGCTCAGCCAGTTGATCAGAGAAACATCAAATAATAACTATAAGTAAGTAACGGATTCATGGAGGTAACGGAGCAGGGAAACGGGAGGATAATTCTGGAACCAAAAGGTAACAGAATGAAGGTTACTGCACAGCCCTGCATCTGTGTTATAAAAGCGACGTACTGGACATCCTTCCTGTCCCTTCACCGTCGGCTGTTCGGTTCTGCAGAGATCGTGTGACTCCCCGAAACGAAATAAATTCGACTCAAAAAATCGACTATGCATCAACCCTTAAGTGCCCTCCACTCTAGGATCAGCGGCGGCCGCGCCGCGGTGAGACACAAACACACTCTGCTCAGTGAGTAAACGCCGCGCGGTATTTCACAAAGATGAACACAATCCATCTCTCACCGCCCGCGTACGCATGCACAAACGAGCACGCTCCGCGGGGGATTTCACGGGACCGCGCCCGCTCTCCTCGCCGCCCAAAAGCTTTGCTGCGCGACCGAAAAAGCCGCCCGCCTCTCATTGAAAATGAATTAATAGGAGGCGGTGACCGTGCCTAGTGTGGAGGGCACCTTAGTCAGTTACCGACATCCACCGCTCTACCCCGCCCCCAGGGTATAACCCACGGAATAAAGAGATAAGTAAGACATATTACAGAGTATGAAAAGACTATATGATGATTAGATTAGACACACAATACAAATACAAATAAAAATAACTAAATTAAATGAAGGTGAGCGGGAGGCGAGCGGTGTGCTGCTCACTCAAAAGAGAGAAAAAAAGAAACAAATAACAAAATGAAACACGTGTTTGTATTTGTGGACCCTGCGATGGAGGAGAGGAGGAGGGAAGGGGGGGGGGGGGGCGTGCTGGTTTTTGCCAACGGGTCTGAGACGCTAAGCTTAGGGCTCAACTCAAATCTAGTTGCTTCTGGGGGTCCCTGGAACTAAATATTTTGACACTGATGTAGGCCGATTCTACAAAATGTCTTCTAAATCCTAACAGTTTTCTGAAAAAAAGAAAAGGAAAAAAATGATTGGTTCTCAAACCTTGTCATGTCAAAGACCCCCAAAATGATGTGTATTTGGCCACGGACCCCCATCTCAAAATAATTTGTTCCAGGGACCCCCATTGATCCCGAATCAATTTACTATAATCAAAATGTTGTCTTGGGAATGTGACAAATATAAAGAAATATTATTGAACTCAAGTCTCCATGGCATGAGAAATCAATAGAAATAAAGTTATTTTGGGGGTGAACTACTCCTTTAAGCCCTGGACCTCAGACCTGTTGACCAAACAGGAGGGGAGGGGACGGGACAGGGACGTGGGGGGGACAGGACAGGTTGGGACGTCCTCAGACGGACAGGGACACGAAGCTGTTGTACTGCTGGATGTTCCTCTTCAGGATGTCGGAGCAGGGTCCCAGGACGCGCTCGAACCGCGGCCGGTCCAGCTTCACACACTTCAGCGGGCCGCGGGACACCACGGTGGCGGCGCGCGGCCGGTTCATCAGCAGGGCGATCTCACCTGCGGGTTTTGGAGCAAAAGCGAACTCTGTTAAAACTAAAACAGCCGGGAATTGGAGTCGACGCCTGACGTGAGACTACATGTCACGGTAAAGGGTGATTTAAACTAGCCTGGCGGGGCCTAGTCTCGCGTAGCCAGACAACTATTCCACAATCTCCGAATGCTAAATAGAGTCTGGAACAGCAGCTCCCGAACAGCGAGTATCGGAAGTAGCCACTGCTGCACTGAACTGTAGTCCCATTGGAAACATAACAGAAACACAATAGCTCAGACAAAGTCATTCGAGCGGCCTATTCTTGTTATGAGTGTATAGTTTAAGAAAACATTTGAAAACATCATGGAGGTAACACCAATAACACCAGAGAAAGACAAAATAACTCCCCCAGAAATGTTGAAAGGAGACTTAACACTTCCAGTAGGACATGTTATTGCTACTGCACCAAGGGAGCGGTTGCGTCACATCCGCTCTATCGCACTCATCGTTTCTATTTCCGTTTGCCAGACTGTATGCCGGGAGCATTTGCCCAAATCGCGGAGTCTGGCCACGCGAGACTAGGCGGGGCCTGACGTCATACTGCGTTCACTCACTCATTCCTTCCCCAGTATAACGTCTGGCCTTCCAGGTATAGGCAGTGAGTATCCTGATTATTTTCTGATCGGGGCCAATCAGTGACTGCTGTCCGCACAACAAACGTAGTCTTCCTGATAACAAGTGAAAAGCTTTCCCTGATTGGTCCATGTGTAGACGGTGACGTAGATGCTTGCTGCAGCATTTTCAAAACAACAATGGCTGCCCTCGCGATGCAACAAGTGTAACAGTTAACGCTCTAACGTAAAAAAAAGCAATAAGTTCAGCTATTTCAGAGTTGGAATCAATTGCAACAATTTAAAAGGAACACAGGGGATGCGCTAGCGGAGTTCATCGGCCGAAAAGACGTGTTTGTTTGCAGTTCTTCCGACTGGCTGAGAGATGTTTTGCTACGCTGATTGGTTAGAGGAGTCTGTCTGTCAAGGCAAGTACTCCCGCCCACTTTTCAGGCTGCCAATAACCCTAACCCTAACGTCAGGCTAGATTTAAACGCCATTGCATGCCACTTCCACAAATGTCACTCTCCAAAGTGTTTCTCTTTAGTTCTACATTTGTATCGCATTCTGTAACCCATTTTTCATGCGGTATCAATTATCTAATGTAATCCTGAGCTCTGCTCTCCCTCTGCCAACCTGGGGAGAGCAACGGACTGACCTCGTGCTTCCTACTATGCATGAGGAGTCCAGGTGGCTTATCACCCGACAGGGAGGAGAGTTTCCCTGGTTTGGACGCAGCGCGTGGAAGGAACAACGTTATTCCAACCAGTTCCTTTCCCCTCCCATCAGGCGCAGCGCGTCACATCAACTCACCAAAATAGTCTGACGGTCCGAGTCGGCCGACCTCCACAAACTCCTCGTTCTCTGAGCGTCTCTGAAGCACGGCAGCCGAGCCCTGGAGCACAGAGAGGAGAGGAGAGGTTAAACACTGCTAAATGTAGGAGGGGAGGAGAGGAGAGGTTAAACACTGCTAAATGTAGGAGGAGAGGAGAGGAGAGGTTAAACACTGCTAAATGTAGGAGGAGAGGAGAGGAGAGGTTAAACACTGTTAAATGTAGGAGGGGAGGAGAGGAGAGGTTAAACACTGTTAAATGAATAGAACGTCTGGAAGAACATTTGCTGTACAAAACATTTGCTGTGCATTATTCAACCTGTTATTGTTCAGCATGTTTCTTCACTCTACTGTCCATGCCTAAAAGAAACTTTACAGTATTACCCGTATTGCTTCCAAGATCAACAGACTTCCCACACCCACACTTTCTGAGAAGAACAAACAATAAGGCCATCAAACACTTAGCTCTCTCAATAATAAATAACACTGATCATCATCCTCTGTATCAATAACTATATCAATAACACTGATCATCCTCTGTATCTCTACTTCCACCTCATGCCATCAGGGTGAAGATCAGAACCCTGAAGAGGCACAAGGTTGGGTTTAGCAGGAGTTTTGTCTCCTCAGTCATCGCTGCACTAAACTAACGTTGCATTACATCTAGCAGATCTACAAGCTTGCATTTGTATTATTATTATTATTATTTTTTTTCTTGTACATTTTTGAAGCACCAAAACTCACATGCCAAAAACAGGGACGGATGACGAAACAAGTATTTTGTCAAATGATCAAATAACTTTCTCTATCACCACCAGTTGGATCATTTATGAACTGCTGCAGCCCAACGTGGAGTAGGGATGGGCCATATGAAAATGTCATGTCACAATATTATTATTATTATTATTATATTATATCGCGATAATCAAAATATCCCAAGTGTCCATAATCCCGGGGTGGAACATCTGCCAAAAAAATTGCCGATGTACAAGCTCACAACGTGTCGTGTTCCGACGTCTTGTGAGCTTGTAGTTCTGCGATTTGGTCGAGAGTGGAAAGAAAAAAAGACTGTATCAGGTAGGTTATGTCCAGGTCTGTTTACCAACAGAGGGTTTAAGTTGTACCAGATATGCAGCTCGGCAAATAAAAGGTGACTTGATCCCAGTGCAATTTATCGAATCTCCACGACACGATTATCCTGAGTGTTTTATTTTTTAACCTATTTAGAACGGGTACACATTTTTTGTATCATTATTTTATGCTTTAACTATTGAAAAATAGCAGATATACAAGCTCACAGCGCGGCACTCGCGAAGATCTGCTATTTTTTTTAAATCGTGAAAATTTGAATTTTGACCCGATTCTATACGTGTCTTTTGAATCCTTCTAAGATTTTTTGAAAAACCTATGTTTCTATGTCAGCAATCT